>NC_087343.1:166900000-167644166 GCF_030014295.1 Loxodonta africana | reverse complement strand
TGAATCTTGCAGCCCTGTCATTGGGTGCATAAATATTTAATACGGTTATATCTTCCTGGTCAATTGTCCCTTTAATCATTACGTAGTGTCCTTCTTTATCCTTTGTGGTGGATTTAACTTTAAAGTCTATTTTGTCAGAAATTAATATTGCTAGTCCTGCTCTTTTTTGCTTGTTGTTTGCTTGATATATTTTTTCCATCCTTTGAGTTTTAGTTTGTTTGTGTCTCTAAGTCTAAGGTGTGTCTCTTGTAGGCAGCATGTAGATGGATTGTGTTTCTTTATCCAGTCTGAGACTCTTTGTCTCTTTATTGGTGCATTTAGTCCATTTACATTCAGTGTAATTATAGATAAGTATGTGTATAGTGCTGTCGTTTTGATGCCTTTTTGTGTGTGTTGTTGACAATTTCATTTTTCCACTTACTTTTTTGTACTGAGACTTTTTCTTTGTAAATTGTGTGTTCCTCATTTTCATAGTAGTTGAATTTATGTTTGCTGAGTCATTATGTTTTTCTTGGTTTTTATTTTGAGTTATGGAATTGTTAGACCTCTTTGTGGTTACCTTAATATTTACCCCTATTTTTCTAAGTAAAAACCTAACTTGTATTGTCCTATATCGCCTTGTTTTCCTCTCCATATGGCAGTTCTATGCCTCCTGTATTTAGTCCCTCTTTTTGATTATTATGATCTTTTACGTACTGACTTCAATGATTCCCTGTTTTGAGCATTTTTTTCTTTTTAAGATTAATCTTAATTTGTTTTTCTGATTTCCCTATTTGAGTTGATATCAGGATGTTCTGTTCTGTGACCTTGTGTTGTGCTGGTATCTGATATTATTCTTTTTCTGACCAATTTTCGTTTGTATTTCTTGTAGCTTTGGTTTGGTTTTTGCAAATTCTCTAAGCTTGTGTTTATCTGTAAATGTTTTAATTTCACCTTCACATTTGAGAGAGAGTTTTGCTGGATATATGATCCTTGGCTAGCAGTTTTTCTCCTTCAGTGCTCTATATATGTCATCCCATTGCCTTCTTGGCTGCATGGTTTCTGCTGAGTAGTCTGAACTTATTCTTATTGATTCTCCTTTGTAGGAGACCTTTCTTTTATCTCTGGCTGCTTTTAAAATTTTCTCTTTATCTTTGGTTTTGGCAAGTTTGATGATAATATGACTTGGTGATTTTCTTTTTGGATCAATCTTATATGGGGTTTGACGAGCATCTTGGATAGATATCCTTTCATCTTTCATGATGTCAGGGAAGTTTTCTGCCAACAGATCTTCAACTATTCTCTCTGTATTTTCTGTTATCCCGCCCTGTTCTGGAACTCCAGTCACACGCAAGTTATTCTTCTTGATAGAGTCCCACATGATTCTTAGAGTTTCTCCATTTTTTTTAATTCTTTTGTCTGATTTTTTTTCAGCTATATTGGTGTCAATTCCCTTATCCTCCAGGTCCCCGACTCTGCATTCCAATTGCTCGATTCAGCTCCTCTGACTTCCTATTGAGTTGTCTAATTCTGTATTTTTACTGTTAATCTTTTGGATTTCTGAATGCTGTCTCTCTATGGATTCTTGCAGCTTATTAATTTTTCCACTATGTTCTTGAATAATCTTTTTGATTTCTTCAACTGCTTTATCAGTGTGTTCCTTGGCTTTTTCTGTAGATTGCCTTATTTCATTTATGAGCTCATCCCTGATGTCTTGAAGCATTCTGTAAATTAGTTTTTTATATTCTGCATCTGGCAATTCCAGGATTGTATCTTCATTTGGGAAAGATTTTGATTCTTTAATTTGGGGAGTTGTAGAAGCAATCATGGTCTGCTTCTTTATGTGGTTTGATATCAACTGGGCAGCATCCCTTTTAAAAATACTCTGTGCTTTCATTTCTTCCCTGGGTTTTATATCTAGAGTCAGGGATTCACGCCCTTTTGACCTGTCATCACAGAGGACCTCAGGTACTTCCTAGACCACCATCCCTTTCTCAGGTAGGACTCGGGCCCCAGTGCATGTTTCCTCCACCAGTTATATCCCCTTTCCTACTCTACAAATCCGGGCAACTATCTATCCTCTTCTCTCATTCTGGTGGGGGATTAAAGGTTTATTCTCTGGAAAGGTAAACAGAGTTTTCCTAAGCATCAGGCACAATTAAAAGCACTACCACAGTGTAAACAGAAGGATGAATGACCATTTATATCAAATAGGATATATGACAAGAAACACAGACCTAGGCTTGTGGTATAACTGCAAAATGCTAAAATCAAAGAGAAGGACTTAAAATCAGTCAGAGAGAAAAGATGGACTGCCTACAAAGAATAACAATTAGTCTGACAGTAGGTTTCCTAATGGCAAAAAATGGAAGACAGAGAGTAAATATCAACCTAAAAATATGCACCCAATAAAATTACCAAAAAATAGTGTTTTTTAAACCATAGTATTTTAGACCAGTAATTCTGAAGAGCTTGTCACCAGCAGAACTTTATTACAGATGTTGTAAAAGGATATGTTTCTGAGATTTAAAAAAAAAGGAGCAATGGAGTTGGTAAATATGTAAATAAATCTAAACAAACTGTATAAATAGTATAATATTAATTTTTAGACTTCAAAAGGAGGTAAATTATGGACATTAATTACATGTAAATTGGGAGCAGGTGACCACAGAAGAAAGCATTACAAGATCCTTGTAAGTTTAGTAGAGAAGGCTAATACGTTGATTAACATTAGGTTTTTAATGGTTTGTAATTAGTACATTGAAATAAGTAGGAACCATGGGGATTTATCATAAAAGTAGCTTTATTTCTGTTTCCAAATGTTCCTTGTAACCTCCTTTCTCTGCCCCTGGATGAAAATTGTGGCAGTCCTTGATATTTTTCTTGTACTTTTAGGTAATAAGAAGTCAAAACTAAACAAAACCCATTGCCATCGAGTCAATTCCAACTCATGGCGACCCTACAGAACAAAGTGGCACTGCCCCATAGGGTTTCCAAGGAGTGGCTGGTGGGTTCAAACTGCTGACCTTTTGGTTAGCAACAAAGCTCTTAACCACCAGAGCTTAACCACTCTGCCTCCAGGACTCCAATAAGAAGCCAGGGAATCTTTAACACACAAAACTCAGTCTCAACTCAGTAATACATAGTTTCCAGTCCAATATATTTATAAATACTTCAGTCTTCATTGCAAAAGGGAATTTTCTTTCCACTTCTCCAAGCTAGATTCAGTTGTAGGCAGATAGCTTTTTTGTTGCAAATGAAGAATACCGGGTCCTTTTCCTCTCTTTCCTTTTCTGGTGTCTCTTCTTTTCTAGATTACTGGTAGCTGTCTATTGAATGTCAAGTCCTATGACCACTACCCCTTCCTGACTCTGAGACAACTGGCAGTCAGCCAAGAGTATAAACCTCAAGCAAGACATTAGAAGAATCTTCTCTGGGGAATCTGATCAACCTAAAAGGAAAGACCTAAAAATATTGACATTTTGTAGTTTCCCAAGAAAATGGACTAGCCATATCATCTCAGTAAAGCCCATAGCTGACTAAACCCAACCTCAGGTTCAGAACTTCCACCAGATTTTGAGTGTCCCACTACTCTCAAAAAATAAAAAAATAAAAAGATAGCCAAGGGTCCAGTATCAGTTTCCTAGGGTTTTCATAACAAAGTACCATAACGAAGTACCACAAAGCGGGTGTCTTAAAAGAACAGAAGTGTGTTGGCTCCAAGTTCTGGAGGCTAGAAGTCAGAATTTGGGTTGGCAGGGTCATGCTCTCTCTGGAGAATCTAGGAAAGAATGCTTTATCATCTCTCCCAGCTTCTGGTAGCCCCAGAAATTACTTGGATTCCTGTTGTAGCATAACTCAATCTCTGTCTTCACATGGCCGTCTTCCCCATGTCTGTATGAAGTAGAGAAAATGCATTTTCTTTAGTGTTTTAATATTAAAGTAGAGAGAATATATTTCCTCTTTTGTTTTAATATAGCTGTATAAACTGTGACTAATCTCCAGTCTTTGGAAAATGGCACAGGTTCTGTTCAAGATATAGCTGAGCAGTCTGCTCCACTCTTAAACATAACAAACACCCTAAAACCTTACAACATGTTTTCTCCTATTCAAAATGGGTGATTGAGAGCTTGACATAACTAATGCTATAATGATGCTCTAAGTAATCTCTAAACATTTTTTTATTGCACCAGCTCTACTGTTCTCTTCCAAAGGGGTGTGCAGCTCTCTCAGCTCCTGTGGCCTTGGTCTGTCTTCTCTTTTATTGTTCTCTTGAGAAATGGCCTTCAGCCTGCAAAACAGCATAAAGGCTGCCTGATATTTTTAATCTGCAACTTTCTTTCTTGCTCCCTATCTCAGCCAGAGTGGACTTCCCAGAACAGTTCTACTAGCCAAGAGATTCTTATGTAAGTTTTTTCAGCCTATTAAAAACATACTGATTAGAGTCCAGATGTCTGAAATACATATCTTTAGTTTAATAAACAGTTTCTTGCTGTTTTGTGAGACGTGAGACCATCTGTGGGCTGTGTGCTTAAAAACATTAAGTAACCCTGACCTACCCCCTATAAAACCTTCCCACTAGCTCTTTAGAATTAGAATTTGGGAGAAAGTTAACCCCTCTGTCTGGTTGCTATGAGTCGGAATCGACTTGATGGCAGCTCAAATCCGTGATTTGCAGTAACACGTATCCCTTCTCTTCTAATGATACCATTCATATTGGATTAGGACACACCCTACTTGTAGTGAAGCAAGTTCCTCTACGTGATCTTTTGCCTTCCTTCTTTGGAAAAACAGGTTGGGACATTTTCCCCCTAAATCCTGAGGACTTACCTTTGTGTTAGTTCTTTGGAGAAGAAAGTTGGGGTAGGGGGAAGGCTCCCAGGTTGTTTTCTACTCCAGAGGGTTTGTTTCTTTTGTCCATGTTGATTGATATTTCTTGGGTAAGCTGTAAACAACCTGATGGTTTGATACTTTTTGTCTGGTCCTGAGCTGCAGTCTGCCCTGTGATTGGTTTATTTTACACACCTTACATGGATTAGGTGATTTGCTATGCAAATAAACCCAAAACCAAATCCACTGCCCTTGAGTAGATCCCAACTCATAACGACCCTATAGGACAGGACTGCCCCATAGAGTTTCCAAGGAGTGCCTGGCGGATTCGAACTGCCGACCTTTTGGTTAGAAGCCGTAGCACTTAACCACTATGCCACCAGGGTTTCTGCTATGTAAATAGTGGCTTGAAAATCCACTCAAAGATTAAGTGACTTTCAGGGATATGTCAATTTGTGGTCTTGCTGGGAAGGCCAGGCCTTGAAATTGACAAGAGTTTGCTTATGTAAGCAGCCAACTCCACAGAGGTTTTTAGAGGCAAGGAGAGAAGAGAGAAGAGGTGAGGAACCTTCAAAAGAGCTGTCATATGGGTCAAGAGCTATAATACTTAAGACAGCAAGAAGCCCAGAAGGGGCCCTGCAGCAGAGCCAGCAGTGATAGGCCCAGAAGGGACCCTGTGGCAGAGTCAGTGGTGATGGCAGAAAGCTGTTGCTAAGGAAAGCAGCTAAGAGAGCTAAGCATACTGCTACACTGGCTATAAGCTAGGGCAGTTAGGAGTGGAGAGGCCAAAGGAAGTGTGGGGGTCAAGTTGGCCTGCCTTTGGCAACAGCAGATGCCCTGGCTGTGCTGAGAGCTGTAACTCTAAATTACAAGAGGGGCCAAGGGCCAAGAGGAAGCCTGTCCTGAAGGTGCTGACAGGAGACATGTATGGCCAAGAGGGGGCATGCATGGCCAATAGAAGAACCTGCTTGCTTGTATGGCTGAGAGAAGGGCCCACCTGCTTGCACAGGTAAGAGAATCTGAAAGAACTGTCCTGCACTGCAGAAGGGAGAGATGTACTCTCCACTTTCGGGGAGTCTTCCAGACCTTGCCGACATGGTTCTTGATCCTGATCCCAAGTTGTAGCCTGTCATTTCCTTAATAAACCACATAACTGTGAGTATGGTTTGTGAGTTTTGTGTGGCCTTTGCAACGAATTATCAAATCCAGCAGAGAAGTAGAGAGTGTTGTGGGGAAAACAGCTGGTGTCAGAAATGGTAAAGATATTGGAGAACAGAGATATGTCTGACCTCCACCTCACAGGAACCAGCTTTGTGCTGATACTGATTCTTATCCCTTGGGAATTTAGGTGAGATCAGACGCCACAACGCACGACTCCAGTATGACCTCATGTTCAGTGATAACGTCTTCTAAGACCCTATTTCCAAACAAGGTCACATTCACAGGTACCAGAAGTTAGTGCTTCAACATATCTTGTGGGGGGACATATTCAGCCCATAACAGATCTCAAACATCAGAAACATCAGAAAATCCTTTTAGAAAGATCAAGTTCCAAATATAAAAAGCAGCTGACAGAAAACAGAGACTATGTTGTGAGACAAAAGCTTTAAAATATAAGAGCATTGAGGTCATCTAGATAGACAGTTGGAGCCCTAGTGGCACAGTGGTTAAGAGACACCCATTCCTTCTGGCTTTGAAAGGAAGCAGGAAACATAAATGAGAAGGCATGATCAAAGAGGTAGGATGAAAACCTGGAGAGTGTGCTACCTGGCAACATGCAAGGACTGAAGCACTTCAAAAGTGTACTGGTCAGCTGGGCTGAATGGTACTGAGACATCTTGAAGAACTAAGAAAGATCTAAAAGGTGATGTAGTTTAATACTCTCGCTTAGTATATGAGGAAACTGTAAGTCCAGGAACAGGATGAGGTTTTCCCAAGGTATATAACTGGCAAAACAATTGTCCATAATTCAGGTTCCTCTGTACATGCATCCCAATTCTTCTGCTCATCTAGCAGAATTCAAGAGATCTCAAGCTCCGAAGTCTTACTGGTGGGTTTGCATCTAGAATCCCCCACTTACTCAACTTTGTGATTTAGGGAAAGTTATGAAAAAACTTATGTCTCATTTTCCCCAAATTAAAATGAGATTAATTATAATACCTGCCTCACAGTATCTTATGAGGTTTAAATAACATGTATAAAAGTGCTTGTGACAATGACTACACATAAAGCAAAGACATCACTTTGAGGACTAAGGTGAGCCTGACCCAAACCATGGTATTTTCAATCACCTCATATACATGTGAAAGGTGGACAATGAATAAGGAAGACCAAAGAAGAATTGAAGCCTTTTGAATTACGGTGTTGGTGAAAAATATTGAGTGTACCATGGACTAGTAGAAAAATGAACAAGTCTGTCTTGAAAGAAGTTCAGCCCGAAATGGTCCTTGGAAGTGAGGATGGTGAGACTTCATCTCATGTACTTTGGACATGTTGTCAGGAGGGATCAGTCCCTGGAGAAGTACACATCATGCTTGGTAGAGGGTCAGCGAAAAAGAGGAAGACCCTCAACTAGATGGATTGATGCAGTGGCTGGAACGATGGGCTCAAGCATAACAATGATTGTAAAGATGGCACAGGACCAGGCAGTGTTTCGTTCTGTTGTACACAGGGCCGCTGTGAGTCGGAACTGACTGGATTGCACCTAACAACAACACACGGAAGATATTAATAATTATTATTTCTCATCACCACCATCACTATCATTTTTTTTAATTATATTTCAATGACTCTTCATTAGAGTTGCCTATAGAGTTTAATTCTCTCACTTAGCCAATTAATTAGAATAGACAGACAGATGATGTCTGTTATTCAAACTTTATTTTTATTGTCCTGAATTTATCCTCTTTTCATGATGCCCATCCTAATACCAAGGAGCTCTGGTGACACAATGATTAAGTGCCCTTCTGCTAACCGAAAGGATTTGAACTCAGAAGAGATTTGGCAATCTGCTCCCATAAAGACTACAGCCTAGGAAATTCTAGGATTATGGTTTTACTCTATCACACAGGGTCACCATAGTTTGCAGTTGACTTGAAGGCACAGAACACATACACACACATCCTGCTTCCTAACCACATGCTACTTCATATTTCAAGGCCCATGTCAGTTTTCAGAGCGCTCTGTCCTCTGGAATTTCTCTCTCCTCTCATCTGTAATTTACAGTGTAATATTGAAGCATAACTTGCCTTGTACCATTCAATATGTTTCCTTAATTAGTCTTGTCCTCACAACTAGATTAGAAGATCCCAAAGATGATGACCATGGCTTATTAACTATCATACATACACACACACATGAACTACACTACAAAATCTCTGAGTACTTACAAAGATCCCAAATCTCTTCGATAAGTATATCAACAGATTCAGGACATTAACTTGCTGCCTAACGTTTGCTGATTTCTTTTCTCTACCATACCATACTGTCCCAGTTTGGCATCCACTGTAGTATGCAAATTGATCAGAAATATTGAAATGCTTTTCTTACTTAATGCAATAATGGGTTTCAATTTATCTTTAATGAAACTTTTTTTTTTTTTTTTGATGGCCCTTCAGAAACACTTTATTTCCACTAGATGGCACCCACATCACTATACTGGTCTTAGGGAAAAATTTGTGGAAAAATACTGGTCTTAGGGAAAAATTTGTGGAAAAATTAGTAAGGCAATAAAAAAAAGTCTTTGATATAAAGTGGCAGTAGCACACTACCTATTAGCAGTAATGGGGCATATATGATATAGAGGAGAAAACTAACAAAGATGTATGTCAAGAATTTAATACAACTAAAAAAAAAAAAGGTTCTCCAAAACACTGATTCTTTGTATGCATTCTTCTTACAGTACTATCCTTCCAGCCACTCAAACCCAACAGAGATACCACCTCTTGACTTCCCTCAGTCACACATTCCATGGATCATAAAATTCCACAAACCTTACCTTCAAAATATACTCTGAATCTGACGACTTCTTGCCAAATCCATTGCTACCACCCAAGTCTAAGTCATCATCGTTCCTCACCTGGATTGTTGCAATAGCCTCTATACTGGTCCCCTTGCTTCCATCCTTCCTCTTCAACCCATTCACAAAATAAGAGTCATAGTGAATCCTATTGAAGCAAAAATTAGAACACATCACACTCCATATTAACCCCCTCCACTGACGTCAAATTGTAATTAAAATAAAATCCAAACTCTTTACCACATAGTCCATAGGGACAAAATGGTCTGGTCACTACCTATCTCTCTAAAGCCATTCTTGTAGTGTCATGCAAGCTTATTGGCCTTCTTCCATGACTGATTTATTCTACCTCAGGCCCTTTGCAGTTACTCATCCTTCTACTTATTGTAAATACTCACATGACTAATTCCTTCTCATGATTCATGTCTCAGCCAATTTAACATCCTCATTGAGCTCTTACCTTATTACTCTCTCAAAACTGTCCCTTCCAGTGAGTCTCCATTTTATCACTCTTTTCATTTTTTAAAAGAGATTTATAATCATCTGATATTTTATTTTATATACATCTCATTTGATTCTCTCCAGTAGAATGTCAAATACATAAGTGTGGTAGACAGGCTTTAAGGTGGCTGCTCTAAGTCCTACCTCCTGGCTTTCACACTTTTATATAGTCAGTCACCCACCTCTTGAATGTGGGCAGGACCCATGACTTACTTCTAATCAATACCAAAACCAAACCAAACCCATTGCCATCGAGTCGATTCTGACTCATAGTGACCATACAGAAACCCCACAGAGATTCCAAGGAGCGCCTGGTGGATTTGAACTGCCGACACTTCGGTTGGCAGTTGTAGCACTTAACCACTATGCCACCAGGGCTTCCTTTTAACCAATAAGATACAACAAAAGTGATGGGGTATCACTTTCATGATTATGTTACCTAAGGCCGTAATGTATGTCTTAGTAGGAGACTTTCTCTCCCTTGATGGATTTAAGAACATAAGCTGCCATGTCATGAGCTACCATGTGGAGAGGGACATACTGCAAGGAACTGAGAGTGGTCTCTGGCCAACAGTCATCCAGTAATAAAGGCCCTCTATCTGGCAGCCTGCAAGGAACAGAATGCTGCCAATAACCATAGAAGCTTGGAAGTGAAGCATTCCCCAGTTGAGTTTTCAGATGAGACACATTTTGAACAGTTAGAAGTATGATGAGTATTGACAGGAGTTTAGGACTCCAGGTGCAAGTGTGTGATGGAGAAATTATCCTAATTCTGAGGGACCAGAAGTTTATGGGATTTTTTGAAGAAATGGGATTTAAACTGACCAAAAGATGAGCTAAACAGGCAGAAGGGTCATTTGACCAAATACACAGCTTGACTGGATTTCCCTCTACATCAATACTAACGTTTTAAAAATATTTGCATAACACTTAATTCAGTATTCAGATCTCAGTTTCTAAATATTATTCTGTACCCCTTTTAGTACTAACATCATGTTGGGTTAGGAAAAGTACAAAACGAATCTGGGACGTCTTGTCCAGAAATCAAGGAACTACTCGAATACATGAAAGAACAGAAGCAGCAGCTTCAAGAGACTCCCACTGACCAAATTTCAGGAAACTTGAACTTCAATAAAAAAAAAAAAAAAAAAATGGTGGTTATGAATTAAACACTTTGAAAAAAAAATTCTTGAACCTATAATACAACCTGAGAGGGAAGTGAAAAAAGAAAAATTCTTCTTTTGAGAAGGCTTCTAATAATCAATGTAGAAAAAAAAAAAAAAAGAGTAAAATCACCATCCTTCAACCTCCAAAGTAATAACTGATTCAGCCAAAGTTCATCTGTGGGAGCTTAAAACTTTTGAGTCAACAGGTATTGGGACAGAATGTTCGTGTAATCTTAAAGTCTCACTCAACAGATTTAGTGGAAAGGGGAAAATAGACCTTTACAATGGAGAGACCTAGCAGTGAACAACCTAACCAAGTGATCAAACGTAGTATCACCAACAGTGATAAGATGCCATCATATCCTCCTTACATAATGCAGTAAGAAAAGCACACATTGCCTATGTAGTATCCTACTCCAAAAATACTTAACCAAAGTCTAATGATAAATAAGAAATCAGATAAGTCCAGAATGTTGGACATCTTAAAAACAGCTTACTTGAACTCTTCAAAAAGTCAACATAATAAAAAATAAAACATTTAGATTTAGGGTTTCCTTCTAAGTAATAAACCAAAGAGATATATAACCAGATGCAATAAATAACCTTGATTGGATTCTGGACTAAAAAAAAAAAAGCCATAAAAGCATACATGGGGAAATTAAAGAAATGTGAACATAAATGATATTAGACAACATAACAGAACTATTTTTAGTTTTCTTAGTTCTAATAATGGCATCGAAAATTTTCTTTGCTTTTAGGGGATTCTTGTGTATGTATTTATGAGTTGAGGTCGAGATGTATGTAACTTGCAAATGTTAACATTTGCTGAATCTAAGAGAAGGATATTTGGGTATACAGTGAACTACTTTTTTCAACTTGTTTGCAGGTTTGAAATTTAAGGAGGACATACAAGGAAAATTGAAAAAAATGGAAAGCTTTCTTCCCCCTGTGGAGAGCAAAAGAAGGGAAGAGGGAAGGGGAGGAGAAAATATCCCTGCAGAATGCCTTATTATGCTTCATCTCTCTTAAACTTTACAAGAACACTGAGCTGAAGGGCACATTATCACCATATTTATTTCAGAGATGAATAAACAAAGAAACAAACTCCAAGTAACACAGCAGGAAAGGAGCACAGTCATGACTCAGAATAGAGAGCATATTACTCCTATGTCCATATATGTCTGTTGGTTTATAGTACTGTAGGGGCTTGCATGTTGCTGTGATGCCAGAAGTTATGCCACTGGTATTCAAATACGAGCAGAGTCACCCATGGTGAACAGTTTTCAGTGGAGCTTCCAGGCTAAGACAGACTAGGGAGAAGGACCCAGTGGTCTACCTCTGAAAAAAATTAACCAGTGAAAACCTCAGGAATAGCAGCAGAACATTGTCTGATACGGTGCCGGAAGATGAGCCCCTCACTTTGGAAGGCACTCAAAAGACGACTGGGTAAGAGTTGCCTCCTCAAAACAGAGTTGACCTTAATGACATATATGGAGTCAAGCTTTCAGAACCTTCACTGCTGATATGACACAACTCAAAATGAGAAGAAACAGCTGCAAACATCCGTCAATAATCAGAACTTGGAATGAACGAAGTATGAATCCAGAATAATAGGAAATCGTCAAAAATGAAATGGAATGCATAAACATTGATATCCTAGGCATTACTGAGCTGAAATGGACTGGTATTGGCCATTTTGAATGAGACAATCATATGGTCTACTATGCTGGGAATGACAACTTGAAGAGGAATGGCATTGCATTCATCATCAAAAAGAACATGTCAAAACCTGTCCTGAAGTACAACGCTGTCAGTGATAAGATAATGTCCATACACCTACAAGAAAGACCAGTTAATACAGCTATTATTCAAGTTTATACACCAACCACTAAGACCAAAGATGAAGAAATTGAAGGTTTTTACCAACTTCTGCAGTCTGAAATTGACTGAACTTGCAATCAGGATACAATGATAATTACTGGTAATTGGAATGCGAAAGTTGGAAACAAAGAAGAAGGGTCAGTAGTTGAAAAATATGCCTTTGGTGATAGAAACAATGCCGTAAAGCACATGATAGAATTTTGCAAGACCAATGACTTCTTCATTGCAAATAATTTTTTCCAACAACATAAAAGGCAAAGATACACACAGACCTCACTAGATGGAATACACAGGAATCAAATCGACTACATCTGTGGAAAGAGACAATGGAAAAGCTCAATATCATCAGTCAGAATAAGGCAAGGGGCCAATTGCGGAAGAGACCATCAATTTTTCATATGCAAGTTCAAGCTGAAATTGAAGAAAATTAGAACAAGTCCATGAGAGCCAAAGTACGACCTTGAATATACCCCACCTGAATTTAGAGACCATCTCAAGAATAGATTTGATGCATTGTACACTAATGACCAAAGGCCAGATGAATTGTGGAATGACTTCAAGAACATCATACATGAAGAAAGCAAGAGGTCATTAAAAAGACAGGAAAGAAAGAAAAGACCAAAATGGATATCAGAAGAGACTCTGTAAGTCACTATTGAATATCAAGTAGTTAAAACTGAAGGAAGAAATGATGAAGTAAAAGAGCCAAACAGAAGATTTCAAAGGGCATCTTGAGAAGGCAAAGTATTGTAATGACCTGTGCAAAGACCTGGAGCTAGAAAACCAAAATGGAAGAATGCCCTTGGCATTTCTCAAGCCTCGAGTTGCAATATTGAAGGATTCTACAGGGAAAACATTAAACGACACAAGAAGCATCAAAAGAAGATGGAAGGAATACACAGAGTCACGATATCAACTATTTCAGGAGGTAGCATATAATCAGGAACCGATGGTACTTAAGGAAGAGGTCGAAACTGCACTGAAGGCATTGGTGAAAAATAAGGCACCAGGAATTGATGGAATACCAAATAGAGATGTTTCAGCAAAGGAATGCAGCTCTGGAATCGCTCACTCAACTGAGCCAAGAAACTTGGAAGACAGCTACCTGGCCAACCAGCTGGAAGACACCCATATTTATCCCTATTCCCAAGAAAGGTGATCCAACCAAATGTGAAAATTATTGAACAGTATCATTAATATCACACACAACTAAAATCTTTCTGAAGATCATTCAAAAGTGGCTGCAGCAGTAAATCAACAGGCAACAGCCAGAAATTCAGGCCGGCTTCAGAAGAGGATGTGGAACCAGGGATATCATAGCTGATGTGAGATGGATCCTGGATAAAAGCAGAGAATACCAGAAAGATGTTTACCTATGTTTTATTGACTATGCAAAGCATCTGGCTGTGTGGATCATTAAGAAATTACAGATACCATTACAAAGAATGCGAAGTCCAGAACACTTAATTGTATTCATAAGGAATCAGTCGGTAGATCAAGAGGCAGTTGTCTGAACAGAACAAGGAGATACTGCTTGGTTCAATCAGGGAAGGTGTGCATCAGAGCTGTATCCTTTCACCATACCTATTCAATCTATATGCTGAGCAAATAATTCAAGAAGCTGCACTATATTAAAAGAATGGGGCGCTGAGTTTGGAAGAAGACTCATTAACAACTTGTGTTATGCAGATGACACAAACTTGCTTGCTGAAAGTGAAGAGACTTGAAGCCTTACTGATGAAGATCAAAGACCACAGCCTTCAGTATGGATTACACCTCAACATAAAGAAAACAAAAATCTTCACAACTGGACCAATAAGCAACATCTAGATAAATGGAGAAAAGACCGAAGTTGTCAAGGATTTCATTTTACTTGGATTCAAAATCAACACCCATGGAAGCAGCAGTCGAGAAATCAAAAGATACACTGCATTGGGCAGATCTGCAGCAAAAGACCTCTTTAAAGTGTTCAAAAGCTACGATGTCACTTTAAGGACTAAGGGGTGCCTGACCCAAGCCATGGTGTTTTCAGTCACCTCATATGCATGCAAAAGCTGAACAATGAATAAGGAAGACTGAAGAAGAATTGATGCCCTTGAATTCTTGTGTTGGCAGAGTATTGAATGTACCATGGACTGCCAAAAGAACAAACAAATCTGCCTGGGAAGAAGTACAACCAGAATGTTCCTTAAAAGCAAGGACGGTGAGACTTCATCTCACGTGTTTTGGACATGTTATCAGGAGGGATCAGTCACTGGAAAAGGACATCAGGCTTGGTAAAGTAGAGGTTCAGCGAAAAACAGAAAGACCCTCATAAGATGGACTGACACAGTGGCTGCAACAATGTGCTCAAGGCTACATGACAACGATAGTGAGGTTGGTGTAGGACCGGGCAGCGTTTCATTCTGTTGTACATAGGGTTACTATTAGTCAGAACCAGCTCAATGGCACCTACAACAACAACATATCCTTAAATCCACCACCCGTCTGTCAATTTGTCATACTGTGGTGGCTTGCATGTTGCTGTGATGGTGGAAGCTATGCCACTGGTATTTCAAATGCCAGGGTCACCCATCCCTCATTGCCATCTAGTGGATTCTAACCCATAGAACTGAGCAGAACTGCCTCCATAGGATTTTCAAGGAGCAGCTGATGGATTCTAACTGCCGACCTTTTGCTTAGCAGCCATAACCACTGCACCACCAGGGCTCCAAGGGGTCACCCACGGTGGACAAATTTCTGTGGAGCTTTCACACTAAGACAGACTAGGAAGAAAGACCTGGCTATCTACTTTCAAACACTAAAACCAAAAACCAGACCCAGTGCCACTGAGTCAATTCCAATTCATAGCAACCATATAGAACAGAGTAGAAATCTCTCATAGGGTTTTCAAAGAGAGGCTGGTGGATTCAAACTGCTGACCTTTTAGTTAGCAGCCAAATGCTTAACTACTATGCCATCAAAAAAAAAAAAAAAAAAAAGCCTGTTGCCATCGAGTCGATTCTGACTCATAGTAACCCTATAGGACAGAGTAGAACTGCCCCATAGGATTTCCAAGGAGCACCTGGTGGATTCTATCTGCTGACCTTTTGGTTAGCAGCCATAGCTCTTAACCACTATACCACCAGGGTTTCCATAATTCCAAATACTAGCCAATAAAAACGCCATGGATCAAAATGGATGAAGGAATAAGCAAAATGTGGTACATATATACAATGGACTACTACTCAGCCGTAAAGAGAAATGCTACACCATGGATGAACCTTGAAAACCTTATGCTCAGTGAAGTAAGTCAATCACGAAAGGACAAATATTGCATGGTCTCATGTGAAATAACAAAAATAGGCAAACAAACAGGCAAACCTCATTTTATTGTGCTTCACTCTTGTATTTTGCAGATATTGTGGGCTTTTTTTTTTTTTGCAAATCGAAGGTTTGTGTCAACCCTTTGTTGAGCAAGTCTATTAGCGCCATTTTTCCAACAGCATGTGCTCATCATGTCTCTGTCATATTTTGGCAATTCTTAAAATATTTCAAACTTTTTCATTATCATTATATCTGTTATGGTGATCTGTGTAACATCAGTGTAACATCAGTGATCTCTGATGTTACTATTGTAATTGTTTTGAGGTGCCACGAACCGTGACCATATAAGATGGTAAATTTAACTGATAAATGTTTGCGTGTTCTGACTGCTCCACTGACCAGCCTGCCCCCGTCTCTCCCTCTCTTTAGGCTTCCCTATTCCCTGAGACACTACAATATTGAAATCAGGCCAATTAATAACCCTACAGTGGCCTCTAAGTGTTCAAACAAAAGGGAGAGCCGCACATCTCTAATTTTAAATCAAAAGTTAGAAATGATAAAGGTTAGTGAGGAAGGCATGTCAAAAGCCGAGACAGGCTGAAAGCTAGGCCTCTTGCACCAAACAGTTAGCCAAGTTGTGAACCCAAAGGAAAATTTCTTAAAGGCAATTAAAAGTGCTGCTCCAGTGAAAACACAAATGATAGGAAAGTGAAATAGCCTTATAGCTGATATGGGGAATGTTTAAGTGGTCTGGACAGAAGACCAAACCAGCCACGACATTCACTTAAGACAAAGCCTAACTCAGAATAAGGCCCAAATCTCTTCAATTCTATGCAGGCTGAGAGAGGCAAGGAAGCTGCAGAAGAAAAGCTTGAAGCTAGTAGAGGTTGGTTCATGAGATTTAAGGAAAGAAGCCATCCCCATAACATAAAAGTGCAAGGTAATACAGAAAGTGCTGACATACAAGCCGCAGCAAGATATCCAGCAGGTATAGCTAAGGTAACTGATGAAGGCAGCTATACCAAACAACAGATTTTCAATATAGATGAAACAGATTTATATTGGAAGAAGATGCCATGTAGGACTATCATAGCTAGAGAGGAGAAGTCAATGCCTGGCTTCAAAGGACAGGCTGACTCTCCTGTTAGGGGCTAATGAAGCTGGTGATTTTAAGTTGAAGCCAATGCTCATTTACCATTCTGAAACTCTGAGGGCCTTTAACAATTATGCTAAATCTACTCTGCCTGTGCTCTATAAATGGAACAACAAAGACTAGGTGACAGCTCATCTGTTTACAACATGGTTTACTGAATATTGTAAGCCCACTGTTGAGACTTACTGCTCAGAAAAAGATTTCTTCAAAATATTACTGCTCTTTGACAATGCATCTGGTCACCCAAGAGCTCTGATGGAGATGTACAAAAGATTAATGCTGTTTTTATGCCTGCTAACACAATATCCATTCTGTAGCCCATGGGTCAAGGAGTAATTTTGACTTTCAAGTCTTATTATTTAAGAAATATATTTTGTAAGGCTACGGCTGCCATACATAGTGATTCCTCTGATGGATCTGGGCGAAGTAAACTGAAAACCTTCTGGAAAGTATTCACCATTCTAGATGCCATTAAGAACATCTGTGATTCAAGGGAGGAGGTCAAAATATCAACATTAACAGGAGTCTGGAAGAAGTTGATTCCAACCCTCATGGATAACTTTGAGGCGTTCAAGATTTCAGTGGAGGAAGTAACTGCAGATGGGGTAGAAGTAGCAAGAGAACTAGACTTAGAAGCGGAGCCTGAAGATGAGGCTGAATTGCTGCAATCTCATGATAAAACTTTAACGGATAAGGAGTTGCTTCTTAAGGATGAACGAAGGTTTCCTGAGGTAGAATCTACTCCCAGTGAAGATGCTTTGCCTGTTGTTGAAGTGACAACAAAGGATTTAGAATATTACATAAACATAGTTGATAAAGCAGCAGCAGGGTTTGAGAGAACGGACTCCAACTTTGAAAGGAGTTCTACTGTGGGTGAAATGCTATCGAATAGCATTGCATGCTACAGAGAAATCTTTCATGGAACAAAGAGTCAACCAATATGGCAAACTTCGTTGTTGTCTTATCTTAAGAAATTGCCACAGCCACCCCAACCTTCAGCAACCATCATCCAGGTCAGTCAGCATCTATCAACACTAAGGCAAGACCCTCCACCAGAAAAAATTAGGGCTTGCTGAAGGCTCAGAGGATGGTTAACCTTTTTTTTTAGAAACAACGTGTTTTTAATAAAAGTATGTGAATTTTTTTTTAGATATAATGTTATGGCACACTTAATAGGCTACAGTATGTGTAAACATAACTTTTAGATGCACTGGGAAACCAAAAAATTCGTGTGACTCACTTTATTGTAATATTTGCTTTATTGCGGTGGTCTGGAACCTAACCTGCAATATCTCCAAGGTATGCCTCAGATCAAAGTTTATTAGTGGTTGTCAGGGGCAGGAAAAAACCCAAAAAACCAAACCCACTGCCTTTGAGTCAATTCTGATTCATAGCGACCCTATAGGACAGAGTAGAACTGCCCATAGAGTTTCCAAGGAGCACCTGGTGGATTCGAACTGCGAACCTCTTGGTTAGCAGACGTAGCACTTAACCACTATGCCACCAGGGCTTCGGGGGGCGGGGGGAGAAGGACCCTTTGTTTAGGAAGCAGTGAATGTTTATGGTGAAGGGAAATTTTGGAACGATTATGAGTATAGTTGCATGGCTACAACATAATTAATGTAATTGATATCACTAAATTGTACACTTGAAAAATTCTGAATTAGCAAACATTGTGTTCTATTTTTACAACAATTAAAAAAATAAAAGGCCCTTTGAAAAAAGCCTCTAAGGATTTCGGCAAAATATTGTCTGATATAGTGCTGGAAGATGAGTCCCTGAGGTTGGAAGGCACTCAAAATACACAGTGGCTTCAACAATAGACTCAAGCATAACAACAATCATGAAAATAACATAGGATGGGAACATTTTACTCTCTTGTACAGGGGGTCGTCATGCGTAGGAGCTGACTCAATGGCAACTAACAATGGCAACAGATCCTGAAATAGCTAAACAACATCTACATGTTGTAGAACTTTTTTCATCATTCCTCCTCCTCTCTAATCTCTCTATATGGGAAACAAGAGGATGGGGATAGAATAAAACTCAGTAAAGTCACAATAGACTCCCATAGTATATACTTCTGATGTGGGGCAGTGGTTAAGAGTTCAGCTGGTAACCAAAAGGTCAGCAGTTCAAATCCACCATTCGCTCCTTGAAAGCCCTATGGGGGCAGTTGTACTCTGTCCCATAGGGTCACCAATGAGTCAGAATCTATTCGATGGCAATAGGTTTTAAACACCAGATATAGAGAAACGCTCTTGAATCCTCCAGAGGACAATGATGTTTCAAGTATCAGAAGTAAGCAGCAATTCCGTGGTATGCAATAATAGCCTCAGAGATGCCTCAGTGATGAATGGGAAGATTTGCCACTTATGACCTCCATCTCCTTTTGTAAGGATGGACCTATAATGGCTGATCTGTGAGAATTTATACAATTTGGTATGGATTCCTTTCCTTTTTTGTGAGTGTTATGAAGGACAATCCCCCACTCTACTACATGACATGAAAGTCTGAGCACTGGATACAGACTCAGGAAGCCTGAGTACAAGTGGTCATATCCATGTGAACTTGAATGAGCTACTCTTCTTCCCTGAGCTGTAAAAAGGAGAAGGCCGAGGATGTTAATCTCTGGTTCCCTTTAGTGCCAAATCTGAATCTGAATCTCTAGTATGTCCCTTGGTCCCCTTTCTGATGCTGACCGATTAAGCACCCAGCTGGACTACTGATCTGACATGTTTATATCTCTCCATTGTATGTTTAACCAAATTACCCATTAATGTGACTCACCATTTTAGATAAACAGTTGCTGATGAGTCAACTCCGACTCATGGCAACCCTATGTGTATCAGAACAGAAATGGGCTCCATAGGGTTTTCAAAGGCTGATTTTTCAGAAGTAGATCACCAGGCCTTTCTTCTGAGGCACCATTGGGTGGACTCAAACCTCCAAGCTTTTGGTTAGTAGCTGAGCAGATTATCCACTTGCAGTACCCAAGACCAGTCTCACTAAATCGCTCCTCAATTTTTTCGAGCTGAAGTTGAGTCAGAGGCCACTAGATGGCAATCTGGCCCATTTTTCTTGCAAGATCTCTAAGGCTTCAAATCCTCTTTTCCAACATTCCAGAAAACCTACTACATGCCAAACATAGAGGGTCCCAGCCCCGGCCGTAGACTCTACAGTGCAATAATCTCCCTGAGAACTCAGTACCAACCACTCTAATTTTTTTCAAACCAGTACTCAGTACTTACATAAATTCAAGATGCAGCACTATCACTTACAATTACATGTCCAGATGAAAAGTGCTACTAAGGAAGAAAAAAATGAGTAGGAAAATATAAGTGCCTCTAGTGTTTCTTATCCTGCCTGTACTTCTTTCATTTCCATGCTTAATGACTTGCTGGTGAGCTGAAGGGACCCACAAGTTTTCTCCCCTTAAGTCCTGGCACAGCTGGTGGCAGAGTTTACCAGTACCAAGGGGCAGGTGGAAGGCCTCGTTTAACTTGGAGAGAGAGGTTGGGTTAAACACCTCTGGAGCTGAAAAGAAGTGAGAACGCGTTTTAGTTCTGCCACTTACTGTGAGACCATCAGCAAGTTTAATTTTTTAAGCCACAGTTTCCTTCACTGTAAAATGAGGGTAGTAAGAGAACCTAACTTAACAGTTTTTATGGGAAGTAAATAAGATCATTGTAAAATGAGGGTAGTAAGAGAACCTAACTTAACAGTTTTTATGGGAAGTAAATAAGATCATTAAGCTCTTAGAATAGTGCCTGGAAAATAATAAGGTTTCAAACAGCATTAGCTGCTGCTGTTGTCACTGCTACTATTACTAGTGGTTTTCTTTAAAGAAGTTTAATAATTATACCCAGTATTGCTGTTGATTATCTTGCTGCTATCACTTATGACTGGCCTAATCACTATTTACACAGTTAGCACTAGTGGTTTGTGATTGAATGCTAACCTAAAAGTTGACTGTTGGAAGCCACCAGTAGCTCCGTGTTAGAAAGCCCCAGTGAACTGCTTCTGTAAAGATTATAACTTATTGTCTTGAGCTGATTTCAACTCATACCAACCTGCAGGACAGAGTAAGACTGTCTCATAGAGTTTCCAAAGCTGTAAATCTTTGCAGAAGCAGACTGCCACCTTTTTCATCCCCGGAGCGGCTGATGGGTTCAAATCGCAAATCTTTCAGTTAGCAGCCGAGCATTTAATAGTTTGCACTACCAGGGTGCCTAATCTAAGAAATCCTTATGGAGTGGTTCTACTCTCTAACACATGGGGTCGCCAAAAGCTGAAATCAACTCCCTGGCAACAGATTTGGTTTTTTAGGATCTTATTTGGCGAGGATGATTGCTTCTTTTACAAAGATTGTCTCATTTAAGCCTAACAACCCTACCCAGTGCCGTCGACTCATAGCGACCCTATAGGACAGAGTAGAACTGCCCCGTAGAGTTTCCAAGGACAGCCTGGCGCATTCAATCTGCCAACCCTTTGGTTAGCAGTCATAGCACTTAACCAATATGCCCCCAGGGTTTCCTAACAACCCTAGGAGATGAATAAATTATTCACACCTAGAGATAAACTGAAGCCCAGATAAATTTAGTAATCTTACCTGGTGGCATAGCTTTAGGTGGTGGACCTGGAATTCCAATATAGAGTGGCTGTCAGTACAGCCAGGACTTTACCCTATAGATTATAATTCAACTATAGGCTTTAATCCTATGATTGGATAGATAGCATGACCTCCATTTTACAGTCCTGGAGAGTTTCAGTGGCTTGCCACGGTAACGCAGAGTGTTAAGTGCACTTCTACTACTAGAAGTCAAGTCCTCTACTCTTAATCCAGTGTCTTTTGCCTGACATCAGCATTCCTTAAACTGTGTATCAAACTGATTTGACTATGGGATCCATTTGCCAAATAGTATCCTGCAGGCTCCATGTTCTATAGAACTTACTTGTGAAACAATGCTGTATGCTTAGACTTCTCATAAAACAATGCTGAACTTCCTTCAACTTAACTGGTCCATTGACCACTACAGAGTTCTAGGGTGTTTAGTGCTGGAACTGCAAAGCCCAGGCTGATATCTACATAAATAGAAACAACATGGTGGTTTCATTAGGTGCAGCCTTCTAGAATGCAGCCCAGGAAAAGACAGAAAGCAAAATGTCAAGAACATTGATGGGAAATAAACCTCAGGAGGGCAGAGCCAGTGAAAATAGCGTGGTGGGATGAGGGTGGCAAATTGGTATTGACTATTTTAAAGTTCATTTCAAAGGGACAAAACCAATGAATCACAAATACGCAAACCTGGAAATCTGTTCAATTTATTCTTCTTTCACAGAAGATGTGTTTTTATGGTACACCAGAAAGATTCTGCAGTCAGCATTTTCTTTAAAATGCCAGGAATAGGATTTCTCCAGTTATCAGACTATCAAAAAACTGTCATAATGTAACTTCTACAACCAGGAAGCGCCCTTAGTCTAATCTCAAATCCCTTGCTTATAATTTTAAGTCTTCAGTGAAAATAAAACTATTTCACGGTTCCTTTACTGTACTCTTCCTTCTATCTTATATACCCTTCCCACTTACCCCTCTTAACTTTTCCACTCTTCTATCCTTTGCATAATCATAATATAAATGGTGGCTGCACGTCACGGAGTCTTTGCTCTATGTGATACTCAGAGAAACACACAAGAAACTATTACAAGCAACTGCAATGTTTATTGACATTCCTCAATAGCATCCCACAAGGAGCTCCAAATCACAGCCCCCAGAAACATTCCTTAAAATCTTCTTTATCTTCACACTCGGCACTTTTCCTATATCTCACGCTTGCTCCAAAGCTCTTTCTGCCCCATTCACTCTCAACCTCATTAAAACTCTTGCCAAAATTGATCTCCCTTTTTCTCTCTATTCATTTGCCCCTTGTCCTTGCATTCCAACATATCAGTTTCTTTTGCCCCTGGTGGGTTTTTTCCCTCTCAGATTCACTTTTTATCTTCTTCTGCTTCTCATGCTATATCCACGTCCTGCCCCAAGACAGATTACTGTTGTCTGAGGAGAAGCTCAGACACCGAGCTACCACAGAGAGAATTCTTGGTAAGAGGATAGACTGCTTAAGATATTATCTTCTACTGCTACCATTTTAGGTAACAAAGAAAGGGATAGAGACCCCAATGGGCTTACCTTATCAGCCCTTAGGTCTCTTCAAACTGAATTAACATCAATTTAAAAATTCTTCCTCTCTCCATCTTTCCTTCCCCAAATTAACTGTACTTTTCCATCAATATTTCTCTTATCCTTTCTCATTCCCATCTCTCCCACCTCCATTCTTTCATGACCTATTATCCCCCATTTCCTCTACCCGCCTCCAGCTTACTGGTGATCATCAGGCTTACTGGTGATCTGGTGATCATCAAAGATACAGCTTGAAAATGTTCAAGGTCCTGAGAATACAGGGACTGATAAACCATTCTCAGAATAAAAAAAGTGAAAGGAAAGAAGGATGGACTTTTTGGTTAACAAAGCAAATGCAGCCTTCAACAAGCAGACTCATGACTCACATTCTCATTATTTACCCAGCAGAACAGAGCATTTTTTAACAAAAGGATATTTTCTCAATATCGAATTATATTTGCTAAGAAATGTAGCCCCTGGGATTTGAAGCAAATGAGCTTACAAGGCACACTCTGGGCATCAATATTCCTTCCATCCCATCCTGCACAGTTGCCTAGTAACATCTAAGTGAGTGTATCAGCTCTACTAGAAATCCAATTGGTCTCTGAGCCACATTCACAGTATTATAACACTTCTTCTCCTGGGAGAGTCAGGCCTTGGGTCAGCAGCAATTCTCATCCAGTTACTAATTGCCTTCTCTGCAAATGAAGATGATGAAAAATGCCCACAGAGTATAAAGAGAGCAAGGCGTGATCTGTTCAAGGAGATAAAGAGTGGGGTGAAGCAGCGCTGCCAAGTCACTTAAACAGAGTTGGCCACATTTTCCAAAGCAAATACTTCTTTGGAGATTTACGTAAAATAGCTTTACATGAAACAATTTGATTAAAAAAAAAAGTGGGTGATCAGTTTTTGTGACCTCATATTTTACTAATGAGCAAACTGAGATTTCAACAGGAAGAGTGACATGTCCAATATCCCGTGAAATAATGGCAATGATGAAAGTAGAGCATAATGGTTTCTTATTCTGGTTCTCTTTCCACTGTACTAATTTGTTCAAAACCATGTTTCTCAGGTTGCTAGTGAGTATTCTGTGACAAAAGAAAAAGAAAACAGGATTTTTTGGTCAAAGGATTTTAGGGAATGCTGGGTGAAGCAAGGTTACATAAACGGCTTTCTTTACTGCTGGATTTTCAGAATGTTTAATAAGCACTCAGGTATTAACTGAAAGGTTGGGGGTTTGAATCCACCCAGAGGAAAGATCTGGCACCTACTTCCAAAAAGTCACAGCCACTGAAAACACTATGGAATGCAGTTCTACTCTGACACATATGGGTCACCTTTTTTTTTTTTAAGTCAGATTTGACTCAACAGCAATTGGTTTTACTGGTCACTGTGAATCTCTAAATGAGAATCTATTGGGTTTGCTCCCCACTCTTATTTGGCCAGATAATAATCTTTCCTGCATTTTTTTTTTTTTTAAGAAAATCTTCTTGGGCCATTAATCCATGAAATCTGTTTTTGAACTATATGCACAACACATATGCCCCCCTTTGATGGAACTGGCCAAATCTATCAAGCATCTTGGGCTTTTGTCATACCAGGTAGAGTTTATATTAACCAAAACAATGAAATTATGTTGCCAAAGCAGTGGTTGGTGTGGTCCCTACAGATGTATGACATGATCTATCATCACTGTAACCTTCTTTCTCTAAGCCATCATGATATCTTGACTTTTTTTATTTTTTTTCTACTGGCTTTTCTGCTTCTACTTTTGTTCATTTAAGACATGTTCTCTACTCAATAATTACCAGAGGCTTAAAAAAAAAAAAAAAAACCGTAAATCAAATGTAACCACTCCCCGCTATGGCTTCCCAAGACCAGGACTACAAGGTTCAATGACCAAGTCCCTGCTTGCCTTTTTGACCTCCTCTTCTACCAACCTTCCCTTTGTGCGCAATGCTACAATCAACATGTTCATTCTTTTCTTCTTTGGACAGGACAAGCCTAGTCTAGTATAAGGACCTCTGCACTTCTTTGTGTCTCTGTCTATGTCATTCTCCCCCCATATCATCCCATGGTCAACTTGTTCGTTTCCTTCAAGTCTCTGTTCAGATGTCACCATTTTAGAAATTTTTTCCTAACACAATCTCTATTGCACATCTGTTTTATCATCCTCAAAGCACGTTGCTGTTGTGGGCCTCTGAATCAATTCTGACTCATAGTGACCCTATAGGACAAGGTAGAACTGCCCCATAGGGTTTCCTAGGCTGTAATCTTTATGGGAGCAGATTGCCAGGTCTTTTTTCCCCATGGAGCCTCTGGCTGGGTTTGAACTGCTAACCTTTTGGTTAGCAGCTGAGCGCTTAACTGTTGCACCACTAGGGCTCTGCTCAAAGGACAAAATACTATCTGAAAGTGTTTTTTTGTTAATTTTCATCATCTGTCTCCTCTACAGGGACCTCAACTGGGTTATTTATCACTGAAACCTCAGCTCATAGGACAAATTTTGGCATTCTGTAAATAATTATTGAGTGAATGAATACAATGGTAACTCTTTGCCCTTCAAGTTCTCAGACCACAGACACTCTACAAATGATCATGGCTGTGTTTACATGAAGTAAAACACGTATATTGTTATGCCAGAACATTTTATCAATCATAATCGGGTGTGAAAGAAATATTTATGAAAAGCTAAGTGAAGTTTTAGTAAAGTCCAAAACATTTTCCTTCTCAAGAATGACAATTGTTGATTATATTCATAACAACTCAATTCAAAAAGTTACCAGAAAGTTTTACCAGATTATGCAAAAGGCCAAGAATGGTGTAAACAATAGAGCACTGTTAAGTAAGGAGACCAAGTTCTTCATCAGCACATGCCACTCACTGTGTGCAATTTTGGTCAGGTACTTCTTTGCTCTGAGCCTCTATTTTCTTATTGGTAAAATACAAGAATGAACTAAATGACATTTGAAACCCTTTAAAGTCTCTAGACCCTGATTGCCAAGGTCAGAGGTTTGCAACATGGATAGCCCTGATTACAAAATTCAATCTTCTCTAACCCTAAGTGATTCACTCTACTTTGAGCTTTCAGGGAGAAAATCCTACCCTCATCACATTTCCAACAAAAATCAAGAAATTTCTAGGCTAAAGTGGAGAGGTGATCAGCAATTATTTAACAAATCCTTTTCATTCATTTCAGCATTTACTGAGCACCTACAACCAGGCACTGTTCTGTTCTCATAGAGCTGCCATTACTCTAGTTGAAAAGAGGAATGATATGTAAGATACATAAGTAAAATACATAGGAAAATACATAATGTTAGGTGCTGTGGATATAAAATAGACCATGAAGAGGCAATAAAAAGAGCTCTGGGAGGGCTGAAATTTTAGATAGGTTGGGCAAGGAAGGCTTTGCTAAGATAGAGACAACAGAATAAAGACTCAAAAGAACCACAGGAGTGAGTCATGCAGATATCTTGTAGCGGGAGGTAGATTCTAGGCTGAGGAAACAGTGAAGTCAAATACCTTGGAACGTGGCTGATATGTTCAATAAACAGAGAGCTGGCCATCGTGGCTAAAGCAGAAAGAGCAAAGGAAAGAGTAACAGGAGATAAGATAGGTGAGAAAATGGGAGTCTTGCACTCAGGGAAAGATGTTGGCTTTTACTCTAGTGAGGTTCAAAGCTATTGGAGGATTTCCGATAGACTGTATTTTAATAGAATCTGTTTGCTATGATGCAAATTGTGTATGTGTGTGTGTGTGTGTGTGTGTCTGTGCTTATGCTTACAGGGAGGCAAGGACAAGAGGAAGTCCAATTAGGAGGTTATTGGGATAATTCAGATAGAGATACTGACCAAAGTGGTCACAGGGAAAAAATGGGAAATGGTCCAATTCAGGATACATTTTAAAGGTAGAGATGTCAGTATTTGCTGACAAATCCGACATGGGGTAGAAAGAGTTAAAGAAGTTTATCTTTAGGGGCCCCTAGCTCATTTCCAGTGAGCTACACATATTAATACTTGATCATTTTTATGATCAAATATTCCCTTCCTTTCTAAGCAATCATGCTACTTAATCAGCACTGTGATATTCTGGAGCTGTAAAGAACTATAAAAGGTTGGACTGGACAATGGGATAGAAAATGGTGCTGGTGAAGAATGAGCTTCTTGGATCAAGTAGACACATCAAGTAACACAGCATCTCCTGTCTGGAGAGGAGATGAAAGGGCAGAAGAGGTCAGAAGCTGGCCGAATGGATACTAAAAGAGAGAGTGGAGGGAAGGAGTGTGCTATCTCATTAGGGGGAGAGCAATTAGGAGTATATAGCAAAGTGTATATAAATTTTTTATGAGAGACTGACTTGATTTGTAAGCTTTCACTTAAAGCACAGTAAATAAATTTAAAAAAAAAAGAACCATAAAAGATGATCTGGGCTTGTTTGTAGATATTCTGCAGGGGTGATGATTTTCTTGAAAATTCCAAGGACACCTGCTCTATGCTTTCAATACACTGTTAATTCCAGCTTCTTGCCCTTGGGGTCATGTGATCTTTACAAGTCATCCTCAGCTGCCTTATAGCTATAAGCATTAATTCACAAACTGAAGTGTTATAGGCCTGGCTCCTTGATGGAAAAGGCAATACTTTTATATATTGTATATCTATTTCAGAAAATACATATACATCTCTACTCTGTACACAAGAGCATGGAATAACTTATGTGCTGGGTTTATGTTTTCTATCCAAGAACCATGGATAGAAAATATATATTCAAACTTTTCTGACCTAATATTACAACTGAGCTTCCCAGAAAAAATTGCATGACTACTACAGAAAATCAAATTTATACAGCACCCAGAATAACAATCCCCAAATCTGATGGGTTATGAGGATCTACAAGGGATTTTGCTAAGAATGTGAATCTCTATACCTCTTAACCTGGTATAGAGGGCCAGCGCAGGCAAGGAAGATCCTAGATGAGATGGATTTGCACGATAGCCAAATGATGGGCTCAAATACGCTGGCAATTTTGAGAGTGATCCAGGACAGAGCAACACTTCCTTCTGTTGTATGTAAGTTAGCCATGAACTGAGGCCAACTCAAAGACAGTTGTCCATCTCTGCCTATCTTAACCTGATGAATTAGAATCTCTGGCAATGGGGCCCAAAGCATGCATTTCTGATACATTTCCCCAGTGATTCTGACGTTCTTCCAGGTTTAGGAACCACTAGCCTAGCAGCTCTGTGTTTATGGATCACTGTTAAGAGTGCGACTTCAATGACAGTGATGACTTGGGATTTCTCTCATATTACTTACGTGCTGGCTGTTATGCTATGGTCAAGAAGGAGTCCCTTCCATAGACACTTTGCTTGTCCACCCTCCCCGTCTGGTTTGGAAAGGTCATTTAGTCTCCAGATGTGGTGGGCAGTGGGGTCACAATAGGCCCAGAAGAGTCGGGAAAGTGAGATTAGGTTTTCAGTCAGTCAGAAGGAGACTTGGAAAATGCTGCCTATTATGCATACCTAATATAAATTCTGCTCGCTAAGCAAAGATGAGCAAAATATTGCTCTAGGTCCAAAGAGGTAAAAAAAAAAATAAAATAATAAGCCTTAGAATCAGGAAGCAGTTTATGCTCCAGAACCTTCCCACCCCCCTATGGATCAGGCCAAGGCTAGACTTTATCTGGAAAACTTTATCTGGTTCTGCCATGCCCTCCTTCCTCACAAGAGTTTGCTGAAGAGTAGGCTCTCAATAAATAACATGCACCTGAATTCCTGTCTCAGCCCTTGCTTTTAGGGAACCTGGCCGAAGGCAAATGGGATGAGGAACAGTCCTAGAAAGCAGACCTGAAAGACAGAATGCTGAAGGTAGATCACTCTTCAGCTGGATGATAGTGCAGACTCTATCATGGATTTAGTTTTGAGAGTCCCTGACATGCAGCAGTACTACAATTGCTAAGATTTCCAAATATGATGATCAGGGTTGGAATGCAGGTGAGAGTTCATTCGCTGGCTTGTGCACCATTTCTGGTGCTTGAGATGTATGGAAGAAAAATCAGGACTGTGAAAGAAGGTGTCTACTGCTGAATGCCGCTGATGTTTTGAAGAGAGAAAAAGGCAGGTACCGGGCAATCAGTTACTGACTTAAAGTGAAGTGTGGGAGTCCAGCAGTTTCCTTGGAAACATTTAAAAAGATTTCATCTCATTAGTGATTAATGAACAAATAGGATCTTACCAGGGAGACGAAAAAGTTCTAAAACTGATTTATGGTGACACAAATTAACTTGGTAAATTTAATGAAAAAAAAAATCATTGAATTGAATGAATGATGTAAATTGTGTGACTTCAAATGGGTGAATTATGTGATATGTAAACTATATGGTTCAATAAAATTATAATTAAAAAGACCCACATCTCCTTTAGCTGGAGGGCAGACAAAGCTGATGATTAGGCACATAGATTAACTGTTAGAGGACAGAATTTCATAGACCAAATTTTTAGCCTAGACAGTTCTCTTATGCCAAAGCTAGAGCGCTGATAAGGGAAGATATTCTCACTTGGAATAGGGGCATATTCTTGAGAACTTTGAACTCCCAGATAATCCTGAACACTCTGAGCTTATAGAAGCAGACCACTTTCCCTTGCTCTAAGACTTTGAAGAAACCCTAAATGAGTCAGGTGTCTTATAAGGCAACGATGGCATTTCTCTGAATGTTCCCACTCCGTTCCCAGGCAACAGATCAGTCACATTATCATCTAACTGGAAGGGTATATGCCAAAAGAGAAAAGAGATTATAAACTAATAGAGCTACAGACTTGGTCTACATGTACTGGTAGGAACATGGAGAATGTATTTGGGAGTGGATTCCATTGCTAGATTAAAGTGGAGAGAAGTAGGATATAAAGTTAGATGTGGGAGAATTTATTGATATGGGATAATTTAGCATGAGTGCCCATGGTTTCAGAGGTGCTAGTATCTAGTGGGGGACAATTCCAAGAGCAGATACAGTAACAGTGCCCTTAAACTTAGCTATGGCTTTCACTGGTCACTTTACACTCCTGTCAGTAAACCAGCAGCCATACTATCGGGTGTCATTAAACCAGTGTCCATACTACCAGGCGTAATTAACCCTGATGGTCATGAGAAGTAAGACTACTGCTACTTAAGGAGGTGGAAAGGAATATTTTGGTACCCACATAATCTACTGGGGCATCTCTTGATACTCTGGTGCCCATTTTTGATTCCAAATGAGAAGGTACAGCAAACAGAGCCTGATAAAAAATAAGGGCATGATAACCAGAGGCTCATGCCACTCTGGGAGGAGGGTATGGTTCATCCTAAGGCAAGCCACCCACTCCTGAGAAATGCTCCTGGGAGTAAGAGTAATCTGGAATGGGTGGTAGGAAGGCAGATATGAGGAGTATCAGTTACATCCTCAGGACCAACTGCAGCAGAAGGGTTATAGTCCATCCCACTAATCCTCTTGAAAATTTCCCCAGAAATGTTGGACCAAGAATTCAGGAGAAGCTATGGCCGGACAGAATGAGTTTAATGTGAGAAGCAAGTGTATGTGAGCAATGCAACAGATGAATTATAAAGACACAGCTTTGCCCCACCCAGACCACCTTTGCTGGACTGGACACCCAGACCTCAGTCTCTGTGACATTGGCTTGTTGCTCATCTTGTCTCTCTTATCTGGAGAACTGCCTTCTGCTGATGAGAGTGGCCTCACACAGTAAGTATGCATATACCCTTTCTACATGGTATAAAGGACTTCACAACTTTGGAGAGTGAGGGGCTCTAAAAGGCTAGAAGTACAGAGAAAACAACTAATACCTAGGAGTGAGGCGAGTACCAGACTAACAACTGACACTTTCTGACTTGGAGATATTGAACAAGTTTCTATCTCTTTCGAATTGGTGTCCAAGTTTAAAACACAACAAGGTTGGAAAAGTCATCTAAGGGTCCATCCAGGTTCAGAACCCTATTATTTTAACTCAAAGAGGTAAGATGACGCCCTCCTTGGAGGCCTGTATTACTCCAAGTTCAAAAGCTAGTGAAGAACCAGGTTATAGGATCCAGGACAATATCTTGAGGAACCCAGAATATACAAAACTGCCATGTGACACAGGTAAGGAAGTTTTGTGAGCAGAGAGAAATAATCACTTCCCTTTCCTGCAGTTCGGATCCGCCAGGCGCTCCTTGGAAACTCTATGGGGCAGTTCTATTCTGTCCTGTAGGGTCGCTATGAGTCAGAATCGACTTGACGGCACTGGATTTGGTTTGTTTTTTTTTTTTTCCTGAATAACAGCCACCCCATTGTTCTTGTTTTGTTAATTACAATTAGAAGAGGTAATGAATGTAAAGCTCTTAGCACTTTGCCTGGCAATTTACCCACTGGGCCCTTATCTATTTGAGAGTACCAGCTGTCGTGGAGTGAACTCTAACTCATGGCGACCTCATGTGTGCCAGAGAAGAACTCCACACCATAGGGTTTTCAATGGCTGATTTTTTGGAAGTAGATCATCAGGACTTTCTTCTAAGGCACCTCTAGATGGACTTGAACCTCTAACCTTTTAGTGAGTAGATTTATTACTTTTCTTTGTGGTTACCTTGAACTTTACCTTAATTCTCTTAAAATTAAAACAGTCTGTTATTGTTATATCTTGAAATCGCCTTGACTTCCTCCCCAAATAGAAGCTCTATAACTACATCTTTTACTCTCTGTTTTTGTTTTGAAATTGTTGTTTACAGCTTAACTCCTTTGGTTCCCTGTAGTCATTTTGTTTACCTTTATTTTGCTTTTGTGAAGTCTTTATCTGGGTTGGTATCTGGGTAATGTCTTGTGTCCTTATCTCAGGTTGTTGTCTGATATCATTGGTTCTCTACTCAAGGGCTCCCTTTAATATTTCTTGTAAGGCTGGTTGGGTTTCTACAAACTTTCTTAGTTTCTGCTTATCTGGGAATGTCTTAGTTTCCTCATCATTTTTGAAAGGCAATTTCGCTGAATATATGATTCTTGGCTGACAATTCTTTTCCTTTGGGCTTTTACATATGCCATCCCATTCCCTTCTTGCCTGCATAGATTCTGGTGAGAAATCAGCATTAAGTCTTATTGGTGCCCCTTTGTACCATCCGGGACTTTTTAGATTTCACTACCACCCCAAAAAGGGCATGAAGTAAACTCTCAGTTTTATGCATACATTTTCTATTAAGTCAACCACAATTTAGGAGATTCAGTGCTATTTTACAGTTAGAATTTTATATAAGCCAATCCAGACATACTTCTACCTTGAGAATAAGGATAATTACAACCATAATAACAAAAGACCACTTTTTAAATAATCAACATCATTATAATTATTTATCCAATAAAAAGAGACACCTTGAAAGTGGCAAGTTTTTATAGCTAGAATGTTATTAAATATGAATCCCAAAAGGACAAATTCATAGAAGAATGAACAACATGTTCTATTAAAAATAGTAATTTGCTGACAAATCTGCAAATGAATGATGTAATTATACAAACCAATTTGACTTTGATGTTACTAAAAGCTTTTTGCAAAAAGTTGGGGAATATTTTTTCATATCTTGCAAATATTGAAAGACAGAGTCTATTTCTTCTTTTTTCCCCCAAATAGAGGTGATTACATGTAAATTACTTTTAAGTCCTATACAACTGTGCTTATACTAATGACATATCCAAGCCATTTACTTAGTGAAAATACAGACATTCTTTTTCATTATCTAGATCTGTGCTGCCTAGTAGGAGCCCCTGGGTTGTGCAAATTGTTAACACAATTCTAAGATGACCCACAATGATACATACCCTTGTATAATCGCCTCCCCTTGAGTGTGGGTAGGATCTGCAACTTGCTTTTAACCAATAGACCATAGCAAAAGTGATAGGATATAATTCTTGACATTATGTCTCATTATATGGCAATAGTGAGGTGACTCTGGAGATGTAATTAAGGTCCCAGAACTGTCAATTTTGAGTTTATCTGAAGGAGATTATCCCGGGTGGATCTGACTTAATCAGGTAAGAGCTCTTAAGAAGGGTCAGAAACTCCAAGCAGAGGGTTTTGGCTCCTCTGAAGAAGCAAACAGCAATAATGTGAATTTCCTATGGAGAATACCAAATAGCAAGGAACTGTGGGGGAATGAGAATGGAGCTGAGAATGGCCACTGGCTGACAGCAAGAAAGTGTGGACCTCAGTCCTACAACTTCAAGGAACTAAATTCTGCCAGAAATCACGTGAGCTTGAAAGAAGACTCCAAACTTCAGATGAGGATGCATCCTGGTCAACACCTTGAATACAGTCTTGTGAGAACCGAAACAGAGGATGCCGCTAAGCTGTGTCCAAGCTTCTGACCTACAGAAACTGAGATAATAAATGAGTATAGATTTAAACCACTAAGTTTGTGGTAATCTGTTACGTAGCAATAAAAAAAAATAGAAAACTAATATACATACCAAAGACCACCTGTACTTTTTCTATACCATGATGGTTGTAACTCTCATTTCTTTTCATTCTGCAACCCTAAACTTAGAGATAGTTATTTCCTTGTCTTTGCTACTTTTTTTAAAATTTATATACCATATTATAATTACTAGTTTAAATATTTGTCTTTCCTACTAGACTCAGCTCCCTAATGGAAGAGATAGGGTCTCATCTTGGTATTTTCCTAGCAACTGGCTCATAGGAGAGTCTCAATACATCTTAATTGAAATGGCCTTAATTTATTGAAAAAAAGAAGAGGGCTCTATATCTTTAAATACATTCCTTGTCATTTTTTTCTACAAAAGAAATTAGCATGTATATATTTTAAAGCTTTATACCATAGGAAGGAAGTACACCAAGGAACTTACATAAATTTATACAGAAGGTTCTGAATCTGATACAGCAGTCAATAACCCTAATACCTGGTCTATAACTATAATTGCCACTACAATTTCTGTTACATTCAATTTTTCTCAAAACAGAACAAAGAAAGCTGCCAGCAAATTCATTAATCGCGGGATCTCACAAAAGAGATGGTCTGTGACTGCTGACATTTTTTTTTTTGACAAAAGCCTTATTAGTATGCTAGGGTCCTAGTAAAGCAACCAAATATACGACCTGCACTTCTAAAGAGGGCAAGAAACCCAGTGCGCTTGAAGAGAAGGGGTCCTCAGATGGGCATGGGTTCATGAAGGACTGTTTGGAGCTCTGTGATATGTGTCACCGAACGTATCGCTCCTCAGCTATTCTGCTCTTCGTGTTACACAGGGTACCTTTCCCCACATTCTCACCCTTCACCAAGGTACACCTCAGTTCTAGCTAGGAAATACTAACAATTAACACTCCCTTAGATGCTACTGTTATGTTCTGCTTATTGAAACACCAACAAATATTTGGGAAAAAAAATGTAGTTTTTGGTAAATAAAGGCACCACAATGTTTTTAGTGAAAGTTAGACATTTTAGCTATTATTTTTTGAAAGCGCTTCTTTTACTGTTGGTAGAAAGATAAGCTGGAACGAACATTTGGGAGAGAGCAATTTGGCAATATTTAACAAAATTGCCTTGAAAATTCCTTTTGAGTCAGCAACTTTACTTCCAGGGACCCCTTTCTAGAAAAACACTAAATGAAATGGTTTTCATCCATAGGTTGCATCATTGTGTTAGCACTTGCATAGCCTAAGCATAACGCAGTTATGCATCAAGGCTTGATCCTGTGGCCCCATTTCTTCAACAATGCTCCTCAATAGTCTAATCACACAAGACAACACAAAACTCAACCTGTCAGAGTCCTATTGCTTTTAATGGCATCATTTCAAGATGCTGCTGATTTTGGAACAAATAGGCCTGTACTTTTAATGAGACCCTTAATTATCTTCCCCCATTATCTCTGTGAATGCAACTTTTTAATAGCCTGGTACAAAGAGTTGGTGCTGGTGCTTTGCTGAAGTTCAATCTACTGAGAAATATCATAGGCTTTTTTTTTTTTTTTTTTTACAGATGATTAGAATATAGTAATTACCATAGATCATCAGAAGGATGTGTATACATTCTCCTGTGACTCTAGTAAATGGCAGAGCCCTTTAACACTGCTGTATATTGCTTCACTTGCCTGGATGTTATTTTAAAGGCAATGCACACACACACTTTAGCTTTCTGAGTCTAGAATTGTCACATAGCAGCCCTCCACTACACCTCCATCTTAGCAGTTCTAATCTTTCACATAGTAAACTCACATTTTTCTCTCCAAACGATTTCTCCTGGATCATTCATTTTCTCTCTGTTGAAGACGCCTGCCTTCCCTTGACACAAACAGGAAATGTTTCTAATGAGTCATAAAAAATAAAAAGATTACAGTTAAAACTCAGATTCTAGAGAATAAATTACCAGCTGAGTGACTCAGGCATATTACTTAACCTTGCTGAATCTCAGTTTCCTTATTGGTGAAGTGGGGGTAACTGTTGTATTTCCTCATACACTAACCACAGGATGAAATGAAGTCGTAGACACGGAATATGTCTTCAATAAGAATGAGCTCTTATTATCAGTTTAATTATAATTACATCAATAGCACCACCTAGAAGAGGTGGTCCCTCTTTCCTGACTATCTTCTGGTATACCAGCTCAGTGGAATTCCTAGAGGAAACAGGGTTATGAACAAATCCCATATTTACTTCCACCTTTTCATTTCTTCCCCAATTCCCATAATTTCTAAACAAATAAAGAAAGACTGAAAGGGAAATGGCATCTTTGCAGGCTTTATACCATTTGTGGAGTATACATGAAAGAGTTAAGGGCTGTCTCATTTTTGTGCTTACTTTAGAGTTCTAACAATAGGTTTCATGTCTATGAGCTTGAGGATTTTTATCCTCAGGTGATAAGGCCACCTTCTTTTCTCTTCAACTGCCTGCCAGTCACTAACCACGCACCAAGCCAGACTGCCACACCAACCTTACTACAATCACTCAATCGATTACACCTCCATACTCTTTTTCATTGTACAAATTGCTAACAAAAATTTAAACAAGATAGAAACCCTGGTGGCATAGTGCTTAAGTGCTACTACTGCCAACCAAGAGGTCGGCAGTTCGAATCCGCCAGGCACTCCTTGGAAACTTTATCAGGCAGTTCTACTCTGTCCTATAGGGTCGCTATGAGTCAGAATCGACTTGACAGCAGTGGGTCTGTTTTTTTGTTTTTTTATGCTCGTATTCAAAGTCTTATCTGTATAACATTAATACTTTGATGTATTATCAAATATTAATAATTTCTTATATGTGAAATAAACAATCTTTCATGAATAACTTCCCTCCACTGAGTTCAGTGGTTTAATGTAGATTATATGTTTTTCATACTCATAAGATAGATCATATGTTAAGTACTTAATATCCTATCAAATCCATCAATTTTTTTCAGGTGATTACTACCATCAAGACAATCTTCTCCTTGTCTGTTTTCTTTTCACCCCCAACTTTGAAATAGATCCCCATTAATTCAGAATTTTCACTTGCAGATTCAAGAACCAGTAAGCATTGAAACAGCCAGCCCACTGCGTTCTTACATCCATACATCTTTATACACAGAACACTGAAATCAAGGGAAGGGGTCTGGGGTTAGAGAGGGGTACTAGAGATGGGGATGAAGAGTCAGGATTCTGGAGTCAGAGACACCTGGGTTCCATCTCTTGGCAAGTTTCTCAGCTGCTAGGCGCCTCATTCTCTCATCTGTATAATGTAGATAATACCAGAATCTATCTCCTTGGGCTGTTTTGAGGACACAAGTATTTTGCATGGTGCCTAACTTATAGAAAAGACTCCATTCATTGTTATCATCAATGACCACACAAGTACATAGAAATAGCCTGAAATTAAATTCAAAAGATATTTGTTCTCACTTAGGTATATCATTAACCACCTGGTTCGGGTGAGTCACTTTCCTTCCTTGGACTTCAATTTCCTCACTCATTTGTGTTATCTTTCCATTCTAAAATTTATTTTAATTGAATCTTTTATTACTGATTTGGGGGTCAATATGGTGAACACCAGTGATTATACTGACATTCTTGCAACACATTTATTGTAATAGACACTTTAGAAACTGGGAATATAGTGAACAAGATTATAAAGCAAACATGCGAAATTACAGATTACTTATAATTCAGAAGTAGTGACTACAAGGAAGCAAAAAAAGTATGATACAGTGTGATAAATGCTATAATAAGGGGGCTTTAAGGTGGTGAAGAAAGGTGGGGAGAGATGGAAGTAGTTCGGGGATGCCTTACTGAAAAAATAATACATAAACAGAGAACTGAATGATATATAGGAGTTTCAAAGTTTACTTTCAAAACCCAAGAGATAACATTTATGTGGAAAACTGTTTGCCCCTCCTTGAAATGATTCAAAATTCCTGGACTTGTGTCAGCCTTCTCTTCATGTTTCCCTGATTTTCACTCACCAGCCATCTCTTGAGGATGGTAAGTGTGCTGACTGTAGTCACAATTTGTTGCATTTAATTTGCAATGGGAAAGGAATTCAAATAACCAATTTTCTTAGAATTCTGTATCTAAAGAGTTCTAAGGAAAAAGCATTCCTTGGCTATTTAACCATCTTTGTTTTACTTTATAAAAAATGAGGGGGAAGGTTGTTACTGTACTATACTTTACAATACTATACTTTAGATAATTTTAATATTTTTAACATGCCCTCTGGATAAAAAAGGGGTTATAATTTGTTTTTTGAACAATAGGAGGAGAGACAGATAAATGCAATTAGACACAGATATTGAAAGGAATATTTTATGTAAAAATTGGAAATTCAAAAGCTTCACTATTTTTCTTGAAAGAAAAGATTCCCTAGTATAAGTCCTATAGCAATTCCTTTTGGAAGTACCATGAACCTAGTTAATGTCTAGATTAACACAGTTAATGTCTAGATTAACACAAACAAGAAATGCTGTATAGGAATTCTACCACCTAAGGTGGGAACTGTGTGTGTCTCTGTGTGTAACTGTGTGTGTGTACGTGTGTATACAAAATTATTTGGGACAAATCTGCCTCAGATTAACATCAAAAAACTTGTAGGGGATGATTTATTGATATATTAATTTATGATTATCTCCCTGCTGTAAAGAATGAAAAAGGAAGACTGAGAGTGGCTTCTCCCTCCCTTTCCAATTTCTTCTTCAAAGCAGGGCATTAAATCCCAGAGACCTTAGACTCTCTCAAATCAGAATTAGGAGTCTTTTTGTTTTGGGGGAAAGTTTAGGCTTTATCTATATCTACTGTTACATACAAAAAAAAAAAAAGTTCCTTTTTATCTCTGGTAACATGTTTTTGTTTGTTTTAAAGTCTACTTCATCTGATATTAGTACAGCAAATCTGCTTTTCTTGTGATTGCTTTTGCATGATGTATCTTTTTCCATCCTTTTATTTTCAATCTATTTGTATTTTTAGATCTAAAGTCTGTGTCCCATAGATAGCATATAGTTGGATTTTTTTTTTAATCCAGTGTGACAATCTCTGTCTTTCGGGACTATTTAATCTCTTCACATTTAATGTTATTATTGATAAAGTTGGATTTATGTCTGCTGTTTCATTTTTTATTTCTATTCAGTTCATGTATTTTTTCTTCCCTATTTTTCCTTTATTGCTTTCTTTTACATTAGGTGAATATTTTCTAGTGTAATATTTTAAGTTTTTAATGATTTCTTCCACTATATTTGAGGAGTTTTTTGTTTGTCTACTTGTTGCTGTAGAGTTCACCATATACATCTTAACTTAAAATCTACTTTGGACTTATTCTAACTTAATTCTAGCGAGATCAAGTCTAGGCTTTTAACAGTACTTGTTTTATGAAAATATAAACAGCCTAAAGAAGAGCTATGCTGGAGCTTAGAGAGTAAGCTAAACTGGCTGAGTGCAAGGTAGGACATTCCAGTGTCAAACTGAAAATAAACTGGGGCATACAATACAGAGACTTCGAATCGGGCAATATGAGAGGCTGGAAAACTCAGAACTTTCTCACTACAAGCATCTAGAAATGCTACATAAAAAAATAGTAATAACTAACTTCCTTTTATGTGCACACTCATAATAAAAGGGGGCATTTCATAGGATAAAGAGGAAAAGACAAGCATGTCCACTAAGCTGTGGCTGCCTTAAAGGTGGGATGGAAATTGCCAATCCTGGTCATCAGGAACTTGGATTACAATGCCCAAATAGGGACATAAGATTGGGCCCTGAGCCTATGTGAGGCAAGGATTTGGAACTAAGATCACTGACTGCATGATGCTAGGAAAAATGCATTATCGGTAAAAGATGAAATGAAAAATCAAAATCCAAAATTAGCACAGGGGAGCAAAAATAATTTATCTCTTACTCTGAGCTATACATTTCCCCTGAGAAATTGTAACCACAAGGTTGTGCTTCCTATTAATTTGAGGTTGCAATTTATACTATTCAACTTGTTCAGAAACGAGAATGGCAAGACTTTAACTCACATACTTTGGATATATTATCAAGAGGGACTGGTCCCTGAAGAAGGACATCACACTTAGTAAAGTAGAGGGTCAGCAAAAAAGAGGAAGACTCTCAATGAGATGGATTAATACAGTGGCTGCAACAATGGGCTCAAGCATAACAACAATTGTGAGGATCGCGCGGGACTGGGCAGTGTTTCGTTCTGTTGTACGTAGGGTCATTATGAGTTGGAACCAACTCGACAGCACCTAACAAAAACAGAAACCCCCAACTCAAGTGATGCAAAAATGATCCACAACTGCTGACATTCTTAGAGTGTCCATCAGAAAAAAACCTGGAGAAAAGTGCTGTACCCTCGGCAGTGTAGGATTCTATCAGATAAAGTACCACCAAGATAAACACGCAAGAAAAAATTATAAAATACAAAAGGAAACATTCTGTCATTACTAAGAATTAGGAGACACAAATGGATAGTTAAATTCCAAGAACTTCAGATAATAGAAAATCTCAAAAGAATATGAAAATTAAAACATAAACCATGTAAAAATAAGAACGAACAAGGATTTGGGAAAAATTAGGCACATATTTCAAAAGTATCACAAGGGCTGCCTCGAGTCAAATATTAAAATCACTGAAGTAAGTTTAATAACCACCAGGTTCACACAAATTAGAAAAGCTGGCAATGACAAGTGTTGGCTACAATGTAGAATGACGGGAACTCATACTGTTGTGTGTAATTTGGTAAAAATGCCTACAAAACAAATTGGCATTATCTAGCAAATAGAATATACTCTTTTACCCAAGTGATTCTGCTCCTGGAAAATACCCTACAGGAACTCTTGCCTCTATGCAATAACAAATTTATACAAGAATTTTTATAGTAGTACAATCAATAAAAAAAAAAAAATCAATGGGAATTGAAAAATTGTGCTATATTGACAAAATGCAATATTATACACTTGAAAAAGACAAACATATCAACATGGATAGATCTCATAAACAGTCACTTTAGCAGAAAAAGGCAAGTTGCAAAAAATATTTGAAGAATAGTTTCATTTTTATAAAAGTCAAAATGTATAAAATGAATAGCTATATAGTTTACTTAAAGAAGTTTCATTTTTAGCACTGTGCCATCTATATCCCAGTGCCCTTTGTAGCTGACCATTTTGGGAGTAGTTTCTACTTTATCCTCTGAATGTTTTTCATCTTGTACACAAAAGGTAGCATACTATATCTATTGTTATATTGACCTACCCATCTACCCTTCTAAACTTATTTTTGCACTTCACAATATAGCCTGGAGATGATTCCTTGTTACGACATCAATAGCTTTCTTCCTTCATTTATTTAAATGGCTGCATAGCTCTCCACTGTATATCATTTATTTAACCAGTTCTCTATTAATGGATGTTTGTATTATTTTCTTTTATAAACAATGCTACAATAAAAACAAATCTTGAATAAATATTGTTTCATATTTGTTGCAGTATAATTTGGGTGCAGATTCCTGGGATTTGGATTATTGGGTCATAGGAAAAATACACAATTTTATTTAATAGTATCAAGTTCTCCACACAGTTTGCACTTTTTAGCTCTCTGTCCACACTGTGTGAGATAGTCCGTTTCTGAATGAATTCACACACACACACACACACAAAAACCGATCTTAATTGTTTATATTTTTCCCAAATCTAATAAGTAAAAAATGGACTTTTAAGGAAACAAGCAAAAGCAATCTCCTTTTAGAGAGATGGGAAACCCTTAACCTCTCAGTCTCAGATCAAAGCCATCTGCACTGACTGAGGGGCAGGAAACTCATTTGGACCTATTATCCTGCGCACACACACACACAAAACAAAGGTCTATTGCCACTGGATGAGGGGCAGGAAACTTGTTCCCATGCAGTATCCTCTGATAAGAGGCAGAGTTCAACTGCCATGGAGAGAACAAGAAGAGCACTGAGAAAGCCTCACCCCTGAGGTTTGAGTACATAGAGCTTGCCTAAGATAGAGACTAGAGCAGAAGGAATGAGAATGCTCCCCCGCACCCGGCACAAGGCCCCACTGAGTGAGGGGCAAAGACACAGAGACCACTGTATGCTGTAGGTCACCATACAGGCCTGCAGAGAGCGGGAGCTGAGACAGAGAAAAAAATTCTTGCATATCAACATTTAAGTACAAGTTAGCAGCAGCCTACTGCTGGAGAAATTTGAAACTTGTGGTACTCTGAAGATAATGAAGCAACAACAAAACCTAAACTTAGCTCAACTACTGACTACATTGACTCAATCCCTCACACTAATGACCAGATGAAAGAAGCATGCCTATTTTGGCTGCGCATACTATTTAGCTCAGTCTGCACATTCTTTTTACACACAATGTCCAACAATCAATAAAAAATTATAAGGTACTTAAAAAAAAGAAAGAAAAAAAAAATTAACAGACCCAAACCTGAAAATGGCCCAGATATTCAGATGTTGGAACTATGACGCAGAAATTTCAAATGCACTACGTCTAATCAGTGAAGCCACCACCAGTCTGTCAGTTTGTTGTACTGTGATGGCTTGCAAATTGCTGTGATGCTTTTCTCTTGAAATATTTTTGTTTAATTAGATTTTGGAATTAGGTAAATGGTTCATTTAAAAAAAAAAAAAAAGATGTCACTTTGATTATTAAGGTGCACTTGATCCAAGCCATGGTCTTTTCAATTACCTCAAATGCCTACACAAGTTGGATAATGAAAAAGGAAGACAGAAGAAGAATCAATGCATTTGAATTGTGGTGTTGATGTTGGCAAAGAATACTGAACATACCATGGGCTGCCAGAAGAACAACAACAACAAAAAAATCAGTCTTAGAAGAAATACAACCAGAATGTTCCTTAAAAGCAAAGACTTCAACTTGCTTACTTTGAACATGTCATCAGAAAAGCCCAGTCTCTAGAAAAAGTCATCATGTTTGATAAAGTAGAGGGTCAGCGAAAATGAGGAAAATCCTCAATGAGATGGATTAACACAATGGACTTTTGTCCTTTTTATCTAGTTACTTGAAACAATGGACTCAAACATATCAATGATCATGAAGACGGTGCAGGACCGGACAACATTTTGTTCTGTTATACAGAAAGTCACCATGAGTTGGAGCCAACTTGACAGGAACTAACAACCACAATAAGTGAAAGGATCTAGTAAGAGTGGTGGATAATCCACATGGTGGAGATTTCAACAGAGAGACAGGAAACATAAAATATGAGTCAAAAATTATTAGATAAAAATTCAAGTGGAATCACTAGAAATAAAAATCCAGTATTAAGATATTAAGAATCCCCAGGGCAGATTTATCAGCAGACTATACCAAGTGGAATAAAGAATTAATACACTTCAATAAAATCAGTAAATTTGAATACAGAATAATAGAAGTTATACAAAATTATAAAAGTAGTGAAAATAGAAAAATAATAAAGCACACAAGATCTGTGGAACAATGTAAAATAGTAATTAGAGTTCCAGAAGAAGAGAGACAGGATAAAATATATTAAAAAATATTTGAAGACATACTCAAATGATTTTCCAAAATATATGAAGAAAACAAATAGCAGATACAAGAAGCTCAAAGAAATCTTTGAAGAGTAAATACAAAGGAAAATCTACCTAGGCACATCATAGGCAAGCTGAAAACAAATCTAACTGCATTAAATTTTACAGTTAAAAGAATACATTTCAGAAAAAGTGATGAGTGAATGAAAAACAAGTTGTTATATAATGTAAACAGAATGATTTCATACATACAAAGCTTAAAAATAACACTATATATTCTTCATGGGAACATATGTGTAGTCCAAGTGGAAAAAATCACATAGGAATAACAAACTCAAATACTGCCTAGTTCTTTCCTCTGAGGAGGAGAGAGACGAGAGAGAATGAGATGCAAGAAACGTACACAGAAGCTTCAACTATTAATATTTTGATTTAAAGGAATGACTTCATATATCTCAAAATGTTAAGATTTGAGCAAGTTAGGTGATGGTTCGCAAAAGTTATACTATTTTATATATTTTTCTCAATGCCTGAAATATTTTGTAATGGAAATAATTTATAACTTTAAAATGTAAGTCTTTTGTTTCAGCTCAGATAAATATGAAGTCTACAGATAGGAATACAACTTGATTCCAGGTTTTGCCTTTATGTCTCTGACATTCTCTTAACTCCTTGAGTGGGCTTCTCCACGGTACTTAAATGGCTGCAGCCTTTACCACGTTACAGCCACATACTCGATCCACTAGTGAAACAGAGACTGGCTTTGCCTCAGTCACCCCAATAATGATAGTAATTGATATTCAAAAGTGACCACTTATCCAATTCCTCTGTCAATAAGACCAAGTGCCCTGATTGCCTTAGCTTAATTTATGGACTCTGTCCCTAAAGCTGGAGAATATATCAACTTCCCTGGAATAACATGGACCTCCAAACAGAAATTAGGAGCTGATGGCAGTGGTATGAATGTTTACTGGGGTGTAAAAAAAAAAAAAATTACTGGGGTGTAGAAACCACAAATGTCCAACGTACGCTGAATTCTTGAGCAAAGAAGAAGAAGACAAGTTTGCAATTTTCTTTTGAGGGCTGCACTTCTGTAAATGGAGCTTCCTGTACCTACATCAAAAACCAAAAACCAAACCCACTGTTGTCAAATTGATTCTGACTCATTGTTGTTGCTAACTGCCGTCAAGTAGGTTCCGACTCATAGCGACCCTATGCACAACAGAAAGAAACACTGCCCGGTCCTGAGCCATCCTTACAATCGTTGTTATGCTTGAACTCATTGTTGCAGCCATTGTGTCAATCTACCTCATTGAGGGTCTTCCTCTTTTCTGCTGACCCTGTACTCCACCAAGCATGATGCCCTACTCCAGGGACTGATCCCTCCTGACAACGTGTCCAAAGTATGTAAGACACAATCTTGCCATCCTTGCCTCTAAGAAGCATTCCGGCTGTACTTCTAAGACAGATTTGTTCGTTCTTTTGGCAGTCCATGGTATATTCAATATTCTTCGCCAACACCACAATTCAAAGGCATCAACTCTTCTTCGGTCTTCCTTACTCACTGTCCAGCTTTCAAATGCATATGATGTGATTGAAAATACCATGGCTTGGGTTAAGCCCATCTTAGTCTTCAGGATGACATCTTTGCTCTTCCACACTTTGAAGAGGTCCTTTTGCAGCAGATTTACCCAATGCAATGTGTCTTTTGATTTCTTGACTGCTGCTTCCCTGGCTGCTGATTGTAAATGCAAGTAAAATGAAATCCTTGACAACTTCAATCTTTTCTCTGTTTATCATGATGTTGCTCATTGGTCCAGTCGTGAGGATTTTTGTTTTCTCTATGTTGAGGTGCAATCCATACTGAAGGCTGTGGTCTTTGATCTTCATTAGTGCTTCAAGTCCTCTTCACTTTCAGCAAGGAAGGTTGTGTCATCTGCATAATGCAGGTTGTTAATGAATCTTCCTCCAATCCTGATGCCTTGTTCTTCTTCATATAGTCCAGCTTCTTGGATTATTTGCTCAGCATACAGATTGAATAGGTATGGTGAAAGAATACAGCCCTGACGCACACCTTTCCTGACTTTAAGCCAATCAGTATCTCCTTGTTCTGTCTGAACAACTGCCTGTTGATCTATGTAAAGGTTCCCCATGAGCACAATTAAGTGTTCTGGAATTCCCATTCTTCACGATGTTATCCATAGATTGTTACGATCCACATAGTCGAATGCCTTTGCATAGTTAATAAAACACAGGTAAACATCCTTCTGGCATTCTCTGCTTTCAGCCAGGATCCATGTGACATCAGCAATGATATCCCTGGTTCCACGTCCTCTTCTGAAACTGGCCTGAATTTCTGGCATTCCCCTGTCAATATACTGCAGCAGCCGTTTTTGAATGATCTTCAGCAAAATTTTGCTTGCATGTGATATTAATGATATTGTTCTATAATTTCCACATTCGGTTGGATCACCTTTCTTGGGAATAGGCATAAATATGGATCTCTTCCAGTCAGTTGGACAGGAAGCTGTCTTCCATATTTCTTGACATAGATGAGTGGGCACCTCCAGCGCTGCATCTGTTTGTTGAAACATCTCAGTTGATATTCCGTCAATTCCTGGAGCCTTGTTTTTCACCATTGCCTTCAGAGCAGCTTGGACTTCTTCCTTCGGTACCATTGGTTCCTGATCATATGCCACCTCTTGAAATGGTTGAACATCGACTAATTTTTTTCCTTCTATCTTCTTTTGATGCTTCCTGCGTCATTTAATATTATCCCCATGGAATCCTTCACTATTACAACTCAAGGCTTGAATTTTTTCTTCAGTTCTTTCAGCTTGAGAAACACTGAGTGTGTTCTTCCCTTTTGGTTTTCCCTCTCCAGCTCTTTGCACATGTCATTATAATACTTTACTTTGTCTTCTCGAGCCGCCCTTTGAAATCTTTTGTTCAGTTCTTTCACTTCATCAATTCTTCCTTTTGCTTTAGCTTCTCGACATTTGAGGGCAAGTTTCAGAGTCTCCTCTGACATCCATCTTTGTCTTTTCTTTCTTTCCTGTCTTTTCAATGATCTCTTGCTTTCTTCATGTATGATGTCCTTGATGTCATCCCACAACTCGTCTGGTCTTCGGTCACTAGTGTTCAATGCACCAAATCTATTCTTGCGATGGTCTCTAAATTGAGGTGGGATATACTCAAGGTCATATATTGGCTCTCGTGGACTTGCTCTGATTTTCTCCAGTTTCAGCTTGAGCTTTCATATGAGCAATTGATGGTCTCTTCCACAGTTGGCCCCTGGCCTTGTTCTGACTGATGATTTTGAGCTTTTCCATCATCTCTTTCCACAGATGTAGTCGATTTGATTTCTGTGTGTTCCATCTGGTGAGGTCCATGTGTATAGTCACCGTTTATGTTGGTGAAAGAAGGTATTTGCAATGAAGAAGTCGTTGGTCTTGCAAAATCCTATCATTCGATCTCTGGCATTGTTTCTATCACCAAGGCCATATTTTCCAACTGCCAATCCTTCTTCTTTGTTTCCAACTTTCCCATTCCAATCACCAGTAATTATCAATGCATCTTGATTGAATGTTCGATCAATTTCAGACTGCAGCAGCTGATAAAAATCTTCTATTCATCTTTGGCCCTAGTGGTTGGTACGTAAATTTGAATAATAGTTGTATTAACTGGTCCTTCCTGTAGGTGGCATATGGATATTATCCTATCTCTGACAGCATCGTACTTCAGGACAGATATTGAAACGTTCTTTTTGATGATGAATGTAACACCTTTCCTCTTTGAGTTGTCATTCCCAGCGTAGTAGACTATATGATTGTTCCGTTCAAAATGGCCAATACAAGTCCATTTCAGCTCACTAATGCCTAGGGTATCAATATTTATGCGTTCCATTTCATTTTTGACAATCTCCCATTTTCCTAGATTCATACTTTGTACATTCCAGGTTCCAATTATTAATGGATGTTTGCAGCTGTTTCTTCTCATTTTGAGTCATGCCACATCAGCATGTGACTCATAGCTACCCTACATATCTACACAGTGGCTTATACTTTCCCTTCAAATATGATGTAGATGCCCAGTGAGAGGAAACAATGGAGGGGAGGGTTTAGGTAAAGGTAGCCAGATTCTAACAAATGGGCAATAAGGGCTACCCAGTTGATTTGGTAGATGATCAAGGACTTTGAAAACATGGCATTCTTTGACTGCCTTTTCCACATTCTTGCTCTTGCAGTGCTTCCTCTAACATCTGATCATCACTGCAAGCTCAATTTACGACAGTTTAAAATTTGAGAGGCAAGGGGAAGAATCTTATTTTGTTCCCACCACAGTAACACAGCCAATAAAGCATATGAACTGTCATAAACAATCACCACACCCACACTCAGCACACTGTAGCAGATTCACCCTTTCCCAAATGGGCCATCAAGCTTGGACAGTGAGGCTCTTATGAGTCACCATGGTGAACATTCATAGAACATCCTGATTCTTTGGTAAAACCAGAGAGCTGGAAAACCTGGCAGCTGGAAAGCTGAGTCTCGGAATTGAACTCTACTTGATACAGAGAAATGAAATGATGCTATACTTCTTATACTGATATAGATGGAGCAAAAGCCATACTCATTTTACATAATTGAGTTTCAATTGCATTTTAGAGAATAATTCATCTAATAACTAAACTAGAAATCCCCAACTTTCTCCAAATCTTCTTTTTAGGAGAGTTTTATTTGAACAACTAAATACATATTTGACTTCAACAGAAAGCTTTTAAACAGAAATAAACAGATTTTTTTCATCTATACATTTACATTTCTGAACCAGCCAAGCAATAGTTCCACTTAGAGATCTGGAGGGACTAAATGATCTTTAAAGATTGCTGGAATATAAACATAAATACTGAAACCTTTACAAATGTATTTCAGTGCTGCTGAACATGGTAAGGTTTTCGTGCCAAAGGTTGAGGATAGGCTTTGAAATGGTATGATCCTTTTCAGTAGACATTCTACCACTGCTTTCTATTTAAGAGGTCCGCAGAGACTGTGATAGTTACACCTGTTTAAGGTGTGTTGGCAAGAGAGAAAAATCCAATAACACAACTGCCATGAGAAATTAATCTTAATGTTAATATTTCCACATCCCAGACTCCTCTGGGTCTTGGTTTGAAAAAAACTGTAGCAAGCCAGAATGTTATCAGAGAGAACTGTTAGACTCACAGCACCCTGAGGAAACACCACACGGTCTCCCCTTCATCATAGAACAAATCCAATTAGAACCCGGCCCCACACACAATGCTTTTAAGTAAATTTCTGATGCTGTACCTTTTCTGATGCTTGTACCCAAGCTCTAAAAGAAAATGAGGAATAGGCTGCTAAAAACAGGGAACTCCTCAGCTGTTGTTTCTCTCTTAATGAATGAATCTGTCCATCCACAGGTATTGATCAGCCACCAATGACCTGTTTAAACCTGTGACATACACCAAAAGGTCATCATACTCAACTGCACATGGCATTTGTAGGATACTTCAATTTACAAGAAACCCTGGGTGACACAAACGGTTAGTAAGCTCAGCTGTTAAAGGAAAGTTTGGTGGTTCAGGTCAACCCAGAGGCATCATGGAGAAAGGCCTGATGATCTACTTCAGAAAAATCAACCACTGAAAACCCTATGGAGCATAGTTCTACTCTGATGCATGTGGGGGCCCCAAGAATCGGAATTGACTAGATGGTTACTGATCTGGTTTTTAATTTACAAACCAGTTTCTCCTTTTTCTCTCTCTCCCTCACACCCAGTCACACACATACACACCCCACAAAGTATTATTTCTTTACTTCAAGAAACTTATGTTGAGGTTGTGCATGGGGAGAGAGCTGACAACGAATATCCCTAAAACAGTGAAGTGAAAATACAGAGCTGCAACTTTATATTTTAAAGCAACATGAGCTATACGCATATTATATTCCAGGAAATACGTTGAATGCTTTACATATTCTATTTATTTGAAAATTTGTACAAAGCAGGTACCAGGTAAAATTCTGGAAGACATGATGGTGCAATGATTAACTTAAAAAAAAAACAGGACTGATCCCTGTTCTCATGAAACCCACACTCCTGTTGTGGAACACACATATTATTCAGAACAATTCCACCAATGAATGAACAGTTACCTGGGACAAGTGCCTTTAAAGAAAGGGATGGCTTGTATTTCAGCATGTAATAGAGGAAACTGACCTAACAAAGGATGTCAAAAACTTCCCAAGAAAGTGCCACCTCAGCTGAGACAGGAAGGATAAGTACATCCTGTTTCAATTCCCCCCTCACAACAACAGGATGAGATAGTGTCTTAGGCTGGGTTCTTTAGGAAAATTAGTGAAGTGTATAAATATATATAGAGAGAGGTTTATATCAAGGAAATGACTCATGCAATTGTAGAGGCTGGAATGTCCCAAGTCCATAGGTCAAGCTAGAGGCTTCTCCTGACTCACATAGCAGTAGGGGTTCGTGAACCCAAGATCAACAGGTCAGACAGTAGGGCTGTTGTTCATAGGCTGTGAAGACCGACAAATCCCAAGATTGGCAGGCAAGACGGCAGGTAAGTTGCTAGCTCTAGTCTCAAGAACTGGAGGTCAGACAAACACAAGCCAGCTGCAGGACCCAGAGCAAGCAAAAGCCTACAACCCTTGCCAGAAAGTTAAATCTGATGCAGGCCACATCCCCAAGGAAACGCCCTTTCAACTGGTTGGCTACTCGCAGCATATCCCATCAAGGCAATGATCACGTTATATCAAATCTTATCATGGAAGTGATCACATCATCATACGGCTGCCAGACCACTGAGAATCATGGCCCGGCCAAGTTGATAGGCAACCTTAACAAGCATAGATAGGTATGATTGTTATTCCTAATTTCAATGTTGTGGAAACTGAGGCTTAGGGGCTAAGGAATCTTTCAAAGGTTTCTTAGCAGATTAAGTTGCTGTACTCAAACCCAGGACCCTCCAGCTGTAGAGTCCTCATTTATAACCATTTTATGATGCAAACATGTGTTTCTCCTCCTTGCACTGTGGTAAAGAGTGGTCCCAGGCAACATGGGTCTCACCTGGCAGCTTGTTAGAAATGCAAATCCTGCTTCCATCCCAGCCCTACTGAATTAGAAACTCTAGGGGTGGGCCCAGGAATCTGTCTTCACAAGAACTCCAGGTGATTCCTAGGCATCTCAAATTTGAAAAGCAATGCATCCTGGTATTTCAAGAGAGAAAGGGTTTTCAGGGCATACAAACAAGGAAATTTCATGAAAGGCTTTGTCTCATGCTCCAGTTGACTTCACTCTCTACTGGGCTCCCATTTAACTATATTAATACGGATAAATCTTCTTCTCCTGAATGATTTCTCCCTTTTTGCCACATTCACACAATCTTACTGTTTGAGAGTAAATAAATGTCTCTTTCCTAAAAATGTTGCATCCCTGTAGAAATAGATTATTTCCCTGATAGATCTTCTCTATATACATTGCAATGATATTGATTAAAATGCTTTGTGGAACACCTACACTTCTATCAACAAACAGCCAAGTGGAACAAAGGCCTTTTTAGATTAAATCATGGCCATTATCTTAGTTCCAAGACCCTCTTCCTGTATTTACTAGCCATGGTTGCTAACCAAAATGTCGGCAGTTCAAATCCACCAGCTGCTTCTAGGAAACTATGGGGCAATTCTACTCTGTCCTATAGGGTCACTATGAGTCGAAATTGACTTGACAGCAACAGATGAATAAGAAACAAGCCTTGCAAATGCAATAGTTTTACTATATAAGATTAATAAATATATTTGTTATAAGAGTGTATGCTTTTGTTTACTTGAGCTAGGTAATGGAATTGGCTCACTTTGGCTGTAAATTTCTCAACAGCCTCGTGATGGTTAACCTAAGACTCTATAACACTCACCAGACTCTTATGGCTGTAACACACTGCATCACCTCCTGGGTGAGCTCTTTTCTTAGGCAGAGGGCACCCTGTGAGCTGATTCACCGCTACAGCTGTGGAAATGAATTTAAGCTGCTTCTGGTAGACTTTGCCCAACACAATGCAAAGCCTCATTTATCTTGAACTCACTGTCTCCCCTTCTTTTCAACTTTATAAACATCGGGTTGATTCTCTTTCAGATCCTGCTTACCTTGGGCATTGTAGTTCTCTCCTCAACACACATTCCCCTCCTCAAGCTCCCTTCATTTAGGGAGGTCGAGCCTCTCCCTTGCAATCCAGGAGCTCTAGAGGAAGCTAACCCCACCCTTCACCCTAAAGATCAGTCACATAACTCCAGGCATAAGCTAATCAGCATATTCCTATCCCTGACTAATCAAAATCAGAGGTAAGACATGGCATTCTAGAACTTGTGGAAAGAAGCTTCCTTGTTCTTCTTAGGGAGTTTTGTAAAGAGACCTTCTCTCCCCCTACATATGGATGAAGAAGCGTGCTGCTCCAGCAATTGTTACCAGTTACCCTAAAGTTGATTCTGGGTCATGGCAACCTCATGTATGTCAGAGCAGAATTGTGCTCCATAGCGTTTCGATGGCTGATTTTTCACAAGTAGGTCACCAGGTCTTTCTTCTGACATGCCTCTGGGTGGACTCAAGCCTCTAACCTTTCATTTAGCAGTCAAGCATGTTAACTATTTACACCACCCAGGGACTCCCGGAAAGTGTCAGCAGCCTTATTTTTACTACGGACAAAGCTAGTACCACACCGGGCTAAGAGGAGAGATGAAGTGATGTAGACAGGTTCCCTATGATATCATTTGAAATGCTGAAAAAAACTAGCACTGAAATTCACTTAATCTCTAGACTTGCCAGTTATCTGAGCCAATAAATCTCCTTTGTTATTTAAGGCAATTTGAAGTCAGTTTTTTTCTTATTTGTAGCACTAACACATCCTAAATTATATTAATCATTCCATTAATCATTCCATTTGCCAATGTTCAAAAGCCTCAAAAACTTACATACCCTCTGAGCCAGCAGTTCTTCTTTGAGGGATTTATCCTAAGGAAAGAGTTGAACACCTATAAAGGTATTCATATGCACAAACCTATTCATAATGTTATTTAAAATAGTGAAATTCTGAAAACAATCTACATTTTTCCATGCTAACGTGTAGCTAATCAAGTGAATTTGAGTATAACTGTGGCACGATGGTTAAGCGTTATAGTTGCTAACAAAAAGTTGGCATTTCGAATCCACCAGCTGCTCTTTGGAAGCCCTGTGGAGCAGTTCTACTCTATCCGATGGGGTTGCTGTGAGTTGGAATTGACTCAATGGCAACAGATTTAATGGACAGTACTGAACAGGAGCCCTGGTGATGCAGCAGTTAAAGTGCTTGGCAGCTAACTGAAAGGTTGACTGTTCAAACTCACTAGCTGCTCCACAGGAGAAAGATATAGCAGTATGCTTCTATAAAGATTTGTTGTTGTTAGGTGCCGTCGAGTTGGTTCTGACTCATAGTGACCCTATGCACAACAGAAAGAAACACTGCCCAGTCCTGTGCCATCCTTACAATTGTTGCTATGCTTGAGATCATTGTTGCAGCCACTGTATCAATCTACCTCGTTGAAGGTCTTTCTCTTTTCCGCTGACCCTGAACTTTGCCAAGCATGATGTCCTCCTCCAAGGACTGATCCCTTCTGACAACATGTCCAAAGTATGTAAGATGCAGTCTCGCCATCCTTGCTTCTAAGGAGCATTCTGGTTGTACTTCTTCCAATACAGATTTGTTCATTCTTCTGGCAGTCCACGGTATATTCAATATTCTTCACCAACACCACAATTCAAAGGTGTCAATTCTTCTTCAGTCTTCTTTATTCATTGTCCAGCTTTCACATGCATATGATGTGATGTATATGACCATGGCTTGGGTCAGGTGCACCTTAGGCTTCAAGGTGACATCCCTGCTTTTCAACACTTTAAAGAGGTCCTTTGCAGCAGATTTACCCAATGCAATGTGTCATTCGATTTCTCGACTGCTGCTTCCATGGCTGTTGATTGTGGATCCAAGTAAAATGAATTCCTTGACAACTTCAATCTTTTCTCTGTTTATCATGATGTTGCCCATTGGTCCAGTTGTGAGGATTTTTGTGTTCTTTCCGTTGAGGTGTAATCCATACTGAAGGCTGTGGTCTTTAATCTTCATTAGTAAGTACTTCAAATTCCTTTTCACTTTCAACAAGCAAGGTTGTATCATCTGCATAACGCAGGTTCTTAATGAGTCTTCCTCCAATCCTGATGCTCTGTTCTTCTTCATATAGTTCAGCTTCTCGATTATTTGCTCAGCATACTGAAAAGGTATGGTGAAAGGATACAACACTGATGCACACCTTTCCTGCCTTTAAACCATTCAGTATCCCCTTGTTCTGCCCAAACAACTGCCTCTTGATCTCTGTAAAGATTTACAGCCTTGGAAATCCTATGAGGTTGCTATGAGTCAGAATTGACTCAACAGCAGTACGTCTATTTTGTTTTGTTTTTGGTATAGTACTGAATATCATAAAAAATCACAAGGTAGCTATAATATTTGCTTAAAGCTGTACCTCATATACAGAAAATAGGTTATAAGACCATGCGTTTTATTAATCCATTTTATAAAAAGCATATAACAGTAATGATGCTCAGAAAATGTCTTTTCTGAGCTTTAAGTACCAAGAGCTTAGGCTGCATTATTGTAGGAGCTCTCGGCCTTGGCTGCATTATAATCATTTAGAGAATGATTAAATAAATCACCATGCAAGTCAGCCTTTTGGAACTGGGACTCATGCACTGGAATTTTTAAAAGATCATGAGTGATTCTAATGCACAGTGAGGACTGAGAATCATAATATTCTCTTTTATCCACTGGACAACACTAAGCAAAGGATTATTTGTACACCTTCCCTGTATACATGAGGAAGTCTTAGAAAGTTTAAGTAACACAATGTGCCTCCTGTAACATAAGAAGAGCCCAGATTCTACCCAAGGCTGTCTGACTTTAAAAACCATGATCTTGATGATCATATCCAATTTTCTTTTGGTGACTGACAGTAACAATGTGAGGAATTTTGGGGCAAAACAAAAAGAAAGACCAGAAGACTCACAAAAATATTGTATCTCTGGTTGATGGTATTACAGGTTAATTTTTCTTTCTCACAAATTGAAATATCCAATTAAAACAAGAGTCCACTATTTTCAATAATTTGACAAAATAGTTTCTAGAATGTTGCTTCGATTATTTCAACAGAGCCAGATATATCTCTCCTTAAAAATTTTTCCATGAATATTATTCAAGAAGCCTACTGGGTATAAGTACAGACCTGTGGATTCACAAGGCCCAGTGCCTTCCCACAGCAGGAGCTGCTGTGCTGAATGGGCCCTGCTGTCTCTCACCAGGTTCCAGGTCTCCTTCTGCTTCAACAGGAGTAGCTCCATCTTCCATGTGAAATTTCTTTTGAAGAAAACTTCCATGTATAAAAATATTTGAAACCACTGATCTGAACTGTTTGTTAGACGAGGAGATGGTAGTTTGGTCAATGCAAAGCTGAAAAGACTCCTTTGTGATGATGAACACCAGGGCTCAGGCCCCTTTACCTCCAGCCCAGGACACTGGTGTATGAGTTTCCTACTGCTGCTATAACAAATTATCATACACTTACTAGCTTAAAATGATACCTTATAACCTTACAGTTCTGCAGGTCTCACTGGACTAAAACCAAGGTGTTGCTGGACTCTGTTCCTTCTAGAGGCTTTAGGAAAGATTCTGTCTTCTTGCCTTTTTCACCTTCTAGGGGATCCCCATATTCCTTGGCTCAGGGCCCCTTTCTCCTTCTTCAAAGCCAGAAAGAGTGAGCTGAGTCCTTCTCATGCTGCCATCTCTTTGGCTCTCTCTTCCACAGTCACAACTTCCTCTAACCACAGCTGGTAAAGGACTCCAGATAATCCAGGATAATCTCCCCACCTCAAGGTCCTGAATCACATCTGCACAATCCCTTTTGTAATATAATTCATTCACAGGTTCCGAGATTATGATGTGGACATCTTTGGGAGGCCACTACTCTGCCCACCACAGTGAGTGCCAGTTTATTTATTTTTTCTGTCCTAGCACACCTGAGGGATACAACAGACTCATTAACACCAACTTGTCAAGACAATAACCCCCAAGCACAGAAACATACACCCTAAAGAAGTCCATGGGCAGAGCCCTCGTGGTGAAATGGTTAAGCAGTAGGTTGCTGACAGAAGGTCGGGTGGTTCTTTGCAGCTGCTCTGCAAAAGAAAGATATGGTAATCTGTTTCTATAAAGATTTACAGCCTTGGAAACCCTATGGCGCAGTTCTACTCTGTCCTAAAGGGTCATTATGAATTGGAATCGACTCGATGGCCGTAGGTTTGGTTTAAAGCAGCCCATAAGGGGCCTGGGTGGCACAAGTGTTTAGGCTCAGCTGCTAACCTAAAGATTTGTGGTTCAAACCCACCCATCAGCTCCTCAGAAGAAAACCCTGGTGAATTGCTCTGCAAAGATTATAGCCCCCGCCCACTAAAAAAAAAAAAAACCCTATGGAAAAGTTCTACTCCGTAAGACAAGTTCACCACGAATTGGGGGCCAACTCAATGGCAGCTAATAATAAAAACAAAGAAGTTCATAAGGATGAGGGCAGATGTGAGAGAGGCGGACTATTTTATAAGGGGTCTTTTTGATCACAGATGCCCTTGCTCTATTTTAGGAATGACCTTTTGTGAACTCTTGGTGGTATGTGTGTCTGTGTTGGGGTTGAGGGGTGGGTTAGTAATGCTCTTGCCTAAGCCCAGAATAAAACCAAAGGACAAAGAAACCCTGGGCTTGGGCTTTAAGCAGATGTTTGCTTCTTCTCACAACACTCTTCAGAAAATCAGGGAGAAGGGAATATCCTTGGTGTTTCCAGACAGCATTCTTAGGGTATCTAACGACTACAGCAGGGTCTCTAGGTGCAAAAGCTGCCCCAATGTCAGTCAGCCAAAGAGCAGACTGTCAGAGAAGCCTCTCAATATTCAGGAACATAAAAATCTTCTACTTTTCTCCAGAGCCTTCCTGGGGCCTGATCCACCTGCAGGGACCTTCCCTTTAGTAGTATGATCTGGTGACTCGAGGAAATGATAATGCTAAGAAAAAACAGTCTATCACCTTTTTCCTATTCCTGGTGAGCAGTGGGTCACCTAGGATAGTCTATGCTCTTCTTGGTAGCCCTGGTTCCAAATCCTTAACACAGCGATCTCATCAGTTCCTCTTTTCCACATTCTCATACAATACTTCCATAATTTATATGGAAGGGACACCTTTTACTTGCATGAATGCATAATTAAAGCAAGAAACACAGATCAGCAGTATTTCTCTAGAAAAAATACCATACGGGTACTCAACCATAAAGAGAAATGAAGTCCTGATACATACCACAATATAGATGACCCTCGAAAACATTATGCTGAGTGAGATAAGTTAGTTACAAAAGGATAAATACTATATAACTCATTTATATGAGACAAGCAAATATATAGAAAACAAAGATTATTAGTGGTTACCAGGGGTGAAAGGGAGGGGAAAAGAAGTTTTTGGTTGGGGGCACTGAGCTTCTGTTAATGGTGATTCAATAACTCAGAATAGTGACAATGCTTGTACAATATGAAGAATGTCATCAATGTCACTGAATTTTACATGTAGAAATTGTTGAACTAAAAAATGTTTTGGTGTGTTTATTTTCACCGCAATTAAAAAAAAAAATACCATATGGATTTTGATATCGGGGCTCAGCAAATCAGAATTTTCAGGTTGCGTGCTATCACTTGTAATTTATTTTAGGTGGATCTTGTGGAAAATGAATTGCATTGCCAAAAAATACATGTCCTTAAATGATTGAGTAGCATCACATAACCTCTTTGAAAATAAGCGGTAATTCAATTCCTGAGGGCAAAAATGTCAAGTCTTTTAGTCAAATAAGCCCTTTTCCATTAGTAAGTTGCGCCAGGCAATATCACAGTCCTAAAGCAAGGAATCTAGTAATGCCTAATATGAGGTGAAAATCTTCTCTTTCCCTCTGAAATCATCTCTCAGTGCATGCCCTCCACACAAAAATCCTTGGCCACATTGAAGGGAAAATGTCATTCACCTTCAACACCCCAGCCATCCTTCATTCAAATGTCTGGTTCTTTGACCCTCTCTCCACCCTCGTCTCAAAGCTTGTAGAATATTCTTCAGTCATGGAAACTTACGCCTGCCCACTCTTCTTTCTAGTTAAACACAGAAGGTTTAGAGAACGTGAAATTATGCTTCATACCATAAAATTGCCCATTCATGACATTTCTGGGAAATCACAGAGAACATTCATTTAACAAACACACTGAGAACCTACTATTCATTTAATGCTTTAGGGCAGTGGTTCTCAACTTGGGTTATACCTTGAAATCACCTAGAAAATTCTAAAAAAATATATAAATCCACCCCTCACTTATCATCATGGTTAGGTTCCAAAGGCTGGGTCATTATATGAAAATCAGTGTCATACAGAAATGGAGGATTTTTTTTTTCAGACTATCCATTTGTCTGATTTTTTATTTAGAAAATATGATCATAGAAATAATGACAACTAAGACTTACTGATGTGCTCATCACTGTGACAAGTCCAGCTATGGATTATTCCTCTGCAGAGCAGGCGGCTTGTAGGAGACAAAGCCGGATAAAGCCAGGCTATGTTACTGGAGGGCCCATGGCTTAACCACTTCACCTTCCTCCTGTGCTGGGTCAGAGCTTCCCTTGTGAAGCCGCCTCCAGGGCTTCACTACCACCTCTGCAAACCCTGCATTCAGGATCACAGAGCCTGCTGTGCCCTCTGGGTCTGGTAAGTCACCAAGGCTTGGGACTTCCTGCAAGGCCCAGCACTGGGCGTTGGCCACGCAAACAGCCTCATTGAAGCAGAGGCTTTAGACCTAGCTCACCTCACTTTGGGATGTCATTAAACTTGCAGACATTTCTTCCCAACACCCTCTCCAATGTCTCTTTCTTTCTTCCCTTCTTACCCCACAGCTATTTTGAGCTACAAGGCTTCAGGCCACATAGGAGCTGGGAACTCAGAACAGGTGCCCACTGCCTCTGTGTTGCCTGTGGGTCTACTGGAGGCTGTGGTCGTGGAGGAGGCTGCCTTGGGTGACAGCTGGACACAGGGCCCCTGCCAGCAGCAGAGAGTGGAGGTGGGAGGCAATGCAACCCAGCTTCCCAGAGGCCTTCTGGAGACTCTCGTTAAGAGATGGGGTGCTAAGCAGCTGTTGCCACAATGCCCACCACCTACATTAATGCACAAAATAGTCAGTAGATTTACTATTGTCATAAATGTGAAATGTTGGATAACAATGCTTGATAAGTAAGGAGTAGGTGTACTGATGCCAGAGGTCCCTCCCCAGGAGATTGATATAATTCTCTAAGATGTGACCCGAGGGCCTATTAAGGATTGAATTGTGTCCCCCTAAAAGGTATGTTGAAGTCCTAACCCCTAGTACCTCTGAGCGTGACCTTCTTTGGAAACAGGATCTTTGAAGATGTTATCAGTGAACATGAGATCATATTGGAGTACGGTGGTTCCTAATCCAGCGTGAGTGTTATCCCTATAAAGGAGGAGAAGACACACAGACAGAAAGACATAGAGGAAGGCCACCACATGAGGATGGGGGCAGAGACTGCAGCTATGCTGCAGCTACAAGCCAAGGAATGCCTGCGGCTACCAGAAGCTGGGAGAGACCAGAAAAGAACTTCCCCTTGGGCCTTGGAAGAGAACATGGTCCTGTCAATACCCTGAATTTGGACTACTGGCCTCCAGAACTGTTAAGACAAATTTCTGTGCTCATAAGCCATCCAATGTCTGATACTTTGTTATGGCAGCCCTGGGAAGCTAACACAATGCCTCATTAAAAACATAAATTCCATGGACCCTCCACGTAGCCGTGCCCTCCTCACTGGATTAAAATCAAGCTGTGAAATTCTGTTTTCTAAAGGAGAGGGGTGAACCACAGGAATAAAAGGGTTGAGTGATAGTAGCTCTCAGAACACGCTTTAAGAATCAATACCAATGGACAACAAAGAAAACTATAACAATGGAGTAGGGATGAGTGGGAAGGTGTGCTCACTTAAGACACAAAATCTTTGGATGGCTGTATCCAGTGAAAACAAACATAAAGCGTAGGCCCACAGCATAAACTGAGTTAAACTGTTTTTCCCAAGGACAACAGTAAGTAAATGGCAGATCAGGAGCACACACCCAGAGGCTCTAACTTCTATGTTCCTTCTTTCCAAGGTGTCTCTATCATTCTTCATTTATAAATAGACCATGAAATCCTTGGAATAGGAAACATTTCACTACGCTGAAAGCAGTGTTGAAAGTTCATCATAGGTCTTTTGTGCTGCTTAGCCAATAATTCCAAAATAAGATAGAGATATGTATTCTTGGCCACCACTTAATAAAGATTATTTTAAAAGTCATACCCTCCCTGGGCTGATTTGTTCCTTATAGACCTTGAGGCCGAAATTTGGAAGAGCTCTCACTGGAAGTCAACAAACAAGAAGCCTCTATATGTTCTACCTCTTCAGGCAGATACAGGAATAATAAGCTAAAAAAATTACCTAAGTAAGCCTTTCTGTAACAGTTTCAAACCCACCAGCCGCTGAGTGGAAGAAAGATGTGGCAGTCAGCTTCCATAAATATTTACAGCTTTGGAAACCCTGTGAGGAAATTCTACCCTATCCTATAGGGTTGCTATGAGTCAGAATCAACTCGATGGCAATGGGTTTGGTTTGGTAGTTTTTTGTTTTTGTTTTAGTTTTTTTTTAATAAGAATTTTGGTGAAGAAGTTCTTATGTTTTGGGGGGGAATTTTTTTTTTAGTTGTTGCTGACAGTATACACAGCAAAACATACACCAATGAACAATTCCTACGTGTACAATTCAGCGGCACTGATTACATTCTTCAAGTTGTGCGACCATTCTTACCCTCCTTTTCCAAATTGTTGCTTTACTATTATCATGAATTCCCTGCCCCCTAAACTTCCAGTCTGACCTTTCTAGTTGCTATTGTCAGTTTGATCCCATATAGACAGTTCTTCAAAAGGGCACAATGTTCGAGGTAAACACTCTTTACTAAATAAGCTACCTTACTGTTTGGTTTAAAGAAGACTACATGGGATATTTTTGGTTTAAGGTTTCAAGATTATCTCAGGGCAACAGTTTGGGGGATTCATCTAGTCTCTAAGACCCTAGAAGCTCTGGATTTCATGAGAATTTGGAATTCTGTTCCACATTTCTCCCCCATTGGGCAGGGTTCTTCTACACAATCTTTGATCAAAATGTTCAGTAACGGTACCCAGGCACTATCCAGTTCTGGTCTCATGGCAAAGGAGGCAGTTGTTCTTGGAGACAATTATCCACTTATTCCATATCTCCTCCTATTCCTGACTCAAGGAGCCCTGGTGGCGCAGTGTTTAAAGTGACTGACTCCTAACCAAAAGGTCGGTGGTTCAAAACCATCAGCAGCTCTGCTGGAGAAAGATGTGGCAGCCTGCTGCTGTGGAGATTTACAGCCTTGGAAATTCTACAGGGTCGCCATGAGTTGGAGCAGACTCAACAGCATTCGACTGGTATTCCTGACTCTCCCTCTTCCTCTGCTGCTCCAGGTAAATAAAGACCAAATGTTGTGCCTTGGATGGCCCCTTGCAAGCTTTTAAGACCCCAGGCACTACTCAATGAACAAGGAAGTAGAACAAAAGCACTAAGAATGATATTAGGCCAATTACCTGGGATGTCCTATGAAACCATGACTCATTTTTCAGGGCATTTTAATCAAATTCCTATGTGTATGTTTTAAGCAAAACAGAAATTGCTACTTGGAGCACATTTTTAAGAACAAAAAATCAAAAAAAAATTGACCCCAGTCTTTCAGCTTTATTCAATATCTACTTACCTTTAAATTTATTCCCCAGGCTAAATAGAACCACCCTAATTATTTAAAGAAAAAAAAAAAAATTTTTTTTTTTTTCTTTAATTTTAACCCCAGAGTCTGAACTCTTTGATCATGGTGTATTCTCTCTAGCTTTAGTTTTATCCCTGGGCACAATGTTTCAGAGGCAAACTGCTTGTTAGTTTTTGGTACATCATAAAGACAGAAAAGATCAAGGCCTTTGCTGTCATCTTCCCCTGTCAAGCATTAAGCTAAATTGTTAATTTGCTCTATCCAGCACACTTGTAAAGGGAGCCAAGTTGCAAATTAAAGCTCCTTTTACTTTACATCAAGGTCTTTGTAAATGACATTTTATCGCTTCTTTTTTTCCTCAGCATAAGAAAAAGAAGAAGAAAGCCACTTGGCATAGGGGGTGACCTACTCATCAGTTAAATGTTCCCTGGATTAATTTAGTAGTTATTCATGTAGAGTGGCTCCTCACTTCTCTTTGTCTTTGCTCCCTGAATGACAATTCATTCAGTTAACTATTTCAAGGGTTTAGGGAACAGACTTCTCCACAGTTATCTTCCCCAAAACCTGCATCTAGGTTCTTAGGGGCTTTGTCTTTTTGCTCTTGGAAACAGAGCACACTTACAAAAATACTATTTTTATCTAATGACACAGGAGCAAAGATTAATGTCAAACTATACAGTAAACAAGTATGACAAATAGGCGTCCTCTGCTTGATCCTGCCAAACTCTTGATTCCCACTCCCCAGAAGCAGAGATTGCCTCAGTGACTTAACTCCCTAAGCAAAGTGATCCCTTGGCCCCTCATCAAAAGCTAAAGGTTACCTTAGTATGCATCATCATATCAGGTTAAAGGAATTTAGGGGGAAACAGGTTTCAGCGGAGTTTCCAGGCTGAGATGGACTAGGAAGAAAGGCCTGGCAATCTAATTCCAAAAATCAGCCAATGAAAACCCTATGGATCATATGGCCCAATCCACAACTAATCATGAGGATGGCACAAGACTGGGCAGCATTTCATGCTGTTGGGCATGAGGTCACCAGAGTTGGTCGACTTCACAGTAGTGGACAACAACAAAACTGGTTCCCCAAGATTTCCTTCAGGAGGCCTGTGTGCTACTATGGATGGGATTCCCACAGAAGAAAACATTTTGGTGATAGTCTAGATGATATCTGGTAACTCCGCTCCGAAATGTTTCCTCACAGCAATGTAATCACCAACTTGTTTTCTCCGCCCACATTCCCAAACATGTTCTACTGAATAGCCCACCATGGATACATTAGCTCAAGGTGGTGGTTTGCAGCTGGCGAAGTTTATTGCACCAAATTAATGGCCGATCTCTTATACACACAGTTGCACAAGGTCAAGAGTCCTTCTTACTTCTCCTAAAACTAGGAGTGAGGAAAGTATCTTCTGCTTTCTCCCTGCCCCTCACAAGAAAAGAGAAAACGTAAGCAAGCCACATACAACCTTGATTCACACCAGTCCCTTGTGCCCATTTGCTAGCCTTAATGTCATCCTTTTTTGAATATAGACAAAACAGTATTCTCTCTAACATTTGCATATTCATAAGATCATGCAGATTAGAGAGTATATTTCCAATTCACATTTCATCATATGTCTGCTTCACAGTTTTCCCCCTCCAACTCAATTTATAGTTTTCAGAATAATCTCTGTGAGTGTACGAATTGTTACCTCCTGAGTACCCATCCTTAAGATAGTCCTCCTCACTTGTTCTGTCCTCCTTTCTCAGCCATTCTGCTTAACTCTTCCTTGCATGTTTCTTATCCATCCACCTCAGCCTCTTTGTCAGTTAGAAACTGCTAGGTCCAATGCTAGTCCCCTCTCTCTGGTCCTCTCCCTCCAGGTTTCCTTGAAGCATTCTCAGAACCTTCAGTTCCCCAAGCCCCTCAGATTATGCCACAGAGCTGGCCAAGTCTTCTGCCAATACAAAAAAGGCCATTTGCTTCAACTGTTTATTGGTTCAAAAATGAAAATGATCTTCCATGAGAGTCAGCAAGAACCTAATTCCCTTCATAAGTACAAGCTGGAGGAGTTGCTCCAATCTGGACCAAACTCAGGGTGCCTTTCACTCAGAAATCCCAGATTCAGCTCTTTGGCAATTCCTGTCCTATATCAGAATCAAAATGAACATTTTGTAAATTCAAGGGCTTACAATTTACAGGGGAATTGGGTAATAGTCATCTTCATTAGAAAGAGATCAGAACATTCACAGAATTGAATCCAACACAAGTCTTTTTTTTGGGGGGGGGGTTGTTTTTCTTTTTCCCATTCGTTAGTTTCTACACGGAATTCAAAGGCAGCCGTGTGAATTTATGGCTTCCATGATGCCCCCAGGTGATCCCTTCCTCTGCCTAAGTTCCCCGTGGACTGTAACCCTGTGCCTGATTCCAAGCTCTGAAGAAAGGCACAACCCTCCTGCCAGTGGGACCTAGGAGCAACATCCCATGTTCTGTCTGAATGACCAAGAAACATAGCTGAGTTTTTAATTCCTAGCTAATGAGCTTTCAGGCATCTATCTATCTCAATGGAAGGAGGACACCAAGCAAAAGACAAAAGTTAAGCCCTTGGATCACCAAAGCTTGCATTTCTCTTCCCAACCTCCCCAAATTGACATTGGATGTCCCTTATCAATCAAAACCTCAACATGTGCCAGCACAAGCCAAGACAATTCCAACTCTACCAAGGCTCCTCACTGTCCAGACAGGAATAGATGACTCAGCAGCTCTGCTAAGACCCTCTGGTATCAGAAAGCAATAGAAACAGGTACCAGCTAATGCCACACTCCACATACCTGCTCCATAACCAGACTCAGGTCCATTTGTGCCACCAGAGCAAAGTTTACATGTTCCTCCTGATCTGAGGGAGGTCAAATTCAGACATATCCCTTTGTATCTCACTCAGTAACTGTGAAGTCCAAAGCAACCCACTAGCTGCAGCTGCCTCTGTCCCCACTGATTAGACTTGACCTTCTACTCTAGACCTGACTAGCTCTCCAAATGTTGAAAGACACACATATGTGAAAATTCCCCCAATTCTTTTCACTTAACAAGTTTTTGCAATGTAGATTGTCTGTTCCCAGAGACCTTCAGCATTTCCTTCATGTACCTACCCAAAGTCTGGTGGACTGTATTTGCAAAACCTTGTATCAGAGAGCCCAGAACAAGACTGGTCATAAAAAAAAAAAGTTCACCACAAACTAGGGAAGGAAACACCAGCCTCCAGCTCTGGGGCTCTTGGGATCTGGGAACACGGCTCTCCATCATTACTGTAAGAAGTAGAATTGTGTTGTGAGTTTCCTGGTAATTTACAGTAGGTGTAAAGAGGGCCAGGCATATGCTTCAGAGAAACATCAAGCACTAAGAGTGAAACAATGCTAGATTGTAGGGCTGATATTCAAAACCCTACTGCGCTCAGTTGGGAGCAGGTAAAATGCAGATTTCCAGGCTTCAGTCACAAAGATTCTGGTCAATGACAAACCCCCTGGGTGTTGCTAGTGCACGTAATCTCCAGAACTCTAAAGAAAAAAAAAAAATTTAAAGAAGCAGGTCTAAATTTACAGTTGACCCCAGAGGACAGCACCTTGTACTTCATGAGAAGCTTCTGTTTCCAGGGAGACATTAGCCTTGGCTCCTGGTTGCTTCGTTAGTAATAACAGTAATAAAATTAACTTTTACAGACTACTTGTTCTCTGCCAGGTGCTGTACATGGTGCTCAGTATGCATTATTTAGTTAATTTTCATTGATGGAAGCTAATAACCCCATTCTACAAAAGAGGCATAGAAAGGCTGTTAACTTGCCTGAGGCCACAGAGCTATAAGTAATTAAAACTAGGATGGACTCATATTGGTCTGACTCACTCTCTGATTATAACAGTGACTCCCATATCCTAATGAGGTTCTTTCTGTGTTGCTGAAAACACTGAAGTGTGTGCCATGACCACCCACTTGCTGGCAGCCATGACCCCTATGCTCTATGTTGATCTGTACAGTTTGAGATGTGCAGACCTCTTTGTGTAGATGCATGGCATTCAGGGGTGGATTAACCAGTAAGCAAGGTACTCACAGGTTTACAGTAAGCAACATATGTACACGTGTGCTCGTGTTTACTCACTAATCTGTAGTGCACAATTACACATGGGTTTCAAAGATGTGAAATTGTGGACTACAGGTTAGTATATAAGCACAAATAAGCCTGTGCATGCCTTGCGTATTGGGTAATCTGTCCCTGATGGCATCACAACCCAAGAAAGTGACCTCAGAGACCGATACAGAGGATGATGGTCTACGTGGGAGAGAACATTTACTGCACCCTCACTCCTTGTTAGATGGGGTTCTGACATCTCCACATGAGTTAATTTATTTCATATTTACAACAACTCTACTATTCCCATTTTTAGAAGAAAAAAGACTGAGGTCCAAAGAAACATAAAAGTCGCCTAGGATTACACAGCACACAAGTGACAGAGCTTGGGTTCAAACCCAGGCATTGGTACTCCAGAGTCCATCCTCTGCTGTCTGGTTTTTGAGAAGGTCGAGTCTGTTTCAGAGCCTTCAGATTAACTCCCAAATACACAGCTGCTTCTTCTAACCTTTAGAAGATGGCAGGCTCTCCAGACTTGGCTACCACCTTCTTTACAATCACCTGGAGCAGGGCTTCTCAGTCTTAGCCCTACCGACAATTTGGGTACAATACTTCTTTGTTGTGGAGGGCAGTCCCATATAAACATCCTTGAAGGATGTTTAGCAGTATCCCTGGCCTTTACCGCCTTAAGTGTCAGTAGCACCCCCTACCTCAGTTATGACAACCAAAAATGTCTCCAAACATTGCCAAATTTTTCCCAGGTCAGGGTAGGGAAGGAGCAAAATCTCCAACTTGAGAACCACTGATACATAGTATGCTTCTAAACCCTTTGATGTGTAACTAATCATGGAGTCTAAGGTGCCCTAGTGGTGTAGCAGTTAAGCACTTGGCTGCTAACCAAAACACTAGAAGAGTGAACCCACTCAACCACTCCACAGGAGAAAGATCTGGCAACCTGCTTCTGTAAAGAAACAGCCAAGAAAACCCTATGGGGGCAGTTCTACTCTGTCATATGGGGTACCTAGGAGTCAAAAATCGACTCCACAGCACACAACGACAATCTTGGAATCCACTCGATGGCAACTGGTTTGGTTTGGTTTTAATCACTTGGGGATCTTGTTAAAAAATCAGATTGATTCATTGGTCTGCATTTTTAACAACCCCCAGATGATACCTATGTTGCTGGTCAGAGGACTACACTAGATGAGAATGTTTGCTTTAAAATGTAGATTCCTCAGCCTCAACTCTGAAGATGCTGATTCTTAAAACCTGGGATGGGCTCAAGCACCTGTATTTTACCAAGCTCCGAGGGTATTTCTTATGTACAATAAAACATGATAACCCTGCTCTTGTTTTGGTAGCCTCCGGTCCAGCACTCAGGGTTTTAGAAGTTCTAAGAACCTCTTGGAATTCTGGGATACCATCCTAAACAGGGTCCCTCAGCTTTGAAAAAAGACACAACACAGGCAGTGGTGAGTGTGCTTGAATCTATGTCACAAAAGAAGGCTCTTTATCCTGAGCTTCCTGGAGAAAAAGTCCAAGGAAGGCAGGCACCTCAGGGTTCAATGACTGCAGGTACCAGAGAAACCCAATCTGGTACCTCAGGCAGATATAGACTGTCTTCAGGGTAAAACTTCAGGAAGGTTGCAGAACCAGGTTTAAAAAAAAAGGGGGGGGGGCAAGGAAGGGCAGCTTCAAAGGCCAGGAAACATTAACTAGAATTAATAAATCCCAGTGTTTCTTCTCCCCTCAGGTCAGTTAGCATAAAACTCAAGAATAAAGCAACAGAGAGACAGAGCAAAAAGGACACATATACACAAGCAAACCAGAGAAGAGAGAAGATGATTTGCCCAGCTTGGTTTTGGTTATAGATTGGTTGTAACTTATTCATAATCTTTCACTCTATGGGTGTGAATTTCCTATCAGAAGTATCGCATTAAGATACTTGAGTTAAAGTTGTGTTTTATATATTGCAATGTAAAAACCTGAAAGAGACAGGGCAGACAACCAGAGAGGAATCACAGACAGACAGAGAAAACCTAACTTCCTCTTCAGTTAACTTGGTTCTCCAATAGGAATACACCTTAAATCCTTGCTGCATATAGGGGTAACCCAAAGAGAATTGTCACTTATAAACTAAACCCTGTGTTAGATACTTTTTCATCATCTAACTTAACCACAAAACAACCCTGTGAAGTAGGTGTTATTACTTTTATTTTCAGACAAGAAAACTAAAGCCCAATAAGTTTAAGTAAGCCTTCTATGTCACATAGGTAATAAGTGAAATCTGGGCACCCTCCTTGATTTCACTCTGTCTAACACAAGCAGCCCTGGTGGCGCAATGGTTAAAGCACTTGGCTGCTAACCAAAAGGTTGGTCATTCGAACCCACCAGCCAATCTTCAGAAGAAAGATGTGGCAATCTGCTTCCATAAAGATTTACAGCTCTGGAAACTGTATGGGGCACTTCTACTCTGTCCTATAGGGTCATTATGAGTTGGAATTGACAACAATGGTTTATCTACTGCATTTAGTAATTTAGGAATCTGCCAACTGCGTCCCTAACTATAGCTTAAATGGCCATTAACAACGCCATTGGGTATGTACTCAGATGCTAACCGAAAGGTTGGAGGTTCAAGTCCACCTAGAGGTACCTCAGGAGAAAGGCCTGGTGATCTACTTCTGAAAAATCAGCCACTGAAAACCCTATGGAGCACACATGGGGTCACCATGAGTCAGGTTTGACTCTACAGCAACTGGGGACACTGGCGTAATCTAGGTTACCATCTTGTTTTACCTGGATTACTCTAAGAGCTTCCTTACTAGTCTTCGGGCCTCTAGTTTTTCTCTCAGCCAATCTACCATCCATGTGGCCATCAGAGTGGTATTTTTAAAGTACAAATATGATTATGTTATTAAAATCCTACTCTCCCTCTCCCTATCCCCACTCCATTCTTAAAACATTTCCCATTTCCATTGATGTAAAATTTAAACAGTTATATGCTTTCCAAGAGCCCTGGTGATGTAGTAGTTAAGAGCCTGGCTGTTAATCAAAAGGCTGACAGTTCAAATCCACCAGCCATTCCTTGGAAACCCTTTGGGGCAGTTCTACTCTGTAGAAAGAGGGCACTGCTAACCCATGGAGTGAGGTGGCAATAGAAAAATGCAAAATTTCACCACTAATAGAGCAAGTGTTGATGAGAGGCGAGACTCTGGGTGATCTCATGTTTGATACTTTTCTATGATTTTGTCAGAATAAGTATAAGGGAGCCGGTTGGTAGTTGCTACTTTTGCTAGACAAAGTGGTAAAAAAAAAAGAGAGATGAGCTCAGGGCTTCAGAGTCAAAGCTCAAGTACCTCATAAACAACTTCCAACTTGTCACATGTGCCCTAAAAGAAAGCCTTATTTCTTGTAGTAAAAGAGCTAATATTGCAAAAAAAACAATCCCAGAGTCTTATCATAAGAGTGGCTGAAGTGCAATGCCAATTGAATTCCCAATATTGAATGGTGTCTGAAGACAAAAGTGAGGGCATAGTTTGGGAAGAAATGGGATCCGAAACTTGGGATGGGGACATATGGGCAGATAATCAGGAAGCTGGGGACACTGAGCCCCTAAATTCTGTTGACTTACTCCTGCCAAAAGAATCAGCCCTCTTACTCCCATATGAAGAAATTACTCCATCTTTGCTTCCTAAGCCACCCTCCCTAGTAAAACAATTATCCCTGCCACCCCCATCTGATGAGATTAATCCAGCTGTGTCTGAGGAGCCTTTGTTTGACATATCACCTGAGGAGGCATCTGAGTTACTACCTGGGGCATCGCCTGAGATAGATGCCTTATAAGACATTGTTGATTATTCTCAGAACACATCCCCACCACCCATTTTTGTTTCTAGATCTATAACTAGACTTCAGTCCCAAACCAAAAAGCCAAACCCCCACCCATTTTTGTTTCTAGATCTATAAAAAAAAAAAAAAAATTTTAGCTAGACTTAAGTCCCAAACCCATTGCCACTGAGTCAATTCTGACTCATAGAGACCCTACATGACAGAGTAGAACTGCCCCATAGAGTTTCTGAGGAGCACCTGGTGGATTTGAACTGCCAACTTTTTTGTTAGCAGATGTAGCTCTTAACCACTATGCCACCAGGATTTCTGACTTAAGTCCCAGTGGGTCCCAAAAGGTGAAGTACAAGGTGTAACCCAAGAGGAGGTACACTACACTCCAAAAGAACTGCTTGACTATTCTAATACGTACAAAAAGAAACCTGGGGAATATGCGTGGGAATTGCTATTAAGGCTGTGGGATAATGGTGCAAGGAACATAAACTTGAATCAGGCTGAGTTTATTGATATGAGCCCACTAAACACAGATTCTTCATTCAGTGTTTCAGCTTGAGAGGTTAGGAAAGGATCTAATAGTTTATTTGGTTTGTTAGATTAAAAAAATGGATTATGTGGTAGCCTACCCTAAATCGAGTTGAAGTACCACACCTGCTTTGGTATACTATAGAAGATAGCCAAAGGCTTAGGGAAACTGGCGTGTTAGAGTAGATTTACCAGGTTAGACACACAGAACCACACATGGAGTGCCCAGAGGACACACCTTTTACTACAACAGTGAGGTACAAATTTGTGAAGGGAGTCCCAGAATCCTTGAAGACTTGCTGTGGTTCCTATTTATGGAAGTCATATTTGACAATGGGAACTGCCCTAACTGAATTAAGACACCTAACTACAAAAGGGCTGATTAGACCCCGTGGTAGTAGGGGCCAAGTGACGGCACTCAATCAACAAAGACAAGGTTAGCACGGTTACTGTAATGGACAGCAGAGTCAAAGAATAGTCTGACTCATACATATTTATGCAATTGGCTATTTAGTCATAGTTTCCCTAAGCATGAAATAAATAGGAAATCTACTAAATATTTACTTGATCTGTACAAGCATATGAATTCTAGGTCAAGGGAGTGGAAGTCTAACTCAAATCAGCAAAGTAGAGAGTCATGGCCCATTAATCAATTCCCAGAATTGAGCCAGTTTATAGACCCACAAACAACATCTTGAATGAAGAGGAGGCTGGATCCTCTTGAGAAAGGACCTGACTACACTGCCAAAAATTTATACTGTTAATCTTTCTCCTAGACTTCCCCCAAAGGGATCTATAGCCTTTTATAAGAGTGACTGTTCATTGGGGAAAAGGAAATAATCAGAATTTTCAGTGATTACTGGACACTGGCTCTGAATTAACACTAATTCCAGGATAACTAAATGTTACTCTGGTCTAGCAGTCATATGGAGGTCAGGTTATTAATGCAGCCTTAGCTCAGGTTCATCTCACAGTGGGTCCAGTGGGTCCCTGAAGTCATGCTGTAGTGATTTCCCAGTTCTAGAATGAATAATTGCAATAGATATACTCAGCAACTGGCAGAACCCACACATTGGATCCTGACATGTGAAGTAAAAGCTATTATATTAGGAAAAGTCAAACAGAAGACATTAGAACTGCCCCTACCTAGGAAGTAATAAACCAAAAGCAATACCACACTCCTGGAGGGACTGCAGTGATTACTGCCACCATCAAGGACCTGAAGGATGCAGGGGTGGTGATTTCTACCACATCCCCATTCAACTCACCTTTTTGGCCTAGGCAAAAAAAAAAAAAGATGGATCTTGTAGAATCAGAGTGAATTATCATAAATCTAACCAGGTGATGACTCCAGTTGCAGCCGCTGCTCCAAATGCGGTTTTATTGCTTGAGCAAATTAATACAACACCTGGTACCTGGTATACAGTTATTGATCTGGCCAATAGCTTTTTTCTCAATTCAGGCTTCAAAGGTACACCAGAAGCAGTTTGCCTTCAGCTGGCAAGGCCAGAGATACACCTTCACTGTCCTACTTCAGAGGTATATCAACTCTCCAGCCCTATGTCATAATTTATTTCACAGAGACTTGATAATGTTTCCATTCCATAAGACATCACACTTGTCCATTACATTGATGACACTTTGTGATTAGACCTAGTAAAGAAAAAGTGTCAATGACTCTAGATCTTCAATAAAATATTTGCCTGCTAGAGGGTGGGAAATTAATCCAACAAAAATTCAGGCACCTTCCAGGTCAGTGAAATTTATTAGGGGTCCAGTGGTATGGGGCATGTCAAGATATTCCTAATAAAGTAGAGGATAAGTTGTTTTATCTGGCCACTTCTGCAACTAAAAAGGAGGCACAACACCTGGTGGGCCTCTTTGGAGTTTGGAAACAACGTATCCCACATTTAGGTGTGCTACTCTGGCCTATTTAACAATTTACTCAAAAAGCTGCTAGTTTTGAGTGGGGCCCTGAGCACAAGAAGGGTCTGCAACAGGTTTAGGCTGCCGTGCACACCGCTTTGCCACTTAGGCCATATGATCTGGCTGAGCCAGTGGTGCCTGAAGTGTCAATGGCAGATAGAGACACTGTTTGGGGTCTCTGGCAAATTGGTGAATCACAGAAGAGACCCTTAGGATTTTGAAGTAAAGCACTGACATACTCTGCAGATAACTACTCTCCTTCTGAGAAACAGCTTTTGGCTTGTTAAGGGCCTTAGTAGAGACTGAATGCTTAACCTCAGGCCACCAAGTCACCATAAGGCCTCAGCTACCTGTCATGAACTGGGTATTGTCTGACAGAAAGAGTCATAAAGTCAGATGTGCACAGCAGCACTCCAGAGTTAAGTGGAAGTGGTATATATAAGACTGGGCCCAAGCAGGACCTGAAGGCACCAGTATGTTGCATGAGGAAGTGGCCCAAACGCCCATGGTCTTCACTCCTTTCACATTACCTTCCATCTCCCAGTCTGCGCCTATGGCTTCATGGGGAGTTCCTTATGATCAGTTGACAGAGGAAGAGAAAACTCATGTTTGTTTTACAGGTTCTGCACGATATGCAGACACCACTTGAAGGTGGGCAGCAGCAGCACTACAGTCCCTTGCTGGGACCTCCCTTAAAGACAGTGGTGAAGGAAAATCTTCCCAATGGGCAATACCTCAAGAAGTGCACCTGGTTGTTCATTTTGCTTGAAAGGAAAAATCGTCAGATGTGTGATTGTATACTGATTCATGGGCTGTGGCCAATGGTTTAGCTGAATGGTCAGGTATTTGGAAAGAACATGATTGTAAAATTGGAGACAAGGAGGTATGGGGAAAAAACATGTGGATAGACCTCTCTGAATGGGCCAAAGAACTGAAGATATTTGTGTCTCATGTGAATGAATGCTCACCAAAGGGTGACCTCAGCAAAGGAGGATTTTAACAGTCAAGTGTTTAAGATGATACATTCTGTGGAAACCAGTCATTGTCTTTCCCCAGTCCCTCCCATCATTGCCCAGTGGGCTTATGAACAAAGTGGCCATGGTGGCAGGAATGGAGGTTATGAATGGGCTCAGCAACACAGACTTCCACTCACCCAGGCTGACTTGGCTACAGCCGCTGCTGAGTGCTCAGTCTGCCAGAAGCACAGGCCAACACTGAGTCCCCGAGACGACACCATTCCTCAAAGTGATCAGCCAGCAACCTGGTGGCAGATTGATCACATTAACCATGTCTATCAGGGAAAGGGCACTGTTTTGTTCTTACTGGAATAGACATTTACTCTGTATACAAATTTGCCTTCCCCAAATGCAAGGTTTCTTCTACCACCTGTGGACTTACAGAATGCCTTAGCCACTGTCGTGTTATCACACACAGCATTGCCTAGAATCAAGGGACTAACTTCACAGCAAATGAAGTACAGCAATGCTCATGGAATTCACTCATCTCGCCAGGTCCCCCATCATCCTGAAGCAGCTGGCTTGAGAGAATGTTGGAATAGCCTTCTAAAGACAGGATTACAGCACCAGCTAGGTGGCAATACCTTATAGTGTTGGGACAATGTTCTCCAGGAGGCTGTATATGCTCTATACAAGCATCCAACATATGGTACTGTTTCTCCCTATTACTACTAGTGACTCACTTGCAATATTTTTGCTTCCTGTCTCCATGACTCTATGCTCTGCAGGTCTAGAGGTCTTATTTCCAAAGGGAGGAAGGCTTCCACCAGGAGACACAACACTGATTCCAATGAACTGGAAGGTAAGAATGCCACCTGGCCACTTTGGGCTCCTCACGCCTCTGAATCAACAGGCAAAGAAGGGAGTTACTGTATTCGGCAGGGGTGATTGATCCTGATTACCAAAGGGAAATCACACTGATATTACATAATGGCAGTAAAGAAGAGTATGTCTGGAATACAGGAGATCCCTTAGGACATCTTTTAGTACTACCATGCCCTGTAATTAAAATCAACAGAAAACTACAGCCGCCCAATTCTGGCATGACTACTAACGTCCCAGATCCTTCAGGAATGAAGATTTGGGTCACTTCACCAGGCAAAGAACCACAACCAGCTGAGGTGCTTGCTGAGGATAAAGGGAATATGGAATGAATGGTGGGAGAAGGTAGTTCAAAATACCAGTTATAACCATGCGACCAGTTGAGGAAACAAGAACTGTAATGAGTATGCCTTCCTTATCTTTGTGCATCAAATATTTTTGTTTTCTTCTATAACATAAGATGTAAACGGGGCTAGTGTGTTGTTGGTTGTATGCATGTTAGTTGTATAATGTTAGGCACAAGTATGACTTTGTAATTGACTTTATTTAGAGATTATGTGCAGTTTAAGGAGATGTGCACAGATGCCAAACTGACAAGAGGCAGACTGCGATGGTTATTGTTCTGTGTCAGCTTGGCTGGGCCATGAATCATGATTCTCAGTGCTTTGGCAGGTATGTAAAGATGTAATACAGCAGTTATGTGATGATGTAGTTATTCTCCATTTTGTGATATAATAGAATCACCTCCACCATGTGATCTGATGTGATCAGTCAATCAGTTGTAAGGGGAGTTTCCACAGGGGTGTGGCCTGCATCCAATATATATGGATGTTCTAGCAAAGCTCACTGGCTTTTGCTCACTCTGGATCCTGCAACCAGCTCATCATCATCTGACCTCTGGTTCTTGGGGCTTGAGCAAGCTGCCTGTTGTCTTGCCTGCCAATTTTGGGATTTGTCAGCTACTGCACCCTGGATCCCACCCTAAGACAGTAGATTTTTCCTACATGCATTTCTTCCTTTTCTCCTCCACAGGAGTCAGACCTGAATTGTGGCATTGATGGCTCTCTTCTCCCAGATTTCAATGGTTCCCTCTTTATTTTCTCTCAAGACATTTCCCCCAATAAATCTTCTACTTCTCAGAGAAGCAGAGTTAACACACTCATTTAATTCTCTGTCTCTATTCAACAGAGTATAAGTCATGGGAAAGAAGGGACTAAGTCGCTCTTGTTCACCATTATAACTCCTGTGCCTAGCACAGAGTAGACTAGCACATAGAAGACACTCAATAATTATTTGTTGAGTGAATATCATTAAGTGAAGATCTGGATTCAGTACTCTTTTCAATTTGACTCTGAAACCCATTTTCTGTCACTTCTTCATGCTTCTGCACATACCCCGTTTCCCCCATCCCCACTCCTACAAAGCAAAACTCTGTGCTGGGGATGATGGGACACAAAGAGATAGATAACCATGGTCTTTACTCTCAAAAATCTAATTATACAGAGTTACTGAGTGTGATCTGCAAATGGCTTTATGGGGTGGGGGTGAGGGAGGAAAGGCAAGAGATAAATATCCATGTATTTGCTAACAACATACTTAACCATTAAGTCTTTATTCTGTTTACTGCTCTATCTCTACTGCCAATAACAACACCTGACACATAGCAGGCACTTAATTTTTACAGAATTAATTAATTAATTGAACCATTCAGCCCTATGGGTTTTCCCCCCTTCTCTCCATGTACTTGGAGGCCCTCTAGGGAAAATCCTAGAGCTAAAACAACATAGCTATAATAGATGAGCCTAAACTTGACCTTTATTTCCATTTAGTTGAGGACATTTCTCCACATTTTATTCTGAAGGAAACAAAGCACTTGGCATAATGTACTTTAAGTCCTGTGGTGTTTGCACTGACTGAGAATTGGAATTTGCCTCTTGAGATTCTAGGAGAGGTAGTTAAGGAGTTAGAAAGTTAAGAGGTTAGAAAGTAAGCGATTTACCAATTTATCCTTAAGAAACCTTGCCAAACAAAAGCATCCCTAATCAAAGTAATTCATCTAAAACACCATCAACACACACTGTGCCCAAGGCATGTGCTGTGTAAAATGAGCAATAAAAAGAGGAATGAACTCTGCTTCCTGTCACTGATGGCTCTGTTGGTCTAGCTGAAGATGGGAGCATGCACACAGATACTTACTGGTTCTCCCAAATGTTCAAAGTCCTACCCAACTCTGAAGATGCAACTGAATTTTCCTCACCTCCATAAAGTCTCCTCATATTCCCAGATTTGGAATTAATGTCTCCTTCCTCTGATTCTCTAATCACTTTGTTCTACTTCAAGCACAGTACCTTGATTTACAGCTAATTACCAAAAGAAAAAAAAAAAATCCACTGCCGTTGAGTCAATTCTGACTCACAGTGACCCTATAGGAAAGAGTAGAACTGCCCCATAGGGTTTCCAAGGAGTGCCTGGGGGATTCAAACTACAGCTGGTTAGCAGCTGTAGCTCCTAACCACGATGCCACCAGGGTTAATTGATCACATGCATATCTGTTAGTCCTCACTATTCATTTAAACTGACATTTCAGTGTTTTCCATATGCCAGGTATGGGAACAACACCTGATAATTCTACAGTACTTTATGGTTAAAAAAAAAAAAAAAAGGACTCCTAGTCCCAATTTTTTTTTTTCCAGCCCTGAAAAAAGCCTGTGAAGCAGGACTGACAAATCAATAGCCACTTTAGTGTAAAGGTCTTGAGACTTTGAAAGGTCGGCACTGGACAGCCCTGTATTTGAATTCTGACTCTGTCATTTACCAGATATGTGACCTTGAACACTCATTATATCGCTCTGGGATTCAGTTACCTTACCTACAAAATGGGAGATAATGCAAAGTCCTGTTTCATATAGTTCTGAAGATCAAATGTACTTACATGAAGGTCTTGGCAAAAAGTATCTGGTACATAATAAATAGTTAATAAAGAATAAATGCATAAATAAAAGTGCATTAGAGTCCCTTGGTAGTGGAAATGGTTAAGTTGCTTGAAAGGTTGGCAGTTCAAGTCCCCCCAGAGGCACCTCAAAGAAACAGCTGGCAACCTACTTTCAAAAATTCAGCCATTAAAAACCCTGTGGAGCACAGTTATGTTTTGACACACACAGGGTCACCATGAGTCAGAAATGACTTAAGGGCAACTGGTATACAGCTAATGAAAGGCATATTTTGAACTCAGATCTCAACTCCAAGTTCAGGGCTCTCTTTAGTATATCCAGCATTGTTTGCCATGTATCATGGGCTTCTTCAGGGCAGACAGTACTTTTAAATCATCTTTGTATCTATAGGAAGGCTTGGCAGAGTGTTTTTCAATTAATGAGGACCCAAAATTGTTAATTAAATTGAAGTAATTAGTAATTTCACTGAATTGACCAGTCATCATCATTCACTTCTCTAACCTCCCAGAGAACCTTGTACATAATGCTATTGTAGTATGCATCAATTAAGAATGTGTTTGGTTGTAACAGAAAAAAACTAACAGTAGTTTAAATGCATGGGAGATTATTTATCTCATTCAAGAAAAGTCTGGGGATAAGATGTCCACGGCTGGCACAGCAGCACAACAATGCCATAACGGAACCTAGCCTCTTTATCTTTCTGGTCCACTTTTGAATTTATGGTTCCAAAAAAGACTGTTGAGTCCTAGGGCATCATGTCCATATTCCGGGCAAAGACAGATATATAAATCAGCAAAGGACCAGAGTTGTATTATTGGCCACCCCTTGCTCGTAGGTGTCATTGAGTAGGTTCTGACTCATAGTGACCCATGAACAGAAGAACAAAGTACTGCCCAGTCCTGTACCATGCTCACAATTATTGCAATGTTTCAGCCCATTGTTGCAATCACAGTGTCAATCCATCTAATTAAGGGTCTCCCTCTTCTATGCTGACCTTCTCCAGGGACTGGTCACTCCTGATAACATCTCTAAAGTCTTGCCATCCTTGCTCCTAAGGAACATTCCAGCTGTACTTCTTCCAAGACAGATTTGTTTGTTCTTCTGGCAGCCCATGGTATATTCAATATCTTTGCCAACACCATAATTCAAATGCATCAATTCTTCTATCTTTATTTATTGTCCATCTTTTGCATGCATACGAATCAATTGAAAATACCATGGTTTGGGTCAGACACACCTTAGTTCTCAAAGTGACATCTTTGCCTTTCAACACTTTAAAGAGTTTTTTTTGCAGCAGATTTGCGCAAGGCAATACGCTGTTTGACTTCTTGACTGTGGCTTCCATGAGTGTTGAATGTGGATACAAGTAAAATGAAATTCTCGACAATGTCAATCATTTCTCCATTTATCATGATGTTGCTTATTGGTCCAGTTGTGAGGAATTTTGTTTTCTTTATGTTGAGGTGTAATCCATATTGAAGGTTATAGTCTTTGATCTTCATCAGTAAGTGTTTTAAGTCCTCTTCGCTTTCAGCAAGCAAGGTTGTGTCACCTGCACATTGCAGGTTGTTAATGAGTCTTCCTCTAATCCCGATGCCATGTTCTTCTTCATATAGGCTCGGTTCTTGGATTTTTTGCTCAACATACAGATTGAGTAAATTTGGTGAAAAGTATATAACCTTGATGCACACCTTTCCTAATTTTAAACCACACAGTATCCCCTTGTTCTGTTTGAACAACTGCCTCCTGATCTATATACAGGTTCTGCATGAACACAATTAAGTGTTCTGAAATTCCTGTTCTTTGCAATGTTGTTATGATCCACACAGTCGAATGCCTTTGCATAGTCAATAAAACACACGTAAACATCTTTCTGCTATTCTCTGCATTCAGCCAAGATCCACCTGACATCAGCAATAATATCCCTGGTTCCACATCCTCTTCTGAATCTGGCTTGAATTTCTGGCAGTTCCCTGTTGATGTACTGCTGCAACCATTTTTAAATTATCTTCAGCAAAATTTTATTGGCATGTTATATTAACATTACTGTCTGGTAGTTTCCACACTCTGTTGGATCACCTTTCTTTGCAATAGGCACAAGAACGGATCTCTTCTAGTAGGTTGGCTAGGTAGCCATCTTCCAAATTTCTTGGCATAGATGTGTGAGCACTTCTAGCACTGCATCCGTTTGCTGAAACACCTCAGTTGAAAACTCCTGGCGTAGGAGAGAAACCGTTGGATTCGGATGACTTTGCCCTGCCAGGGCTCAGTGAGGCAGACCACAGCTTCTGCAGTGCAGCACAGCAGGACTGAAATACAATGGTGAGGCCCTGCCTGCCAATGCTGACTGCATCATGTATTTATTGAGGTAATGATAGGGGAGAGGAAACTTACACGCTACCAGAAAAACAGAGGAAAGATCTCAAGACTTCTGTCCACTATGACTGCCATAACATTGCTTATTGTCGACACCCACCTGATCTATTTCAAAGTGGCCATTCCACTCCCTCAGTGTCAAATGTAACCACAGCTTGTAGCGTTCAGTAGACAACCTCCTCCTACCCCCACCCAGAGGTCCCATCACCTCTCCCAGTGCTTTGAGGTAGGACATGGTGGCAATTTTAGATACTCATGTTCCCATTGCCCTACCATCCCATTTTTTTTCCTTGGTAACAGGCCAGTTCCACTCTCCTTCTATAAATTTTATTTTATAGTTCGGAAAGACAAAAGTTAGTTTTTTTTTTAAATAATTTTTATTGTGCTGTAAGTGAAAGTTTACAGAGCAAGTCAGTCTCTCACACAAAAACCATATACATCTTGCTACACACTCCCAATTACTCTTCCCCCAATGAGACAGCCCGCTCTCTCCCTCTACTCTCTCTTTTTGTGTCCATTTCACCAGTTTCTAACCCCCTCCACCCTCTCATCTCCCCTCCAGGCAGGAGATGCCAACAGTTTCAAGTGTCGACCTGATCCAAGAAACTCACTCCTCACCAGCATCCCTCTCCAACCCATGTTCCACTCCAATCCATATCTGAAGAGTTGGCTTTGGGAATGGTTCCCGTCCTGGGCCAACAGAAGATCTGGGGGCCCTGACCACCAGGGTCCTTCTACTCTAAGTCAGATCATTAAGTCTGGTCTTATGAGAATTTGGGGTCTGTATCCCACTGCTCTCCTCCTCCCTCAGGGGTTCTCTGTTGTGTTCCCCATCAGGGCAGTCATTGGTTGTAGCCGGGCACCATCTAGTTCTTCTGGTCTCAGGATGATGTAGTTTCTGGTTCACGTGGCCCGTTCTGTCTTGCCTTGTGTCCTTGGTGTTCTTCATTCTCATCTGATCCAGGTGGGATGAGACCAATTGATGCATCTTAGATGGCTGCTTGCTAGCGTTTAAGACCCCAGACGCCACTCTTCAAAGTGGGATGCAGAACGTTTTCTTAATAGGTTTTATTATGCCAATTGACTTAGATGTCCCCTGAAACCATGGTCCCCAGACCCCTGCCCCTGCTATGCTGGCCTTCGAAGCATTCAGTTTACTCAGGAAACTTCCTTGCTTTTGGTTTAGTCCAGTTGTGCTGACCTCCCCTGCATTGTGTGCTGAAAGACAAAAGTTTTTGTTGTTGTTGCTGGTGTTTTTGAATCAAACCCTTGCCAAAAGGAAATCAGATTCAATATACAAAGGTTTCTAGGCATACAGGAAGGCCCTCTCCAAAGCTCAGTGTGCTACAACTGGGAGATCATGATAAAAGTTTAATATGCTAACTGGACACTCCTCTTTTAACCCATCATACTGCTTCATATATTACTGTATACTTGTCTGTTTCACCTCACCCAACACTGTGATTTCCTTGAGATTAATGTTGTTGTTTTTTCTGTTAGTTGTTGTCATGGTGACCCCACATGTACACAGTAGAACTATTCCTAGGATTTTCATGGCTGTGACCTTTCGGAAGCAGATCCCCAGGCCTGTTTGAGTGGGTTTGAAGCAGACAGCTCTGAGTGGGTTCGAACTGCCAACCTTTCAGCTAGTAGTCAAGCGCTTAACCGTTTGTGCCATAATTATGTCTTACTTCCCCAGAACAGAGTACAGTACCTGGCACAGAGTAAGTAAAAATTTGTCAAGTGTAAAATGTGGCCTTAATAGACTTCAGTCTCCCTAATTTGGCTTTGTCAACAGAGCCACATGTTAAAAATACTTTATAAATTCTAGGTTTCACTGATCACCATTCAACTGAAAGCCAACTGAGTTCTGCAGGTAGTGAGGACGTGCTGTGCTGTGCTTCCCCTCTGTCTTCCTGACTAGCACTGATACCATATTGCCAGTAGCATTGACTAGATCAGAATCAGAGGCAGATTATCCTTACTCCCAGCACCGTGCAAATATTCTTCACAAAATGTGTATATTGGCTACCACATATGATTCACTCCATTAACTCATGTCAATAAGAGTTCTCTCTGGAAAGCTCACAGAGCCAACTCAGAGTTGCCTGCAGAAAGTTATGTTGCATCTGATAAAAGCAATCAGTTTTGTGGCTGAGGTTTTTCATTGGGGTAGTGTGGAATATGACCAAAGCATTTGCTAGGGCCTTCTAATCTCTCTGCAGCCAGCAGCTAAGGTTTTCAAATTGAACACTAAGTTTAATGTAATTTAGTATATTTGCTCAGTGTGCCATTTTACCCCTGGGTTAACATGGGAAATGAAGAAAGAGCTAATTGCACTATTATCACTTCAACGTAATGGGCTAGTGCCCCAGAGCAGCCGGTGTTCTAATTAGATAGTGTCATCAGGGGGAAATACTATTTTCCCTTTCCTTAGGTTTAACTTCTTGTGTTTAGTAACTGTGTTTACAGGACACACTTGTCTGGTTTTCTTTGACTCATGTGGTGGCTTAGCTACCCTCACTTTAGCTTTTCTTTTCCCAGACCCTCAATATCAAGTTTGTTTCACTAAAAAGCATATGCTACTTTTGAAAATATTGTATGTCTCTGGCCATCAACAATAAGGTTAGAAAAAAAGTATACTCTAAGAGATCCTGAAAGGAGCCTTAGAGGCACAGTGGTTAAAGCAGATGGACTGCTAACAGAACGGTTGGCAGTTCAAAACCTCCAGCAGCTCCATGGACAGCAGTCCACTTCCACAGAAAGTCACAGCCTTGGAAACCCTATGGGGTTGCTATGAGTCAGAACTGACGTGATGGCAGTGGGTAGTAGGTAACAGATCCTGAGCCTCATTCATGCCTCTTATGAGCTGCAGGTCCTTGGGCAAGTTATATAATTTCCCCTGAACCTCAATTTCCTCATCTGCAACATGGGAATGATAACAGAAGCTACCTCTAACAGTTGTTGTGAGGAATGAATGAAATGATGCAAATGAAATCTTAGCCCTGTGTCTAGTACCCAGTGGGTACTCAAGGGCGACTTAGTATTACGATGATTAATTTTAAATATGTTTAATACATCATCCCAAATTATTTGAAAGCAGAGTCAAGGGGTAATCACAGAACATAAAGGAGAGGTGCTCCTCAGAAGCACTGTCTAAGCAACATGTAACAAAACGAGAAGTAGGGAAGAGTTAAAGTGGTTTCTTTATTTTCATTATAGTAAGTTAAGCTTTCATTGTCTTTGTGCTGTGAGGTTAAGTACAGTGACAAATGCAAAGACGACAAATAAGGGGTTCTGGTTTAGTAAAATAACTCACATTTGAATAGTATATCAGAGTTGTCAATTTTTTCTTAAGTAATTAGTAATACATGAGCCAGAATATTGTATGAGAATAACACAGAATTTGGGGTCAGAAGACACACCTTCGAGTTTCAGCTCTGCCCTTTACCAGCTATGCAAACTGAGGCAAGGACCTTACCCTTTCTTCAGTGTTTTTCCAATGTGGAACACAGACATAATGCTATTTCATTTACTCTACCCTCAAATGTGAAAATCCAAAAAATAAATTCAGAAATGCCTCAAAAACTAAAGTGCCACCCAAAACCTGCCTGTGAATGTTTACAGCAGCTTTATCCATAATTGTCCAAAACGGAAAACAACCAAGATGTCCTTCTTTAGGTGAATGGATAAACAAACTGTGGTACATACATACCAAAACCCAAACTATTGCTGTTGAGTTGATTCTAACTCATAGCGAAGGAGTATTATTCAACAATTAAAGAAATGGAGCTATTACACCACACAAAGACATAAATGAATCTGAAAGGTGTATCGCTAAGTAAAAGAAGCCAGATAAAAATGCTACCTACTGTGTGATTCCCTTTATATGACATTCTGGAAAAGGCAAAATTATGGTGACAGTAAAAAGATGGAGGGTTGTCAGGGGTTTGGAGTGGTGGGAGTTGCATAGATGAAGCACAAAGGAATTTTTAGGATGGTGAAACTATTCTACATGATATTGTCATTGTGGACACCTGACATTATGCATCTGTTAAAACCCACTGAAATTTACAGCATGAAAATAAACTATCTATGCATACAAAATTAAAAAAAAATATTTCAGGAGGTCCGGGGAATCCCAAAATGGAATGCAGAATGTGACAAAACAATGAATATTACAAATGTATGTAACAACATCACTGAAGGGGTGGGGGAAATGTGCTGACCTGAATAATTCTGGAAATGAGTGGCCACTGTAAAACTAAAGGGAGAAGAAACTTTATGTAAGTGCTGTACTAGAGTTGAAAATTTGTCTTCCACAGATGCATGGGTTAACAATCCCGATCCTGCTATACATGTATACTGGGATTGAACAATTGAGTAAGTGGATGACAATTGATGGGAACCAGGTTTTTCAAGTTGGAAGAAGAGTTTACAGATAAGTAAAGGGCAGTGGCTAAAATAATCCATGTGGTAATGGATTACAGTCTTTCTCCAAGACATATTCTCTGATCACACAATCAAAATAACCAATTTCTCCCCTGAGTTAGAGTCCTCTGAGAAGGAGGTGCCAAAATATATTAGACATACAAAACATTTATTGGGGGAAATTCCTCTGAGAGGGCTTAGAGAACCATCACTGGTCTAACCTCTATTAAGGAGAAAGGAAAGGAAGGAGGGTTGGGAAAGATGCATCTTAGACTGTAGTTCAGTTCTGAGAAAGTTTGGGCAAGTCTAATGTGGAGTCCTGGAGCCGAAGTTGCCCACTGGGGGAGTTCCACATTCCACAGCAATGGGCCACTCTTAGTACCCTTGTCGTGCTTAGTCACTGGGTGGGGCCATGGTTGGGAAATGTGGTCTCAGCCTGAATGTTGGATTCAGAGTACAATAGCTGGGACCATCAGTCAATTATGCTCTCCACAGTAGGAGATCTGAGTGGCACATTTCCATGGCCATCACAGCCCCCATTGCAGTTACACCTCATTATGTTGCTTTGTGTGTTTCTTTATAGCACTAGCCAATATTTGACTGTATCTTACTAATTAATTTGTTTATTGGCCCCTCCCTTTCTCATCACCACAGAAAGGAGTGCAGGAGTCTTAGCTGCTTTCTTCACCGTGGTATCCTAGAACCCAGAACACTTCCTGGCACATAGTAGGTGCTCAAAAACAGCTAAGTGAATCTCTAGGTCTGGAGCAAGGAGAAAGGGAATGGGGGGAGACCTATCTATTCCATTTTTTTCTCTAAACTGGTACATTCTAACAGATAAGATTCTGCTATAAAACTAGTCAACTTCAAATAGGTTGAAAATGAAACCTGCTGAATCATAGGTTTTCTTATCCTCTGATTCACACCTAAGTAGGTTATCCATTATGACTATACTTTTTCCCTGATACTGTCTATATTTCCCCCAGGAGAAGATATTCTATTTGATCGACACTCAAAAGAAAAAAAAAATAAATATGGTATAGCTGTACAGTGTTTTCTATGTATCATTTGCACAGTACATGTCCACATATTATCTCATCTAATTCTCTGAACAATCCTACATGGTGCTTGTTATTATCTGCATATGCTAGATGAGCAAATTGAACACACACACAAAGAAAACCAAAAAAGAAGCCAAGTGGGCAGGTTAGGATACTGGCACTAATTTGCTCAATAACAGGGAAGAGAATGAGTACATTTGGTCCATGTGAAATTGTTTGATCATTCCTCCAGAAGTCCAGCCTGAGTCTCTGCAGGCAATTCTTTGTAAGATCAGAAAATGAGTTTGAAAACAAAATCTGTTTTCTGGTCCATTTCTATTTGAATTAATTTCTCTCTCTCTCTCTCTCTTTCTTTTCTGACTCCAGTTTTCTAATACAATTCTAATTTTCTGGGAATCTATGGCTCTGTGTTAAGAGACTCCTGTCCTGATCTCTAAGTGGTCTGTTGGCCAGCTAGCAAGCTCCAGATAGCAGCATTTCCCAGTGAGGCTCAGGAAAGTCTGCATTACTTTGTGAAGTTATGTTTCCCTCTTACTGACTAAGAACTTTAGTTAGTATTGATAAAAAAAAAAAAAAATCCATGGACTGAAATCTGACCTTTCTGTTTGCTCGTTTTTTTTTTTTCTAAATTTTCTTTAGAAATACATTCAGTCGAAACTCTAATCAACACTAACCATCTATTCAAGTCCTTTACCCAATTTTTAATTGGGTTGTTTGTCCTTTTGTTGTTAAGTTGTAGGATGAGCCTTGAAAATATTATGTTAAGTTGTAGGATGAGCAGTGAATAAAATAAGTCAGTCACAAAAGCGACAAATATTATAGGGTCCCATTTATATGAAATATTTAGAATAGGCAAATGTATACTTACCAAAGTTCATTAGTGGTTACCAGGGGCGGGGGGAGGAGGAAGAGTCATTTCTTAGGAGGTACTGAGCTTCTGTTAAGGGTGATAGAAAAATTTGGAAACATATAGAGGTGAATTTTGCACAACATAATGAAAGTAGTTAACGTCACTGAGTTGGATGTGTAAAAAACATTGAAATGGCCAATACTTTGTGATATATGTACTCACATGAGAAAAAAAAATACTAACCATCTATTGTAAGACTTTTATGATGCTCATTTATAACATATATAAATATATATATATAAATATATATATATATAAATATATATATATATAAATATATATATAAATATATAAATATATATATATATATATATATATATATATATATATATATATATATATATATATATACACATATACACCCACAGGCTTCAAGGGAGGAAGACCTGGGGATCTGCTCCTGTAAAGATTATAGACTAGAAAACCCTATGAGACAGCTCTACCCTGTCTCATGGGATTGTCCTGAGTTGAAACAGACTCAATGGTTCCTAACAACAACATACATATGATATATACTTCCTATAATATAACTATAAACTATAGTATAGTATAATATAGCACAGCTATAGTGTATCTAAGGAGCCCTGGTGGCACAGTGGTTAAAGTGATCAGCTGCTAACTAAAAGGTCATTGGTTCAAACCCACCAGATGCTCCCCAGGAGAAAGATGTGGCAGTCTGCTTCCGTAAATATTACAGCCTTGGAAACCCTATGGGGCAGTTAGTTCTACTGTCCTACAGAATTGCTGTGAGTTGGAATTGACTCAAAGGCAATGGATTTAGTTTTCAAGTTTTATTGTATATCTAAGAAACCCTGGTGGCTCCTTGGTTAAGTGTTCGGCTGCTAACTAAAAGGTAGGCAATTCAAACCCACCAGCACCCTCTATGGGAGAAAAGACCTGGTGATCTGTTCCTGTAAAATTTATAGCCTAGGAAACCCTACAGAGCAGTTCTACTCTGTCCTATTGGGTCACTATCATCCTGAGTCAACTCAATGGCACACAACAACATAGTATTATCTACTGATTGATACTTTTTTTTAATTAATTAAAAAAAATACTGTATGCATATTACAGTGTAAAATAACATGAGGATAGAAAAAAAGGGTAAGCCATGATTTCCTGCCATCTAAGAGCTTTATGGAAAGCCTAGGTCATGTGCTAGACTACAAAAGAGAGAGATCAGGAAAAGGGTTTCAAATATAAGAAAGACAAGGCATGAGACTCTAAGGTAAGAAAAGGAAGATCTAAACCACATGTGATTTTATCATGGTGTACATGTTTCATACTGGTATCAGTTTTGCACTGGGCTGATCTTTTTCATGGCTTTGATCTGAAAACCCTCCGGATGCTCCAAAGACAATAAAGAGGAACGTCTGGTTCCAACTCTATCTGTGTACATATACCCTCTCAGAAAAGTGGACATGTTAGGTTCATGTCATCCTACATGTGGCATATATGCTGCCAGCCCTGCTCCCAGCTACCAGACATGACAAAGGGATCCCAGTCTTCTCTTACGATTAGCCCAGACCCTTGCATTTCTTCTCCATTCCACAGGAGGGACCAGTCCCTGAAGAAGGACCTCATGCTTGCTAGAGTGGAGGGTCAGTGAAAAAGAGGAAGACTCTTAATGAGACTGATTGACACAGTGGCTGCAACAATGGGCTCAAGCATAGCAACAATCATGAGGATGGCACAGGAGCAGGTGGTGTTTCATTCTGTTGTACGTAGGGTCACTATGAGTTGGAACCGGTTTGACCGCACCTAACAACAGCAACAACAACAGCTGAAACCAACCTGCCACTCCAGACCTGGCTCCTCTCAGGACAAGAAGACAGTCAAGTGAATCTTGCCACTTTCCTCTTTGTACAGTGATTTCAAACTCCATTTACCATCTCTGAAAATATTTCATAATGAAAGGTAAATCTACTTGAAACTTCATTTATTTGTGATCTGCTTGTGTATAGTTATGAAAAGAATGTAAACGAGAGAGCCTACCTGTTTACAAATTTCGTTTGACTCTCATGACAGTCGAGGATGTTGATAGAGTAGATGACAGATGAGAAAACCAAGAGGGAAAATGAATAGAAATAACTTGTCCAATTATACATCAATTTTCTGCAAACCTAAGTCTCCTCATTCCTACCTAGTCTTTGACTACCAACCAAATAACAAGCTTTTCAATATATTTTCTTCTTGATTTGGGATATTACAGATTTCCTAAATATTTAATCGTGGGATAAGGTTAGGGGATACCCAAAACATTTTAAAATCTAAATTGTCAATTTATGGATGCAGTTAATCTTAGATATTTTATTTGTGATCTTCTGTTCTAGAAACGATGACCTAGTTCATCCTCTTCCCATTTTATGGATGAGAAAGCTGAGACCCAAAGAAGTTACAATTTGACAGTGATGAAACAGAAAAGTAGAATCAGAACTAAAACTCAGGTCTTCTCTTCTTTTAGACTCCATCTTTGAGCCTTCTGAAAAGTTTCTTTAAAAAGGCATGGGGCTCTATTAATACACCTGATGCTGGGACACACTTAACAGAGTTATTAGCAATCTGGCTCTGGGGTAAGGTGGTTGGAAAATTGGATCTCAGTCTGGGTAAGACTTTACAACATTTATGTTTGAATTTGTTTATAAGTATAGCACAGTCTCGGTTTCTAGACTATTCCTCAGAAAAACTGCAGTATCATTCCGCATCCTATTTTTACAGGTACGCAGTCTAAATTGAAAATAAATTCTAAAGGAGCTCTAAGGGGAAGACTGCAGTAATTTCAGCCTAGATGAGTTGAAAACAGTCACCTCTGAGCTAGACCATAAATCCCAGCTATTTTATAGCTTTTCCTGTTCTATTCTTGTGCTTGTTCAAAAAAAATCTAATTTCTTTAGTGAAAAAAAAAAAAAACCCCAGAATGCAAAGGTAGACATCAAAGTCAGAGTTTCCATTAGGACAACCCCATCCATAAGCTGTTAAACCCCATCTGGAACCCCCTAGTCTTTCACATAGTCTTAGGTTAATCTGTCTGCCTGAGAGTGCCCCAGGCTTTCAAGCAGCACAAAACTCAGACAAGTCTTGAGGTCAATACTGCCTCAGAGGGGGAGGTGGTGCTGGGCCAGATGATGATCACCTTACCCCTGGTATCTTCTCACCACCCACATATGAAGCATTCCCCCTTCCCAACTAAGCCAGCAGCATCTCGCTGGGGAAATGAACTGACTTAGCTGGGTCGCCCTCTGCCACTTAAAGGTACAAAGAGAAACATAGGAGGTCATCCAATAAGACAATGTTGTTGTTGCTAGCTGCTGTTGAGTTGGCTCTGACTCATGGTGACCCCATGTACAACAGAATGAAACTTTGTCCAGTCCAGAGCCGTCTTCACGATTGTTGGTATGCTCAAGTCCACTGCGGCTACTATGAATTTTGAGTGCCTTCCAACCCAGGGGGTTAATCTCCCAGTACTTTATTGGAGAGTCTTTGTTGTGATCCATAGGATTTTCACTGGCTAATTTGGAGAAGTAGATTACCATGACTTTCTTTCTACTCTGTCTTAGTTTAAAAGTTCCACTGAAACCTGTCCACCAAGGGTGACCCTGCTGTCAGTGACCACCTGTCTGTCAGTTTGTCATATTTTGGTGGCTTGTGTGTTGCTATAATGCTGGAAGCTAAGCCTCTGGTATTTCAAACTTACAGTAATTTGAGGGATAATAGAAATTTAGCCAAGAGATGATAAATACATAGATTTAATATTCACTTCATGCACGTGGACAAACTAGATGTTTTAAAAAATTATAGTACAGGTCTTATATTCATTTTGCTTTTTCCCAGCTACAGAGATTTTTCCTTTATTAATTAATATGTCTCAATCTCCCGGCCTAAATCCCCATCCAGTTATACCACAGTCAACAATATTACACAATTTTCTTAAAAGGCTGGTGAGTCAAGCCTAAAGCAGACTACAGAATTTCCAGTCAGTGGCTCTTTGTCTTCATCCATGTGGCCTTGGACTATTTGGATGCTACCAAGAATCACTACAGAGATGGTTTCCTAAGAGATTTTTTGCAGAGGGAGAGGCAAAGATTACACCAGACAATTTGGGTAGAAAATAAGTTTTCTTAAAATTACATTTATATAATGCTTTAGAGTTTACAAGGTACTATTCCAAATTGTGTAGTGGTTCTCAAGCTTAAAAGCACATCAGAATCACACACAAAAATGCCAGTTCTAAGGTACCATTACCAAACATTCTGAATCCATAGGTCTTGAGGGCCCAGGAATCTTTATTTCTATCAAGCTTCTGCAGGAGACTCTGATGCAGGTGTTCTACAACCCAGGTTTAGAAAAACCCTGACTTATAATATGTAAGTCTGACAATGACCATACCCATTGCCTTGAGTTGATTCCAACTCATAGCAACCCTACAGGACAGAGTAGAATGCCCCATAGGGTTTCCAAGGGGTGGCCGGTAGATTCGAACTACTGACCTTTTCGTTAGCAGCTGTAGCTCTTAACCACTGTGCCACCAGAGCTCCACACGGACCATAGCAGTTTATTATTAACCACCCCCCTCATTTTACAGATAAAGAAACTAAGTCGCATAAAGACTAAGATATTTGTCCAAGGTCTCACAATAGTTCACAAGTGCTGGAAAAGCTAAGTCTCAAAACTGAGTGTTTAATAGCAAATACAGTTTTGTTTTGTTTTACTATCTCCATGCTAATAGTGAATGGCTAAAACCACAAACCTGAAAGAAAATCTCACCATATCAGAGAATGGAACTGTGTATATAGGCAGGGCTGAAAGAGGGAGAAACAAGAAAACATTTGTGAGAAAGAAGGAAAACTGAGAGAAAGAAAACTTGTGAGAAAGAAGAAACACTGTATCTCCTCGCTGCTATCAGAAGAGACCAATCCCACGTGAAGAGCAGGTGAAGAAATGCATTTCATTTTTAACTCCACGCCTTTTCTGTAATCTTCTCAAACCACTGACTCCTCTCCTATTTCACATAGGATTGCTAATGTAAACCAAAGGGAAAAAAGTCTTTATTCATCAGTTCCATAAATCACTCATTTATTCACTCAGTCAACACCTAGGCATAGATTGGACTCCGACTCCGAATGCTGCTATCATAATCCAATCTCTATTACTAATTTAAAGTGTGATCTTGAGCAGCTTGCTTGACCTCCCGAGGCTCTGTAAAATAAAATAGATTTCCTCTAAGAACCCTTCCAACTTTGAAATGCTGAGATTTGAACTCTGCATCCTGAATGCTGAATATGTGTAAGGCTCCATGTTGGATATTGCAGATGATATAAGAATCAATCAGAAATGGGCCCTCAGCAAAGAGCTTGCCAGGTTACCAGGTAGGGTCAATAGGCTTGGAATTTATTGGACTACAAGAAATAAATCTTAAGGTAACAGGAAAGTTCACCAGAGAAATGGAGAGTATGAAGTTGGAAGATAAGGTATTTCTATCATCCCTTATCTGTTACTACAATAGCATCCACTCTTGTTCCTTCCGATCTACGTTCAGCCTGAGTGACGTTATCAAAATATAAATCTGATCATAATCCTCCCCAGCAAAAAAAAACATTTAGAGTCCCTGGGTGATATAAGAAGGAGCCCTGGTTGTACAGTGGTTAAGTGCTCAGCTGCTAACTCAAAAGGTCAGCAGCTCGAACCCACCAGCCACTCTGTGGGAGAAAGATGTGGTAGCCTGCTTCTGTAAAGATTTACAGCCTTGGAAACCCTACGGGACGATTCTGTTCTGTCCTATAGGGTGCTATGAGTCAAAATCGACTCGACAGCAGTGGGTTTGAGTTTTTTGGTTAGTATAAACAGTAAATGTATTCAGCTGCTAACTGAAAGGTTGGAGGTTCAAGCCCCATCCGGAGGCACTTTGAAAGAAAAGCATGACAATTTACTTCCCAAAAATTAGCCATTGAAACCCTACGGAGTACAGTTCTACTCAAAGGGTTGCTATGAGTTGGAATCAACTCGACAACAACTGATTTTTTAGTTTAGTTTAGTTTTGCCTAAACCTAAAATCCAATTTTTTAAAAGAGATCTAAAAGGCAGAGCTCAAGCTTCATTAGTTCTCTTTATATCTACTCCCAGTGACTAAAATGGTAGGAACTTCCATAATTATTTGTTGAATAAAGAAGTAAATAATTGAATGAATAAATAAATGAACGAATGATGAATAAAAAATATAACTGGGCACCTACGCTGGACTTTAAAGGAAAAAAAAAAAGCAAGCTGAAAGAAAGGATGGAATGGGAGGGGAGGAAATTCACAGGAACGCAAAGGGAAACAGGGAAGGGAGTCATCTCCTCTGTGAGCAGAGACCATCAGCCCAGGCTTGAATGCACAGGAAAACCTGTGTCTTTACTCTTACAAACAACTGAGATGCAGAGTGGGAGCCTATAAACAAAGTAGGCTTACCCTCCTTCCAAGAGAATCTTTAAACCTCAGAGGCCTTGTGTGATGGACACACTGATGGACAATTCTGCTGCTTACCAAGCCAAGGGATTGTGTGGAAGACCCAGGAATCAACTCTATTATCTTGCAGGTATTTTTCACACCAGAAGGTCATTTCCTTCCAGAACATTCCATGCCCCACTCCTTCCTTTCCCTATTTATACCTTTTAGTTTGTCAGGTTTGTACGCTAACACAAGCCTGGGTTTAGGGCTCATTTGAGCAAAAGAATGGATAAGTAATACTTCATATTCACAAAGCTTCTCTTATCTGATGAAATCCCCTAGGAAAAGTGAGGCAAACCAATTCAGAGTTGTCACAAACCTGCATTAGCCAGATAAAGACACCTTTCATTAAGCACCATGCTCAATCCTCTGCAGGCATTACGCAGAGGCAGAAGAGCAGAGGCAGAAGAGCACAGGCTGCAAACCCAAATGACATAGTTTCTCTCCTAGGCCTGTACTTACCAACTAGGTGACACTGGGCGTGTTAATTAACCTCTCTGTGCCTTATATACTTCATTAGTAAAATAGAGACGATCCTAGCATCTACCTCATAGGGTTATTACGAGGATTAAATACATTAATTTTAAGCGCTTTAGAACACTTCTTGGCTCAGGATGTTGTTGCTGTTAGCTGCCGTGGAACTGGCCCCCACCTCATGGGGACCCCATGTGCTGTGCAGTCAGACTGTTGTGATCCATAGGATTTTCATTGGCTGATTTTTGAAAGTAGATCACAAAGACTTCCTCCCTAGCCATCTTAGGCTGGAAGCGCCACTGAAACCTTTTCAGTATCATAGCAACACACAAGCCTCCACTGACAGACGGGAGGTGGAAGTGCATTGGCCAGGAAATCAAACCTGGGTCTGCTGCATGGAAAGCAAGAATTCCACCACTGAACCATCACTGTCCTCTTTGGGTCGTAATAACTGTCACGTAATTGTTAGATGCTAGTTAGTGATGGTGGTGGCGGTGCTACTATTATTATTTCTCATTTAATTCTCTTAAAAAACTATGGAATAGGAATTAATGTTTCTCAGAAAACTGATAATAGGTGAGTTTAACTGACTAGCCCAAAGTCATACACCTAGTAATTGGCAGAGTAGTATAGGGCTGAGATCACTCTGACCCCAAAGTACACGCCTCTATGACCAAAGGTTTTATTACCCCAGATCCTAGGTGCTGCAAACAGTGGCGCTGGAATTGTACGGGGAATCAGGGCCTGGAAACATGAATGAATAGATGGGTTGTTCCAATCCACTCTGATGCTGCCGTTGATGTATGCCTTTAGGCATGTCACTCCAACTGACCAGCCTCAGTTTTTTCATCTGTAAAATGAGGCAAGTGCCATTCATAAACTAAATCAAGGCATAAGCACAGAGCTGAACTACTGCCCTAAACCAGTGTACACTTTGAAATATACTGTAGAGAGGAACTGCATTGCCAAACTCTTTTATTGCCAGTTGCTATAAAAAAAAAAAAATGAGAAAAACAAAAGGGCGGATGACCAACTCCACTAGACTCTAAGTTCCATGAGGTGAAGGACTGAATCAATCTTGTTCACAAATACAGTTGCTGGTACCCAGGCCATGACCATAAAGGTTTTTGAATGGAATGAATAGGCACAGTACTTGGGATACATACAGATGTAAATGAAACAGACAAGTCCCTGCCCTTAATAGAATTTATACCTTGTGGGAGATGCAAGCATTTAACTTATTATGTAATCATTAGTGTACAAAGTGCTACAAAACAGCATTCAAGGTGCTGTGGATGCATAAGACAGGCAGATCTGACCTTGTCTAGACCATGAGGGAAGGCTTCTTAAGGAAAGAGATATTTGACCTAAAACCCAGAGTAGGAGAAACCTGGTTAAGGAATGGCAGCAAGACTGGGAGGCAGAATACATGGTTTGTGATTGTTGTCTCTGAAGAGATATAAAACGATAATATGAACAAACTAGCACATTTGGTTTTTGTTGATCAACAGGAAAGAACAAAACAAGGAAAAGGCACGCTTGAGATAAGGAAAGTTATAAAACACAGATCTGCCCCTGGTGAAAGAGACCACTTAAAGGATGTCGGATTTCACGTTCAAGGAAGTTTCATAGCGGAGAAAAAAGGGGACTAAAAGTTTGTTTTGTTATAGACAAGGTGCCTTCATCAGACAAGTGTCAGTGTCAAAGGCCACAGTCTCCGAATTTTTTCCTAGCTCTGAGTCCCTGAATCTAACTGGAACCAAGGCTGCCATGTCTTGCAGCAGTAACCCCAGCATGAAAGCAAAGCCAGTCAAGAAAGAGTGAATTAATCTCAGTAACCAGCACCCTGCAGCCCAGGAAAGTTGGTTTTCAGAGTCTTTTCCCTCTTTTTCATTGGCCACACCTCACACGTACACACACTCCTCATACAGAGGCTTTGCGGCAGGCGGCTCGAATCTGCAATTGGCAGTAACTATATCTCAGGCACTATGGCACTGAAATAGGACATGTGGCAATGTTCTGGGCTCAGGGAATCGAAGATACTGAGTTGTAAAGCAAAGATTAGTATGGCAGTTATTTCTAGTCCAAAAAATTTTATTAGCCCCTTGATAGTCTGAAATCAAGGCACAGAGGGGTTAAATAATTTGCCCAAAGATGTGCAGTTAGAAAGTGAAGGAGCTAGAGTTTAAACTTAGGCCATTTTGTCACCAGAGCTGATCACTTATGCTATTTCTATTAGTTCCAGCCAAGCCAGCTTGTAAAATAAACTCACTGGCTTCAAAAAAGGCAATATAGTACAGTGGCTGTGTGTGGACCCTCCAATCACACTGCCTGATTCAAATTCTAATTCTTCCACCTACTAGTTGTCTGAGCTATCAACTACAGTTTATTTAACCTCTTTAAGACTTGTTTTCCTCATCTGTAAAATGGGAGGGACAATAATAGCACTTACCCGTTTCATTTTCATGATAATCAAATAAAGTTCTTGGCAGAATGTCTAACATAATAAGACATAATATTTAAAAGCTATTAAACTCTCAGAGCTAGGAAAGCCTTAAAAGCTGTCTCCAGTACCTAGTTTTTAAAATGAGATACACGGGGGCATTGGTGGTTCAGTGGCAGAATTCTTGCTTTCTGTGTGGGAGACCTGGATTCCATTCCTGGCCTACGCACTCCTGCACAGTCGCCACCTGTCTGTCAGTGATGCAGTGTTGTGTGTTGCAGTGATGCTGAACAGGGTTCAGTGGAGCTTTTAAAAAAAGACCTGGTAATCTACTTTCAAAAATCAGCCAGTAACCCTATGGATCACAACAGTCTGATCTGCAACCGATTGAGGTGATGGTGCGAGACCAGACAGTATTTTGCGCCATTTTGTATGGGGTCACCAAGAGTCGGGGGCCAACTCGAAGGCACCTAATGATGACAGCATGGAACCAAGAAGCAAATGGACTTACTCAAAATCATCTAGATCATTAAATGTTGCTGTTCTAACTCCTGTTCTAGTGTCCTTGGTGGCAGACATTGAATTTGCCCACTTTGAGATCTCTCAAATTCTTTAGGGTGCTAGGAAATGTAGGAGAGAGAATGAAGGAAAGGGTGAATGCAGGGAATAAATAAGCAGGAACTGAAAGCAGAAAAAGAAGCTAGCAGGGTAGTCCAGAGAATCCAGTGGTCTACCTTGAGTGATCTCTGTGGTACTGAACTTCCAGAACTCTCTAACCTCAGCATTAACAATGATCTCTGATAGCATTTTCTTCCAGGCCCCACCAGTTTCTTTCCTACTCTAATCTGTTCTCTGTCCCTGTCCAACCTCCCAGCAGAAGCTTAGAAGAAGGTTGGGAAATTCTGACTGGGGATACTAGCTGGGACCTGGCAAATAGCAAGGTCTATAATGCAATCAAAACCTGCTGCATGAAGCCCTCCATCTCATTCATATCACTGTTGCTGCTGCACTTTAGACTCTAAAAGGGCAGTGTACACTGAAGCCCAGTATGCCATTACGCATGCTGGGATAACACTGCCTATCAGGTCCACATATCAAGAAAGCGTTTGTATGACAGAGTGTCCTTTCTAGCTCTTTGCTCATTAAGAGGAAAGCCATTTTCCATTATTCTTAAATTTCTTAAGCATCAAGTGTTTTATGTGATAACTTTAAAAGTGTCACCACTGCACTATGGGTAATGCCCCTTCCATATATTATTCTCTTTAAATGAGCAACCAAGTTAATGTGTTCCCGGAGAATGAGTAATATTGTCTCAGTCACTTTTTTCTCATTTGAATTTCTATTGAATCATAAGATTTTAGCTGAGAATGAGCTAACAAAGAAAGAGTAAAAAGATGAACGTGCAATGTTGTGTTTTCTGGGTGTTTGATGTATCAGTCACCACTCTCATGAACTTCTTAGCCATGGGAGTCCTTTTCCCATTTTCCACTTGGATCTCACAATATTCGCTTTTATCCAGTCAAAGATGGTATAAAGATTCCCTCAATGGAAAATGTCATGGATTGAATTCTGTCCCCCTAAAATATGTATCAACTTGGAGAGGTCATGATTTACAGTATTGTGTGGTTGGCCTCCATTTTGTAATCTGATGTATTTATCCCATGTGTTGTAAATACTAACCTCTATGATGTTAATGAGACAGGAATTAGAGGCAGTTTTGTTAATGAGGCAGGATGCAGTCTGCAAAATTAGGTTGTATCTTATGTCAATCTCTTTTGAGATAGAAAAGAGAGAAGTGAACAGAGAGGAGAAGGACCTCCTACCACCAAGAAAGAAGAGCCAGGAGCAGAACATGTCTTTTGGACCCAGGGTCCCTGCTCTGAGAAGCTCCTAGACCAGGGGAAGATTGATGACAAAGATCTTCCTCCAGGGCTGATAGAGAGAGCTGGCGCCCTAAATTCAGACTTCTGTTAAACTGTGAGAGAATAAATTTCTCTTTGTTAAAGCCATCTACTTATGGTATTTCTGTTACAGAGGCACTAGATAACTAAGACAGGAGCCAACATTAACATCAAAATTAAACTACCATTTCACATTCATGTTGATGTTACCTTGGGTCTTAACCCAGATAAAAAAAAAAAATTTTTTTTTTTTTTATAAACAGGGTTAATCATCCTAAAAGGAGGCTTTTTGTTGACTTTTTACTTACCTGCCTTTGCTTGCATTCTGATTACCTCAACTGCTGATCTGTCTCCTTCAAACATGTGTGTTTTTGTCCCACCTTTTCAGATCCTCCTTAAACTTCTGTCTCTATTGGTCTGTGACAATGTAATCTGCATGAGGACATTTTCTTTGGCCACCTCCAAGTCTCTAATCAGTCCTAGGCAATCACTGGTAGACCACATATGACTTGAATGGTTATTATATATGGACCAAGCCACCATGGTAAGCCAGGATAATAGCAATGGCTAACATCTATTGAGCACTGCCCTATGCCAGTCACTGTGCAGAGAATTGTATTTGAATTATCCCACAGAGCTTCACAACACCCATACTCAGTAAGCACTATTATTATGCCCAGGAAGCTAACACTAAGACAGTTTAAGTAAACTAGAAAGTTAAAGAGGTAAAGCTTACAGAGATTAAGTAACTTTGTTAAGATCTCACAGCTAATAAGAGGTAAAGCCAGAGCTTGAACTCTAAAAACCACGTTTTTATCTCATCTCCAATGACCTGGGAAAATCAATTCTCACTAAAGCAAACTCTTCATGAAAAGAAAGAAAGAAAAAGAGATATTCTTACTGTCAGAACAGACTGTGTTCATAAAAAATATTTCCTCATATAGTAACCATCTAAGAAGTCTTTTTGAAGAAGTGTTAACCTCAGTACCCATAACAAATTTTGGAACAGAGGGTTCTGTGCCTGAACCAAACAGGTAAGGTTAATCATAGCTTGGCTGTGCCTAACATTCTTCCTTTGGCTGAGAGCACCTACATGAATCAGCCATGAATCAACAGCAATGTGAAAGGTATACTCTCCAGAGGAAGCAACTGTAAGAAACTGTGGTGAGGTCACTTTAAAATGTGTTATCCAGAGCAAGGCCTGACACCTTAATGTTTCCTAGTAACAGGAAAAACAACTCATTCCACAGACTTTTGAAATTACTTTTACTTTTTACCCAGTGTGTCTTGGGGTAGGTGTTCATATACCCTTGCTGTTGGATGCCATTGAGTCAATTCTGACTCATGGTGATCCCATGTGTACAGAGTAGAACTGCTCCATACAGTTTTCAAGGCTGTGATGTTTTGGAAGCAGATTGCAAGCCCTGCCTTCCAAGGCATCTTGGGGTGGGTTCAGGCTGCCAAACTTTCGGTTAGTCATCAAGTGCTTAACTGTTTATACCACCGAGTGACTCCACAGACCCTACACACCTTGATACATCAACTCTTTAATTCAACTACTATTCCATGCCCATTTTTCTGCTGGCACTGTATAAAGACACAGAATAAATAACAACATTTATAAGCCATAATATTCAGGGGTTATACAAAAAATATTTAACCATGGCTATCACATGGGCAATGACCTATCCCACCAGGAGCCAGCCGGTACGCCATGCTGGTGTGTACCAGAGAAATAACAGCTATGTAAAAAATACTATTGTGGGATTATATTGTTTTGCAGTTTATGACACATTTTTTATCAAATATCTCATTCAAACCTCCTAACACTGGCAAGTAGACAGGATAGGATTGATTATCCCCACTTCACATATAAAAATGATCAGAAAAATAAATGATTTTCTTCCCAGGTTTCCATAGCTAGTTAGTGGTAGAAATGGGAATTGAAATTATGTCTTATCACTCATTATTTGATAATGTTCCAGTATACCCCATCTTCTTTGATTCCACGGAGCAAACAATTCTGTTGGAATAATGTGTACACACCAACGAAACAAAGACAATATAGGTATTAGAGCAAATCTATGTTAAACACAGGTGCTTCAAACTCAGAGAAGGAAAGATGAAGAATGAAGGTGTAAAAATTGATCTTCCAAAAAATGGTGGCAGCTATTAAATATTTCTGGAGTTAAGGAAGCTTCAGAGTTCCAAATGCTCCTCATCAGATGCCACTCTTTCATCCCTTCCCCAGGTCCCAACCCGGACATCACTCACACTAGACCAAGCCCACACAGCCTTGTTCCACAAAGAGCAATCCTCAAGTCAGCAGCATTGTAATTACCTGAAAGCTTGTTAAAAAAAAAAAAATTTTTTTTTTTTTTTTAGAAATGCATAATTTCAGCTTTCCTCCAACCCAAATACCTATTGAATCATAATATGAATGTCCACAAGACCACAAGGGGATTTTTATGTGCATTGAAGTTTGAGAGGCACCTCTCTGGATCACTTACTACCCAGCTAAGATTTGTGCATCCTCTAACATAATGTCACAGCCATCAAAGACCTTCCTTTTCATTCCAACTCTTCCACTAAATGCTCTAGGACTTTTTTTTGGATGTCATTAATATCATATACAAGTAAAATTTTGCTGAAGATCACTCAAAAGCATTTGCAGTAGTACACTAACAGGGAACTGCCAGAAGTTCAAGCTGAATTCAGAAGAGGACATGGAATGGGGGATATCACTACTGATGTCAGATGGATCTTGGCTGAAAGCAGAAAATACCAGAAAGATGTTTACCTGTGCTTTATTGACTATGCAAAGACATTCGACTGTGGGTATCATAACAAATTATGGATAACACTGTGAAGAATGGGAATTCCAGAACACCTAATTGTGCTGGTGTAGAGCCTGTACATAGGCCCATTGGCAGTCATTCAAACAGAACAAGTGGATAATGTGTGGTTTAAAGTCATAAAAAAGTGTGTATCGGGGTTGTACCCTTTCACCATACTTATTCACTTTGTATGCTGAGCAAATAATTCGAGGAGCTAGACTATATGAAGAAGAATGGGACATCAGGATTGAAGGAAGACTCATTAACAGCCCGTGATATGCAGATGATACAACCTTGCTTCATGAAAGTGAAGAGAATTTGAAGCACTTCCTGATAAAGATCAAAGACTACAGCCTTCAGCATGGATTATACCTCAACATAAAGAAAACAAAAATTCTTACAACTGGACCAGTAAGCAACATCCCAATAAACAGAGAAAAGATTGAAATTGTCAAGGATTTCATTTTACAGTCAAGAAAGCAGTCAAGAAATCAAGAATCAAGAAGGAAGAGTGTTGACATGGTGTGGGGTTGTTAACCAATGTCATAGAACTGTTCAATGAGAAACTAGCTTGTTCTGTAGACTTTCATCTAAAGTACAATAAAAAAAAATCAAGCAGCAGTCAAGAAATCAAATGACTTAGTGCACTGGGCAAATCTGTTGCAAAAGACCTCTTAAACATGTTAAAAAGCAAAGATGTCACTTTAAAGACTAAGGTGCGCCTGGCCCAAGGATGGTATTTTCAATCACCTCATATCCACACAAAAGCTGGACAGTGAATAAGGAAGACCAAAAAAGGATCGATGCCTTTGAATTATGGTGTTAGTAAAGAATATTGAATATACCATGTACTGCCAGAAGAACAAACAAATCTGTCTTGGAAGAAGTACAACCAGAATGCTCATTAGAAGTGAGGATAATAAGACATGTTGTCGGGGTGGCCAGTGCCTGGAGAAAGACATCATTCTTGGTAAAGTAGAGGGTCAGCGAAAAAGAGGAAGACCCCCTATGAGACGGACTGACACAGTGGCTGCAACAATGAGCTCAAGCATAACAATAATTGTCAGAATGGCACAGGACCAAGCTGTGAGTCAGAACCGACTTGATGGCACCTAACAATAACAACATACCAACAAAATTCTCTGTGTCTTCCTTTTTTTTTAAGCCAAGCCCTCTATTTATGCATTGGGTCACATCCCTTCTCACCAGTTCAAGACCTTAGTATTTTCTCCTGCGTCAGTTTTTTCCTAAATATTGTATCATTCCCATAAACATACAAATATGCTATAAATTCACCCATATTTTCAAAAAATCTCTTCCTGCCCTCATCTCTCTCTCCAGCTACTATCTCATTTGTTTACTTACCTTCTGACAAAAACTTCCTGAAATATTGATATATTTCACTTCCTCATATCCTTTTCTCTTTTTAACCCACTTCAGGCAGGTTTTTCTCTCCACCACTATATGAAAGCCACTGTTTGCAGGGCCACCAAACAATTTCATCTTGCCCTGTCTGAGTGTTATTTCTCCACACCATCCTGTTCTCTTGAACCCCAGGCATTTTTTTGGGTCCTGTTCTGGTTTTGCTATCAAATGATTACCAACTAACCCAAATAAATTATTAATTACTATCAACTTAGCATGCTCTCCATCCTAGAGAAATGCGAATTTAATAGCAGACTCTTACTAACAACAAAAACAAACAAACAATAAAAAACAGTAAGACCCTAAGCAATGTAGTGATATTTCAGGTATCAATGCAGAAAGCTTTGTCATTTATTAGCTGTGTGGACATAAAACGAGTCATGCTATCTCCCCGGGCATCCATTTCTCTGTCATTAAAGCAAGGTTAGAATTAGAAAACTTCTAAGATTGTTTATTTCAGAGTCTGTAACATAAACTCCAATTATCCTTGAGAATGAGATGAATTATTGGTCAGTGGCTGAAACCAGGATCAGTAGTGTGACAAGATTAAAGAACTGGCCATATCGTTGGTGGGGAAAGACACACCATAATTCTTTGATTGGTCAAATATGAGAAAGAAGAGTAGTCACCAATCTAACATAATATCAGGGTCCTAGAAAGTGTGGCGTGAGCACAGTATTTGGTGGAAATATGCCTCCTCCCTGCTTCTCAGAGAATGAAAGTATTTAACAGGAAACAAGAGCTTTCACCTTAGAGTTAGAGATAAGTCAGAGACTCAAGAAAGTAAGGAGAGCACAAGAGAATGGCCAGATTGTGTAGGAGAGACATATTAGGAAGGGAAAGGTAAAGACTGGGAAGGCCTGTTGTCATTGCTGTTAGGTGCCTTCAGGTTGGTTCCGACTTAGAGCAACCCTGTGAACAATAGAACAAAACACAGCTGGGTCCTGTGCCATCCTCACAATCATTGTTATGCTTGATCCCATCGTTGCAGCCACTGTGTCAGTCCTTCTCATAGAGGGTCTTTCTCTTTTTCGCTGACCCTCTACTTTACCAAGCATGATGTCTTTCTCCAGGGACTGGTCCTTCCCGATAACATGTCCAAAGTATGTGAGATGAAGTCTCATTATTCTTACTTCTAATGAGCATTCTAGCTGTACTTCTTCCAAGACAGATTTGTTCATTTTTCCGGCAGTCCGTGGTACATTCAATACTCTTCACCAACACCATAATTCAAAGGTGTCAATCCTTTTTTGGTCTTATTTACTGTCCAGCTTTCACATGCATATGAGGCGATCGAGAACACCATGGTTTGGGTCAGGTGCACAAGGTCAGTCCTCAAGCTGACATCTTTGCTTTCTAACACATTAAAGAGGTGTTTTGTAGCAGATTTGCCTAATGCAATGCGTCTTTTAATTTCTTGACTGCTGCTTCTATGGGCATTGACTGTGGATCCAAGTAAAATGAAATCCTTAACAATTTCAATATTTTCTCCATTTATCATGATGTTGCTTACTGGCCAGTTGTGAGGATTTGTTTTCTTTATGTTGAGGTATAATCCCTACTGAAGGCTGTGGCCTTTGAGCTTCATTAGTAAGTGCTTCAAGTTCTCTTCACTTTCAGTAAGCAAGGTTGTGTCATCTGTATATCACAGGGTGTTAAAAAGTCTTCCTTCAATCCTGATGCCACATTCTTCTTCATATAGTCCTGCTGGGAAGGCCTAGATTTCCAAAAACGTCACCTACATTATAACTTTATCACATACACACTTTTCTGGCTTCTGTGTTGTAACTTAGTAATCCATATCTATTCCCATACAATAATTGGTGATCCGTGCTCAAGAGGTTTTAGGCAGTTTAGAAAAACTAAGATGTCTATTGTTTATTCTCTTAAAATGTCAGACATGCTTTATTCTACTCACTTTAGCATTACAGAGCTGGAAAGGATCTTAAAGATCACATTTCAAACATCAACTTTATAGATTATGACACAGATACCTCAAGAGAGGATGTTAATCTCCAAAGGTCAACATATTAGACATGAGTAAAATAAACGAGAAAGGAACCCTCATGGAACAAGGGTTAAGAGCTCGGCTGCTAACCAAAAGGTTGGTGGTTTGAACTCACCCAGCATCTCTACATGAGAAAGACTTGGTGATCTGCTCCCGTAAAGATTACAGCCTAGGAAAACCCTATAAGATTTTGACTGTGAGTCAAAATCAACTCAGTGGCACCTAAAAACAGCAATACCAAAATAAATAGAGTCTCTCAATATAGGCTGGAATTCTCCAGTTTCCATTTAAGTAATAATAAAAATAACATACACTGAATATTTATCATGGACTGCTGTCATCATTGGGTGTTAAGTTGATTGTGACTCTCAGTGACCCCATGTGACAGAGTAGAATTTCCCCGTAAGGTTTTCTAGACTGTAGACTTTATAGAAGCAGATCACCAGGTCTTTCTGCTGTGGAGAATCTGGGTGGGTTTGAATTACCAACCATTTTGTTGAGTGCTTAACTGTTTGCACCACCAGGATCCTTTACCATGTGTTACACATATTTTAAGTATTTTATATGTATTATTTCATTTTACACTGTCAACAAGTAATAAGTGAGGTGCTATTATTATGCTTCTTTCATAGATGAGGGGATGAGTTTTAGCATGGTTAGATCATTAATTATCCCAAGGCACAACTGATTCAAATACAGACTGCTGATTCCACAGCCTAATCTCCTAACCACAAGACCATACTCCCTCCCTCTCTATTTTGCCATTGAATGTAGGATAATGAACACTAAAATCTGAGTACATGTCAAACATTTTCACTATCTCCAGAATTGCCTTTAGATGTAGACTTTCCTGTCAAAGATGCGGTGTGTGTAATCTGGGATGAAATGGGAAATTTAGAGGAGTCATGCTAGGAAAGTTCTAGCAAACCTACAAAATACAGCAGATGGAAAACAACACCAGGACTTATATTGTTCCTTCTATTTTTCCAAGCACTCTTGGCTCCCAGTCTACTCTAGAAAGTACCACACATGCGTCAAGGACATAGAATGTTTTGATCACTAGCAAGGCATTTTGGAAGCTTGGTTCTCCTCAGGGGATTGTAAAATTTATAGCATGAACAAAAATTAATGAGACTTTTTTTTTTTTTAACAGTTTATTGTGCTTTGGGTGAAAGTTTACATAGGAAATTAGTTTTCCAATCAATGATTCTTACACAAATTGTTCTGTGCCATTGATTCCAATTTCCACAATGTGTCAGCATTCTCCCCATTTCCTCACTGGGTTCCCCATTTCCATCCCTCCAGTTTCCCTGTCCCTCCCTGCCTTCTCATCTTTGGTTTTGGACAGACATTGTCCTTTTGGTCTCCTATAGTTAGTTCATTCTTCTATGGAGCACATTTTTCACTGATACTGTTATTTATTTTATAGCCCTTCCCTTTTTTTTCTTCTTTTTATGTGCTTTAGGTGAAAGTTTACACAGTACATTAGTTTCTCGTTCAACAATTAATACAGAAATTATTTTGTGACACTGATTACAATCCCTGTGACGTGTCAGCACTTTCCCCTTCTCCACCCTGGGTTGCCTGTTTCCCTTTACCCCATTTTCCTGCCTTCTCCTCTTTGTTTTTGGGCAGGTGTGCCCATTTGGTTTCCTGTACAAGACTGAAGTAAGAAGCACGTTCCTCATCTCTGCCATATATTTTATGTTGTTGTTAGGTGCTATCGAGTCACTTCTAACTTATAGTGACCCTATGTACAATCGAACAAAATGCTGCCTGGCCCTGCACCATCCTCACAATCATTGTTATGCTTGAGCCCATTGTTGCAGCCACTGTGTCAATCCAACTCACTGAGGGTCTTCTTCTTTTTCACTGACGCTCTTCTTTACCAAGCATCATGTCCTTCTCCAGGGACTGATCTCCCCTGATAACATGTCCAAAGTATGTGAGATGTAGTCTCGCCATCCTTGCTTCTAAGGAATATTATGGTTGTATTTCCAAGGCAGATTTGTCCATTCTTTTGGCAGTCCATGGTATATTCAATATCTTTCACCAACACCACAATTCAAAGGTGTGAGTTCTTCTTTGGTCTTCTTTATTCATCATCCAGCTTTCTCATGTATACGAGGCGACTGAAAACACCATGGCTTGGGTCAGGCGCAACTTAGTCTTCAAGGTGACATCTTTGCTTTTTAAAACTTTAAAGAGGTCTTCTGCAATAGATTTGCCCAGTGCAATGCATCTTTTAATTTCTTAACTGCTCTCTCCATGGGCATTGAGTGTGGATCCATGTAAAACGAAATCCTTAACAACTTCAATCTTTTTTCCATTTATCATGATGTTGCTTACTGGCCCAGTTGTGAGGATTTTTGTTTTCTTTATGTATGTTTCATAGGCTTGTTTAATCTTTGGCCGAAGGGTAAACTTAAGAAGTGACTTCACTTCTGAGTTAAAAGAGTGTCCGTGGGACATAGTTTAGGGGTTCCCCCAGTGTTTGTCAGACTAGTAATTCTGGTATTTTTTTGTGAATTTGAATTTTGTTCTACATTTTTTCCCTGCTCTGTCCGGGACCCCCTATTCTAATTCCTGTCAGAGCAGTCAGCGGTAGTAGTTGGGCACCATCTAGTTCTTCTGGGCTCAGGCTGCTGGAGGCTGTGTTACTTGTGGTCTGTTAGTCCTTTGGACTAATATTTCCCTTGTGTCTTTGGCTTTCTTCATTCCCATTGCTCTGGTTGGGATGGGACCAGTAGATGTATCTTAGATGGCCACTTCTAAGCTTTTAATACCCCAGACGTTACCCACCAAAACTGAATGTAGAACATTTTCTTTATGAACTATATTATGCCAATTCATCTACCACATCCCCTGAGACCATAGTCCCCAGCCCTCAGCCCAGTAACTTGGTCCCTCAGGGAATTTGGATGTGTCTAGGAAGCGTCTACAACTTTGCCTTGGTCAAGCTGTACTGACTTTCCCTATATTGTGTACTGTCTTGACCTTCACCTAAATTACCATTTATCTATGATCCAGTAAGTGATTTTCCCTCCCCACCAATCCCCTCCCTCAAATAAACATCAAAGATTATTTCTTTCTCTGTGTGTAAACCTCTTCTTGAGTTTTTATAACAGTGGTCTCATACAGTATTTGTCCTTTACTGATTGACTTATTTCACTCAGCAAAATGCTCTCCATATTCATCCAAGTTGCAAGGTATTTCACAGATTCATCACTGTTCTTTATTGTTTCATAGTATTCCATTGTGTGTATATACCATAGTGCTAGAGTACAAGCTCCATGTGGCCAAGAACTATTTCTTTTTTGATCTTCACTATCTTCCCAATGCTTAGCATACAGTAGGTACTCAACAAATGCTTACGAAAGGGAAGTAGGAATGGAGGCACAGAAGGAGGAAGATGGATTACTGAACAAAACATTAGAAGTACATCAAGTGGGGCTAAAGTATAGTGCCCCTGAGGTTGGGAAGAGTGGGGGACTGGGGAGACACATAGTGAGAGGTGAGGCTGGGGAGAAATTAGAGGCAGAGCTTGAGGAGCCTTCAGTACTGGGATAAGGAATTTTTTGCCTTCATTCTATAAGCAACAGGGAGCCATGGAAGGCTTTATTTACAATAACAAAAGATTTTTGAGGACGAAAATTCTCTGATCAAGCTGGTGTCTTAAGAAGAGATCTGGGGACAGTGAGAAGTGTACCCATAGTTTGTTTATCCATTTATCTGTTGATAGGCATTTAGGTTGTTTCCATATTTTTGATATTGTGAATAATGCTGCAGTGAACATGGGTGTGCATATGTCTATTCATGTGACAGCTCTTATTTCTCTAGGATACATTCCTAGGAGTGTGATTGTTGGATTGTATAGTATTTCTATTTCTAGCTTTTTAAGGAAGTGCCATATGATTTTTCATACTGGTTGTACCATTTTATATTCTCACTGGCAGTGTAGAAGAGTTCCAATCTCCTCGCAACCTCTACATTTGTTATTTTGTTTTGTTTTGTTTTTTTTCTTTTCTTTGATTCGTGCCAGTAACGTCTGGGTGAGATGGTATCTCATTGTAGTTTTGATTTATATTTCTCTAATGGCTACAGCTGCTAACCAAAAGGTCAGCAGTTGGAATCTACCAGGGGTTCCTTTGAAACCCTATGGGGCAGTCCTACTCTGTCCTTTAGGGTTGCTATGAGTTGGAATGGACTCGATGGCAATGGATTAATGGAACTGGCTAATGATTTCGAGCATTTCCTCATGTTTCTGTTAGCTGCCTGAATGTCTTCTTTGGTGAAGTGTCTGTTTGTATCCCTTGCCCATTTTTTAACTGCATTTTTTTTTGTTGTTGTTAGGTGTTGCAGTATCTCATAGATTTCAGAGATTAGATCCTTCTCAGATATGTCGTAGCCAAATTTTTTTTCCCAATCTGTAGATTCTCTTTTTATTCATTTAATGATGTCTTTTGATGGCCCTAAGTGTTTAACTTCTAGGAGATCCCAGTTATTTAGTTTAACTCCTGGTGTTTATATGTTGTTAATTATGGCTTGTATCCTATTTATGCCATGTATTTTTTTTTAATTAGGGCCCCTAGCATTGTTCCTATTTTTTTCTCTTATGATCTTTATAGTTTTAGGTATTATATTTAGGTCTTTGATCCATTTTGAATTAGTTTTTGTGTATGGTGTCAGGTATAGGTCCTGTTTCATTTTTTTACAAATGGACATTCTGTTTTGCCTGTACCATTTGTTATAGAGACTGTCTTTTCCCCATTTAATGGACTTCGGGCCTTTGTCAAAGATCAGATGGCCATAAGTGGATGAATTTACATCTGGGTTCTCAATTCTGTTCCACTGGTCTGTGTCTGTCGTTGTAGGTTCTGAGGTCAGGTAGTGTGAGGCCTCCTACTTTGTTATTCTTTTTTCCATAATGCTTTACTTATCCAAGGACTCTTTCCTTCCCATATAAAGTTAATGATTAGTTTTTCCATCTTGTTAAAGAATGCTGCTGGTATTTGGATCGGTATTGTATTATATCTGTAGATCACTTTGGGTAGAACTAACATTTTCACAATGTTGAGTCTTCGTATTCATGAGCATGGTATGTTTTTCCATTTATGTAGGTCTCTTACAGTTTTTTTTTGTAGTTTTCTTACAGTAGTGTTTTGTAGCTTTCTTTGCATAGGTCTTTTACATCCCTGGTTAGATTTATTCCTAAGTATTTTATTTTTAGGGGCTATTTTTTTTTTTTTATTATAAATGGTATTCTTTTCCTCATTTCCTTTTTTAAAGTTCTTTTTGTTGATGTATAGGAATCCAACTGATTTTTGTATCTTGATCTTGTATCCTACTACTCTGCTGAATCCTTCTATAAGTTCCAGTAGTTTTCTTGTAGGATCTTTAAGGTTCTCTATATTCAGTATCGGAAACCTGGTGGCATAGTGGTTAAGAGCTACAGCTGCTAACCAAAAGGTCGGCAGTTCAAATCTGCCAGGCGCTCCTTGGAAACTCTATGGGGCAGTTCTACTCTGTCCTGCAGGGTCGCTATGAGTTGGAATCGACTCAAGGGCAGTTTTATATTCAGTATTATATCATCTGTGAATAAGGATAACTTTGCTTCTTTCTTTACAATTTGGATGCCCATTATTTCTTTTTCTTGCCTTATTGCTCTAGCTAGGACTTCCAGCACAGTGTTAAACAGGCGTGGTGAGAAAGGGCATCCTTGTCTTGTTCCCATTCTCAGGGGGAATGCTTTCAGCCTTTCTCTGATGAGAATGATATTGGCTGTTGGTTTTGTGTAGATGCCTTCATTATGTTGAGGAATTTCCTTTCTATACTTACTTTATTGAGAGTTTTTGTCAGGAACTAGCGTTCCACTTTGTCAAATGCCTTTTCTGCATCGATTGAGATGATCATGTGATTCTCTTCTTTTGTTCTATTTATGTGGTAGATTACATTGCTTGATTTTCTAATGACGAGCCATCTTTGCATACGTGGTGTCTTAGTCATCTAGTACTGCTATAACAGAAATACCACAAATGGACAGTTTAACAAAGAGATTTATTCTCTCACAGCCTAGCAGGTTACAAGTCCAAATTCAGTGTGTCGGTTCCAGGTGAAGGCTTTCTCTGTCGGCTCTGAAGGAAAATTCCTTGTCATCAATCTTCCCCTGGTTGAGGAGCTTCTCAGGCACAGGGGCCCCGTGTCCAAAGGACGAGCTCTGCTCCTGATGCAGCTTTCTTGGTGGTATGAAGTCTGCAACTCTCTGCTTGCTTCCCTTTCCTTTTATCTTTTGAGAGAGAAAAGGTGGTGCAGGCCACACCCCAGGGAAACTCTCTTTACATTGGATCAGGTGACCTGAGTAAGAGTGGTGTTACAATCCCACCCTAATCCTTTTAACATAAAATTACAATCACAAAATGGAGAACAACCACAGAATACTGGGAATCATGGCCTAACCAATTTAATACACACGTTTTTGGGGGGACATAACTCAATCCAAGACAGCTGGTATGAATTCCACTTGGTCATGGTGTATTGTTTTGTTGATATGACACTGAATTCTACTGGCTAGAATTTTGTTGAGAATTTTTGTATCTATATTCATGAGAGATATTGGTCTATAATTTTCTTTTTTGTGCTGTCTGGCTTTGGTATCAGGGTTATGCTGGCTTCATAGAATGAATTCTGAAGTGTGCCTTCCTTTTCTATGCTCTGAAATAGTTTTAGTACTGGTGCAACCTCTTTGAATGGTAGAATTCTGCAGTGAATCCCTCCAGGCCAAGGATTTTTTTTTTCTTTTTTTTTTTTTGGTTGGGGATTGTTTTTCTTTTTTTAATTACCTTTTGGGTTTTTGAATCTCTTCTCTTGTTATGGTCTGTTCAGATTTTCTACCTCAGTTGATGATAGTTTAGGTAGGTAGTGTGTTTCTAGAAATCTGTCCACCTCCTCTAGGTTTCCAAATTTGTTGGAGTACAGTTTTTGATAGTACTCCGTTACAATCCTTTTTATTTCAGTTGGGTTTGTTGTAATGTCCCCCATCTCATTTCTCACTTGTTATTTGTTTCCTCTCCTGTTTTTCTTTTGTCAGTTTGGCCAATGGTTTATCAATTTTGTTTATTTTTTCAAAGAACCAACTTTTGGTCTTGTTGATTCTTTCCAGTGTTTTTCTGTTCTCTACTTCATTCAATTCTGCTCTGACCTTTATTATTTCTTTTTTTCTGGTCACTGTGGACTTCTTTTATTGTTCTTCATTTGTTCAAGTTGTAGGGCTAACATTTCCATTTTAACACTTTATCCTCTTTTGTTGTGAGCATTTATTGCTGTAAATTGAATTCTGAGTAGTGCCTTTGCTTTGTCCCAAAGATTATGGTATAATGTGTTTTCGTTCTTATTTGATTCTGGGAATTTTTTATTTCTCTTCTATTACCCAGTGGTTTTTAAGCAAGGTGTTATTCAGTTTCTATGCTTTTAATTTTTTTTTTCTTGCTCTTCCTGTTATTAATTCCTACTTTTATGGCATTGTGATCAGAGAAGATGCTTTGCATTATTTTGATGTTTTGGATTTTATTGAGGGTTGGTTTGTGGCCTAAAATGTGGTCTATTCTGGAGAATGTTCCATGTGCAATGGAAAGGAATGTATACATTCCTGGTGTTGGGAGGAGTGTTCTCTATATGTCTATGAGGTCAAGATGGTTGACCATGCCCTTAAGGTCTTCTGTATCTTTGCTGAGTTTCTTTCTAGATGTTTTGTACTTTACCGAGAATGGTGTGTTCAAGTCTTCTACTATTATCATGGAACTGTCTATTTCTGTTTTCAGTGCTGTTAGAGTTTGTTTTATGTATTTTGGAGCTCTGTCATTGGGTGCATAGAAATTTGTTAGGATTATTCTTCTTGGTGGATTTTCCCTTTAAAGGTCATATAATGTCCTTCCTTGTTTTTTATGGAGCCCTGGTGGCACAGTGGTTAAGAGCCTGGATGCTAACCAAAAGGTTGATAGTTCAAATCCACCAGCTGCTCTTTGGAAACCCTCTGGGGGCCATTCCGCCCTGTCCTATAGGGTTGTTATGAGTCAATATGACTCAACAGCAATGGGTTCGATTTGTCTTTTATGATGGATTTTGCCTTAAACTCTATTTTATCTGAGATTAGTCTTGCCATTACTGTTCTTTTTTGGTTGCTGTTTGCTTGATACATTTTATTCCATCCTTTGATTTTTAATATATTTATATCTCTGTGTCTAAGGCGTGTCTCTTGTAGATAGCATATTGATGGGTTGTGTTTTTTTATATATTTAGTCAATCTCTGCCTCTTTATAGATGCATTTAAGCCATTCACATTCAGGGTGATGATCAATAACTATGAGTTTCTGTCATTTGTGTGTGTGTGTGTGCTTTATTTTGTGGTGCTAACATTTTCTTTGTTCCTCTTACTTTCCTGTGCCCAGTTCCTTTTGTTTGTGGAATTTCTTTTCATTTATTTTGTTATTATAGATTTTGTGTTTATTGAGCCTTAAGGTTTTTCTTTTTTATTTTGATGAGTAGGTTTGTTAACTATCTCTGTAGTTACTTTAAAATTTACACTTAAACCAATCATTTATTCCTTGATATCGCTTTGACTTTCTCTTCCATTTGCTAGTTCTATACCTGCACCATTTATTCCCTCTTTTATTGTTTTGATGTTGTTGTCATTTACAGATTGATGTCTCAGTTCTGTGTTTTAAATCTTTAATTTTGCTTTATTATTAACAGTTCATTACCTAAGTTGGTATTTGACTGATGCTGTTTTGTGTTCTGGACTCAGGTTTTTGTCTGATGTTGTTGGTCTTCTAGCCTAAGAACTCCCTTTAATATTTCCTATAAGTTTGGTTTGGTTTTTACAAATTCCCTTAATTTCTGTTTACCTGGAAATGTCCTAATTGTGCCATGATATTAGAGAGAGAGCTTTGCAGGATATATTATTCTTTGTTGGCACATTTTTTTTTTCTTGCAAAGTTTTATATACATCATCCCAATGGCTTCTTACCTGCATAGTTTCTGCTAAGTAATCAGAGCTTAGCCTTATTGTTTCTCCTTTGTAAATGACTTTTTGTTTTTCTCAAGCTACTCTCAGGATTCTTTCTTTGCCTTGTTTCGATGTGTCTTCGTGACTTTTTTTGTGTTCTATCCTACATGGAATTCGTTGAGCTTCTTGGATGGTCAACTTTTCATCTTTCACGCTATTTGGGAAGTTTTCTTCCAGAAAATTGTTAAGAATTTTCTCTGTTTTCCATTTTCTCCCTCTGTTCTGGAAATCTAACCATGCACAAATTTTTGCTCTTCATTGTGTTCCACATAACTCTTAGGTTTTCTTCATTCTTTTCTCTGGTTTTTCCTTAAAGTGGTATCCATGGATTTGTATTCAATTTCACTGATTCTATCTTCCATTTTTTGAAATTTGCTCCTAAAGCCTTCTATTGAGTTGTCTATTTCTGAAATTTTGTGGCTTACCTCTTGGATTTCTAGTTGTTGTTTCTGTATGATTTCTAGTAATTGTTTATTTATTTTGACATTTTGCTCTTGTACGGTTCTCCCAAATTCTTCTGTTGATCTGTCTGTGTTTTCCTTGATTTTGACCATGTGTTCATGGGTTTTGTTGGTGTTTTCCATTATTTTATTTATATTTTTTCTCAGTTTTGCCTGTGTTTTCCTTGATCTCTTTCCTAATCTCTTGGAGAGCTCTGAATATGTGACTTTTGAATTCCATATCTGGTAATTCCAGTGCCTTTTCTCCTGCTGGAAGGTTAATGCTTTATTTTGGTCCTTTGCTGTAGCCATCCTCTCCTTCTTTGTTTATATGTTTTGATATTGTCTGCTGTTTCTGGGACATTCAGGTGTTATTTTCTTTATTCATTGACTGTATGTCGTTTGCCTCAACCTACTTTTTCGTTTTGTTTTGATATGTCTGGGCAACTGGGCCAGGTGTGCTTTGTTGCTTGCTCATCTGTGGGGACGACAGCTCTCATCACCTTGTCTGGATGGGCAAGGCATGTTTTTCAGCTTTGGCACAGCAAGGCAGAGCCCACAGAAGGGAGGGGTATAGGGCTCTGTTGCTTGGCTGTGGCACAGAGTGGCAGAACCAGAAGGGAGGGATGTGGCATGGGGCCGGTTCACTCCTCTGCAGCTCAGGATCATGGAGCCGGTGGGCGAAGGAGGTGGCTCAGGGTAAGGTCTCTCTTCTGTGGCTCAGCCAGACTGGCAGGGAGGGCCTCAGGGCCAGGTCACTACACTGTGATGCAGCAGGACTCTCAGGCAGAGAGGGATGACTGCAGACCCGGGTTGCTCAGCTGTAGTGAGATGGGGAGCAGCCAGCAGGACAAGAGAGGTGGGGGGGGGCAGAGGAAGGGGTGGGTAGGACTAGATGTAATAGGAACGGGGAGATTTGTACTGTGGTTCCCGGCAGTTGGGGCTGCTGGGACAGAGTGGTTTGTGCCACTACTCGGCAGAAGGGTGGGGGTTGTTGGCTTGGATGCTAACAAAAAAGTTGGCGGTTTGAATCCACCAGCAGCTTCTTGGAAACTCTATGGGGCAGTTCTACTCTGTGCTCTTCATGCAGGGTCATTTCGTTATCTCAAGATGGTGCTTTGCCAGTTGGCAGAGAACCTTCACTTCACATCTCTACTCATTCATTATTTTTGATCAGTTTCTTCTTCTCAGTGGCTTCCAATCTAATACTTTATCCCTTCATTTAAAGTCCAGGGTTCCAGGATTGACATCTGCATCTGTTCTACTTGGTGTTTTGGATCTGTTTTGCAGAAGGATGGCTTGATGAGTCTGACTAGTCTGCCATCATCCCTGCCTATTATTTGGCTAAGAGGTGGCCTCCTGAAATGTGTTCAGTTTCAGGTTAGAAGGTTGTCTTAGGGCAATTGCCTCAGAAGTTCCCCTAGTCTCTTTCAGACCAGTAAGTGTGGTCCTTTTTTTTTTTTTTTTTTTTTTAATTTTGCTGTACATTTTTACCCATTTTAACTGAGACCTTCTATTGTGATCCCAGTCAGAGTGGTCAGTAGTGGCAGCCAAGCAATGTCTAGATCTTCTGGTCTCAGGTTAGAAGAGACTCTGGTTCATGCGTGCCTTTAGTCCTTTAGATTGCTTCCTTTAGTCTTTGGTTTTCTTCATTCTCCTTTGCTTCAGGCAAGAGGAGACCAATTATTGCTTCTTAGATGGCCTCTCACAAGCTTTTAAGACCCGAGATGCTACTCACAGGGCTAGGATGTAGAACATTATCTCTATGAACTATGTTTTGCCCATTGACCTAGATGTCCCCTGAAACTATAGTCCTTAGCCTTCAAGTCCAATAATTCAGTCCCAATATCTAAGTAGTTTCTGTAACTGTGCCCCCTATGTGCTCCATTATGTACATGAGTATACATGCAGTGGTGCCCTTGATTAAGAGCTTGGATGCTAACCAAAAGGTTGGCTGTTTGAATCCACCAGCAGCTCCTTGGAAACCCTATGGGGAAGTTCTACTCTGTCCTATAGGGTTGCTATGAGTCAAAATTGACTCAACAGCAACAGGCTTGGTTTGGTTTATATATACAGCATTTACAAATATGTACGTAGAAATATCCACACCATACTTATATACGTATGTGGGTTTACTCCCATATGACCTCCCTCACCTATTTAGCATACATATTAGCCTATGCATCTACTCACAAATTATTGTTTGTTATTATTGTTGTTGCAGGATTGTATATGTTATAGCATTTACCACAGTCGTATTTTATTCTTGTGGAGACTTCTACTTTTAATAAACATACACAAACATAAATTCAGATGATCACTGCCATTTTAAAAATAGCCACCTTATGGAGCTGTCCAGGTTAACTGATGGAAGGATACAGAACAATGTAAGTCAGATAATATTCCAGGTGTAAAGGATCCTTTTGGCTCATCTATTCCAACTCTCACATTTTAAATATAGGGGAAACTATGGTCCATAAAAAGGTATCTAACTTGTCCAGGATAACACAGTGAGGTAGAGGTATACCTAATTCTAGAACTCAGATCTCCGGACTTGCAATCTAATGTTCTGATCGTGATAACTTTTATTTTAGTAAAGTATAAGTACAAACATAACATAAAGTTCAAGGAGACAGAGGGAAGACAAAAAGGAAAAGGAAAAGAAGAAGAAAGATGCCTCAGGGAGACCAGGAGGTGATTACCACAGGAGGGAAGTATCCCACATTCAGAGATAAAAGAGTGGGTAAAGTAGGTATTGTTATAGCACATTTTCATCCATGATGAACCTAAGGCTCTGACAGAGACTAACTTATGTATTCACTGATTTATCCACTCACCAAATATTAACCCAGGTTCCAGGCACTGTCCTAGGTGCTGGAGATGTGGGAAGTGAGATATAGCACTTACTTTTACAAACCGGAAACCCTGGTGGTGTAGTGGTTAAGTGCTATGGCTGCTAACCAAAAGGTCGACAGTTCAAATCTGCCAGGCACTCCTTGGAAACTCTATGAGGCAGTTCTACTCTGTCCTATAGGGTCACTATGAGTCAGAATCAACTTGACGGCAGTGAGTTTGGGGTTTCTGATTTTTCACAAACTTACAGGGCCATTCTTTCCAGGGCCTGGATATGATGCCAGATTTAAAAAAAAAAAAAAAATCTTTGCTACTTTTTTTTTCCCTATTATGCAGATCAGAGAATTACTGTGCCCCTTTCTCTATCACTGATATGGCAAATTCTTTAATCTTTACACGTTATTGCTCCTGGCTTCAGCCACTGACCAGAAATACATCTCATCCACAAGGATGCTTAGAGATTATGTTACAAATGCCAACAATTTCCTAACTATAACCTTCTCAGTGATGGAGAAATACAGCCCCAGAGAAGTAACATAGCTTGCTTTATGTCCCTAAAGCTATTAATTGGCAAAGCTTTCTCTGTAATGAATAAAGCATACATTCTAAAAGAGTTGTTGTTGTTAGATGCCATCAAGTCAATTCTGACTCAAAACAACCCATCTGTGCACAGTAGAACTGCCCCCACAGTAATCTTTATGGAAGCGGATCACCAAGTCTTTCTCCTATGGACCCATTTGGTGGATTTCAACTGCCAACCTTTCAGTTAGCAGTCAAGCACTTAACTGTTGCACCACCACAGCTCCTTTCTAAAAGGGTAGACAAAGCATAAATCGAGTAAACACAATGGAAAAAAAAAATGCTCACTAAAAATACCCATTAAAATTGCTGTAAAGGTAACAAACCAAAGACTGCGACAGAAAATAATACAGCAGACTTGCTTTAAGGTAGGTGTTCAGGGGAAGTGTCAACAGTGACATTTATGCTGAGCACATTATAGGCTGACGGAACTGCATGTGCAAAGACCCTGAAGCAGGACAGAAAGGTATATTGGAGGACATGAATGAAGTCCTCAGTGGTTGGAATCCAGTGGTAAGAGGGAGAGTAGAGAAAGGTGAGTTAGGAGAAGTGAGCAGGGACCTTGTCTAAAGTCAAAAGAAAGAGCTACTGGGATTTTAAACTGGGGGATGACATGATCCCTTTCTCATTTCCCTAAGATCACTTCTTCAAGATCAAATGGGCCAGACTGAAACCCAGATACTCCTAAAACTCAGGAATCCCAACTCCATGCATGAAGATCTTGTATAAGTCAATTTTCTCTTCCATGTTTGCCCTGTATCATCAGTGGGAATGCCAAGTGAACTGATGGGCGCAAAATTCCTTTGAAGAGGCAATAGAGTCCCATGCTATTCTTTAAACTGCCCCAACACACCACACAGGAGGTGATCTAAGAAGGCTGGTAAAAATGACAACCCTTTACACAGTTCTCTTGCAGTATCTCATGTCTTACTCACAGCAATCCCAACAGAGTATGTAATTTTGAGCCTGGTTTGTACATAAGGAAACTGAGGCTGAGAGAAGACAAAATGTCTTGTCTACCAATAGTGAGTTAGCACTGGTTTCTAAGACCCTTGGTTTCTATCTCAAATCTTAATCAATTCTTGTTAAGCCTCTTTCCAGTCAGGAAGCACTTAAGATCCACAACTTTTGACAATTGGTTAAAAAAAAAAAAAAAAGCACTACAAACAGAGCCTCAAACTATCCTTTCTACTAAGGAGAATAGACATGCATTTCTGTCAAGATTGGTTGTCTTCAGGGTATTCTTCAGGGTATCTACATGGCTTAGCTAAAATTGTAAGTAACTCAGTGTCACAATAACACTCTGATAACATCCTATTGATGTGACAACTTACTGGAAATAGCAGTTGGACTCTAAATGGGAAAGACATAAATATGTCAAATGATGCCTCAAGCTAATGGGTTTGGGAGACAAAGAAAACAGAGGTAAAGGTGTAAGAGGTCCTCCTGTTAGCATCAGTGGGATATATGCTGGGAAGCCAGCTTCATGCACTGATAGTTTTCATCTCCTAAGGTTTCAGGTCTAGAGTATTCTAGGCTTCATAACAGGTTCAGGTCAATGGCTTCAAAAGACTAAATCAAATTTAATGTTTGGGGTATGCCGAGTAGGGAACCTCTGATTTATCTGCATCTCTATCAACTTCCTTCCTGCAAAAGAAGAAAGGACTGGTTCTCTGAAAGCCTTTGGCAAAAGAGGCAGAATTTACGGCAAAGCATGTCAGACAAAGAGATGGAAGAAAAAATGTCTTCTTGGTCAAGAATGGTTGTACAACTTGAAGAATGTGATCAATGTCATTGAATTATACATGTATGAATTGTTGAATTGGTGTATGTTCTGGTGTGCATATTTCTAACAACAAAAAAAATGTTCTTTTAAAAAATGTCTTCTCATTCCAACTCTGCCTCCTGGCACTAAGTCCCTTAAAAAAACTCTTTCCATTTTTATGCTTCGTTTCTTCGTGTATGAATAAGAAAATCAGCTTAGTTATTTCAAGGGATCCTCCAGCTCTAATAGTCCACGATTCTGTATGTAAACAACAAAATTTACTACCCTTGGTATATCACGATTTTTTCCAGGGGTGGTAAAAGGTTTATATTAAGGAATCCACATATTTTCCAGTTCCATCTGATACTAGTAGCACATACTTGTGACACTTGTAGACCAGCCCATGACTCTACAACAGAAAAGATCAAAGAAGATTGTCAACTGCTTAAGGAATTGGACTAAGCCATTGCTGACTTGGGGACCTTCATGAATGTGTTCATGAGAAGCAGGCTGATTACAATAAAAAGAAATAGCAAAGTCAGGACCTGCATCCACCCCACGTGAAGCTAAGGGCTCTTCTCCATTAACTTCAACACTTCTTCATTAAAGAAGTACATACATAAGGAAGACAGCAGGAGGATTTATGGCCTATGTTGCTGGCTCCTTACTGCTCCACTGCCCCTAACTTGGGATAAGTTCATGTCAGTGTTCAGGCCTATGCTCCAGCATCACCGTGGCAACATTTTCCCATCAGTAAAGAATGAGACAGTAATGAAGACTGCTGCTGTATAATAAGCCTGGGCATAAACAAAGGTGGATCCTCTAAAGGGTTTGGGGAAGGGAGAAGTACTTGCATCCTAGGCCTATCAGAAAGGTTTTCTGGAGACACATAAAAAGATTATATGCAGTTCTTATGCCAGAACATAAAGTTGAATGTTACAAATTTTTTTTTTTTGCTGACTTGTGACATTCACATGTGATACTGGCCCCTGTGGTCTACTATAAGTTGCATCACGATCACCCACATGTATCTTCCCCATTCATATTTTACATATGACAGTGTGTGGGAACACATTTTACGATGTGTAGACCTCTGGCTCTACCACTGTCCTGTCAGTTTGTCATATTGTAGTGGCTTGTGTGTTGCTGTAATGCTGGAAAGCTATGTCACCAGTATTTCAAATAGCAGCAGAACAGCTTTTGGCAGAACTTCCAGACTAACACAGACTAGGAAGGACCTGGAGATCTACATCTAAAAAAACTTGCCAGTTAAAACCTTAAAAACAGTAGTGAAACATTCTCTTACATCGCGCTGGAAGATGAGCCCCCTCACGTTGGAAGGCACTCAAAAGATGACTGGGGAAGAGATGCCTCCTCAAAGTAGAGTCAAACTTAATAACGGCGATGGAGTCAAGCTTTCAGGACCTTCATGTGCTGATGTGGCACGACTCAAAATGAGAAGAAACAGCTGCAAAATCCATTTATAACTGGGACGTGAAATATATGAAGTATGAATCTAGGAAAATTGGAAACTGTCAAAAATGAAATGGAATGCATACACAACAATGTCTAAGGCATTAGTGAGCTGAAATGGACTGGTAATGGCTGGCCACTTAGAATCAGACAATCATATGGTCTACTATGCTAGGAATGACAACTTGAAGAGGAATATTGTTGTATTCATTATCAAAAAGAACAATTCAAGATCTATCCTGAAGTACAATGCTGTCAGTGATTGGATAATATCTATATGCGTACAAGGAACACCAGTTAATATGACTATTATTCAGATTTATGCACCAACCACTAAGGCCAAAGATGAAGAAACTGAAAATTTTTACCAATTTCTGCAGTCTGAAATTAATCAGATATGTAATCAGGATGCATTGATAATTACTGCGGATTGGGGAATGCAAAAGTTGGAAACAAGGATCAGTAGTTGGAAAATATGGCTTTGATGAAAGAAACACACTGGAGATTGCTTGACAGAAATTTTACGAGAACAATAACCTATTTACTGGAAATTCTTTTTTCAACAACGCAAACAGTAACTATACACACAGATCTCGCCAGAGGAATACAGAGAAATCAAATCATCCACATCTGTGAAAAGAGACTATGGAGAAGCTCAATATCATCAGTCCAAACAAGGCCACGGCTTACTACACAGAACAGACCATCAATTATTCATATTCAAGTTCAAGTTGAAGCTGAAGAAAACCAAAACAAGTTCTCAAGAGTCAAAGTATGACCTGGAGTATACCCCACCTGAATTTAGAGACTATCTCAAGAATAGATTTGATGCATTGAACACTAATGGAAAAAGATTAGATGAGTTGTGGGATAACATCAAGGACATCATACACGAAGAAGGCAAAAGGTCATTAAAAGCAGAAAAGAAAGAAAAGACCCAAATAGATGTCAGAAGAGACTATGAATCTTGCTCTTGAACGTAGAGTAGCTAAAGTGAATGGAAGAAATGAGGAAGTAAAAGAGCTGAACAAAAGATTTCAAAGGGTAGCTCTAGAAGGCAAAGTATTATGACAAAATGTACAAAGTACTGGAGTTAGAAAACAAAAAGGGAAGAACGTATTTAACATTTCTCAAGCTAAAAGAACTGAAGAAAAAAGTTAAGCCTTGAGTTGGCATACTGAAGGATCCTATGGTCAGAATATTGAACAATGCAGCAATTCTCAAAAGGCAGAGAGAAGGAATATAGTCACTGTACCAAAACGATTCGATCGATGTTCAACCATTTCAGTAGGTAGTATATGATTAAAAACTGATGGTACTGAAGGAAGAAGTTCAAGCTGCACTGAAGACATTGGCAAAAAGCAAGCCTTCAGGAATTAACAGAATACCAATTGAGATGTTTCAACAAATGGATATAGGGCTGGAAATGTAGCTACAGGGGCTGACAAACCCAAGATCAGCAGGTCAGACTGCAGGCTGCTGGCTCATGGGCATGGAGGCTGAGGAATCTAAGATCAACAAGTAGCACAGTAGGCTGCTGGCTCAAGCACAACAACCAGAGGCCACATGATGGTGATCCAGATACAGGATCCAAATCAAGCAAAAGCTAGCAAGCTTTGCCAGAAAGTCCATATTTATTGGTGCAGGGCACACCCCCAAGGAAATTCCCATTCAACTGATTGGCAGCTCTGAGCAAATCTCATCATGGAGGTGATTACCTTATATCAGATCTCATCATGGAGGTGATCAAATTATTACATAACTGCCAAAATACATCATAACTGCTAAACCACTGAGAATCACGGCCCAGCCAAATGGACACACTACCTTAACCATCAGGATGCCCAAGGCCATACAGTTTCAGGCAGTAAATTTAAACTTAGGTCTACCTGTTCATAGTGCCCAAGTACTTTGTGGTAAATAGTTAACCAGGTAAATGTCATCCCTTAAAAGTAGAGCGTATGAAACAAGCATTGAACTAGAAGATAAGGAAGAGACTAAAAGGAACCTGATTATCACAAACAAGAGCCTAATGCTGCAGAGGGAGCCAACTTGCTGTCTTTCCACCTTTCCTCCCTCTTACATTCCTTTATCCTCCATTCATATATCCATCGATTCAACAAAAAATGTTTGAGTATTCTTTATGTTCCCCGTATGTTGGTATTTTGCTAGTCCTGGGAGTAGAGCAGTGAACATATTAGACAGTGCCCTGCATTAATGAGTATCGATGTCCTTATTAGCAAGAGAGGCAATTAAGCAAGATCCTGCAAAAATCTCTTAGAAGTTAAAAAGTATTTTCCCAGCCATTATATTATTGGAACTCACAACAACCCTGTGAGTTGGTGAAATAATAATCTACACTTTTATACATAAGTTCACTGAAGCACATACATATAAAATCACTTGCCCAAGGATCCATTATGCCAAACATAGTGCCCTTAGATGGTGGAATTGGGATTTATATACAGGTTCTCTGTTTTCTGGCTGTTAAGATTAGGACTTCCGCCTACTGCTACTCTTCTCTTCCCGTTTTCTTTTCTGGCCTAAATCATCACCCTAGACTCTTATTAAATAATCTATGAAAAACCTCAGCTGGAGAGTCTGAGGGAGAACTAAAGAAAAGCATATTAAAAACAAAAACAGTCACCATTTCAACTCATTGTGTGAAGAGCATACACCACTCCAGAAAGTCCCAGTGTTGGTACCCTTAGATTACATGCCTTTTGACTTCAAATCATATTTATGTCGCTCCTCACATCTTGCTTTTCTCCACCTGAAAAAAAACTCCCCCTGGGGTATTACATCTCCCCCTCTTCTTGCTTTTGCTGTTTGGCCTTGAGGACAGCCACCAGATCAGTTTAAAAAGCAGGTTGTTTAACTTAAGAAGTAGAGGAAAGAGAGAGGGAGGAATGCAAAGAGATACAGAAAGAGAGACTCCTGCAATCACTCTCTACGAGATACAGGAGAGAACATAAACACGGTATTGACAGAGCTGAACAAAACTGGACAGAAATTAACACATGAAGAAACCACCAATTTTCAGTTTAACCTGGGACAAGTCACTGCCCCTCTCTGACCTTCACTTTCCTCTTGGGTACAATAAAACTGTAAACCACATGATTCCCTAGATTTCTTCCAGTTCTGAGAGTCAACAACTTCAAACTGATTTGGTAGGAAACAATACCTACTTACTCTAACCACCCAGGTGCTGCCAAGAACTTGATGCAGGAATGAACTAGAATAGTTTGAAAAACTCTAAAAGCCTCACCAGCTCAACAGGATCTCCTCCACCATCCTCACACCATGCCCCAAGTTCCCTTTATGTGAGATCATGCCTAGATTCAGAAAGAACCATAGAACTCTTCACATTTTAATGTACAAACAAGTCTCCCAGGGATCCTGTTGAAATGCATGCTGTTTCGGAAGTTCTGGGTAGGCCTAAGATTCTGCATTCCAAACAAGCTCCCACAGGACATCCATGCCTCTGACCCACAGCAAATGCTTTGGGTAGTGAGAAACTAGTTCATCCTTGTCTGATGTATATGGGTAGTGAGAAACTAGTTCATCCTTGTCTCATGTATAATGCTCTTTCAAGCAGCCCTGGATGGCCTCAAAAACAAAAAAACAAAAAAAAAAACTCCAATTGCCACGGAGTCAACTCCAACTCATGGCAAACCTGTGTGAGTCAGAGTAGAACAACGCTCCCATGGGGTTTTCAATGACTGATTTTTTTAAAGTATATTGCCAGATCTTGCTACCAGGGCACCTCATGGTGGACTTAAACTTCCAACTTCTAGTTAGCAGCCAAGCATATTAACCATTTGCACTACCCAGGGACTCTGTACAGTCTCCCGACCCATTGCTGTCAAGTTAACCCTCACTCACAGCGACACTATAGGACAGTAGAACTGCCCCATAGGGTTCCCAAGGAGTGGCTGGTAGATTCAAATTGCCAGTCTTTGGTTAGCAGCCGAGCTCTTAACCACTGAGCCATCAGGGCTCCATAAAAACTCCAGTCTCCCTTAAATATCTTTCCTGCTAGGATAGTATCTGTTTCTCATGGTGCCTCCTTCATTTACTTTTTTTCAGAAAATCATTAAAAATGCCTTCCTTGATTCAATATTGTAAAAATGTCTATTATACCAAAAGCGATCCATACATACAATGCAATTTTGATCCAAATTCCAACAACATTTTTTAATGAGTTGGAGAAACAGGTCACCAACTTCACATAGAAAGGAAAGAGGCCCTGGATAAGTAAGGCATTACTGAAAAAGAAGAACAAAGTGGGAGACCTCACACTACCGGATTTTAGAACCTATTCTACCATGACAGTAGTCAAAAGAGCCTGGTTCTGGTACAACAACAGGTACATAGACCAATGAAACAGAATTGAGAATCCAGACATAAATCCATCCACGTATGAGCAGCTGATATTTGACAAAGGCCAAAAGTCAGTTAAATGGAGAAAAGACAGTCTCTTTAACAAATGGTGCTGGCATAACTGGATATCCATCTGCAAAATAATGAAACAAGACCCATATGTCACACCATGCACAAAAACTAACTCAAAATGGATCAAAGACCTAAATATAAAATGTAAAACGATAAGCCTCATGGAAGAAAATATAGGGACAACACTAGGGGCCCTAATACATGGCATAAACAGTATACAAAATATTACTGCAATGCACAAACACCAGAAGAGAAACTAGATAACTGGGAGCCCCTAAAAATCAAACACCTATGATCATCCAAAGACTTCCCCAAAAGAGTAAAAGATTACGTACAGACTGGGAAGAAGTTTTTAGCTATGACATTTCTGATCAGCGTCTGATCTCTAAAATCTACATGTACTGCAAAAACTTAGCTACAAAAAAAAAAATAACCCAATTAAAAAATGGGCAAAGGATATGAACAGATACTTCACCAAAATGACATTCAGGTAGCTAACAGATACATGAGAAAATGCTCACGATCATTAGCCATTAGAGAAATACAAATCAAAAGTACAATGAGATTCCATCTCACTCCAACAAGGCTGGCATTAATCCAAAAAACACAAAATAATCAACGCTGGAGAGGTTGTGGGAAGACTGGAACACTTATAAACTGCTGGTGGGAATGTCAAATGGTAAAACCACTTTGGAAATTGATTTGGCACTTCCTTAAAAAGCTAAAATAGAACTACCATATGATCCAGCAATCCCACTCCTTGGACTATATCCTAGAGAAATAAGAGCCTCTACACGTGTAGATATATGCACATCCATGTTCACTGCAGCACTGTTTACAATAGCAAAAAGATGGAAGCAACCAAGGTGTCCATCAACAGATGAATGGATAAATAAATTATGGTATATTCACACAATGGAATACTACGCATCAATAAAGAACAATGATGAATCCGTGAAACATTTCATGACATGGAAGAATCTGGAAGGCATTATGCTGAGTGAAATCAGTCAGTTGCAAAAGGACAAATATTGCATGAGATCACTATTATAAGAACTCATGAAATAGTTTAAACAGAGAAGAAAATATTCTTTGATGGTTATGACAGTGGTGAGGGAGAGAGGGAGAAGGGTATTCACTAATTAGATAGTAGACAAGAACTATTTTAGGTGAAGGGAAAGACAACACACAATACAGGAGTGGTCAGCACAACCGGACTAAACCAAAAGCAAAGCAGTTTCCTAAATAAACTGAATGCTTCAAAGGCCAGCCTAGCAGGGACAGGGGTTTGAGGATCATGGTTTCAGGGGACATCTAAGTCAGCTGGCATAATAAAATCTATTAAGAAAACATTCTATATCCCACTTTGGAGAGTGGCGTCTGGGGTCTTAAATGCTAGCAAGCAGTCATCTAAGATGCATCAATTGGTCTCAACCCACCTGGAGCAAAGGAGAATGAAGAACACCAAAGACACAAGGTAATTATGAGTCCATGAGACAGAAACAGCCACATTATTCACGGACTACATCAGCCTGAGACCAGAAGAACTAGATGATGCCTGGCTACACCCAATGACTGCCACGACAGGGAACACAACAGAGAACCCCTGAGGGAGCAGGAGAGCAGTGGGATGCAGACCTCAAATTCTCATAAAAATAAATAAATAACAGGCTTAATGGTCTGACTGAGACTAAAAGGACCCCAGAGGTCATGGTCCCCAGACCTTCTGTTAGCCCAAGACAGGAACCATTCCCAAAGCCAACTCTTCAGATAGGGATTGGACCGGACTATAAGACAGAAAATGATACTGGTGAGGAGCGAGCTTCTTGAATCAAGTAGACACATGAGACTACGTGGGCAGCTCCTGTCTGGAGGGGAGATGAGAAGGCAGAGGGCAACAGAATCTGGCTGAATGGACATGGAAATACAGGGCAGAGAGGAGTGTGCTGTCTCATTAGGCGGAGAACGACTAGGAGTATATAGCAAAGTGTATATAAATTTTTGTATGAGAGACTGACTTGATTCGTAAACATCCACTTAAAGCACAACAAAACTTAAAAAAAAAAAAAGACTTCCTTATTTTAACCCAATATTCACCTCTTTATAGTTTCCCTATTTAAAGCAAAGAAGTAACACAGAGTCTAACTCACCTTCCATATGATGATCTTTTAAGAGATGTGCAGACCATTCTCATAACTGCATCCCATCAAATCTTTTTTCCTCCAAGCTAAACCCTTCCCAGAACTTTGTACTATCTCTTTTATGATATGAATTTTCATATCCTTACCTTCCTGGTTGCCCTCATCAGACTTTGTTCAGAGTTCCAACTATTTATTAGAATACTGTATTTTTTTTTAATTGAACTTCAGATGAAAGTTTACAGAACAAGCTGGTTTCTCATCAAACAGTTAGTACACATTGTTGTATAACATTGGTTAACAATCCCATGACATGTCAACTCTGTCCCTTCTCAACCTTGGGTTCCCTACTACCCACTTTCCTGTTCCCTCCTACCTTCTAGTCTCCACCCCAGGGCTGGGGAGCATATTGTCTTTTAATCTCTGTTTCTATGGTGTTTTCAAAAGTCTAGTTTTCCATTTTCTACTTACTCAGGACAAATTATGTGAAAAGAGAAAAAACAGAAATTAATCAGTACCCATTAAAAGACACTCAACCTTAAACCAAATTAAAACAACGCTATTATACCCCAAAAAGGAAAGTCTGGTGATGTCAAGTAAGGAGAGGCAGAGCTAGACTGCAGTACAGCGGCCAAATCTAACATCCCTTAAAAGTTTTGCTGATACACTTGAGAGGGTCAGAGCAAAGGAATAATATTCTTTCAGTCAAATTTTATCAGAGGCCAGACAGGGTAAAGCCGACATGATTTTGGAATCTGACCAGATCAGATGGACGGACACCTGCAGCGGACCTGAGTGCCTGGTACCTGAGTAACCTCACCCTGAGGATGCTATGCCTTACTGAAGGGCTAATTGTTAGTGACTGATTAAGACTGGTAAAATGATTGGGAAGGGAAAGTTATTCTCCAAGCACGAAATAACCCATGGCTAGAAGAGCTACGGGGTAGCCTGCGGTGGAGTGAATTGCCTTTGTACCCATTGTCTCTTAACTTCTACAAAATAATTGGCTGGGACAATGCAAATAAGGTGTGGAAAACTCTTTCAGGGATTTGACAGTGACCATGAAAAAAAAAAATATGCAAATAAAGTGCCTGCGGCCTGTCAAAGGGATTGGTCAGGTTTGTAATCCTACTAGGCTCAAAAGGACCAATCCCACAGAGGTTGAGGGGAGACCTCATTATTATCAAGAAGATGAGCCAGGGGCATCTTTTGTAAAAGGTAGGATGAAAACAGTGTCTCAGAGAGGTTAAGCATCCTCTGAAGGTCACACAGCTAGAAAGTCGTGGACCAGGACACTTAGCAGTGCTGTCAACCTCATTTTCTATCTCTATCTCCTCCCACCATTCTCACTGCCACCATCTAAATCCAAGTGACCATCATCTCTCACTGCGTTAGCCTTGCATCCCCTCATTTTTCTTAGCTCCTTCCATTTTCCTCACTGCAGCCAGAAGGGATCTTTCTCAAATACAAATGTGATCATGTGATTCTCCTGCTTAAAATATTTCAGTAGCTTCTTTTTTCTTCTTTTTAATTTGTTGTTGCTGTTGAGTGAGTGGCTTCTTTAATAGCAAACTAAAGCAAAACCAAACAAAACCCTTAGAGTGGCCTACAAGTCCCTGCATGGTCCCATTATCACAACATGCTCCCCTGGCTCGGTGGCTTCTACAATTCCTCCTCGTGGATACCAGACTCCCTCTCACCACAGGGCATTTGCACATGCTGTTTGCCTTACCTGGAATGCTTGATTTTCCCTCAGATCCCACCCCACTTCCTCGTATTGTCAGTCCCTACTGATCTCTCAGGTCTCAGCTCTCGATCATGTCATCACACTCTCAGTAAAGTACCTCTCTTGTTTAACACTATTACAATTTTACATTTATTTACACAACAAGTTGATTATCTCTTCAACCAGACTGTAAAAGCCCCCTGACTATTTTTACTTGAAGTATCTTCTACACAGTAGACCCTCAATGAAAATGAATGATAACCTTGGTATAGAAGTCACACTCATATGGAAAATTTCCACTTACATTATTCTATGTAATAATTTATGCTAGAACAATTGAGGTATGCTTCTGTGTAAGATAAGTGTGATGCTTATTGTGTTCTTAAAACATTTTATTTTTTAACTTAAACCAAGACATACCTAAAAAATGTGAACCCCAGAATTGAACAGAAGTCAGCCATGGACTGGCCCTTAGGTGAGTATGTTGTGTCTGCAGGAACATTCTGTTCAAAGGTAGATGCCTCTAAAATGCATGGTTCAGTAATTCATATGAAAAAATAATAGCATTTTTCATAATTCTGTACGAAGTCTTGCAATGTAGTGTATGTTCAGATCCTGGCACCAACAACATTTAACTAAGTAACTTAGTGAGTCATTTAAAAACTCCTCTAAACCGGCCTTTTTCTCCTCCAAAAATGGGGTAATAAAAATATTTCCTCATTGGATTGTCTCAGGATTAAATGAAAGAAGTTGGGCAAAGTACTCAGCTCAGTGCCTGGCACAGAGTTAGCACTCCATCAAGAGGCTCACCTTGCTGCTGCTGCTGCTGCTAATGCTATTAATTTTCTCTCAGGGAGAAGAGAAGCTTAAAGGAATGGCATGATTTTAAGCAGTATTGGGAGAGGACATTTAGCCAATGAGGGCTTTTACTTCCTTTTAAATCATGCAACATAGTGAGATGCTGACTTTAACTGAGTCATGTTCCAATCTGCAGAGAAAACTCTACATATCTGAATGAAGCTCAGGTATCCCCCTTTACCAACTGCCATCGAGTTGGTTCAGATTCATAGCAACCCTATAGGACAGAGTAGGACTTCCCCATAGGGTTTCTAAGGCTGTAATCTTTACAGAAGCAGACTGTCACATCTTTCTACTATGGAAAGGCTGGTGAGTTCGAACCTTCAACCTTTCAGTTAGCAACCAAGTGCTTAACTACTGCACCACCAGGGCTCCTTATCCCCCTGTATAAAGGTATAATTACTGAATCTTTAATCTGTTGGTGGTTTAAGCACCCTTAGTCATTTACTATTTCTGCTCAATAAAAGTCCTCGAAACTGTATTTCCATTAGAGAAAGAAATCAACAGCCACCCATGATTCTGTTCCTGGTTATGTGACATTTCCTGCCACAGAAGCCTTCAATGGCTTTCTGAGAATTGTAAATCTGAGAAAAATTGATCTAAATCAAATGCTTCCTCTCCTATAAATCTGCCAGAGTGCATACCCACTGGGCTTTGTAACTAAAGGACACGGCTGGTCATCAAGGATGAAAGAAGTATCATGAATCACAGTAGAAAATGTGATTAGCTAAATGCTTTCAATATTATGGAATATTAATGTTTTAAAGGATCTTGACCAACACATGTAATCCTCTCATTTTACTGAAGAGGCAACTCACACTTAGAGAAATTTAATAACTTGACCACAGTGGAAGAGTTCAGACATCTAGATGTGATCAAGACACAGTTTTACAACAATCATGTAAGGCAAAATAGACATGACAACTAAATAAGATATCAAGGTACTGGTGATATCTGAACACCATTTATTAATTAAACAAGTATTTATTAAATGCCTTTTTCTGTTCAAAGCATCATAATATATATTGGAGATACTACCATGAACAAGATCTGGATCTTGCCCTCAGAGGTACATGGGCAACTATAATACTTTAAACCAGGGATTGGTAAACTTTTTCTGTAAAGGGCCAAATAGTAAATATTTTAGGCTTTACAGCCACGTGGTCTCTGTTGCAACAACTCAAATCTGCCTTTGTAGCATGAAAACAGTCAGAGAGAAAGCTATAAACAAATAAGTCTTGTTGTAATCCAATAAAACTTTATTTACCAAAACAGGTGGTGGACTGGAATTAGATCATAGGCTATTGTTCATCAATACTACTATAAAATGTTAGGATGACAGCAAGTAAAAGGTACAACAGGAACACACAGAAGGTACAACTAAGCTAGCTTAGGGATGTAAGAGATGTCTTCTCATAAAATGTGTTGGATAAATTGAGCTCTGAGTGACTAACAGGAGGTGGGATGGTGAAAGGAGTTGAAGGAGAGAAGATTATTCCAGGCAGAGGGAGCAACCCAGATCTTTGGGGGAGCTACTAGCAGTATATGCTGGCAGGAACATTATATATAAAGAAGACTTGGTGAGAACTGAGGCTGCAGAGAAGGAGACAACTCATAAAGACCTCATAAGTCAGAATAAGGAATTTGGACTTTATCCTGAGACAAAAAGGACTTGAAGTAGAAGGGAGATGTGACCATATTTGCATTTTAGAAAGATTACTCTAGGTAGAAGATAAACTAGGATTGGGGAAGGAACAAAGTAGAAGTCGGGAACCAGTTAGAAGTCCAGTTTTGAGATAGTAGTGGCCTGATATAGGAATGTGGTGGTGGGAATGGAGTATATTGAATGGATTAACAAACATTTTGGAGATAATGGACAGGATTTGGATATGTATTAGTTGATAGGGGATAAAGGAAAGGGAGGAGTCAAAACGATGCATAGCTTTCTAGCTTGGATAACTAAGCAAACACATGGCGATTCCACTCACTAAACAGGGAACATAGAAGAGCAGCTTGTGGGAAGAGACGATACATGAACTCAGTTTTATACAGGATAAGTTTGAGATGCCCAAGAGACACTGAAGAAGAGATCGTAAGTAAACAGAAGGATATATGCAAAAATAAAAAATACTGTTAGACGGAACCTCAAATGCCAGCTAATCTGAATCTCCGTAACCTGATAAAATATCATTGGCAGGTGGTGAATCAGCCTTAGTTGAGTGTCTTCAGTGACATGGGTGGTCCATTACTATTTCAGTCTGCAGCAAATGCTCAAAATCTCCCTCCATATATTGACCACCCATTGTTCTTGATTTTGTCCTGGGAAGTTAATCAGGATAAATTCAATTGTTCTCGCATTAAAGACGTTATGCTTTTTAAATAGCTAAAGGCAGCGATTATGTCTAATCCAAGTTTTCTCTTTACTAGGGTAAATAACCCAATTAGCTCTACCATTCCAGTTGCTCTCAGTAGACTATGTAAACTTTTTTCGAGTCTCTCTTTTGAGTGTAGGACTCAAAACTGGAGCTAATACTCTTACTCTGACCTAACTAGGGCAAAACAGAACTGAAGACAACCTTCCCTGTTCTAGACACCATACTTTCATTGATTTTCTTCAAGGTCACATGAGCATTTGCAAACCTCCTAGGATGCCAAAGTTGAGAATAAGGAATGTGATGCCTCTGAACCAAGGTTCTGTCCCCACTAACAAGAGTTCTCAAGGAAATACATTCGAAATTTTTAGTGTCTATAAAATATATACTTTCTTATAAAATAGTAAAGATTTTTCTAAGAACTAGTTCAACAACGGTGATTTTTTTAGCCCACCTGGTTGCTACAATTTCTCATTATTTATGATTAATCTACTAAGTACATCCTCATTGACCAGAAGAGTGTTAGATGTTGAAAGGATGGGAGAACTTCCTGAGAAGGATGGGACTGAGAAGCCAACAACCCCACAGTCATGTAGTCACAAAAATTTTATCACTGTATTTCAGGTGATAAAATTCCCCATATTATCCTGAATGAACACAGTATAGTACAAAGCTCCACCTCCCCAATACTCCCAGGAAAACCACATTCTACACATAACATGAAAATAAATAAATATATACATAAGCTTTTGTTGTTTAAATTTACTGAGAGTTTGAAATTGTTTGCTACTTTAGCATAATTTAGTCCAATTTACTGATTTAAAACTGGATATGGAGTTGGGTAAGACTATAACAAAGACTCTAAAAGACATGGCACTGGTCTAGGGGCCAGAGAGCGGGCAATGAGAAATGGTTACTAAAGGGTGGAAGGATCCATGTTACACAGTGACAGAACGTCTGGTAAAATCGTTGCCTTCAGGTCATGAGCTTAGTAAACTGTAGGGAGGTAGGTTATAAAACCGAGTTATAATAGCTGTTGACTATGATTGTAAAGATTTTATAAGATAATCAAGAAAAAAAATTAGCCAGTTTGCAAGCAGAAATGAAAGAGACTAGAGAGATTACTCAGATTCAAGGACTCATAGGTTTAGAAGAGGCAACCACTTCTCAACTCTATAGAGCAAACTAAAAAAGAAAAACACTTTGCACAGTAAAGGTAGATTACATTTCAGTCTTGTAGCAAGGATAAAATCAAGGATGTGGATGTCATATTAAAAAAATTGCTAAAATCTATAAGTGGATTAATGTGTCTCAGAATGAGGGCCCATCTTAGAAAAAAAATTTTTTTTCATCTTAGAAGGTGGTAAATCTCAATTGGACAAAATGACCCAAGGAAAGGAGATTAAGTCTGTGACTGCCCACTGAATCCACTTACGCCCAAAGTACTGCAGTTAAGTCTGAAAGAGATTGTCACAGGGTGAGAAAGTGACAAAATATAACAAATCTAAGAACCTGGCTGAAGAAAAACCTTCGGGTATAGCTGTTTGCACAGGATGCTGGCTAGAATCAAATAGATAAGGAATCAGTTAAGTTATTACGAGAATTGTACTGCCAAACACTAAAATGACACAAATGGAAAACAATAACTGAGCAGGATTCGAAGCACCTCTAAGGCCTTCTACAAGCAGGAATCAGGCTGAGAAATTTGCCCAGCCCCCCAAGAAAAGCATATTCTCCGATTCCCATTTCAAATGTGCCCAAGGAATAAAGGAAAAGGAAGGAACTCACAAAGGGTAGAAACAGGACTCTTGAGAACAATGGACTGAGAAGCCTCCACTAGGGAGCAAAGTCAAGGAAGCAACATCAAAGGAGCACTCCCTGTCTTAAGAATAAGGGGCAATTGCAATGTATGGCTATCAGGATGTCAGAATTACTACAGATCTATGACTGTCCTATGTCACTCATTTTGTCTCTTTCCAAATGGGGATGTTTACTGCAGCTATTATTTCCCCCATTACATCAAGCTTGGTCCCAATATTTGCAATACCAACTGTGATAGCTAGTTTCGTGTGCCAGTTTGGCTAGGCTATGGTACTCAGTTATTCACTTAAACACTAATCTAGGTGTTACTCTGAAAATATTGTATAGATGTGGTCAACATCAACAATAAGCTGACTTTAAGTAAAGAAGACTATGCACTATAATATGAGTAGGCCTCATCCAGTCAGTTGAAAGGCCTTAAGAATAAAACAGGCCTCCCTGAAAAAAAAGTAATTCCACCTCTGGACTGCAGCAGTAATTCATGCCTGAGAGTTTCCAGCCGGCCAGCATGCCCTATGGATTTTGGACTTGCCAGCACCACAATCATATAAGCCAATTGATTGAAATAAATCCTTTAATATACATATAATTTGATGGCAACAGATTTTTTTTTTAATGAGTATATACGAATGTGTGTGTGTGTATACACATGTGTATATGTGAATATGTGTATACATATCTCCTACTAGTTCTGTTTCTCTGAAGTTCCCTGACATACCTAGGAAAAGAGAATAAATGGACTCCATTGGTTCCACCCCAGATCATGGTGGTATGAGGAAAGCCAACCTCCAGCCCCCAGCCTTCAGTCCACCCTCTTCTCTTCCCATCCCTGGTTCCATCCTGCCACATATGGAGACTCATACACACATGCACAAAGACACTCAACCACCAGATGTCCAAGCTTTATCAACAACCCATGCAAGCAGTCAACCCTTGGCCACACCTCAGGCCTAAGTGTTTGATTACTGTCATACGGCATGTTCTCTAGATGACAGACCTAGCAAAAGGTCCACGTAGGTACTACCTGCAAGTCTGGGACCATTTGCACAAAGAATTACAGGGTCCTGAGTACCAAGAATGGTCTAGATGTAATTATGGGGACTTTTGATGGACATGGCCCCATAGACTCTTTGATCCAAGGGAGTAGTAGCCACAGTAGGGCCATAAAGGTGTCCTGGAAATATGAAGCCCAAGAAAGAGGTCCTTCTTGCCTGAGTTGAAGAGTCTTATGTGTCCCACTATTGTATAGTGAGCATGTGGAGTGCAGATAACTTGTCCTTTTAGTTTATAGTTGTCTGGAACAACAGCAGCCCCATCTGGATCTTATGGAGACAATATGGTTCTCTCTTATAGGGAATATACGCACCACACAAGGATCCTGGACTTTTAACTTGAGGCTGTGACTGGATAGGAATGCTGGGGTATCTCTCATAGGCAGGGAGAAGGGTATGTTGCCTACAAGAGAAAATATAAGCTAAATACTTGGTGTCCAGAATGTAGAATGTATAATCATTACTTCTGTCAACCAATTTTGGCTTTCTCCTCCTAAGCACATGGTAAGCTTGTACTTCTTGCCCCCTTAGCAGTGGCTATGTAACTTTATTTGGCTATGAAATATAAGTGGAAATGACACTTGTCACTTCCAGGCAGAAACTTTAAGAACCAGGGTCCCCTTCCTAGTCCTTTGGAATTGTGAAAGCATGGATTGGAACCTGCATTCCAATGTGAAAACAACATAGAGCAGAGGCTACCAGGCAACCCTGTGAATATGTAGCACCAGCATGAAATAAGCCTTTGTTTATTTTAATCTGCTAAAATTGGTGATTTTTTATTACTGAAAAATAACCAGTAAGCAGTTGCCATCAAGTTGACTCCGACTCACAGCAACCCCATGTGTGTCAGAGAGGAACCGTGCTGCATAGTTTTCAATGGTTGATTTTTTAGAACTAGACCTCCAGGCCTTTCTTCCAAAGTCCCTCTGGGTGGGCTCAAACCTCCAAACTTCTGGTGAGCAGTCAAGCGCTTAGCCATTTGCCCCACCCATGGACTCCTACTAAAATATAACCTAATCCAAGTGACTGATATGTTATGTGAGCTTCAACAAGTCCCAGAAGTCTTCCTTTCCTGCAATATAGTAATGAAAAATGAACCTACATCATAAAGTTATTCTAAGAAATAAATATTCTAATGCTTGCAAAATGTTTACAATACTGCCTGAGAAGACTAAGTGCTCAAGAAATATTAAATACCAAACCAAACCCACTGCTATGGAGTCGTTTCTGACTCATAGAGACCCCAAAAGGTTTCCAAGACTGCAAATCTCTGCGGAAGGAGTCTGCCACCTCTTTATCCCACGGAACTGCTGGTGGTTTTGAACCACCAGCCTTTCATTCAGTAGTCAATCACTTTAACCACTGTGCCACCAGGATTCCTATCAACAAATTTTAGGTACTATTATTTCTTATTCTTACAGATTTTAGTAGATGCTACTGGAACACTCCATTATCCTCTACTGGTACTATCAATGCCATGCCATTGGTCCTGATAGTGTTTCACTGCAAGTTCATGCTGCATTTCTATTTTTCTACCCCATGACATTCTCTGATATCACAGAAGCCTGCTCAGCCGCTGAGCAGAGCACAGGCCAGAAATGCAGGGGTGTTCTTGCCCCCAGGGACAACTCAGTAGAGGACAGGAATTGGTGGGTAAATACTCCAGCTTCTTGTCTTTCAGATGAACAATTCTGAAAGGTTTTCTGTTCAATTACCAAGAAATCCAAGTGGAGTTGAGTTCCTACTTGCCAGAACAGCAACCTCAGTGATGTACCCTTTTCTTGGCTTTTCCGTTTTCTCCAACTCTCCCTTCTTTGCATTCCTGCATCTTAGGATGACCCCAAAGTAAATTATCTGCAATCAAATTTGTAGTCTTTCTTTTTTAAAAAAAAAATTACGCTTTGGCTTGCTCTCCTGCACTGACAGTTGAGTCAAAATGAGAAACCCTTTTCATATTAACAGCTCCAGTGCACATCTCCCAGCTTTTAAATCATGCAATAGTCTTTTTGACCCCAATAAAACTAACAAAATTCTCATAATTAAATTATTATTATTTTATTACATAGCTCAAAAAATACTTAAATAATGTATTATAATAATATATATTGGACATTTTGTCAGGAACCATTTAACATTTATAGAAATCCTACAAAATAGTACTTTCATATTACACATTTTTCAGATGGGGTGACTGATGTGCACAGACATTAAATAATTTTCTTAATGTTACACAGCTAGTAGAAGACAGAACCAGGATTTGAACCCTAAGTGTACACTACACCCACGTTATTTATTACTCCTATGTTGTCTCTTTTCACAGCACCTGGTGTTTTTTCACTCAATAGAACAATAGACATCATTTCATTTGATCAAGCCTACTCCATCACAATACTGAGATGTCTTTGAATCTTTAATCTGGTACTCTGTGTGTTAATAAGTACTTTTCCCAAACTTCAAGTCTACTATCTGTGACTGCCCACTCTTCTAATATTCAAGGCCCTTCTATCTCAATGAGATATGTCATACCCATGATTGTACTTTTTTTTTCCTATTTCATCAAAAATATATATATTAAAATTTGGTAATAGTGATTTCAACACCAAACCTCATTGGTAATGGTAACGACAGGGCTCTAGACCTGGATCTGCCATGACTTCCTATGTGTCTGCAGTCATCATTAATACCGTTCACCATATTTTCCTTGTCCTCCATCTGCCGTGAACATGGTAGGATAATACTTCCTACCCATCTATGGTTGGGTGGATATGTGTACCTACTCCTGGCCAATGAGCTGTGAGCAAAAGTGGCATATGTTACCTACTTAAGGGCTAAAACAAGTATTACCTATTGAGGTCTTCCAGAGCTCTCTTCCTCTATCACAATTACCAGCAAAGTTTCAGATAGTAGCCTCTCCATAAGCCTGGGCTCCAGAGTGAGGGCAATGTGGGACAGGCCCTCCAGCTGACCAATGTAGCGTCAATGAGAAATAAACCTTTAATGTTTTAAACAACTGAGATATAAGAGGTCATTTGTTACAGCAGCATAAACTACCTCATACTGACTGACAGATTACTCTTAGACAAGTCACTTTACTTCTCTGGTCTTCAATTTCTTCATTCTATTTGACAATAGAGACACAATTAACACCTGATGAGTACCTACATTTCATATACATAATCTAATCTTCTCAACAACTGTATAAGGTAGGCACTACCCTCTTTCAAAATTATTCCCAAATCCATAGTAACCCAAGCCATTACCATCCCTTGCCTGGAATATTGTGCTGGCCTCCTATCCAACTCTAGTTAAAACTTCACCACCCTTCAGGCTCCTGATCAAAATCCTACAGAGAATTTTTTCCTGCAGTTTGAGTTAAATCCAAACTTTTTATCACAGCCTACAAGACTTGACCCCCACATGTCTGTCAGTTTGTCGTACTGTGGGGGTTTGTGTGTTGCTATGATGCTGGAAGCTATCCCACCAGTATTCAGGTACCAGCAGGGTCACCCATGGACGACAGGTTTCAGCTGAGCTTCCAGACTAAGACAGACTAGGAAGAAGGACCCGGCAGGCTACTTCTGGAAAACATTAACCAGTGAAAACCTTATGAATAGCAGCAGAACACTGTCTGATATAGTGCTGGAAGATGAGCCGGCCAGGTTGGAAGGCACTCAAAAGATGGCTGGGGAAGAGCTGCCTCCTCAAAGTAGAGTCGACCTTAATGACGTGGATGCAGTAAAGCTTTCGAGACCTTCATTTACTGATGTAGCATGACTCAAAATGAGAAGAAACAGCTGCAAACATCCATTAATAATCGAAACCTGGAATGTATGAAGTATAAATCTAGGAAAATTGAAAATTGTCAAAAATGAAATGGAACACATAAACATCGATATCCTAGGCATTAGTGAGCTGAAATGGACTGGTATTGGCCATTTTGAATCGGACAATCATATAGTCTACTATGCTGGGGATGATAACTTGAAGAGGAATGGTGTTGCATTCATCGTCAAAAAGAATGTTTCAAGATCTATCCTGAAGTATAGTGCTCTCAGTGATAGGATAATATCCATACGCCTACAAGGAAGACCAGTTAACACGACTTTTATTCAAATTTATGCACCAATCGCTAGGGCCAAAGATGAATGGAAGATTTTTATCAGCTGCTGCAGTCTGAAATTGCTTGAACATGCAATCAAGATGCATTGATAATTACTGGCGATTGGAATGGGAAAGTTGGAAACAAAGAAGAAGGATTGGTAGTTGGAAAATATGGCCTTGGTGAAAGAAACAATGCTGGAGATCGAATGATAGAATTTTGCAAGACCAACAACTTCTTCACTGGAAATACTTTCACCAAAATAAAAGGTGACTATACACATGGACCTCGCCAGATGGAACACACAGAGATCAAATTGACTACATCTGTGGAAAGAGATGATGGAAAAGCTCAATATTATCAGTCAGAACAAGGCCAGGGGCCAACTGTGGAACAGACCGTCAATTACTCATATGCAAGTTCAAGCTGAAACTGAACAAAATCAGAGCAAGTCCACGAGAGCCAAAATATGACCTTGAGTATATCCCACCTGAATTTAGAGACCATCTGAAGAATAGATCTGATGCACTGAACACTAGTGACCGAAGACCAGACGAGTTGTGGAATGACATCAAGAACATCATACATGAAGAAAGCTAGAGGTCATTGAAAAGACAGGAAAGAAAGAAAAAACCAAGACGGATGTCAGAGGAGACTGAAACTTCCTCTCGAACGTTGAGCAGCTAAAGCAAAAGGAAGAATTGATGAAGTAAAAGAACTGAACAGAAGATTTCAAAGGGCATCTTGAGAAGACAAAGTGAAGTATTATAATGACATGGGCAAAGAGCTGGAGAGGGAAAACCAAAAGGGAAGAACACACTCGGCATTTCTCAAGCTGAAAGAACTGAAGAAAAAATTCAATGCTCGAGTTGCAATAGTGAAGGATTCCATGGGAAAAATATTAAATGACTCAGGAAGCATCAAAAGAAGATGGAAGGAATACACAGAGTCATTATACCAAAAATAATTAGTCGATATTCAACCGTTTCAAGAGGTGGCATATGATCAGGAACCAATGGTACTGAAGGAAGAAGTCCAAGCTGCTCTGAAGGCACTGGTGAAAAACAAGGCTCCAGGAATTGATGGAATATCAACTGAGATGTTTCAACAAACAGATGCAGTGCTGGAGGTGCTCACTCATCTATGCCAAGAAATATGGAAGACAGCTTCCTGTCCAACTGACTGGAAGAGATCCATATTTATGCCTATTCCCAAGATAGGTGATCCAACCAAATGTGGAAACTATAGAACAATATCATTAACATCACATGCAAACAAAATTTTGCTGAAGATCATTCCAAAACGGCTGCAGCAGTATATCAACAGGGAACTGCCAGAAATTCAGGCCGGTTTCAGAAGAGGACATGGAACCAGGGATATCATTGCTGATGTCAGATGGGTCCTGGCTGAAAGCAGAGAATACCAGAAGGATGTTTACCTGTGTTTTATTGACTATGCAAAGGCATTCGACTGTGTGGATCATAACAAATTATGGATAACATTGTGAAGAATGGGAATTCCAGAACACTTAATTGTGCTCACGAGGAACGTTTACATAGATCAAGAGGCAGTTGTTCAGACAGAACAAGGGAACACTAATTGGTTTAAAGTCAGGAAAAGTGTGCATCAGGGTTGTATTCTTTCACCATACCTATTCAATCTGTATGCTGAGCACATAATACGAGAAGCTGGACTATATAAAAAAGAACAGGGCATCAGGATCGGAGGAAGACTCATTAACAACCTGCCTTATGCAGATGACACAACCTTCCTTGCTGGAAATGAAGAGGACTTGAAGCACTTACTAATGAAGATCAAAGACCACAGCCTTTGGTATGGACTGGACCTCAACATAAAGAAAACAAAAATCCTCACAAATGGACAAATGAGCAACATCATGATAAATGGAGAAAAGATTGAAGTTGTCAAGGATTTCGTTTTACTTGGATCCACAATCAACAGCCATGGAAGCAGCAGTCAAGAAATCAAAAGACGCGTTGCATTGGGTAAATCTGCTGCAAAGGACCTCTTTAAAGTGTTGAAGAACAAAGATGTCACCTTGAAGACTAAGGTGCGCCTGACCCAAGCCATGGCATTTTCAATTGCATCACATGCATGCGAAAGCTGGACAATGAATAAGGAAGACAAAAGAATTGATGCCTTTGAGTTGTGGTGTTGGCAAAGAATATTGAATACACCATGGAATGCCAAAAGAACAAACAAATCTGTCTTAGAAGTATAGCCAGAATGCTCCTTAGAGGCAAGGATGGCGAGACTGCGTCTTATATACTTTGGACATATTGTCGGGAGGGATTAGTCCCTGGAGAAGGACATCATGCTTGGCAGAGTACAGGATCAGTGGAAAAGAGGAAGACCCTCAATGAGGTGGATTGACACAGTGGCTGTATCAATGAGCTCAAGCATAGCAATGTTTGTAAAGATGGCTCAGGACAGGGCAGTGTTTTGTTCTGTTGTGGACATGGTAGCTATGAGTCAGGACCAACTCGACAGCACCTAACAACAAGACTCGACATGATCTGGTTCCTGTTAGCCACTTCAGTCTAACCACCCATTCTTTCCTGCCCATTCACTATGTTCCAGCCATCACTGGTTGTGATGTTTAAGGTTGTGTGTCAACTTGGCTGGGCCATGATTCTCAGTGGTTTGGTAGTTATATAACAATGTAATTTGGAAGTTATGTAATAATGTAGTTATCCTCTATTTTTGTGATCTGATGTAACCATCCTCCATGATATGATCTGAGGTGACCAGCCAATTGGTTGTAAGGGGAGTTTCCTTGGGGTTGTGGCCTGCATCCAATATATGTGGACGTTCTAGAAAAGCTTGGTCACTCTAAATTCTGCATCCAGCTTGTCATCATCTGACCTCCGGTTCTTGGGGCTTGAGCTGGCAACCTGTCATCTGAACTGCTGATTGTGGGATTCATCAGCTTCTGCAGTCCTGTGAGCCAGCAGCACGTCATCTGACCTGTCAGTCTTGGGTTCATCAGCCCCTGTGACCACATGAATCAGGAGGAACCTCCAGTCTGATGCCTGACCCATAAATTTGAGACTTGCCAGCTTCCATAGCCACATAAGCCATTTCAATGAGATAAGTCTCTCTCAATATATTTATTTTTATGCTTCACTGGTTTTGCTTGTCTAGATAACCCAGTCTAACACAGTGGTATTCTCAATGTTTCTGAAATACATCAAGCTTATTTCTACCTCAGGGCCTTTGAACTTATCATTCCTTTTGCTGTGAATACTTTTATCTTGGATCTTCCATGACTGATTTTTTGTCATTCATATTTCAGCCTAAATGACATTTTCTGAGTTAAGTCCTGCCTTAGTTTCTTACTGCCGCTATAACAAAAATGCCACAAGTGGGTGGCTTTAATGAGCAGAAATTTATTTTCTTACAGTTTTAAGGCAAATGTCCAAATTCAGGGTACCTGCTCTAAGGGATAGCTGCCTCTGTCAGCTCTGGGGGAAAGTCCTTGTCCTTTTCAGCTTCTCTTCCTCAGCTCTTTGGTGATCTTCACATGGCATCAATCTTTCCCCATTCCTGCTTCCTTGCTTTTGTGCCTGCTCTGCTCTTATTATGTTTCAAAAGTGATTGGCTTAAGACACACCCTACACTGATGCTGTCTCATTAACATAACAAAGAAAACCCTATTGCCAAATGGGATTACATCAACAAATATAAAAAAAAGACTCATTGTGGGGGAGTTTAATTCCAACTCATAACAACCCTATAGGACAAAGTAGAACTGCCCCATGAGGTTCCCAAGGCTGTAATTTTATAGAAGACTGCCACATCTTTCTCCCAAAACAACTGTTAGGTTCGAACCACCAACCTTTCAGTAAGCAGCTGAGTGCTTAACCACTGCTCCACCAGGGCTCCTTTCAACAAGTACAGAGGTTATGATTTATAACACATAATTTGGGGGGACACAATTTAATCCATAATAAGCTCTCTTTGACTATCCTTGATAGAAGAACACCTCCAGCCTTGTCTTTGTAGAGCCCCTTGGCAGTCTTTATTTTTCTTCACAATACCAATTATCTGAAATCATATTACTAATTTACTAGTATATTTTTGGAATTCCCTACTGTAAGAAAAGCTCTGTGAGAGCAGGAATCTTTTCCTGCTTGTTCACTGATATTTCCCCCAAAGTCTAGAACAGTGCTTGGCATATAGTGAATCCTCAAAAAATATTTGTTGAATAAAAAGGACTTACTGTATTTTTTTTGCAAATAACCCACGTAAATAACGCATCCACTAGGGGTGGATTATCCAATAGGCAAGGTAAGCATGGTGCTTACCTTGCTTACCAGATCATCTGTAGTGAACAATTTCATATTTTTCCCCACGTCAAAGATTCAGCTTCTAGGTATGCCTGGCATCTGTCTCTCTACCAACCCATAGCACCCTCCTATAGAAGCAAAGACTCTTCAAATTTACAATCCCTGACAGGGGCGGATTACCCAGTAAATAAGGTAAACGTGGGTTTACTCGTGCTTACTTGCTAATCTGTAGGAAACAATTTCACATGGGCTTCATGCATGTCTCACTTGGATGTCTCACATGTAGTGAAACCCATGGGAAATTGTGTACTACAGGGTAGTAAGTAAGCCTGTGCTTACCTTGTTTACTGGGTAATCCGCCCTTGGCACCTATACATATAAAACACAGCATAACCTGCTTACAAAATAGTGAAGGAGGTTAGGGTTCCACAGTTGGCAAAAAACGTATAACACGTGCATCATCTGTATAAAAATACAGCACTGAGTCCCCAGTTTACAGACAATGAAATGAGGCTCCGAGAGGCTGAGTAACTCTCCCAAGCTCTTACAGGATTTCTCTGAGCATGCTTGATTCTGAACCGTACTTTGCTTTTGCTACAGCCAGCCACTGCCAAGAGACTGAAGTGTCAGACTACAGGCAGGACTAGAAGATATGCCAGTGCTCCTCCAGGCTTTAGAGCCTATCACTGATGAAATCAAAACCAAAAAGTCATATTGCCTGTGCTTTCCCCAGAGGGACCTGAATTTCCAAGGGAACAAGATAACTGGAGAAATCCATTGATGTACCATTTTTGTCATGCTGTGCAAGTGACAAGAATCAATGGAGATTCATACTCTTCTACCCATGAATCTGCAACTTTAATTTGCATTTCCACCCAGATTCCCACAAGGTTGCAAAATGCACTGCTCAGAGTTAGGACACCTTATTTAAGTTACAGACTGTCACTGTCTGTGTCAGCTGTTTTACCATCTCCTTCAGAGAAATGTCTCCTTCTCCTCCCCTGCTCCCTGCTCACAAAGCCAACACACCCACAGTTGTGTGCTGTGCGGTATGACACACATTCATTGGCCCATAGCTCTGGAGGGGAGGGGCTTCTGTCTCGGGGGCTCTTCAAAAGGGATTAGCGTTTGAGCAGCCCAACCTTGAGGCTGAAGGCTCAGTCTCAGTCTCTCCTGCCCTCATTCACCAAGTCTGTGCTTTCCTGAATGCTTTTTCTTTTCTTTCTGGCTGGGCTTGAAGCAAAGCCTCATACTAGGGGAGGCTCAAGTCTCCAGATTTGAGTTACAGTGATGGAAAAAGGTGAGAATTCTTCCTGGATCCACCTGATGGAGCTGGAAGATTCACTCAAAATATACCTGAACAGCACTGAGGACTACCTGACCTTCCTCTATGGGCCTCCGCGCAGCCCCCTCTTCCTCCCCATGACTGCAGTGTATACGCTGATTTTTGTGGTTGGGGTCATTGGCAATCTCCTGGTGTGTCTAGTGATTCTGCGGCACCAGTCTATGAAGACACCCACCAACTATTACCTCTTCAGCTTGGCTGTCTCAGATCTCCTGGTCCTGCTCCTCGGAATGCCTCTGGAAGTCTATGAGATGTGGTACAACTATCCCTTCCTGTTTGGGTCGGTGGGCTGCTACTTCAAGACGGCGCTCTTTGAGACCGTGTGCTTCGCTTCCATCCTCAGTGTCACCACGGTCAGCGTGGAGCGCTACGTGGCCATCCTCCACCCATTCCGTGCCAAGTTGGAGAGCACCCGGCGGCGGGCACTCAGGATCCTCGCTGTGGTCTGGGGCTTCTCCATCCTCTTCTCTCTGCCCAACACCAGCATCCATGGCATCAAGCTCCAATACTTTCCCAACGGGTCCTTGGTCCCAGGCTCTGCCACATGCACAGTCATCAAGCCCATGTGGATCTACAACTTCATCATCCAGGTCACCTCCTTTCTCTTCTACATACTCCCAATGACTGTCATCAGCGTCCTCTACTACCTCATGGGGCTCAGAGTGAGTATTCAAGCTGGCTAGCATGTCGAGCCTCCCCCTTCTCTTTATACTGGCTCCAAAATCAGAGCAAAACTTAGAATTGGGGAAATTCAGAGTTGGAAGGGAGCATAGAGAAAAGCTAATGAGTTCAGGTGGGGGAGTTGAGAAGTTAAAGGACTATAGTTACTGCAACTCTAAGTCATTTCTTTTAACTCTTCTTCCATTACTCTGCCCTGTATGTCTGTGGTTCTCAAAAATAAGTGTCCCTAAGAATCACCTGAAAAACTTACTTATGAGTACCAATGTGCAAGCCCCACCTCCCACAGAATCTGATTCAATAAGTGTGAGGTGGTGTGGAGCATCTACATTTTAAATAAGCACATCAGGTGATGTGGGGCAGGTAACCACACCTTGAAAAACTGTTCCACATGCTGAGGTCTCTTTCTTGCCCCCATATAATGTCTGCACTGACATTTTCCTCCACTCCAACTCCATCAGAATATAACGACTATTCCTGCCTGTTTTGTAGTCCAAGACAGATACATAGTTTTAAAGTCAGACACTTCTTTGTGGCTACTTTAACTTCTTTTGCTGAAATATCAGTTTAAATACAACTGACTGAAATCAGCTCCAACTCCTCCCTAAGCAGATGGAGATTGAGCGGTAGGGAGCTGAAGCAGATCCCATGTACAGAGTAGAAGGTATATGAATGAGATTTCTTGAGATTAATGGAAAATCATCACTCAGTTTGCAAAATATCCTATACTTAGAGGTTCCTTTCCTATGCTTATGGTGGTAAACTGATTTCTCTCTTTTTTCTTTTTCTGGGTTTAAATTAGCTAAGGGAAGCTTTTAGATAAGGGTGGGAGTGAGTGTATATAATTTCTCTCCTGGCATATTCTGCATCCAAATTCACAGAAATGCAAGTCTTGACTGGGATGATCTTCTAGTCATTTAAGGAGGCAGCTTGTGTAGTAAACAGCCATGCAAAGGTTTAGATTCCCAGGTCTGTCGCTGACATGTAATATGCCATTATACCAGCCACATACTTTCTCCTGACCGGAGTTTTCCCAATTATAAAATGAAAAGGTCACATCAGATCATATCTGAGTTTCCTTCCAGTTCTAATAGTCTATGATTCCTTTAAAACAAGAAAAAAAAAAGGAAGAAATACCATGAGAGGGAGGAGCAGTGGTGGTGTGAGTTATAAATGAAATGCGAACAAGCACTCACATCAAATGCTCCAAGTTGGTGCTGATTCCAGGCATTATCTCGAAATTAATATACTCCCATCTCAGTCCACCTTTCAGAAAGGTGAATACCAGAAGTAAGTCCCCCACAGGTGGCCCTTTGAATACCTATTGTCCCTGAGGGGAATGACAAGATCTAGGTAGGAAGAATGGATTCTAAGAAACACAGATGTCTGGATACAGGAGTAAATCTAATCAGGCAGGGAGCTGTGTCAGTCTCCTCCTGGAGGACTGGCCAGCCTCTGCATTCCCAGAGACATATGTCACCCCAAGCTAGCTCACAGCCGTATCTTTCTCATCACAGCCCTGCCCATCTTACTGAGGGGTAAGACTTCTGCATGACTCCAGAATATTACGAGACCTAGGAGAAATCCCCACCCAAAATTTATTAATACCATCTCGTCCAACACTAAATAATTACTAATACTGGGTCAATTTGTGGGGAACATTTGATTTTGAATAGAAAATACATATCGCACCCAAAACGATTTCTTTGAGCTTCACTTTGTTTTGTTGTCATAAATCCATAGCTAAGTGACAGCTCAGATAGCAGCTTAGAAACCACTCTGGTTTGACTTGTGTGTGTAATGCAACTTATAACATCCTGGTCTCAGGAAAGATGAGGCATTACCCAGGGCACTAGAAGACACCAGGATAGGAACCATATGCTTAGAGTGTCAGTCCTAGAAGAATTTGAAGATCCCTAGACTGAGAGTCAAGAGCTGTAGGTCCTATTCTGCAGTAGGCCTCAGGGCCTTTGCACATGTTGTACTCATTGCCTGGAATGTTTCTGCTGTCACTGCCACCACCATCACGTTTGCCTTTTTAACTCTTATCTTTAAATCAGAATTCAATCATCACTTCCTCAGGGAAGCCCTCCCTGATTTCCGAGCTACATCTAGTCACTGGTGTAGGTACTTATGGCTCCCAGTGATTTTCCCTTATTGCATTTATCACATTATATAATTCTATACCTGTGGATTCCTTAATTATTTTCTTTCTCCTCAATTAGACTGTAAGTTCAGTGAATGAGTGAATGAGGTTAAATTACTTCCCACATTGCTGGGCTTGAGCTAGTCTATCTTTAAAACAAGAGACTTGGAAACATTGCCTCAAAGGGCATTTTAGATCTAAGAGATTTTAAAGCAACTCTAACAATTGTTCAAGTTACTGACTCTCTTGGCAAGTCTAAAGGTACAGTTGACGCTGTGATCTACTCCCTTGAGAAGGCATCAAACACGAAACCCATGAAATCACAGGACCAGGGAAGAAGGAGGAGCCCATTTATATGGTCAAAGCTATGCATTTGGCACTGCTTCCTCATTCTAGCACACCAGTCTCCAATGAGCTACTTAACAGGGTTTGAATATCATGGAAATGTAGAAGAGACAATCTCAGGGCAAGTTCCTCCCCATCTGGGAGGATGTCCTGGAGAAGCTTTGACCTGGTCCTTGAATCTCCCGAATATGGCATTAACGCTTGAGTTTTTGTGGGTGAATATAAGAAAAGCAGCAGAATTCAGACATCTCAGACACTGTTGTTGTTAGGTGCCTTCGAGTTGGTTCTGACACATAGCGACCCTATGTACAACAGAATGAAATGCTGCCTGGTCCTGCGCCATCCTCACATCGTTTCTGTGTTTGAGCCCACAGTTGCAACCACTGTGTCAATCCATCTCATTGAGGGTCTTCCTCTCTTTCACTCATCTTCTACTTTACCAAGCATGATGTTCTTATCCAGGGACTGGTCCTTCCTGATAACATGTCCAAAGTACATGAGACGAAGTCTCACCATCCTCACTTCTAAGGAGCATTCTGGCTGTATTTCTTCCAAGACGGATTTGTTCATTCTTCTGGCAGTCCATGGTATATTTAATATTCTTTACCAACACCATAATTGAAATTCATCAGACTAATTTATTTATTTATGGCTTTTGTTCATGTTGTAGAGATATTTACACAAAAGCTGTGATTATGTCTTGGTAACCTGAATCCAAGTCTCCACAAACTGTGTAAAAAACAGCTGGTGGAATGATTTTACTCAATATTAAACAAGTGATTAGGTTAATATATCAATCCGAATAATAAATAACCCATAACCCTTTTCTTCGCCTTTGATCTCACATAGATAAGAGGGTTGGGTTAGCAAGGCTCCTAAACTTCCTACATAATGATCACAAATTTTTACTCCTCCTTTTGTAATAAGTTTTAAAATTTATGTTTTGGGGTGAGTGGGGATAATTAATGTTTGAATATCTATTTTTCTAAATATGGGAAGGAAGATCAAGTTATTCAACAACAAACACAACAGCATTTAATATTGGCTGGGCAAGTTGTTTGGATTCTATTTTACTATGTCAACCACTTCAAATTTTGGTGAAACAATGTAAAATTGCATAAATATTCTGTTTTTTACTCTTTCTCTAGCTAGCTAGTTGGGTAATTATAACCTAAGGAAGCTAAGAAGTTTACAGTGATTAATAGACACATGATTTTCTTTTCAGCACAAAGCATATCTGTACAGGAAGCCTGATCATAAAATCATTGTGTGAACTGTTTGCTTGATGTTTAAGAAAATCATTCCGTTGGGAGAAGAAATTACCATTGAGAGCTGGTAAATCACCCAAAGATGTGACTAAGAGATCTCAATATTCTTTCACTCTTCTTAATTATGGACTGAAATCAAATAATGAAATAACTGTACCTTGCAATAACTTCAAACTTTCAAAAATGGCACAAAGTAATTAGAAGCTTTAGGACACTTCATGGGAGATGACTTAGTAAGGTTGATAGTTTGATGCATTGATGGGCTTAAATTATTCAAGGAGATGGATTTGGGTTCGTTCCTATTCAAATTAATGACTAAGAATAGGAATGGAGTAAATGAATGCCTTAAGGGAAAATCACGGCATAGCTGGTAAGAGGAGAGGAGAATAAATGCTAGAGAAACAAATGGCAAGTATATGCTTTCTTCCAGCTCTTTGGTGGCACTTTTATCATGAGTCCCTAAAGTTTCTTTTATCTGGCTGCACATCCCCACAAACTAAAAATACATAAATTAAAAGGAAATAATTCTTCTACTACATGAGTGGTGCAGATGTCCAGTGCTATAGGAGTTCAGATGAAGGCAAAGCCAGTGGGCTAAAGTGGCCACCAAAGAATTCCAGGAGTAGGTGGGACTAGAAATGGGCAAGAAATATTTAACGTAGAGCACCCGAAAAATGTTGAAATGGCAAATGCTGTGTTATGTTTTTTACAAATAAAAAAATAAAAACAGATGTTGAGATTGATTATACACAACCACACACCTCGTGGGATTTGTTTTCCTGGTTTGGAGGTATAGGGTCATAGTTTCAAGGGACATCCCAATCAATTGGTCTAATATTGTTTGCTTCTCAGTGCTTTTATTCTACCTCCTAGTTCATTGCGTAGTGACTGGGGTCTTAAAAGCTAGCAAGCAGCCACCCAAGGTACAGTTGGTCTCCAGTCACCTGAAGCCAACAGAGGAAAAAGGAGAGTCAGGAATCTGAGGAAAGAATCAAATGTGTCTGATTGCTTCCATGAACAAATGCCTCTTTTGCCATAAAACCAGAAGAACTGGACGCTGCTCAGCTACCATTACTGAATGTTTTGATCTAAAATTCTACAGAAGATTCCTGATCAAAATGGGGGAAATATGGAACAAAATTTCAAATTCTGAATGGAATCCAGACTTTCTGGAGTGACTGAGTTTTGATGAGCCTCTGAAACCATTGCCCTGATATCATCTTTAAACTTTAAACCTTAAACCAAGCTATCCCCTGAAGTCTTTTTTGAACTGAAAAAAAAAAAAAGCTTACCTTAATTAGTAAAGTACATCTGTTTCGGGCATTGTACTCTGTTAAAGAACTATCTATGTGAAATCAAATTGACAATGGCAACTCAAAAATTTGGATGGGAAGTTTAAGGACAGTGAGTTTAAGATAATGGTAGTAGAATAATTTAGGAAATGATAGCAAGATTGGTAAAACAACTTGAAGAATATTATCAATATCAATGAAATGTACATATAGAAGTGAACGAAATTGTGTATTTTTGGCTCTGTATACTTTTACCAAAAAAAAAGTCAGTAGTACAAGTGTGTTATTATTCGAAATTTTCAGATGTTACATCCAGAATCACCACGTCTCCCAAAATATATTTTAATCTCTAAGCTCAGAAACACATGCACTCTGACTAATAATATTAATAAAAGCAGCATTTCCCAAATTGTGCTTCGTAACATAGTAGTACTAAGAGCTAAAGAAGGATATTGTTTAGTCAGAGGAGCACAATCCTTCTTGGACATTTATAATGCTCATCGTCGTTGCTGTTGTTGTATGCCATTGAGTTGATTCTGACTCATAGCGACCCTATACGACAGAGTAGAACTTCCCATAGGATTTCCAAGGCTGTAATCATTTTTTTTTTTTTTTAAATCTTTATGGAAGCAGACTGCCACATCTTTCTCTCTCTCAGTGGCTGGTGGGTTCAAACTGCCCACCTTTCAATTAGCAGCTGACCACTTAAACACTGAGCCTCCCAGGCTCCTTACAATGCTCAGTAGCATATTAAAAGATCCTAGAAGACCCACAACAAAGACTGTAACCTTCATGAGGCAGGAATGACATCCCATCTGCTTTTGCCTTCCACTGATTACCCACCACATAGCAGAGGGATTGCCATACAACACATCTTCAAAATTTTTTGAACGAATGAATGAATGTTTACATCTAACTTTTTTTACTTCAGTATTTCACATTTTTCATAGAACACCTATTACAATACTGCATAACTAGTGTGCTATAGAATTGCATATGAAAAACAGTGGCACTGTGACTTGGCCACAGGCATGTGTCCAGTTGAGTTAGGTGACTTGGGTTCCAGAGCCGACTTCACCTCCAACTTACTGTTAAACTTTTGACAGATTCTTAACATTTCTCTAAGTCCTAGTTTTCCATCTGCAAAGTGAGTGTTCAAGTTATACTTCTTGGGTAACAGAAGAAAAAAAAAGTGCTTACCTTTCTTACCTCCTCTTTCCACTTACCTGTCAGCTGAAAAGAGACCAGTCCCTTGAGGTAGATGAAATGACTGCAAATATCCAGAGACCTTCCAGAAAGGCAATCACCAAGATGCTGTGTAAGTCCTCTAATTTGTCTTGTCTTGTTTTGTTTTGTTAGTAAAAGCGAAGAAGTTGCCTTCACTTTTGATACTGAGAGAAGTGCTGCTAGGGGTCAGCATCAGAATGCCCCTGAAATATAATACCATGGCCTGGTCTCCCTTGGCTTACTCAAGCTTCTAAAACTGTCTGGGGTTTTTTGTTTGTTTGTTTGCTTTTTTAACCTTCAAAACAATACACTAAGTTGCATCCGTTATAATACACTTTGTGTGGGGTTTGGTACATCGCTCCACTCTCTAAGTCTTTGAGCATCACTTTTCCCTCTGTTAAATGAGCAGGTTGTTTTTAACCTATCTTGTCTTTTTTTTGTGTGTGTGTGTTAGGGAAATGGGCAGAGGGTTATAGACCATCCCATAATAGTTGTTTTTCAGAAAAGTCTACTTTTGTTACATTTTTTTTTTTTTTACAACTTTTACAACACCTCACCATGATTAATTGAGTCCCCAGGTTTCCTCTCTTCTCCTGGCAGGAGGCTGAGGCGCAGGCACACCAACTCCAAATTTACCCGCTATGTGACCTTCCGGGGGGTGGGGGGGGCAGTAGAGAGCTGTCGCCATTTTTTTAGGGCTGTGCGCACTATTTTTAGAGCCCTGCACAAAAACTCATTCACAAAATTATGCGGACTGCACACACATGGCAGGACTGAAGATCCTTCCCTAACTGTTCATGAATATGTATGTCATTCCCTATATAAGGAGCAAATCTGCCTTAGTTCAGGGCTCTGGCAGCCTTAGGTTGTGAAACCCTGTCTGCCTCCCAGTTTGCAAACTGTGAATAAACCTTTCTGTTCTTCCAACCCTGCATCTGGCTGACTTCAATTCGCTAGTCTGCTGGACAAGAACCTACTAGTTGTTGGCTTCATTAGGGGTTCCTTTGAAAAATCTGATGAAAGCTGTGGATACTCCCCCCAAAAATGTACGAATGCACATACGCAAACATTTTATATTCATTTCAGGGAATTATGATCCCCTGAAGTCCATTCATGAGCTCCCCAACGTCTTTAATTCAAGGTTAAGAACATCTGGAGAGGAGTTCCTTTAAGTAGTGCTTCAATCTCTGACATTGTATGATGGCGTATAAAACAGTACAACTTCTGTGTAGATAAAGATATTTAAAAAAATATCCAGGCACTGATCCACACAATACATGATCCAGCACGGTTCTACAAAAGATGCTGATGAGGGAAAGGAGGTTTATAATATATATTCCAATTTAAAACCTGTGGTTTGTAAGGAAAGAATTCTCCAGGCTAATATGCATAGGAATGCTCACTATAACTATGTGGTATTGATGAGCAATAAAACTGGGAAATCACTTAAGTTTATCTTTTCAACTCTAATAGTCATCTTCTTAGGATTATTTTAACACAGGATAGCACCTGCCGCTCCCTATTAAGAAACCTAGTGTCCTCATTGTCTCGCCTCCTTTCCCCTGGATTATAATCTACTCTTACAAAAAGACTTGGAGCTCATTGGCATTTAAGTCACAGTGATAAAACATAATGTAAGATATTTGCCCTTCAAAAAGGGGCTACAATTTTCAGAGGAATTAAATTTTACCTGAAGGGAACTACAGGCAGTAGCGAGCAGAAGAGGGACTTTTTCTTTAGGCTTAAGCTCAGAAGAACATTCCAGATATCCCTGAAACTACACCACAAGGGCAGACATCTTACTCTCAATATATTTAATGTAAAAAAAAAAAAAAAAATTTTTTTTTTTTTTTTGTAAACCAGAAATATGTGTACTTTTTAATATAGCAAACCTCAAACATGTACACAAGTAGATCAAACTATAAAAAGAACCCCCATGTGCCTATCACTCAGCTTCAAAATTTATCAACTCACAGCTAATCTTGTTTCTTTTATACCGTTTACCCCACCCCCTAATAGATTTTTTTCAGGCAATCCCAGACTTTATATCACTGCAAAGAAAAACATTCTATAACTTCAGAAGATTAAAAAAATGCATATTTATATTTATGGAGATTAAATGCCCCAAAAAGTAGCTCTAGTAGTACCAACATCTATACTGGGAACTGAGAAAAAGAAACTGCAAGGAATTCTGTGCTCTAGCAATTTATAACATAATAGGCCCATTTCCATCCCAATCAAAAGGCACTTGTCAAGCAATATTATGCTAGTGATTGCTCACTCTTTCTCTCCTCCCACATCCTGTACAGAATTTTAAATGATTAAATTCAAATATATTTCTAATTACTTCTAGAGTAACAAATTGAATCCATGCATACACTTAACAGTTTGTTGTTAATCTATGACTTCAGAGAATACCAACTACTTGAAGCCAATCATTTTATTTATACGACTAGTTTGTGTTTTCAACAGTCTACATGCAACATACTTTATTTTCCACAACAAACAAATCAATATAATTTCAAACGTTCTAAAGGAAGCTTAAATTATACAAGAAATCTTGTACAATCATATGGAAAACTGCTCCAAAATCCTATAAAAATATTTCTTACATTTAAATACTGTATACTTAGGCTCTTTAAGATTGAGCTTGCCTGCAACAATTAGAGCCTTTAACAAAGATGTAAGCAAAAGTGAGGGCAAAATGCTAGAAGGAATGAATGGACTTAGAGTGAGCATTGTATACCTATCCTTGCTTTGACCTGCCTTTTGCTCTCCCATTCATTATCTTTTCCAGTTGTCTTGGTCTTAGTGTTTGCTATCTGTTGGACTCCCTTCCACCTTGATCGGCTCTTCTTCAGCTTTGTGGAGGAGTGGACTGAATCCCTGGCTGCGGTATTCAATCTCATTCATGTGGTGTCAGGTAAAAGCTTCACTGGCTTGGTGGCATAACAAGTGTCCAGGTGAATGGTTTCTTAATCTTGCTTAAAGCAATAAGTTCTACCTGGGTATATCAGTTTATCTTAGGGACCCACTATACTATAATGAAGATACTTGATTTTCATTTGGTTCAAAGACTGATTAGATATGTTATAAATCCTAAAGATATGCCAGATCACGATTTTAGAGGCTACTTCATGGAAAACCTCAATTCCACGAAAACCTCAACTCCACGCATGACGATTAGAGTAGGGAATGGTCTAAGGAATGATTCCTTGGCTTTCCTTCCAGGGGACACGTGATTGAATTGGTTCTTATTTATTAAACATCTATGCCCCTGAAACCCCTTATTGCCTTCAGCAAATGTTAGATTCCTTTAAAAGCCAACCAAAGGGCATTCAAAGGGCATTAAGACCTGCTTTTAGGCTTCTTTACCTGCTCATAGAACATAGCATAGAATGTGTATCAAGTGGTAGAAAGGTCACAAATTCAGAGGACCTGGATTTGTACTCTAATTCTATCATTAACATTCTGAGCTATCTGGAGCACATTGGTTCTTTCATACCAAAGTTTTCTCAAGAGTAAAATGGCAATAATATCTGCTCTATGTAAATCATGGACTTATACTAAGAAGCAAATAAAATAATGGGTATTCAAGAGCTTTATAAGCTGCAAAATACTATATATCTTTTCTATAATCATCACGGCAAAGTTGTTAAGTGGAAATTATCATCAACATTTTTTAGTCAAAGAAACAGGTCCAAAAAGGAGTGACTTACTCAAAGGCACTCAGCCAGCAAAGAGTAGAAACAGGGTTCATGTCCAAGTCATCTAACTTCTTACTAAAACAGAACAGAGAGTGGTTACCCAGGTTCCCCTTTCTCAGTTGGTATGACTGTCAGCCTTAGGTTCTGAACACTTTTTTTCCTTCCCTTCTGCTAGTCATTGGCTGATTCTATGGGCAATTTGGGGAAAGAGAAGATAGATTTGTGTAATTTAAGGTCCAGATGTTGTGAACAAAGCAAAAACAACTGCATATATATGTGTATTGTACATTTTGTGCATTATCTATTTTCAGTCACCCTCTTTTTTGTACTCAGTACTCAGTAGGACTTGGTATATCTTCTATCTAGACATTAGCCCTTTATTTCATGTCCAAACATTTATCACTGTGGGATAAAACCTAGACTTAAAAATATTTATAGCCTTTAATTTAACCTTGTGGTTAATTTGAGAAAAATGTGAGTGTTATAAGGAAATTAGAAGTCACTATGAGTGACACTTGACTCGTTGATTACACCTCTGCAGGTACATCAAGACTGCCAGGATAAGATTTCAAACTTTTGGCTTTCATAATGACATTATCCCATTAAGATATCCTCACTCCTCACTGTCAACCACATTAAGTACAAACCTCTTAAACCCTACAGAAAATGCCCCAACTTGCCTTTTGATCTTTAAGTTACACTATTTCCATTCATAGACCCAGTGCTTGTCTAACTGGATAATCAGAGATTCTTCCACATTCTACAATTATCTTGCACAATAACCATCTCTGCACCTCTGCACAACTGTGCATCCTATCTCTTCTACCCATGTCTTGGTTATCTAGTGCTGCTACAACAGAAATACCACAAGTGGATGGCTTTAACAAAGATAAACTGATTTTCTCACAGTCTAGTAGGCTACGAGTCTAAATTCAGGGTGTCAGCTCCAGGGGAAGGCTTTCTCTCTTGGTTGGCTCTAGAAGAAGGTCCTTCTCAACAGTCTTTTTCTGGACTAGAAGCTTCTCTGCACAGGAACCCTGGGTCCAAAGGATGTGCTCTGCTCTCGGTGCTTCTTTCTTGGTGGTATGAGGTCTCCAACTCTCTGCTTGCGTCCTTCTCCTTTTATCTCTTATAAAAGGTGATGCAGGCCACACCCCAGGGAAACTCCCTTTACCTTGGATCAGGGATGTGACCTGAGCGAGAGTGTTACATCCCACCCTAATCCTCTTTAACCACAGGCAGAGATTATGATTTATAACTCAAAGGAAAATCACAAAATGGAGGACAACCACACATTACTGGAAATCATGGCTTAACCAAGTTGACACATATTTCTTGGGGGACACAATTCAATCCAATGACAACCCACAATGAATTCTCCTCTTTTTCTCAACTGTCTCCTACCCATTTGAGGCTCTGGCTGGTGTTTCATCACCTCCACTAAATCTTTCCTGGCCATCACAGTCCTTATGTGAATTTCTATAGCCTGAATGTTGGTATCATATTTTGTTCTCATAAGATACTGTTTCATATTTTTGTATTATTAATTAATTAAATTTAGGGATAAATTTTGTCTCTACGATAGTAGTCCAAGCCCTTGGAGAACAAAGTCTAAATCCACTACCTTCCAATGCACCTAGAAGTTCTTGGCACATAATAGAAGTTGAGTCAATACAGTGAAACCTGAGAGCCAGAACTCAACAGGACTGCCTTGTTTTTCTGGGTCTTGAAAGTTTTTCATCATTGACAGGGTGTGGTCTTACCACTTTTCTATCACTTTCTATTAGTGGAAAATATTTGCATTTTCCTTCTCTGACAGGTTTTTGCCTTCCACAGGCTCCACTTTTGCAGGTTTTACTGTATTTATTTATTGAAAGAACAGTCCATAGCAATGTTCTCCTCTGTATTTCTCCCTGCCCAACTCCTTGCCCAGGGCATATGCTACTCTGTCCTGAACTATCTAAATGAGGATATACATATTAAAAACAGTATTTTTTCCACCCTTTTATGTATGCTATCTCAACTTTTTATCCTCAAAATAATCCAAAGGGTATGTTAGGCTGATATCATCATTCCCATTTTTCAGAGAAGGAAACTGAAGTGCCAGTGTTTTCTAAGATCACAGAACAAGTAAAGCCAAGACAAGACGCTAGGTCCTCTGATTCTCAACCTTAGGCTCATCTTAGACTTTGAAGAAATAAAATAGTATATGGTAATAAAGGGAGAGTATATACTAAGCAGGTAAATGGCAATATGCAAGGCATTTGGTGAGGAAAATAAATAGCAAAATACAATTATTCAATAAGGTAAAAAATTAGGCAGGAGCAGCTGTTGAGGAGAAGAGCTAGTTAGAAAAAGGACATTGGGACTATTTCTATGAAGAGATAGCATAGCAAGGAATCTGAGCAGGCACTAAGCCTTGACTTACTGTTCCTTCATTACTTGCAGCTTCAAATTACAGATTTAAGTAAAATTCTGATGAGATAAAAACATCTCGCCTTCTTTTGATACTTAAGCATCGCTCGTTAATGCCATGGAAACATGTTCTTTAATTAAACAAGTGGGGATCAAAGGAAGTTGCTGAACATCTCAATGAGATCCCATGTCTGCCTAAAATTTTCCAAGACTCTTTAATCTTTCTGTGTTTGATTCCTAAGTGCACAGGTGGTAGATCTGTTCAGTGCATTTTGTATTCTCAGTTAGAGCCTCGTGTATATTATCACTTCCAAAAGAGGTAATCACAGGGATTCTAGGTCTTTGTTAAATATTTATGCTTCTCCCTGTCATGTCTCCCACTCAATGTCTCCTTAGCATGTCCCTTTTGATCCCCTGCCTCCCAGGTGTCTTCTTCTACCTGAGCTCAGCTGTCAACCCCATTATCTATAACCTGCTGTCTCGCCGCTTCCGCGCAGCCTTCCAGAATGTGATCTCTTCTTCATGCAAACAGTACCATTTCCAGGATCCCCCACCAGGCCCACCTGCCCAGCGGAACACTTTGGTGACAGAATTCCACCTTATGGAGCTGATGGAAGATTCGGCTCCCCAGTGGCCTTGTCAGTCATCCTTCCGAAGCTCCCACCTTTCTACAGCCCTCTGAACTGGACAGGGACGCAGAAAGGAGCGATTAAGGGGGCCATGTTCCGAAGGCCTGGATTCTTTCAGAATTGACATTTCTCTGTCTCGGCACTGCAGGGAGGTACAATCCATAATATATGCCTTCTTATATGATGTTAAGGGGGTGAAACGGTTCTTAGAACTCACGTATCCATCCCTAGCTATTGTTGTTATTTTTAACAAATGTGAAAACTGAGGCTTATGGCTGAGCCTGGAACTCAGGCCTCCTGATCTTTAGTTATCTTTCTGCTATCCTTCCTGCCTAGTGTCCCTTCTCTAGTTCATGAAGAAGACATGACTGGCAAAGCATGTGTAGTGCCTATACTTTGAGTGATGTCCACTGTTGGGAATGATTTTTCCTGAATCATCCATACTCTTAGTCAGGCTGTCACTCTTACAGCCAATGACCACTGTGAGCCACAGAAGGGAGACATGGAGGTGTTGTTCTATTTTGTAAGATTTGAGGATACAAGTCTTACACAGCAAACTATTGACCCTACCCACTGCCTCACAGACTGCCATTACAACATGTTTCCTGAGTCCTGAAGCTTTTGCTTTAAGAGTACCCCTGATAACCTGGGAATTTTCCGTAGAATTATCATCTATCCCAACATTCCAGCCTCCAAGCTGTGATCAGTTATTCCTCACCAGGAATGGAATCAGGTATAAGTTCAACTTAGAACGGAATGGGAAAAAGAGAGAAGAGGCAGTGGTGGAAGTCCAAGAAAGATGTTGTTTTGTTGTTGTTATGTGCCTTTGAGCTGATTTTCAACTCAAAGCAACCCCATGTGACAGAGTACAACTGCCCTATAGGGTTTTCTAGGCTTAATTCTAAATACAAACAGTCATTTTCATAATTTGGTCTAAATCTGTATATCTTATGTCTTTATAAATAGAGATGTGGTCTACTATCTTAGAACAAAGATAAGCCAAATGGTAACTAATGGTCTCAAACCTATGACTTTCACCTCCTTAATTCTTCATTACCAATATAATACTCTTCACACGTAATATGGACAAAACCTATTCCACATTCTTCTCCCATCATATCATCACAGGTAATGTACAGTCTATTCATACTCGATTACTTGCTCTTCTTATGAAAATACACCCCATAGTTTTCCCCAGCCACATATCTTTGCTCATGGAATACCTTCTTTATCTCCAGTCTTCATTTGTTGCTATCATGCCCACCCTTCAACATCCATCTCAACACAGTACCTCCTCCACTGAAGCCTGGCTTGATTTATTCAAATAGACGTGCTATTTGACTTTTCTATCAGCATATGTCTCAAGCTTTTTTTCTATTCTGCTTTGTATTTCAGCATTTAATATTCTTGCTTTGCCAGAATGCAAATTTGTCAAAGGCACTACATATCTTGTGTTCATTTTGCTGTCCCTGGAACCCTGTCAGCATATCTATCACAATGGTAGGAGCTCAGTAAATATGTGGTAAAGTCAGTTGGCATCATGTTCCAATGCATTGAGCCAAATGGAGCCATGTTAAGAACCACAGAGGCTAAGATTATGTTTGTGATGAGGATACCTGATCTTTAGTTGCCCATTTAATCAGTCAGGATTAGTGATTACAATGGCATGCCTGCTGTGCCTATGATATAAGAAGGCCCTTCCGAACCCCAGGGATTATTGATGCTGAAACGTGAAAGTCCCAGCTTTTAATCTCTGAATTTTTCTTAAATTGAATGAGTTATCCTATTGATAAATGATGGCACTGGTCTCTCATAACATTCATCTTCAAAGTGATTCAGTATAAAAAAAAATTGATAATTACAACTCAACTTTAATGAATCAGAATTCTACAGTCATGATTTATATTGTTAAACAGAATTTTCTGGGCATTTGAGGATTAAGTCGAAAACACCGACCGAGCCAGGCAAAACCTCAGAAATGGAGAAGAAATAAATTTCTTTCTTGCCTTTGAAAGTAAAGACATTCCTAAATGAGGATCTAAGAGGGTCACTATCCTTAACATCAATTTTCAATGACCAGGACAAAAATGATGCTGCTTTGGGTATAAATGATGGACAGAAAAACAAGCAACATTAGAACTAAAGCCAGTAATTTGGTTACTTGACTAAAACTTTGTTTTCTTTTCATTTGTCTTTTTCTCCTGAAAATTTATATTCAAAATTACCATTGACTCATTCTTTCATCCAGCAAATCTTCATTTAGTGCCCATTAGATGCTAAGCATTGTGCCAGGGTAGGGGACAAAGAGGTGAATCAGAGAGAAATTTCCTGTCCCTGAAAGTTTACATCTAGTGGAGGAGAAAATTATTTTTTAAAACCATCAGCCAAGAAATTATTTAAATCCAGTTGTAATCCACCTACAAACCAAAACCCATTGCCATCAAGCTGATTCCAACTCATAGCAACCCTATAAGACAGAGTAGAACTGCCCCATAGGGTTTCCAAGGAGCAGCTGGTGGATTAGAACAGCCAGAATTTTGGTTAGCAGCTATAGCTCGCTGTAGCGCTTAACCACTGCACCACCAGGGAGCTGATATTTGACAAAGGGCTAAAGTTCATTAGATGGGGAAAAGATAGTCTCTTTAACAAATGGTGCTGGCATAACTGGATGTCCATCTGTAAAAAAAACAGAAACAGGACCCATACATCACACTATACACAGACTCTAACTCAAAATGGATCAAAGACCTGAATATAAAACCTAAAACAATAATGATCATGGAAGAAAAAATAGCTATAACACTAGGGGCTCTAATATATGGCATAAATACAATACAAACCATAACTAACAATGCACAAACACTAGAAGATAAACTTGATAACTGGGAGTTCCTAAAAATTAAAGACTTAAGCTCATCAAAAGACTTCATCAAAAGAGTAAAAAAAGAACTTATAGACTGGGAAAAAATTTTTTTCGCTACAACATATCCAACAAGGGTCTAATCTCTAAAATATACAAAATACTTCAGTAACTCAGCAATAAAAAGACAAATAATCCAATTAAAAAATGGGCAAAGAATATGAAGAGACACTTGGCTAAAGACGACATTCAGGTGGCTAACATACGTAAGGAAATGCTTGCAATCATTAGCCGTTAGAGAAAGGCAAAGGAAAACTACAGTGAGATACTATCTCACTAAGGCCAGCACTAACACAAAAAGCACAAAATAACAAATGTTGGAGACGTTGTGGGGAGATTGGAAGGAACTCTTATGTACTGCTAGTGGGAATGTAAAATGGTACAACCACTATGGAAAATGATATGGCACCTCCTTAAAAAGCTAGAAATAAGATACAATCCAGGAATCCTGTCACAGGAATAGACATATTCACACTAGTGCCCATTGCAGCATTATTAACAATAGCAAAAAGATGGAAAAAACCTAGGTGCCTATCAACAGATGAATGGATAAACAAATTATGGTACATACACCAAATGGAATACCACGCAAGGATAAAGAACAATGTTGAATCAGCTTAACATCTCACAACATGGATGAGCCTGGAAGGCATTACACTGAGTGAAATAACTCCATCACAAGAAGACAAATATTGTATGAAACCACTATTATAAAAACTCAAGAAAAGATCTACACACAGGAAAAAAACTTTGATGGTTACAAGGTGGGGGAGGGATGGGGAGAGGAAGTCACTAACTAAATAGTGTCGACTTTGGGAAATCAAATGACAACAAACAACGTAGAGGAAGTCAGCACAATTTGACAAAGGCAAAGTCATAGAAACTTCCTAGACACATCCAAACACCTTGAGGGACCAAGCAGCTGGGGCTGAGGGCTAGGGACCATGGTCTTGGGAGACATCTAGGTCAATTGGCATATAGTTCATAAAGAAAATGTTCTACATCCTTCTTTGGTAAGTAGCATCTGGGGTCTTAAAAGCTTGCAAGCAGCTATCTAAGATACATCCCATCTGGAGCAATGGAGAATGAAGAAAACCAAAGGCACAAGGAAAATATCAGCCCAAACTACTAAAGGGGCACAGCCACCACCAGCCTGAACCCAGAACAACTAGACGGTGCCCAGCTACCACCACCAACAACTCTGACAATATCACAGTAGAGGGTCCCAGGCAGAGTGGGAGAAAAAATGTAGAACAAAATTCAAATTCACAAAAAAAGACCAGACTTGCTGGTCTGACAGAGATTGGAGGAACCCCCAAGACTATAGCCCCCAGTCACCCTGCTAACTCAGAACTGAAGCCACTCCCGAAGCCCACTTTCCAGCCAAAGATTAGACAAGCCCTATAAAATAAATGGTAACACATGTGAGGAACACGCTTCTAAGTTCAATTGAGTATACAAGACCAAATGGGCAACTCCTGCCCAAAGGCAAGATGAGAAGGCAAGAAGAGACAGGAAAACCAGACGAATGGACATAGGGAATCTGGGGTGGAAAGGCAGGGGGTGCTGACACATTGTGGGAACTGCAACCAATGTCACAAAACAATTCATGTATAAATTTTTGAGTGAGTAATTTATGCTGTACACTTTCACCTAAAGCACAAAGTTTTAAAAAAGAATAAAATAAATCCAATTATGAAGTGTGCTATAAAATACAAATACAAGTACTATGAGGATATATAAAAAGGGGCTTAACTTAGAAGAAAAAAAGTGATTGTTAATTGAGTTTTTGCCCCCTCACACACCATATTTAATACAGGCAGCATATATTTTAAGATAAAAATTTAAATGTAACAAGTCCTAGAGTTAGTTCACACAAAACAAGCAGAACAAAGGGGAAAACTAAATTATTAAATGCTCCTCAATGGTTGACAGCTCATGTCATGGATTGAATTATGCCCCTCAAAACTGTGTGTATCAGTTGGGCTGGGCCATGATTCCTGGTATTGTGTGATTTTTCTCTATGTTGTAAATCTTGCCTCTATGATGTTAATACAGAAGGATTGGAGGCAGTCGTGAGGCAAGACTCAGCCTACAGGATTGGATTGTGCCTTGAGGCAATCTCTTGAGATAATAAAAGAAAGAAGCGAGCAGAGAGACAGGGGGACCTCATACCACCAAGAAAGCAGTGCCGAGAGTAGAGTGCGTGGTCCCTGCATGGAGAAGCTCCTCGTATGGGGGAAGATTAACAAGAAGGCTGACAGAGACAGAGAGCCTTCCTCTAGAACTGACACCCTGAATTTGGACTTTTAGCCTACTTTATAGTGAAAAAATAAATTTCTCTTTGTTAAAGCCATCTACTTGTGGTATATCTGTTATTTAAAAAAAAAAAACCCACTGCCAACGAGTCGATTCCGACTCTATAGCAGAACTAAATGACTAAGACACCGCACCAACTCTTTATGCAGTCCTTGTGATTTTTGAACTTTAGAGTAATGATAAACCATTGTCATCGAGTTGATTCCTACTTACAGTGACCCTATAGGACAGAGCAGAACTGCCCCATAGAGTTTCCAAGGAGAGCCTGGTGAATTCGAACTGCCAAGCTTCTGGTAAGCAGCTGTAGCTCTTAACCACTATGCCACCAGGGTTTCCAGAATAATGATATAAGAGGCAAAAAGTAAATGTTTGTTTAGTAAAATATTTGTAATTTAACTCTTCTTCAATGAAGAGTGGCTTTTGAGCTTTCCAGTAATTCACAAAAGTAGTAAAGTGAAGTAGTGACATCCAGAATGTTCCTTGCCAAATTAATTTGTCCAGTTCAAACAGATGGAAGAGATTCTCAATCTGAGAGCTTAGACCAATGTCAGGAGGTTCAAGATCCCCTGAAATTGTATTCAGAGTTCTTTGTGTGCACTTGCCCACTCCCACGCCTTAGCAAAAGGGTTTATAGCTTTGATTAGCTCCTCAAAGTAGGCTGTAATTCAAATTATTATAACCACTATTGTGAAGTGTCCTTAACAGTCTTACTTAAAAATATTCTCTTAATAAACTGAAATCAAATAAAGGCGTTGCGGAAAAATTTAAAAGTTCCATTCCATCACAAGAATTCAGTACGTATAAGAATTAGCCTTTACAGCGGTGTGCTGGTGCCATCTTGGATTGGCTTGCAAAAACTTACTATTAAATGTTTAGAGATTTTGTGAGCTCAATGTCAAAGACTGGTAACCTGAAATTTGTCACAGTGAGAATATTTATATTACAGAAATTGGCAAACACTCCAAACCAGCCTCCCTTTTCCCCCCACCCCCAAGCCAGTATATCGGCATACCACTGGCTATAAAGATGCTGGCAATCTGATATCTCATTATAACATATGTGATTTGTTTGTAGAATAAATGTCCAATAACTGTTATAATAACAAACTCCTTAAAGTTGTGGTTAACTCACTTAATAAAAACAGCCAATGGATCAAATTTTTGTCCCAGAGGTACCAGATAAATAAGCTAAAACATGCTAATTATGATATGAAAGCCTCATCAGCATTTTATAATTAACCTAGAGTAGAAATAATTACCCTTGGATGTTTTCCATTAATATTATTACAGAAAGTAGCAACACATATACTTGTTAACTTCTCTATACATCTGTTTTTAAATATCCCACAGGGTTCACTGTAAAAAGATGCAAATTTTTTATGTTCTCCTTCACTTGGCTGGAGACCTCACTTCCTTAAATATATAGAAAAGTACTTTTAAAACATTGTAAGGAAACTTAAAGTTATACTAGCTTATGCAAGCCAAGCAAACGTCAAGGTCCAGCTCACCTAAACAATCTAGTTTCTACATTTTTTTCACCCCCTTTAAATCATTAAATTGCGTTTGAACTCTACTTTAGATACACATACATGTTATACTTCGGAAATATTTTCTAGGTAATGTCAGTGTTTGGAAGCTTTAGCTAAAATACGTAATATGGCCTAGAGACTGTTGCATGTACCTAAATTATACCATTCCCAGTGAAATACATACACTGTGCAAAATACATGTGGTAAATTTTATAGGCTAGAATTGTTAGACTGGGTTGGTTAAAAAAAAAAAAGACTACTTAAAAAGAAAAACCAAAAAAACCCGAACCCATTGCCACCAAGTCAATTCCAACTCATAGTGACCCAACAGGACGGAGTACAACTGCACCATAGAGTTTCCAAGGAGAGCGTGGTGGATTCAAACTGCCGACCTTTTGGTTAGCAGCCGTAGCTCTTAACCACTATGCCACCAGCGTTTCCCTTAAAAAGAAAAGCAATTCATTATTTTCAAAGGCATGAAATTATTTGTTCATTAAGAAGCCTGCTTTAACGTGTAGATAAGAATGATTCATGAGTAAATCGATATTTTGAAAATAGATCTTAACAATGCTTGAGTAACGTGTGTTTATTTGGATAATGTCCCAACAGAGGGACTATCTTCCATAATTTCATGCTGCCTTTTGTAAATGTTGGAGATTTTAGTATAGATCCTGACTAAGTTGCCAATTCTTTAACAATAGAAACAGAATGAAGTTTTACTTTATAACATTCATGTGCGTTATCAGCTCACTAAATCCAGCTTCACAGAGAGGAAGGCATTGTTATTATCCCTTCGAAACTGTTGAGAAACTAAGAATTATCCTTACTTTACATTTGGGAAACTTAGACAAGCAAACACAAAACGCAGAGAAATATAACAGTAAGTAATTATGTCTAGCTCCTTGGTGATTCATGGATGCGTTCTCACCTTCCAGGCAGGAGACCCAGGTTCCATTCTCAGCCAATGCATCTTATGCTCATCCCCCACCCACCTACAGCGGAGGCTTGTGTGTCGCCATGATGTTGAAAGGGTTTCAGCAGAGCTTCCAGACTAGGACAGATTAGGAAGAAAGGCAATCTGCTTCTGAAAATCAGCCAGTGAACACAACCGTTCAATCCTGCTGTGTATGGGGTCGCCATGAGTTGGGGGCCAACTGCACAGCAGATAACAGCAACAACCAGAGCATGAATCTGCAGGTCAGCTGGGGGGACTGCACCACAGCTACAGTCTGGGGCACTGGTATGAGGCACAAAGGACACCTGGAGTTTGTGTTTCTCATGGCAATGGCAGAAGTCCTAAAAGGCTAGCCAACCTGCAAAAGTCAGTGTAAAGCCTCTGCTTGAGATAAGCCTGCTAACATCTCAGCAGCAAAAGCAAGTTGTATGGCCAATCCCAAAGTTAGGGGGCCTGGAAGTACATTCTGCTCATCAAGAGGCCACATCAAAGGTGGGGATGTTTAATATTGCCAGAGGGGAGTGAAGAATCAAAAGTACGGACACACAGCTAGTAAGTGGCAGAGGTAGAGTTTGAAACCAGGACAATCTAACTCCAATATCAGAGTGTTCTCATTATCCCACACGGACTCTACTTCATTGACATCACGGAGAAAGCCTTTCAACTTAAGTCATCCCTAGATATAGCCTCTTCATTTACTCATTAATACAGACCAAAGAGCAAACACAATAGTTAGGAGTATGAACACTAGAGTCAGGCACCTGAGTTCAAATCCTGACTGTGACAGTGATTAGCTGTGTGACCTTGGGCAAGTTTCTTAATCTCTCTGTGGTCCAGTTTTTCTATCTATAAAATGGAGATAAAGATAGTACCTATACGATAGTGCCTATGTGAGATTAAATAAGTTAATGTGCTTTTTGCACAACTCCTAGGACAGTGCCTGACACATAGAAAGTGTTCTAAAAAGTGTTTGTGGGAAAATGATAAGAATGGGAGCATTTATTGTTTCAGGAAGTTATATATTTTTAATACCATTTCACTTTGTTTACAGTTTTTAGCAAATATTCCTCTCTTTGGCAGCATTCAAATGCAAAATGATTTCAATGAGCTCCACATCAGGAAATCTGCCAGCTGCTTTTTTGTAGTCATTTTCACCACCTAAAATGAGCTGCCCAAGATTCCATCACCAACAGCTAGGATTTCATTAATAATGAAGGCATGAATATGTATTAAAGATTGTTTCTCTGTTACATGAAAGATTAATCAATATTTTGATAGGGCAGTCAGGAAAACAACAAGGAGCCCAGGCTGTTAAGAATGGCTAAGCATATTAATTGTGTTTGAAGGCCTTCGACCTGTCTATGACTGGGGAATTCAGTGGCTGATATCTGGCTTTCAGAATTAGAAGGCAGAAGGCTAAGGATCCAACTAATGTGATCATTCTAGCGTAGACACCAAGCTCAGAGATGAATAATGGGAAAACAAGCTTCAGGGGCATTAACCATAGCACTATTTCTAGTACATGCAGAAATGGATATTTAGCTTCATCACGTCTCCCAACCTCAATGTCAAATGTGCATCCCATATGGCACTTACTATGAGGCAGATACTGGGCCATGTGTTTCACAACCTTATTATATAATCCTTATAACAATCCCCATTTTACAGACAAGAAAACTGAGTCTTCGAGAGATAACTGAGTTGCCACTCACGTAAATGAGACGATCAAGATTCAAAGGCAGAAACTCTGATCTGGAACCTATTCTCAGCAGTTGTATGTGTTGTTGCATGCTATAATGTTATACATTCTGTACACATGCCCTCCCCCCACCTACTTAGTAAATACTGACTATATACCAAGTGGCAGACACTGAGCTAGATCTAAAAACACAGAAAATGGATAACAAATAAATATCCTTAATCTATTGAATCTATGGCTATTAAATTGACACTTTGACTCAAATTGAAAGAATGTCTAAGAATGTAGTCTAAATCTGACCTCTGTCATTTTTACTTACCGGAGCTGTCATTTCATTACGGCGAGACTAGAAGTTGAGGATGGCAAATAGGAGGATCTGTGGCAGACAGAGAGAAACTCCCCAAGTGTTACAAAGTGTCGGGAAAATGATCCTTAGATGAGCTGTAACTTGTCTGAAATTCTTCTCTCCTTCCCCTTCTTAATTCATTCCTCCTAGACTTCTTTTCTGACCCCTTTTTCTCTTATTCTAAATTCCCATCCCCATCCCCTAGGACTCAGGCATACTTTCACAGGATCACTTCTGTGGCTCCTGGAAACCATTCTCTAGTAGTTTCATTTAATCTGTAGGGCCAGTATGATTCACGCTTGGTATGAATAGTGCCCCCCCCCACACACACAAACACACACACACAGTCACTAGAAACACTCTCTCACTTCTAGGCCTCACATTTCTATCTCAAAAGATCACTTCTCTTTTAAAGTACAAATACTTGTAAGATATTAACACCTGTATATTAATTAATTTATAGATTTTTTTTCTTGATGGAAAAGATCAAGATACCACAGAAAAAGAAATATTTCTTGTGTGTTAGATCAAGCACAGATCTGCCTAGATCGGTGGTCCCTAATCTGGAGACATTTTTGATTGTTATGACTTGGGGGCTGCTCCTGTCATCTAGTGAGCAGAAGCTGGGGATGCTGCTCAACATCCTAATATGTACAGGACAGCCCCCATAGAATTACCCAGACCAAAATTTCAATAGCACTGAGGTTAATAAGCCCTGGTCTAGAAGAAAGATAGCTGGGCCCTCCTGGAACAGAATTTGTTTGTTGGAAAGAATGTCCAAACTACAAAGGATCTGAAAAAGTATAACCAAACTGCCTTTTTGTTGACATTAAAACCAAGACTCGGGACATGTTCCAGTTCCTTTATCCATAAAACAAAAATATGATTTTTCAAATAAGAAACAGTTTAAAGGAGAAATTCTGGGAAGATGGTGGCGTAAACAAACCCTCAGTCCAACCCTCCCTGACAAACACAATAAGAAATACCACAAGGAAACAGTGCTCAGCTTCGAGGGACTCTGAATCGGGAAGCAGAGGAAACCAGCGAGGAACTGTAAGGAGGCAAGAATCAACAAATCAATGAGTCATATACGGTATGAAAATCACTTCTCCTTCTGTCCCTGCCCCTCTCCCACCCATACAGTCCACGAGCTGCTGTGAACCAGAGTAGCAGCTCCAGAAAAAGAGCCTGCTTCTGGAACTATCACAGCCCCTGCCTGTACAAAGAGACAGGACCCCAAGCTTCTGCCCTAAAATCAACAAGGCAGACCTCCCTGGGGGTCCAGTTGGAGTGTGCCAGCACCTCCCCCATCCAGATATTGACAGTTGCAAGCCTACTGTGAATTTTTGAAGAAGGCCCATGCAGTGGAGTCTGCTCTCATAGTCAGCACTGTACTTGCCTCTATGTGTACCCCATTGCTCAGGCCTCTGAAACCAATAGGACAGACCTCCATGGGGATCAGTTTAGGTCTGTCTGCTTCCCCTTACAGTCAGAACTGAGAAGTACTGATTTAGGCTGCTGTGGGCTAGGAAGCAAGCATATTGAGTGAAGGCTATACCCACAGACAATGTACTGTGAGATGGGCTCTGAAAGCAATAAGGCAGACCATCCTAGGGGTCCACTCAGGGTGTGACTACCCCTCCCCCAATTGGTAACTGTCAGCTGCTGGACTGATATAAACTCCCATAAAAGGTTCCCTACAGTGGAGTCAGGAGATGGGTCACCTAAGCGGCGACTGTTCCCCTAATCACCACAGGGCTATGGGGGCTCTGAAATGAACAAGACAGATCTTTCAGAGGTCCTTCTGGGGGATGCTGACCCTCCTCCTCCTGAAATGGAGGAAAATCTGCCAATGCTTCCCCCTCTGCCAGCTCAGACATAAGCAGCCCCCACAGAACAAGGAAGGAAAGTTTGGGGAAAATTGGAGGGCAACACCCAGCCCTGAAAGGGGCTTGCTGGATGTGGGTTTTCCGACTAAAAACATAGTTGCAGAAACAGGGTAGGGAAGAGAATAACCAGAGTACTGCACCCTCTGGTGGAAAAATTGGTTAGTACACAATATCTCACCCCAGTAGTGGTGCCTGCAAGTGGACAGACTGACTATAGCATGTTCTCTGGTGTGTTTAGGAAAGATTGAAGGCTGAAAAAACGAGATCTGGAACTTTCAAATTCCAATTAAACCAGGGAGGGAGAAGGAGCTATCTCAGAGAGGGAGAGGAAACGATAAATAAAGGCCAAAGGCTCTGCCAACCTTAGAGTTTCTTACAGAAAGTAGTGCAGGCAAAAACACCAAATACTGGGCAAAACTGAGTAAGTTAACACCCTCAAAAATTTCAACGCCCCAATAAAAAAAACAAGCACACGACAAACAAAGAACAGAGAAACAAGGGCCCATCCAAATGATCATGACAAAAGGACTGAAAGGGCACCGAGGGATGACTGAATAATGAAAAAAATGGAATAATGTAATACAACAACATAATTAAAAAACTACGGGAAAACATAGGCAAAGAGCTAAAAGAAATAATGAAATGAAAGAACAAAATGAGAATCTAAAAAAAAGAGATTGCAACTGAAAAGAACAATAATTGACGTGAGAAACACAACAGAAGGACTTACCAACAGGTTCAATCAGTCAGAAGAAGGAATCACCAAATAAGAGAATAAGATAGTTAAAATCACAGATGCTGAAGAGCAACAAGAACCAAGGCTCAAAAAGGCTGAGCACAGACTAGTGCAATTATGGGAAAACAACAAGAGACCTAATGTACATATGATGGGAATTCCAGAAGGAGATGAGAGAGAAAAACGGACAGAAAGTACATTTGAAGAAATAATGACAGAAAATTTCCCCAAAATAATGAAGGACATGAATCTACAAACTCACAAAGCTCAAAGGACCCCAAGCAGGATGAACCCAAAGAGATCTACAATAAGACATATCACAGTTAGACTCTCAAAAATTAAAAATAAAGAGAGAATCCTGAAAGCAGTGAAAGAGGAACAAAGTACCGATTTTCTTCAGAAACACTGGAGGCCAGAAGGCAATGGAATGACATGCTTAAAAAGTGGTGGAAAAAAGAAAAGACTCTCAACCAAGAATACTATATCCAGAGAAATTATCCTTCAATGAGGGTGAACTTAAAACATTTCCAGACAAACAGAAGCTGAGAGAGCTCAAATCCACCAGACCAGCCCTACAAAAAATACTAATAGGAGTTCTAGAGATGGAAAGGAAAAGACACTAGGAAAGTAATTCAAAGCTATACATTAAAAAGATTATTAATAAACAGAAATGCTTGGAGAAGAGTAAGGGCTAGTAACAAGGAATTCATGCTTGATAATTCTAAATGTTTTGTCCTTCATTTTTTTTTATATCAAATATATAAAAGGCAAGGAAAAAAATTATGTTGTAGGGCATATGAAATACAAAGACTTAACTAGTGATAACAAAATGGGAGGGGATAGGAATGATATAGAGATAGACTTTCTTGTATGTTACTGAAGTTAAGTTGGTACCAACATACTCTAGAATGTTATAAATACAAGCTCTTACATGTAATATTCATGGTAACCACTAAGACTATATATACATAAACATACACAAAAGAAAAGCAGAAGGAAACCAAAGGACTTACTACAATAAACCAACAAAACACAAAAGCAAGCATTACTAAAGGACAAAGACAAGGCTTAAGGCATATAAAAAACAAATAACAAAACAGCAGAAGTAAGTCACTTCTTATCAGTAATTACAGTAAATTTCAATGGACTAACTGCCCCCAATTAAAAGGCAGAGAGTGGCAGAATGGATAAAAAAAAACAGGATCCAACTACATGCTGTTTACAAGAGACACACTTTAAACCCAAGGATACAAATAGGTTTGAACATGGAAGAATGGGAAAAAATATTCCATGCAAATAATAACCAAAAGAGAGCTGGGGTAGCAATCTTAATATTAGATAAAGTAGACTATTAGACAAAATCTGTCAGAAGAGATAAAGATGGACATTACGTATTGTTATGAATTGAACTGTGTCCCCCAAAAATATGTATTATAATTCCTAACCTCTATGCTTGTGGTTAGGAAACCTCGGTGGCGTAGTGTTTAAGTGCTACGGCCGCTAACCAAAGGGTTGGAAGTTCAAATACGCCAGGCGCTCCTTGGAAATTCTGTGGGGCAGTTCTACTCTGTCCTATAGGGTTGCTATGAGTTGGAATTGACTCAACGGCACTGGGTTTGGTTTTTGGTTTATGCTTGTGGTTATAATCCCAGTGGGTAATGGGTTTCTCTTTGTTATGTTAATGAGGCAAGATTAATTTAGAGTATGTCTTGAATCAATCTCTTTTCAGTTATAGAAGAGATTAAACAAGCAAGGGAGAGAAGCAGACATGGGGTAAGATAGATGGCAAGACACTTGGAAATCTCCAAGGAACCAAGAAGCAGAAGCTGAAGAGATAAGGATCTTCCTCCTGAGCCGAGAGAGAGAAAGCCTTCCCCTAGAGCTAGCACTCTAAACTTGAACTTCTAACCTACTAATCTGTGAGAAAATAAATTTCTGTTTGTATAAATCACCCACTTGTGGTATTTCTGTTATAGCAGCATTAGATAACTAAGACATATAGTGGTAAAAGCATCAATTAATCAAGAAGATTTAACAGTCATAAACATATATGCAACCAATCAAACCAAAAACCAAACCCAGTGCTGTCGAGTCGATTCCGACTCATAGCAACCCTATAGGACAGAGTAGAACTGACCTATAGAGTTTCCAAGGAGCACCTGGTAGATTCGAACTGCCAACCCTTTGGTTAGTGGCCATAGCACTTAACCACTATGCCACCAGGGTCTCCGTGCAACCAACACTGGGGACCTAAATATATAAAGCAAACACTGATAGAATTAAAGGGAGAAATAAATAGTTCAACAACAATAGTGGGAGACTTCAATACACCACTTTCAATATTGGACAGATCATCTAGAACGAAGATCAGCTAGGAAACAGAGGACCTGAATGACACTAAAACTAACTAGACTTAACTGACATAATAGAACACTCTACCCAAAAACAGAAAAATATACATTCTATTCCAGTGCACATGGATCATTCTGCACGAGAGACTACATTTTACATCACAAAGCAAGTCTGGATAAATTTAAAAAGATTGAAATCATATGAAGTATTTTCTCTGACCACAACAGAGTGAAGCTAGAAATCAATAACAGAAAAAAAAAAAAAAACCTGGAAAATACACAAACATACAATAATTAAACACCACACTGTTAAACTACCAATGGGTTAAGGAATAAGCCAAAAGAAAAATCACAAATTTCTTAGAGTCAAATGAAAATGAAATCACAATATACCAAAACTTATGGGATGCAATGAAGGGAGTACTCGGAGAAAAACTTATAGCAATAAATGTCTACATAAAAAAGAAGAAAGATCTCAAATTAACAGCCTAATTTAATAACTCCAGAAACATGAATGAGAAGAGCAAACTAAGCCTAAACTTGCCAGAAGAAAGAAATAACAAAGATCAGATCAGAAATAAATAGAAAACTGAAAAACAATAGATTCAATAAAACCAGAAGTTGGTTCTTTGAAAAGATCGATAAAATTGATAAACCTCTAGCTAGACTGACAAAGAAAAAAAAGAGAAAAGGTCCAAATAATCAAAATAAGAAACGAAAGAAGGAACATTACAACTGACCAGATAGAAATAAATAGAATCATGACCAAGTATTATGAACAAGTATATGGCAACAAACTAGATAACATAGATAAAATGAAAAAATTCTTAGAAGCACAGAGCCTTCCCAAACGACTCCAAGAGGAAACAGAAAGTCTCAACAGATCCATCACAGCTGAGGAGATCAATCACTGATCAAAATCTTCCCCCTAAAAAAAAGTCCTGGACCAGATGGTTTCACTGGGGAATTCTGCCAAACATTTAGAGAAGAATTGACACTAATACTGTTTAAACTCTTTCAAAAGATAGAGAAGGAAAGAATATTTCCTAACTCATTCTATGAAGCAAGCATAATCCTGATACCCAAACCAGACAATGACAGCACAAGAAAACTATAGACTAATATCTCTTATGAATATAAGTGCAAAAATCCTCAACAAAATACTAGTGAATGGAATCCACCACTTAAAGAGTCGTACACCATGACCAAGTGGGATTTATTCCAGGAATGCAGGGGTGGTTCAACATTAGAAAATCAATCAGCGTACTACACCACACATCAACAGTACAAACAAAAAGAACCACATGATCATCTCTATGGATGTAGAAAAAAAAATCTGATAAAATCTAACACCCTTTTTTGGTGAAAACCCTAAAGAAGATTGGAATAGAAGGGAAATTTCTCAAAATGATTCAGGGCATATAAGAAAAGCCAAAAACCAATATCATGCTTAATGGAGAGGAGAAAGGCTAAGAGCTCTTCCCTTGAAACCAAGAACAAGAAAAGGCTGCCCGCTTTCACCACTTATATTCAATATTGTATTAGAAGCCCTAGCCAGAGTAATAAGGCAAAAAAAAAAAGGGGGGGGGTTAGATTGGAAAAGAAGTAATTATGGATCCTATATATAAAAGATCCCAAGGAGTCCACAAGAAAACTTCTACAGCTAATAAAGGAATTTAGCAAAATTTCAGGGTTCAAGGTCAACAAACAAAAAGTGGTTGGGTTTCTATGTACCAGCAACGAGAAATCTGAAAGGAAAATTAGCAAAACAATTTCATTTACAATATCATCTAAGAGAATAAAATACCTTGGAATAAATCTAACCAGGGACATGAAGGACTTATACAATGAAAACCATAAAACATTGCTGAAAGAGATTAAAGAAGATTTAAATAAATGGAAAGATGTTCCATATTCATGGATTGGAAGATTCAATGTTGTTAAGATGTTAATACTACCCAAAGCTATCTATAGATTCAATGCAATCTTGAACAAAATCCCAACAACCTTCTTTACAGAATAGAAAAACCAATCCTCAACTTTACATGGAATGGCAAGAGGCCTTGAATAACTAAAACAGCACTGAAAGAGAAGAATGAAGTAGGAGGACCCACACCTCTTGATTTTAAAACATACTATACAAATAAATACTGGTGGACTATGAGTTGAGTTGGAATCGGTTTGATGGCATTTTTTTTTTCCTTTTTTTCTGGTTATATAGCAATACTAACCAAACAGCTTGGTACTGCTATAACAATAGACACATAGACTAATGGAATAGAACTGAGAGTCCAGAAATCAACCCACCCATCTATGGTCATTTGATGGTAGTCCATTCAATGAGGAAAGAAGAGTCTCTTCATTAAATGGTGCTGGGAAAACTGGATTTCCACATGCAGAAAAGTGAAACAGAATCCTTGCCTCACATTGTACACAAAAACAAATTCAAAATGGATTAAGGATCAAATGTGCAAGCTAAAACCATAAAATTCTTAGAAGAACAAGCAGGGGCAAGGTTGTCAGGCCTAGCTTTCAATAACGGATTGTCTAATATAATAACAAAAGCACAAACAGCAAAAGAAAAAATAAATAAATTAGACCTCATTAAAAACTTTTCTTCATCAAAAGACATTACCAAAAAACTGAAAAGGCAAGCTACCAACTGGGAAAATATCTTCAGAAATCACATATCTGAAAAGAATCTAATAACCAAAATAAATAAAAAAATTTTGATAACTTAACAACACAGACAAATAACCCGATCATAAATGGGCAAAGGACTTGAATACACATTTCAACAAAGATGATGTTCAAATGGCCACCAAACACATGAAAAGATGCTCAGTGTCAGCCACCAGAGAGATGCAAATCAAAACCACAATGAGATACAATTATACGCTCACTAGGATGACTAAGATTAAAAAAACAAACAAACAGAAAATAACAACTGTTGGCGAAGATGTAGGGAAATTGAAACTCTTATCCATTGCTGGTGGGAATGCAAAATGGTACAACCACTGTGGAAAACAGTGTGTTCCTCAAAAACTTAAAAACAGAACTACCATATGACTGAGCAATTTCACCCCTAGGTATATACCCAAAAGACTTGAAAGCAGAGATTTTATGCCAATGCTCATTGCAGCACTATCCACAGTAGCCAAAAGGTGGAAACAACCTAAATGCCCATCAATAGATGAATGGATATACAAATGTGGTCCATGCATACAATGGAATACTACTCAGCCAGTAGGAGAAATGAAGTAATGATACATGATACAGTGTGGCTGGAGCTGGAAGACATTATGCTGAGTGAAATAACCCAATCACAAAAGGACAAATATTGTATGACCTCACTTACATAAAAAGACAAGAAAAGACAAATGCATAGAGACCAAAGTTTATTAGTGGTTACCAGGGGCAGGAGAAAGAGGGAAAAGGGTGGCTAATGATGATGGAAAAATCACATTAAGGGTTGGCTTGCACAGCTGATTATTGTAATTTTTATCAATAAGTTGTATACCTGTAAGAAGTTGAATTGGCAAAAGTTGTGTGATAGATACATTTATAACAACAATTTAAAAAAAAAAAAAAGAGGCTGAGATTGCTTATGTACAACCAAACAATGCGTGGGATTTGATCCCTTGATTTGGAAGTTTAGAGTCATGGTTTCATGGTACATCCCAGGTAATTGGCCTAATAACATATTTAGTGCTTCTGTTCCACCTCCTAGTTGTTTGTGTAGTGGCTGAGGTCTCAAAAGCTTGAAAGTGGCAATCCAAGGCATCTTAACTGGTCTCTATTCACTTGACCCATCTCATTTTTTTCGGGTTATCTGCATCCTCTCCTGTTTTTCTTTTTATCAGTTTGGCCAATGGTTTATCGATTTTATTGAGCTTTTCAAAAAAATAGCTTTTGGTATTGTTAAGTCTTCCAATTGTTTTCTATCCTCTATTTCATTTAATTCTGCTCTAATTTTTTCTTATTTGCTTTCTTCTGGTGCCCAATGGCTTATTTTATTGTTCTCTTTCTATTTGTTCAAGTTGTAGGGTTAATTCTTTGATTTTGGTCCTTTCTTCTTTTTGAATGTATGCATTTACTGGTATAAATCAACCTCTGAGCACTGCTTTTGCTGTGTCCCAAAGGTTCTGGTAGTCTCTATTCACTTGGAGCAACAGAGGAAGAAGTAAAGTCAGAAATAGGAGGATATGGAATGCGCACCAAATTGCATCCATTAAAAACTGCCTCCTTTGCCATGAGATCAAATGAACTGGATGCTGCCTGGCTACCATACTGAACATTTTGATTAAAAATTCCATAGAAGAATCCTGATCAAAAGGGGGAAAATGTGGAACAGAATTTCAAATTATCATGACTTCTAGACTTCCTGGTATCATTGAGGGTAAATGAAACCCTGAAACTATTTCCCTGAGATAATCTTCAAACCTTGAGCCAAAAATATCCCCGAAGTCTTCCTAAAACCAAACAACAGTTCAGCTTAACTAGTGAAAAGGGCCTGCCTTGAGCATTATGCTCTTTTGAGAACTATCTATTTGTGTTCAAACTGACAACAGCAACTCGAAAGGATGGGAACCTTAGAAGTCAGTGAGGAAAAAAACTCAGAAAAGGAGGGTAAGAATGGTTGCACAATTTGAAGAATGTAATCAATGTGAATAAATAGTACATGTAGAAGCTGTTGAATTGGTGTGTTTTGCTATGTATATTCCAACAACAAAATAAGTGAAATTTAAAGGAAAAAAAAAAAAAAACTCTACCAAAAAAGTGAAAAGACAAACTACCGACTGAAAGAATATCTTTGGAAACCATATATCTTACTAGAATCTAATAAACAAAATATATATAAAACTTCAACAACCTAACAACAAAAGGACAGATAACCCAATTATAAATGGGCAAAGGATACCAATAGACATTTCACTAAAGAAGACAATCAAATGGCCACCAAATGCACGAAAATACACTCAGTGTCATTAGCCATCAGAGAGGTGAAAATCAAAACCTCAATGAAATATCATTTTACTTCTATTAAGATGGCTAAAATTAAAAAAAAAATGTTAGTGAATATGTAGGGAAATTGGAAACCTTATCCATTCCACCATGTGTCTATCAGTTTGTTGTTCTGTGGTGACTTGTGTGTTGTTGTGACACTGGATGCTTTGCCACTGGTATTTCAAATACCAGCAGGGTCACCCTTAGTGACAGGTTTTAGCTGAGCTTCCAGGCTAAGAGAGAGTAGGAAGAAGGACTTGGTGGTCTACTTCTGGAAGGAATTACCAGTGAAAACCTTATGAATAGCAGCAGAACATTGTTTGAAATAGTGTGGGAAGATGAGCCCCTCAGGTTGGAAGGCACTCAAAAGATGACTGAGGAACAGCTGCCTCCTCGAAGTGGAGTTGACCTTAATGACGTGGATGGATTCAAGCTTTCAGGGCCTTCATCTGATGATGTGGCATGACTCAAAATGAGAAGAAACAGCTGCAAACATCCATTAATAATCAGAACATGGAATATATGAAGTATGAATCTAGGAACATTGAATATTGTCAAAAAATGAAATGGAATGCATAAACATCAATATCCTAAGCATTAGTGAGCTGAAATGGACTGGTATTGCCCATTTTGAATCAGACAATCACATGGCCTACTCTGCAGGGAATAGTGAACTTAAAAGAAATAGCGTCCCATTCGTTGTCAAAAAGAACATTCCAAGATTGCTGTCACTTACAGAATAATATCCATATACCTACAAGGAAGACGAGTTAATACAACTACTACTCAAATTTATGTACCAACCACTAAAGCCTAAGATGAAGAAATTGAAGATTTTTACAAACTTCTGCAGTCTGAAATTGATCAAACAGGCAATCAAGATCCATTGATAATTACTGGCAATTGGAATGTGAGAGTTGGAAACAAAGAAGGATTCGTAGTTGGAAAATATGGCCTTGGTGATAGAAACGATGCTGGAGATCGCATGACAGAATTTTGCAAGACCAACTATTTCTTCATTGCAAATACCTGTTTCAACAACATAACAGTGACTCTACATATGGACTTCACCAGATGTAATACATAGAAGTCAAATCAATGACATCTGTGGAAAAAGATGATGGAAAAGCTCGATATCATTAGTCGGGACCAGGCCAGCAGGCAGCTGCAGAACAGTCAATTGCTTATATGCAAGTTCAAGTTGACACTGAAGAAAATTAGAACAAGTCCACAAGAGCCAAAGCACAATTGAGTATTAATTTAGAGACCATCTCAAGAATAGATTCGACAAGTTGAACACTAATGACCAAAGACCAGGTAAGTTGTGGAATGACATCAAGGACATCAAACATGAAGAAAACAAGAGGTCGTTAAAAAGACAGGAAAGAAAAGACCAAAATAAATGTCAGAAGAGACTCTGAAACTTGCTGAGTAGCCAAAGCGAATGGAAGAAATGATGAAGTAAAAGAGCTGAACAAAAGATTTTAAAGGGAGCTCGAGAAGATACAGTAAAGTATTATAATGATGTGTGTAAAGACCAGGAGATAGAAAACCAAAAGGGAAAAACATGCTTGATATTTCTCAAGATGAAAGAAATGAAGAGAAAATTCAAGCCTCAAGTTGCAGTATTGAAAGATTCTATGGGAAAATATTAAATGACCATGAAGCATTAAAGAAGATGGAAGAAATGCACAGAGTCACTGTACCGAAAAGAACTGGTCAACATTCAACCATTTCAGGAGGTAGCATATGATCAAGAACCTACGGTACTGAAGAAAGAGGTCCAAGCTGCACTGAAGGCACTGGCAAAAAATAAGGCTCCAGGAATTGATGAATATCCATTGAGATGTTTCAACAAATGCATGCAGCATTGGAAGCTCACTCATTTATGCTAAGAATTTTGGAAGACAGCTATCTGGTCCACCGACTGGAAGAGATCCATCTTCGTACCCATTCCAAAGAAAAGTTATCCAACAGAATGTGGAAATTATCAAACAATATCATTTGTATCATAGGCAAGTAAAATTTGCTGAAGATCATTCGAAAGTGGTTGCAGCAGTACATTGACAGGTAACTGTCAGAAATTCAAGGCAGGTTTAGAAGAGAACATAGAACCAGGGATATCACTGCTGATGTCAGATGGATCCTGTCTGAAAGCAGAAAATCCCAGAAAGATATTTATCTGTGTTTTATTGACTATGCAAAGTTATTCAACTGTGTGGATCATAACAAATTATGGATAACACTGCACAGAATGGGAATTTCAGGACACTTAATTGTGCTCATGAAGAACGTGTACTTAGACCAAGAGGCAGTCGTTAGAAAAGAACAAATGGATACTGCATAATTTAAAGTCAGGAAAGGTATATATCAGGGTTGTATCCCTTCAGCATACTTAGTTGTCCTGTATGCTGAGCAAATAATCCAAGAAGCTGGACTATACGAAGAAAAAAGCTGCATCAGGATTGGAGGGAAGACTCATTCGCAACCTGCCTTATGCAGATGACACCACCTTGCTTGCTGAAAGTGAAGGCTTGACTAGGGGATGATCACTGGCTCCCAAGATTTGCTTCCAACTTCACTGGCTTCCCCAGAGGGAGCTGCCTGAGAGAGGGAGACAGAGAGCATGCCCAAAGAGAAGCCAGAGTCTTTTTGCAACTCAATCTCAGAAGTGACAATCTGTAATTTCTGCCATATTCTGTTTGCTAGAAGAAGCCAGTCACTAAATCCAGCCCACACTCAAGGGAAAGGAATCACACAAGGACAAGAATACCTGGAGGCAGGAATCATGATAGTAGGGCTACTTTATAGGCTGCCTAACACAGAAACAGACATTATGACTAGATTATTTTAAATTGTTTCTAAATTTTATTTATTTTTGAGAATATACACAGCAAAACATACATCGATACAACAGTTTCTACATGTACAATTGAGTGACATTGATTACATTCTTTGAGTTGTGCAACCATTCTCACCTTCCTTTTCTGAGTTGGTCCTCCCCCATTAACATAAACTTACTACCCTCTAAGGTTTATATCTAATCTTCAGAGTTGCTGTAGCCCATATGATCCCATATAGATAGTTTTTAAAAGAGCTTAATGCTCTAAGCAGACTTTTTTACTAGTTAAGTTAAACTGTTGTTTGATTTTAAGATGACTTCATTTTTTTTTTTTTCCAGGGGATATTTTTGTTTTAAGGTTTAAAGATTACCTCAGGGCAGTAGTTTTAGGGGTTCACCCATCCTCTATGGCTCTAGAAAGTCTAGTTGTTGCTGTTGTTAGCTGCCATTGGGTCGGTTCTGACTAGCATCCCTAAATACAACAGAATGAAAGACTGCCCAGTCCTGTGCCATCCTCACAGTCATTGCTATACTTGAGCCCATTGTTGCAGCCACTGTGTCAGTCCATCTCATTGAGGGTCTTCCTCATTTTCACTGACCCTCTACTTTACAAGCATGATGTCCTTCTCCAGGGGCTGGTCCCTTCTGATAACATGTTCAAAGTACATGAAACGAAGGGTCACCATCCTGGCTTCTAAGAAGCATTCTGGCAGTACTTCTTCCAAGACAGATTTGTTCATTTTTTTTGGCAGAGCATGGTGTACTCAATATTCTTCATCAGCACCACAATTAAAAGGCATCGATTCTTCATTGGTCTTCCTTATTCATTGCCAGTTTTCATATGCATAGGAGATTATTTAAAAACTCAACAGCTTGGGTCAGTAACAGTTTGTGCTACCCAGAGATTCCACGGGGATTACAATTTCTGCCAGATTACAATTTCTGATTGCAGCTGTCTGGGAGACTCTGAGCCAAGGAATCCCAGTTAAGCCACACCTGGTCTACTGATCCACAGAAACTGTGAAATAATAAATGTGTGTTGTTTTAAGCCAATAAGTTTTGGGATAATTTGTATGTTACAACTATTACAATCAAAATGTAATAATCTTATATATCTTTACAACTCAGAACTTTTAAACCATCTGGGGACTATCTTATTGGCTTGATCATAAAATTAACTCAAATGTTATTTAGCCTAGGGCTGTTTGCTGCTGCTGAAACAGTTTTAATTTTTCTGGCCATTATAGGAAATAATAAGGAAATAAAATTTTGTTTGCCCATAATTCCTATTATGTTTATTTATGCACTAGGAAAAGCTGTCACTTATAAAATTTAAGAAACACACAACATCTAGTTGGTAGTTTTTACTCATAGCTAATTTTTTTTTTTTAATGTATTTGTAGAGGAAATACTGAAGACTCCCTAGAGATACTGAAAAAATACTTTACTACCCCCAAGTGGACATATAAGTTATTTTTTACAGAAATAAAATGTAAAACTGTCACTGTCTTCCAAAAAAATGGTGCACAATGATTATATATCAGACTCAGGACCTCAGAGCTAGTAAGGACTTTAAAATTTAGCTAGCCCTAGAACCGGTGAGGTAGTTGAATTTCCTCTACAATCCATCTTATGCTTGTATGTTTCTAATTATGTAAGTTAGCTGCCTACCAAGGCAGCTTTTTTTCTTTTCAGGCAACTCCATTTGAGTTGCTCTAGTAAATCTCCACTTCTCTTGGCAAAACCGTCTGCAAGCCAGGCAAGACTTCCCTTGTCATCTATGTCATTCGTAATGTTCCTATTGATTTCCAGAAAAGGAGATGCCACAACTTTCCAGAAAGCATATTCATCAACCCAGTGAACTGAATTCTAATCTTTCAGGAATTGAACCCTAAAAACCCCTCCAAGTATTGTTTCCCTGATGAAAAGGACTCCGCCAATCCTGATATACAAAGAACTCTTTCAGTCTTAGAGACTTTCAGTTTTTTCTAGGTCCAGTTTGTAAGTCATGTCTTTGAAAGTTCAGATTTGCCAAAATTTCAAACTGAAAGCCTAGACACTTTGCCTATCTGTGTCATAGGTTCCCCAAGAAGAGACGCAACATGATTTTGGAGTAAAACTCAACATTAGCTATTAACTGAAGTTTTACTCCAATCCTCTGTACTAAGTTGAGCAGGACATTCTACCTGGACTAACAATCCGTATGCATGGAAACAGCGGTCAAGAAATGAAATTATATAGTGCATTGGACAATTATACTGTAAAAGGCCTATTTAAAGTGTTGAAAGCAAAGATGTCACTTTGCATTTTAAAGCCCACCTGACCCAACCCACAGTCTTTACAATCACCTCATTTGCATGTGAAAGCTGGACAATAAAAAAGAAAGAATCGATTCATTCAATTTGTGGTGTTGGTGAAGAATATAGAATATATCGTGGACTGTCAAAAAACAAATCAGTCTTTTAAAAAATATAATCAGAATGGTCCTTAGAGATGAGGATGACAAAATTTTGGCTAGTTTATTTAGCAGACATCATCAGGAAAGATCAATCACTAGAAAATGACATCATGTTTGGTAAAGTAGAGGGTCAGTGAACATGAGGGAAACCTTCAATGAGATGGATTGGCACAATAGCCACAGCAATGGACTCAAACATGCCAACAGTCATGAAGATGGCACAGGACTGGGCAATATTTCCTTCTGTTATACGTAAGGTTTTCATGAGTCGGAGTTGACATGCTGGCAACTAACAACAACAACAACATGTTAACTTAAGGACTCCTTTTACTTCTTCAATTAATGTTAAGACATCATTGTTTCTCAAAATATGACCAGTGGACTACCTGCTGTGGAACCACCTGGTGAGTTTGTTAAAAAATACAGGATTTTAAGTCCCAGCCCAGGCCTATCGAAATGAACCTGAGGGGGAGTGCAGGAATATGAATTATTAACAACTCTCCAGGCAATTCTTATGCCCACTAAAGTTTCAGAACTACTGGCTTAGGCCAATATTCTTCAAAAGGTGTTACCCAGAAGACCGGTCTCATCATAAGTTCTGTGAAAAACAAAGAATATTGAACTTGGAAAAATTACGGAAAATCAGCAAAGTAAAGGGAAAAGATACACTACAGCATCTTCTCACCATGCCAGGCCATTTTTGCCCACCATTTTTAATTGTCCCCACCTCCAGCAAAGAAGGAGAAGTTCCATATCAGAAGGAATTACATACTGGATTTATCTGAGTTCTGGAATATTGCTTGGGCTATAATGATGACCTGGTACAATCACTGTGCCTTAAAAGCAAGAACAAGCTCAACTCCTTCTCCCACACTTCCATTTAGAGATTGCTTATTTGTGCAAGGAGTGCTGGTGGTGCAGTGGTTAAGAGTTTGGCTGCTAACCAGAAGGTCAGTAGTTTGAATCCACCAGCTGCTCCCTGGAAATCTTGTGGGGCAGCTCTACTCTGTCCTATAGGGTCACAATGAGTTGGAATCAACTCAATAGCAATGGGTACAGTTTTTTTTGTTTGTTTTTTGGGGGTTTTTTTCTGTGCAAGGGTGGCCATGATGGTTCTCTTTTTTTTCTGCCTCTTCTATGCATGTCCTCTAGGCTGAGGCCTGCGCAGCAGACCTGCCATATTGGTTCCCATCCATTCCCTTCAACTTCCTTTATTCATGACTCTGGTCCAACATGGTTATATTCCAAAATTTAAATCTGGGAGAGGACAGAAAGCCCCTTGTATGCCTTAAGTCATAAATTGTGTGCTTCAGCATGGCCTTTTACACGAGAAACATGCCCCGGGGTATCAGACACTTGAGCAGCTATTAAGAAACTGGTATTTTGATTATCACTCCATTTTTCTTACAGGTATTACTTGTCCGGGAAAGCAATGTACAGAAGAATCTTTCAGGCCAGGATTTGGCCATTTGGGATTCAAAACCATAACACATCCTAATTCCCTTAAGATCTCATCCTTAAAACGTCAGAGCATATTTTGTCCCCTTTTTAGAGACTCGCACTTCACAGTGGTATATTACAGGTTCTGTGAAGTACTGCAGTGAAAAATTATGCTTAACTTTATTTAATTTAGACTTTTCCAACCCTGTATGTTCACACTATCTCACTGAAGTAATGTCACTGAGGTCACGTTTTGGGAAATGTTAGTATAGACTAGAAGTCAGCAAACTTTTTCTACTGAAGTCCAGATAGTAAGTGTTTTAGGCTTTTCCAGCCATATAGTTTCTGTCACAACTCCTCAGTCCACATTGTAGCACAAAAGAATCCACAGAAAATATGTGAACAAATGAGCATGGCTGTGTTCCAATCACGTTACACAATTTACATAAAGAGAAGGCTAGAGTTTTCTAGACTTCAAACAGTCAAGTGATTTTCTTGGTATTTCTCTCCTAGGTCCAGAATTTGATCCTGTTTTTCAAAGTCTTATATCTTTGATGAAGAAAAATATTGGAGGTAAAAACCAGAGAGAAGAAATTCTTCTTTTTGATCTAAGCTCATTAGAGGTAGTTTCTGCTTTTCTTTTTAGTGTTTTTTTGTTTTTTTTTTTTCCACCTGCAATGAAGAGTTCTGAGCAGAAACATTGGTTTTCTAGAAATAGAAATTGAAAGTACTGGGCCGAAACCCAAAATGAGGGAAAAGCCTACCATAGCCAAGAAAGGACAGGAACAAGAGGGAGAAACTCTACAAAGAAAAAGAGGCCTTTGCCACAGTGCATTTCTACTTTTTTTTCTTTATGCTTCCCTCCAGAACCTTTTACCCTTCATGAAGTCGCCTGGCTGGTCCTCAGAGTCCATTTTGCCCTTCATCCATAGAAAAGGACTTTCTCCTCCCTACAGGTGGGGAAAAATTAAGGGAGTAGAGAGAGAAGGCAGCCTCAAACTTCCATGTAGGATTAGAGTGAGTGGTCTATAATCCTAAATAAGTCCATTCCTTTTTACCTTGCCTTCTGAGTGTTGTTTTTGAAAATTCTGATCCATTCAATAATAATTTATCTGGGTCTTTTTATAGCTACATATTCTCTAACTCTATTTCCTCAACTTCTACCTTCCCTTAGAACCACTCTTGCCAGGCTTTTCTCTCCACTGCTCCAGGGAAATGATACCTATCAAGCTCACTAATAACCTCCAGTTGTCAATTATAAATCCTCTTCTAGCTCAGTCTCTCGGCAGCATTGATTTATGTGACGCTCCTTCTTATTGAAACACTCCCTTTATTTCACTCCCTGGATACCACACTGCATTAGTCAAGGTTCTCCAAAAAACAGAATATATATGTATAACCAAAAACCCATTACCATTGAGTCGATTCCAATTCATAGCGACCTAAAGATAAAGTAGAACTGCCCCATAGTGTTTCCAAGGAGCACCTGGTGGATCTGAACTTCCAACAACCTTTTGATTAACAGCCATAGCTCTTAACCACTAAGCCACCAGGGTTTCCATATATATATATATATATATATCCGTTCCTGATTGGTGCAAATGGTTAACAAGCTCAGCTGTAACTGAAAGGCTGGGTGTTTGAATTCACTCAGAGGTGACTTGGAAGAAAGACCTGGTGATCTGCTTCCAAAAAACAAGCCATCGAAAACCCTATGGAGCACAGTTCTTCTCTGACATACATGGGGTCACCATGAGTTGGCGCCAACTTGAAGACAAGTGGTATATGTATATATATATATATATATACACACACACATATATAATACATACATTTAATATATATACATATATACAAATATATACATACATATATAATATATTTTATATACATACATTTAATATATACATACATGGAAACCTTGGTGGCATAGTGGTTAAGTTCTACGGCTGCTAACCAAAAGGTCGGCAGTTCGAATCCACCAGGCGCTTCTTGGAAACTCTATGGGGCGGTTCTACTCTGTCCTATAGGGCTGCTATGAGTCGGAATCGACTCAACGGCACATACATATGTATATAAATATATCTGTTGCCATTGAGTCAGTTCCAACTCATAGCGACCCTATATCCCAGAGCAGAACTGCTCTGTAGGCTGGGATATTCAAACTGCTGACCTTTTGGTTAGCAGCCATAGTATGCCGTAGCTCTTAAGCACTGTGCCACCAGGGCTCCAGACATGTATATGTATATACGCATGTATATATGAAATGTTGTAGTTGTTGTTGTTAGGTGCCGTCTAGTCGGTTCTGACTCACAGCGACCCTAGGCACAACAGAATGAAACACTGCCTGGTCCTGTGCCATCCTTATGATCCTCGTTATGCTTGACCCCACTGTTGCAGTCACTGTGTCAATCCACCTGGTTGAGGGTCTTCCTCTTTTCCGCTGATCCTGTACTTTGCCAAGGATGATGTCCTTCTCCAGAGACTGATCCCTCCTGATAACATGTCCAAAGTATATAGGACACAGTCTTGCCATCCATCCTTGCTTCTAAGGAGCATTCTGGTTGTACTTCTTCCAAGACAGATTTATTCGTTCTTCTGGCAGTCCATGGTATATTCAATATTCTTCGCCAACACCACAATTCAAAGGCGTCAGTTCTTCTTCAGTCTTCCTTATTCATTGTCCAGCTTTCACATGCATATGATGGGATTGAAAATACCATGGCTTGGGTCAGGCGCACCTTCGTCTTCAAGGTGACATCTTTGTTCTTCAACCCTTTAAAGAGGTCCTTTGCAGCAGATTTATCCAGTGCAACGCGTCTTTTGATTTCCTGACTGCTGCTTCCATGGCTGTTGATTGTGGATCCAAGTAAAATGAAATCCTTGACAACTTCAATCTTTTCTCCATTTATCATGATGTTGCTCATTGGTCCAGTTGTGAGGATTTTTGTTTTCTTCGTGTTGAGGTGCAATCCATACTGAAGACTGCGGTCTTTGATCTTCATCAGTAAGTGCTTCAAGTCCTCTTCATTTTCAACAAGCAAGGTTGTGTCATCTGCATAACACAGGTTGTTAATGAGACTTCCTCCAATCCTGATGCCCCATTCTTCTTCATATAGTCCAGCTTCTCGGATTATTTGCTCAGCATACAGATTGAATAGGTATGGTGAAAGAATACAACCCTGGCGCACACCTTTCCTGACTTTAAACCAATCAGTATCCCCTTGTTCTGTCCAAACAACTGCCTCTTGATCTATGTAAAGGTCCCTCATGAGCACAATTAAGTGTTCTGGAATTCCCATTCTTTACAATGTTATCCATAATTTGTTATGATCCACACAGTCAAATGCCTTTGCATAGTCAATAAAACACAGGTAAACTTATCTGTATATAATATGTGTGTGGAGCACTGATAGCACAGTGGTTAAAAGCTTGGCTGCTAATCAAAAGGTTAGCAGTTGAAATCCACCAGCAGCTCCTTGGAAACCCTATGGGCAGTTCTACTCTGTCCTATAGAGTTGCTGTGAGTCGTACTTGACTCAATGGCAATGAGTTTGGTTTTGGTTTTTAATATATATGTATATGTATTAAATGTGTTAATATATGTATATATATTAAATTCATATAAATATATATGAATGAGTGATTGATTTTAAGGAATTGGCTTACACGATTCTGGTGGCTGGAAAGTTCAAAAGTCATAGATCAGGCAGAAAGATGGAAACTCTGGCAGTCTTGTCAACGATATACTCTTGAGCCAGAATTCTTCTCACTTCGGAAACCTTGGTTTTTACTCCTAAGCCTTTCCATTGATTGGATGAGGCCTGCCAACACTGTTGAGTGCAATCTGCTTTACTTAAGGTCAACTAATTTAAATATTAATTATAGGAATATACCTTCACAGCAACCTATACACTAGTGTTTGATTAAACAACTGGATACTATAGCCTAGTCAAGTTGACACATAAAATTACTTCACGTTCATTCACCTTCTAACCACTTCTCAAATGTTTCTGCCACTACCTCTCTAATTCGACCTACCACAACCCTCTCTCTTCTGCTACCAAATAGCTTTAATTACTTTTCTTGATTCCACTTTTGCCCCAATAGGCTATTCTCCATAGAGGAAACGGAGTGATAGTTGATTTGATGCTTCGTAAAAATGTTGAATCTGTTCAAAACCACTAATGGCATGTCAACACACTTAGAACAAAACCCAAACTAACCACTTTGCCTACAAAGGCCCATGATAAAATGTGGGCCTACCGACTCTCTGATATCCTCCTAATGCCACCCACACCCCACAACAGTTACCCTAGCCTTTTAGCTCATTCCTGTCTCATGGGCTTTGTGCTTGTCTGGACTGCCTGTGACATATTCCTCCCAGGTGTTTTGATGGCTTGAATCTTCACTTCATGTAGAGTAGCATTCCAGTATCATCTCTCTGAAAAGCTTTCCTTCACCAACATATTTAAATTAACAACTGCCTCTTTAATGTCTACCCCCCCTGTGATAGTTAAGTTTGTGTGTCAACTTGGCTGGGCCATGATTCTTTGTGGTTTGGCAGTTATGATGTAGCTTGGAGATATGTGATGTAGCTTGGAGATATGTAATGATGTGATTTGATGGTGACATAATGATCTGATCCACTACATGATAAGACCTGCTATGAGCAGCTAATCAGTTGAAAGGGAGTTTCCTGGGAGTGTGACCTGCCTGTAATATGTAATTGGATGTTCCAGCCAGGCTCTTGCTCTGGATCCTGCATCTGGCTCATCATCATCTGACCTCTGGTTCTTGGGACTTGCGCTAGCACCTTACTTGCTGATCTTGGGTTTCGTTAGTCTCCCCAGCTTGTGGGCCAGAGGCCTGCTGTCTTACCTGCTGACTTGGGTTTGTCAGCCCCTGCACCTACGTGAGTCAGGGGAAGCCCCCAGCCTGGCTTGCAGATTTGGGACTTTCCAGCCTCTACAACCACATGAGCCATTTCCTTGACATAAATATCTGCCTCTCTCCATCTGTCGGGCTATCATCTATCTATCTATTGATCGATGGATCGATCGATCTATATATCTATCTATCATCTATCTACCCACGTGTGTGTGTGTGTGTATATATATATATATTCACTAGTTTTGCTTCTCTAGAGAGCCCAGCCTAAGACATTTGGTACTGAGAGTGGTTATAGAGAAATGAAACTATAAGGATGAGTTTTCTAAATTGGTTCTCAAGCCTGGTTAGTCTTAAAGATGTTGATGACTCTGCTTCCAGTTATAAAGAGGGCACTACTAATCCATGGCTTGAGGTGGCAATGGGAATAAGCAAAATATCACCACCCATAGATCTGGTATTGGTGAGAGGCAAGGCTCTGGATGATCACGTTTCATACTTTTCTACAATTTTGTCAGAATGAGAAGTATAAGGAAGCTTGTTGATTGGTTCTACTTTTGCTAGACAAAGTGGTGAAAGAGATGATCTCAGAGCTTCAGAAGCACAGCCCAAGTGCTGCATAAATGACCTCGAAGTTGCCACTTGTGCCCTCAAAGAATGCCTTAGTCCTTGTAGTAACAGAGCCAATATTGCTGAAAACCAAACCCAGAGTCTTATTGTAAGAGTGGATGAATTACAACACCAATTGAATCCCCAATCTCAAAAGGTATCTGAAGTTAAAGTGAGGGCATGGATTGTGAAGAAAAGGAATCCTGAAACTTGGTATGAGGACATATGGGCAGATAATCAGGAAACTGGGCCACTGAGTCCCTAAATTCCATTGAATCACCCCTGCCAAAAGAACCAGCCCTCTCACTCCCCTCTGAAGAGCTTACTCCATGTTCGTCTGCTGAGTTATCTTCCCCAGTAAAACCATTACCCCCTCCACCCCACATCTAATGAGATTAATCCAGCTGTGTCTAAACAGCCTTTTTGGGGGTCATCCCCTGGGGAGGTATACATGAGTTATTGCCTGGGGAACCGCCCGAGGCAGTTGCCTTATAAGATGTTGTGGAATGTTCTCAGAACACATCCTCATCACCCATTTTGCTTCTAGACCTAATAGCTACACTGTCCCAGCTAGCCCCAAAAGGTGAAGTACAAAACGTGACTGAGGAGGAGGTATGCTATCTCCAAAAGAACTGCTTGACTTTGCTAATGTGTACAAACAGAAACCTGAGGAATATATGTAGGAATGGCTATTAAGGGTGTGGAATAATGGTGCAAGGAACATAAAGTTGGATCAGCCTGAGTTTACTGACATGGGCCCACTAAGCACAGTTTCTTCATTCAATGTTTCAGCTATAGAGGTTAGGAAAGAATCTAAAAATTTATTTGGTTGGTTTGCTGAAGCATGGATTATACAGTGGCCTACGCTAAATCAAACTGAAGTGCAAGACCTGCCTTGGTATACTGTAGAAGAAGGAACCAAAAGGCTTAGGGAAATTGCCAAGTTAGAGCAGACCAAGCAGGTTAGACTCACAGACCCACACATGGAGTGCCCAGAGGACACAGCTTTTACCAGAACAGTAAGGAATGAATTTGTGAAGGGAGCTCCAGAATCCTTGAAAACTGCTGTGACTACTACTTTCTGTGAGACTGAGAACTGCCCTAGCTGAATTAAGATACGTAACTATAATGGGGCCAATTGGACACCATGGTGGTAGGGGACAAGTGGTGGCATTCAACTGACAAAGACCAGACAGGTGTTGTTACAGTAAAGGACAGTGGAGGCAAAGCAGTAATCAGAATAGTCTGACTTGTGTGGAGTTATGGCATTGGCTATTTAGTCATGGTGTCCCTAGAAGTGAATTAGATGGGAAATCTATTAAATATTTACTTGATCTGTACAAGCAGAGGAAACCCTGGTGGCGTAGTGGTTAAGTGCTATGGCTGCTAACCAAAAGGTCAGCAGTTCGAATCCTCCAGGTGCTCCTTGGGAACTCTGCGGGGGAGTTCTACTCTATCCTGTAGAGTTGCTATGAGTTGGAATCCACTCAATGGCAGTGGGTTTGGTTTTTTTTTTTTTTTTTTGTACAAGCAGAAGAATTCTAGGTCATGTGAATGGCACTGTAACTTGAATCACAAGAATAGAGTGTCACAGCCCCTCAATCAATCCTAGACTTGAGCTAGTTTACAGACCCACAACCTCTTGAATGAAAGGGAGTCAGGGTTCCCTTGAGGAAGGACCTCGCTGCACTGCCAAAAATTTTTACTGTTAATCTTGCTCCCAGCCTTCCCTAAAGGAACCTACAACCTTTTACGAGAGTGATTTTTCATTGGGAAAAAGGAAATAATCAGATTTTGGGGAGATTACTGGATACAGAATCTGAACTGGCACTAATTCCAGAAGACCCTAAATGTCACTGTGGCCCACCAGTCAGAGGTGAGGCTAATGAAGGTCATGTTATTAACACAGTCTTAGCTCAGTTTAGGCCCACAGTGGGTCCGGTAGGTCCCCAAACCCATCCTGTAGTGATTTCCCAGTAAGGGTTATTATGGTAGGAAAAGCCAAATAAAATCCTTTAGAATAGTCTCTACGTACAAAAATAGTAAACTAAAAGCAATACTGCATTCCTGGAGAGATTACAGAGATTACTACCACCATCAAGGGCATGAAGGATGCAGAAGTGGTGATTTCCACCACACCCCCATTTAACTCACCTATTTGGCCTGTGCAAAAAACAGATGTATCTTGGATAGTGACACTGGATTATCAAAAACTTAATCAGGTGGTGACTCCAATTGCAGTTGCTGTTCCAGATGCAGTTTCATTGCTTGAGCAAATTAATACATATCCTGGTACTTGGTATGCAGCTGTTGATCTGGGTAATGCCTTTTTCTCCACACCTGTTTCAAAGGACTGCCAGAAGGAGTTTGCCTTCAGCTGCCAAGGCCAACAATACACCTTCACTGTCCTACCTCACAGATATATCAACTCTCCAGTCTTATGTCATAATTTAGTTCACAGCAGCCTTGATCACCTTTCCTTTCCACAAGACATCACACTATTACATTGATGACATTATGCTGATTAGACCTAGTAAGGAAGAAGTATCAATGACTCTGGGCTTATTGGTAAAATATTTGTGTGCTAAAAAAAAAAAAAAATTGTCGTTAAGTTGATTCCAACTCATAGCAACCCTATAGGACAGGGTAGAACTGCCCCATAGGGCTTCTAAGGAATGGCTGGTGGATTTGAACTATTGACCTTTTTGGTTAGCAACCGAGCTCTTAATCACTGTGCCAGCAGGGCTCCATAAGAGACAAGGAAAGACATTATATAATAATTAAAAGGATAACCCACCAAGAAGATATAACCCTAATAAATATCTATGCACCCAACAAGAGAGCTCCAAAATACATAAATCAAACTTTTACAGGACTGAAAAGAGATAAAGAACAGTATGTCTGGAATACAGATGATCTCGTAGGGTGTCTCTTAGTACTGCCATGTACTGTGATTAAAGTCAATGGAAAACTATAGCAACCCAATTATGACGTGACTACTAACGGCCCAGACCCTTCAGGAATGAAGGTTTGGGTCACCCCATAAGGCGAAAAACCATGACTAGCTGAGGTGCCTGCTGAGGGCAAAGGAAAATACGGTATGGGTAGTGGAAGAAGGTAGTTCTAAATACCAGTTACAACCATGTGACCAGTTGCAGAAACAAGGACTGTAACTGTTATTAGTATTTCTTCCTTATATATGTGCATCAAGTATTTTGTTTTCTTCACTTACAAAATATAAGATGTAAATGGGGCTAATGCATTTTTGGATGCACATGCGTTAGTTGCATCATGTTACGTGCAAGTATAACTTTATTATTGTCTTTATTTAGAGACTATGCATGATTTAAGGAGATGTGTACGTGTGCCTACTTTACAATGGGTGGACTGTGATCGTTTAGCTTGTATGTTGACTGGGTTGCGCCATGATTTCCAGTGGTTTGGCAGTTATTATATAGTTTGGCAGTTATGTAATAACGTGATCGACTCCATCTTGACATCTTCTGTGAGTGGCCAATCAGTGAACGGGAGCTTCCTTGGGGATGTGGCCTGCCTCCAGTATATAAATGGATGTTCCAGCAAGGCACTTGCTCTGGATCCTGCATCTGGCTCACCATCATCTGACCTTTGGTTCACGGGACTTGAAATAGCAGCTTACCTGTGAATCTTGGGATTCATCAGCCTCCGCAGCCTGTAAGCCAGTGGCCTTCAGTCTTACGTGCCAATCACGGGTTCATCAGCCCCTACAGCTATGTGAGTCAGGTATATGTACGCATATATATATACATATATGTGTACATGCACACATATATGTATTCTACATATACATATACATGTATTGTGTATGTGTACTGTGTATATACTTATGTGTATTGCATATTGTGTATGTGCACACATATGTGTATCGTGTATATACACATCCAAATTTAACATTCTTGAAAATGCTTATCATATCTTAATTATACTTGTTAATTGTACTGTCTTCCCTGATACAAAGTAAGCCCTATGAGGGCAGGGACTTTTGTTACGCAGTTTACTACTTCAACCCTAGCACCTAGAACACTGCATAGAAATTCAGTAAATATTTGTTGAATGCACTGAGCTCTGGGCTCTAACACTTAAAAGGCATAATACTTACTATTAAGGCTCCATAATTCTAATTTTAGATAGGGGAAAAGGAATGGTGCAGATCCATGCAATCTACTGCAAAGACATAGGGCATAGTACCTGGTATTTAAAAAAAAAAAAAGGATAGTAAAATTTTATGACAGCATGGTTAAGTTAGAAACTACTTCTAACTGGAGGAAGGCTCTACAGAACCGATGACATTAAGCTGAACAGTCAAGAATGCATGATATTTTGTTTGAAAGAAAAGGAAGAAGGTGTAGCATGAGAAATGCTAGGGAGGTAAAAAGTATATTCATTCATTTGCTTAATGAATATTTATTGATTTTATATTATGACCTTGTTAGGCATTATTCTAAATGTTGGTGATTCAGGAGTAAATACAATAGAGAAGAATTCAAGATCGCAGCCTCAGAAAGTTTATGTTCTAGTGGGAAGAGTTAGCCAATAGGAAAATGAGCAAAAAATAAATATATATATATGTGTGTGTATATATGTATATATATACACATATATATTTATATATATTTATTTTTTATGTATACACCTATTCCTCACTTATCGACTATCTTGTTATCTGACATTTTGCAATCATGACAATAGTAAAAAATCTACTATCTGACTGTTTTGCACATTAATGAGGAGCCAGGCTAGAGGGAGAGGAGAAAGAGGAGCAGCAAGTTTCTGAGGGGGAGTGAGGCCACCCTGGAGGCCCATGATAGTAGCCAGTAGCCAGGTGGGACAGGTGTATGCTGAAAGAGGGAGCAGGCAGGCCACGAGCAGGTGGTGGGAGCCGGGGCCCCGGGATTTGGATCGAGCAGTCGGAAGTCTCTTCTTCCTAAGCAGCTTCTCTGCCACCTCCATAGCCTTTGCTGGACCTAGGTGGCCAGCACCTGCCCACAGTCCCAGGAGCCACCCACTCCTAAAGGTCCTTTCAGGGGCCTGCAAAGCAGGAATGTGGAGAGGTGGGGGGTCTGTGCTGAGGCCTGGGGCTTGGCTAGGTGTTGCTGGTCCCTTGCTGCTCTAGAGGCAGTGGGCGACTCCTGACCACCACCCCCAACACCTGCGGTGGTGGGGGTAGCTGGAGGTGGGCGCCAGACAGGCAGTATGTGGGGGGGGGAGGGTAGGTAACATGAGTGCTGAAGAGGTACTGTTAGACTTTTGCATAATGCCAATATTCACATAATGACCTGGTCTTTGAAACCTAACCATGTCAGTAAGTGTGGGGTGGATGTATCATGAAATAAATAGGGTCATATAACAAACTGGGTAATAGGATAAAGAACTCCAAAAAGATTGGGTTAGGGATATGACTGCTGCTTAAAACAGATTTGTCACAGAAGTTTTCTCCAGGGAGTCTTGAGAACTAAAAGATGAGAAGGAGTCAGCTCCATACAGAAATGAAGAAAAATTATACCAGGCAAGAAACAATAAGGGCAAAGGCCCTGCAGTGGGAAAGGGAGATAGTCATTAGTACTACTTACTGACCATTTCTAGCTCTACATCTCCCAGGTCCTTGTATGATTGCACTTCCTTGTCCTAGATGGGGCTGTGTGATTCATTCTAGCCTCTAAACTGTGAGCAGAAATAATGTGCATTTGATCCAAGCTAAGCATTTAATTGCTGATGCAAGATCTACCAGAATTACCTTTCCTCTCTTGAATAACAACTATCAGTTGTTAGTTGGGACGGTGACTGTTTCATTGTCCCAGCTCCCTGAGTGACTGTGATTAGCAGAACCTCTCTGCTGACCCAAAATGGAGAATAATACTCAGGTACAGGTTTTTGTATGGATATATATTTTCATTTATCTTGGGTAGATATCAAGGAATGGAATTGGTGGATCAAATGGTAAATTTATTTTTAACATTTTAAGAACCTGCCAAATGGTTTTCCAAAGTGGCTACACCATTTTACATTCCCACCAGCAATGCATGAGGGCTGCAATTTTCCATGTCCTCACCAACACTCGTTATTGTCTGTCTTTTTGATTACAGCTGTTCCAGTGGGTGTGAAGAGGTGTATCATTGTGGTTTTGCTTTTCATTTCCCTAATGTCTAATGAACATATGATTTGATTTACACTGGGCAAGAATGTATGCAAGGAGAGCGCTGAAGAGGCTGTTTCAAAGGTCTAGATAATAACCAATAGACAAGCTTGTAACAGTGAAGAGGGAAATAAGACATATTCTGGAAGCAGAATGAAAATGTTATGCTGAAGGGTTATATGTAGAGGATGAGAGAAAGATAACAAATCAAGGTTGACTCCTGGGTTCCTGGCTTGTGTGGCTAGGTGGATAAGGATGCCATTCACTGAGAGGAGAAAGCCTTAGGGAAAAGGAGAAATTAAGAAACTCAGCTTTGAAAGTGTTAACAAGCCTATTAGAATTCAAGGTAAAACAGTCAACAGGCAGGTGAATATATAAATCTGGAACACAGTTAAGAATATAGGATGTAGATATAAATTTGGGAGCCATCTTCTTTCATTTAGTGTTTAAAGGTACGGGCTGGATGATATCACTGGATGAGGATGTATAGACAAAAAAGATGGTCCCGGACCAATGGGTAGGGAACTGTAACAATTAAAGGTAGAATTGAGAAGGAGTAACCAGCACAAAGGAGGGTGGAGGGACTTAAAGGGACAACAGGATATTAGGAGAGGGTATCTTAGAAACCAAGAGAAGAGTTTTAAGGAGAGAGTGATGAACAGTAAATGATGAGTAAGAGCTTTCAAAGAAATGCCCATAAGTTTTGGCAATAAGGTGAGCATTGGCAAGAACGGTTTCAAAGAGGTGATAGTAAAATCCAGATTGTTATTGTTGTTAGGTGCCATTGAGTCAGTTCTGACCGATAGTGACCCTATGTACAACAGACTGAAACACTGCCTGGTCCTGTGCCAACCTCACAATTGTTACGCTTGAGCTTATTGTTGCAGCCATTGTGTCGATTCATCTCGTTCAGTGTCTTCCTCTTTTTTGCTTACCCTCTATTTTACCAAGCAAGATGTCCTTCTCTAGGGACTGGTCCCTTCTGATAACACGTCCAAATTATGTGAGATATAGTCCGGCCATCCTTGCTTCTAATGAGCATTCTGGCTGTATTTCTTCCAAGGCAAATGTGCTTGTTCTTCTGATTCAATATTCTTTGCCAACACCATAATTCAAAGGCATCAATTCTTTTTCAGTCTTCCTTATTCATTGTCTGGCTTTCACATGCATATGAGACAATTGAAAACACTATGGCTTGGGTCGGGTGCACTGTAATCCTTTAAAGTGACATCTTTGCTTTTTCACACTTTAAAGAGATCTTTTGTAGCAGATTTGCCCAATGCAATGTGATGTTTGATTCTTTAACTGCTGTTTCCATGGTCGATGATTGTGGATCCAAGTAAAATGAAATCCTTTACAACTTCAATATTTTCTCTATTTTTCATGATGTTGCTTATTGGCCTAATTGTGAGGAGTAAATTGTGAGTAAGAGAGTTCAAAGAAGTGTCCGTAAGTTTTGGCAACATGTTGATCATTGACAAGAATAGTTTCAAAGAAGTGACGATATAAAATCCAGATGGGTGTGGGTTAAACAGATAGGAGGAGATGGGGAAATAGATACATCGAGTGTAGACCACTACTTCAAAAGAACATATTGTGAGGAATCATGGGAGGTTACTGTAAAGTCTGAGAAGCTACAGTATATTTACATGCAACAGGAATGATAGGGTAACATGGAAGAAATAATGATGCAGGAGATGGAGGTGGGACAAACAAGAGAAGTAGAATCCTAGGGAAAATTAAGAGAGCTGGGACAGAGAGCCCAAGAAGAGAGTACATCCCTTGATAGAAGCAGATGAAAGGATGGAAAAGGGATTATGAGTACTGATATGGGTTATCAAGTCAAAACAGGCATCTGAACTAAAATAAAACTGGCTGAACTAATAATGCTAAAGGCTCAGTGTAAACTTTCGCACAAATTCAAACCCTGTTGCTTAGGAATCAACCCTATCATTAAGGAAATGCTTTCCTTTGTGTTCAGGGTAAGACTGTGAATCTGTAACCACACCTTATTGAAATTCACTGTATTAGATCTCCTCTGGAAATTGTACGCTCTGGGCAAGGTAATGTTTAACAACCTATTTCTGACAGTACCATTATTTGTGACCAGTCATGAGCATCCCCTCCACGACCACATATCTTGTAATTATACCTCTTAGACAATCAATGTATACAAGCTGTAGTAATATAACCAATAATGTTAAAAATCATGCTTCGCTTTGTCCTGCCTTTTATTGACCTCAATCAGTCTACGTCAATCAGAATATTGAAGCCCCCATTCTTTGTTCCAGCCCTATAAGAATATCTTTGTAATTGCTGTACCTTGGACTTTGGGGCTTCATTTCACAAGTCACGGAGATCCCCTGGATCGAAGTGTCTTGAACCTTTATAAACCTTTTAACTTTAAATTTAATTTAGACTATGACCTTTTCACGTCCAAATAAACATATGTTTCTGGACTCTATAATGTGTAGATGAAGGAGTCCCCTCTGCTTCTATTTTGTCAGGCAAGATAATCAGATGAGAGTGTGGGTGGATGTAACATGTTCGAATGAGTCAAGTGTGAAAGAGTTGCCCCAGAGAGAAGAAAATACATTTACCAGTATGAGAATTCCAGGTAGTGTAAGTGCACATGTAAGGTGTGAGCTCTTGAACTTAAACTTCAATAGTATGTATATTTTTCCAAGCAATGTTTATGTGTTCAGGTGCAGATACAGACTAGATAAATAGGTTTGATCTGCATTGGGTTTAGCCAGGCAGCACATCAGAGGGCTAGAAAGGCAAGGTTGTTGGGGTGTTTACAAAGGAATGATTATTACCATGATGGATCTGGATGTCTGAACTAGATAAGGAGGCAAATGAAGATAAGATGGGAGTGGTCAGTGGTGCAAAATGGTGAGGTTAGTGCACTGGAGGCCCAGATGGGGTCAAAATATTGTTGTAAGGGGAGGGTTGGATTAACCAAGTCAGAAGCATAAAGGTTGTTGATCACAAAGAGAGACACAATACAGTTACTAGTGATGTCAAGGTCTAAGCTGAGGCGAGGCAGCAGACAATAACACTGGTGGGGTATGATCTCAGCTATACGAAATATCTAGAGCAGGCAAATGTGTAGAGGCCAAAGTTTATTAGTGGTTATCAGGGGTGGGAGAAAGAGGAAATCATTGCTTAGGGGGCACTAAGTTTCTGCTAAGGGTGATAGAAAAATATAGAAGCAATAGTGGTAATGGTGGGGCAACCCGATAAGCGTAATTAATGTCTCTGAATTGTACATGTAAAAAATGCTGAAATGGCAAATGTTTTGTTATATATATGCTTAGCAAAATTTTTAAAAAAATGGTGGAGATCAAGGTACCAGTAGTTCATTCTCTTGGAAGTTAAAGTCACCAGGTATTCTGATGGGCGCATTAGTTTTTGCAAATTTTTTACATCGTGTTTAAATAGAAGTGGGAGGGAACTTGGCCTACAAAGGCTCATCGTTAAAGACCAATTCCTTCTGTTGAAATTTTAATAAAACCTGAAATAAGTTGTCCAAACATTATTCACATCTATGGGAATGGTACTCAGTGGGTTTGTCACTACATAACCTGAATCGCTGTAGACAACAGGCCTAAAGATTCAAACTGCTGACTTTTTGGTTAATAGCCAAGCTTGTAACCACTGTGACACCAGGGCCAACAGGCTCCCACAAAAAAGAATTATCTGGCCTAAAATGCAAATAATGCCAAAGTTGAGGAAACCTACTCTAGGTTAAACACTGGACTACTAACTGAAAGGGTTCAGTTCAAACCCACACTGAGGCACGTCTGAAGTAAGGCCTGGTGATCTACTTCCAAAAGATGAGCCATTGAAAACCCTATCGAGCAGTTCTACTTTGCACTTAGGGGATCATCATGACTCAGAATTGACTCCACAGCAACTAACAATAAGTCCAGTCCTAGGAGCTGTTTTAGGGCGTCCCATAACTTCTCCTCCTGCCAGGCAGAAGCTGCATTCCCCAGATATAAAAGGCTACAGTGACTGTATCGGTGACCCATTCCCTAAACTCTCTGCCTCCTCCACCCACCTGTGTTTCTGATGCAACTTGTTCTCATTCCTGGCTGGAAAGACAGCATCTGTAATCATTAAGTCATTCAATTAATTACCTGATGCATAAAATTAAGGTAATTAAAAAAGAAGAATCAGGTCAACCCTTCTCAATTGGCTACACTCTAGTTATTCAGTAAGCTGTTAGTCTAATTATGGAACCTCCAAGGGCTCTGAGAAACGCCCCCGAGGCAGTTCTCCTCTACTCTCAGGCATTAGCAATTTGCCAAAGGGCTTGCAATGGGAGTTCTATGTTAAGTATCCCAATACCTAGGGGGCCAGTTCTGAATAATGTGCTACCTGTCCTAACTTACCTTGAAGTTGCATGTCACAGGAGATACTTATTTCACAAGTCAGTTCTTAGCCCCAGCTCTGCTACCAATTTATGGCATCACCCTAGAGAGGTCACTTCCTCCACTTGGATTCAATTCACTGTCTGTAGCGTGAGGGGAAGAGGTGAATTAGGTCCTTTCCAGAGCTAGAGTGTTAGGAATCTCAGACTTATTTTGATAGATGCCACGGGGTTTAGCAGTGACACAGACAGCGCTGATATGGTCCTTGGGACTTACTCTCCAGGGATGCAAAGACCTGCATTAAACACCTAATAATACAATACAACAAGTATACATAGGACTTATTGTCAGTGCCTTGTTTACTCAAAGTGTGGTTCTTGGACCAATGTGGTCAGCATCACCCGAGAACTTGTTAGGCAGGAGCCTAAGTCCCCATCCCAGATTTACCAAATCAGAATCTGTGCTGTAATAAGATCTCCAGTGACCTGACCATGTATTACAGTTTGAGAAGTACTGGTCTAGGGGTCAGGAGGATCTCTATGCACTTTTTATAACCAGAAGGTGGAAATAATGCTGGAAGAATGGGCTAGGGCCAGGTCAAGCAGTTTGGGCTTCTTTTCAGAGACATTTGAAGAAACTTAAAGCATTTAAGTAAGGGAAATACATAGTCAAAGCTGAGATTCCCGAAGATTAAATGTTCCATCTGTAGAAAGTAAACTAGGAACAGCGAGACAGTTACCACACTACTACAACACTTCAGGATAATGGTATCGTGAAGACAAAGTGAAAGAGCAATGAATAAAACCTAACACTATTTTTGTATTTCAACGGCACACTTACAAAAATCACAAAGTTATCTCATAATTTTTGAGTCTGTTTGTTAGCCTCAGCAGAGATTTAAGATTAGCAGACAGATCTTAAGTCCCTTTTCAAAGTGCTAGGGGTAAATTTTTTAAATGATGGCAATATATAAAAATAATATATGCATCTCACATATGCAAGTAAAACCTGTCATCAGCCACTTATAGACATGGGTATTTTATCATCCATGAGTTGTTCTACACTGGTAAAATGATCAAGTTAGAAAAAAAAAATTAAATCTATATTTTGGCAACATGAATAAACAAATGAAAAAACATATAAGGAATCCTCCTCTCCTTTGTGGGTATCTGTCTTCCCATTTGCCAATTGTGATGGCTAGATTAGTCTCCTATGTGCCCATAAACTCTGATATCCTAGAATCCAACTATTCAATGATTACCATTCATTCAACAGATATTACTGAGCACCTATTATTACACCAGGAGTCCCCAGGTGCAGTTAACCTGCTAGGCAGCTAACCCAAAGGTTGGAGGTTCAAGTCTACTCAGCGGTACCTCAAAAGAAAGTCCTGGCGACCTACTTCGAAAAATCAGCCATCAAAATACCTAGGGAGCACCGTTCTGCTCTGACACACATGGGATCACCATGAGTTGAAGTCAACTTGATGGCAGCTGATACTATCATTACACCAGGGGCTCTCCGGGTGTGTGGATATGATGCTGAGCGAAATCAGACACAGTTGTTTCCCTCACATAACTGAGTCTCACCTTCTGATCCATCTGGGTAGACAAAGCCTAAAATTGCCAGAAAGATGCCCTGGATTTTTTAATAAAGCATAAGTTGGAAAACTTGGAAGTCAGGTGTATTAATTTCCTGTGGCTGCCTTAACAAATTACCACAAAGCTGGTGACTTAAAACAACAGAACTTTGTTCTCTCACAGTTCTGGTAAACAGCAGTCTAAAATCAAGCTGTCATCTGGGCTGTGGTCCTTCCAAGGGCTCTAAAGGAGAATCCTTCCTTTCCTCTTCCAGTTTCTGGTGGCTTCAGGTATTCCTTGGCTTGCCGCAGCATAACTCCCATCTCTGCCTCCATCTTCAGGTCCTCATATGGCCTTACCCTCATCTCCCTGTGTCTTCTCCCTCCTTTTCTGTCTAAGGACACTTGTGATAGGATTCGGGGTCTACTTGGTTAATCCAGGACGATCTCATCTCCAGATAGTAACTTAATTATATCTACAAAGATCCTTTTCCTATTCCCAAATTAGGTCACATTCACAGAAACCAGGTGTTAGGACTTAGACATATCTTTTTGGCAGCCACTATTTAATTCACTATAGAAGACATACTCATTGAATGATTAAGTACTGTTAATCTGGTTATATAAATAAAGTTACAAGTTGCAGTGCTATGACTTGCTTAATATGGCCTTTCTAGTCTTAGTCTTTGCAGCTCATACACAATGTTTGAGCAGGACTATGCAAATAAGGTATAAGGAATCCTAATGAAGGGATTGGTCAGTTTGCCATCCCGCTAGACTTAAAATGAGCCATCCCAAAGGTAGGAGAAGAGGCTCTCACCACTACCAAGGAAGAAGAGCCAGGAGTGGAGCAAATTCTTTGTATCTGGGATCACTGCAATGAGGACCTCCTGGAACCAAGAGACTTAGAGACAGAGGTGCAACACTCAAAATGGTGCAAAGCTGTGGCAGAAAAACAGCAACAGCAACAGCAGAGGCAGGAGATCGACAGGAGAGGTGCAGTGGGTCAGGAACTCAAGGAGTGAAAAAGCTGAGTACCTTCCAGCAGTAGGTTTGCTGGCAGAGTAGGGTGCCTCCAGACACTTGGTAGAGCTAGGTTTGCTGATCCATTGAGCTAGAGCTGAGCTCCTTTGGGCCGAGGCTTACTGACGGAGTAGAGTGCCTCGGGGCACTTACTGGCAGAGCTAAAGGAGCTTTGTAATGCTTGCCCAAGCAGGGCAGAGGTTAAGGGGGCAGACAGAGGCGAGCCTGCGAGCTGTCCTGATGGAAGAACTGTATCCTGAGTGTTCCTGAACTTAAATTGTAACCTGTCACTTCCCTAATAAACTATAATCATGAGTATTGTTTGTGAGCTCTATGTGGCCACTGCAATGAATTATCGAACTCAGCAGAGAAGCACAGTGCCATGGGAGGGACAGTTGGTGTCAGAATTGGTAAAAAGGGCTGGCAAGAGGAAGTATGTCTGACCTCTGCCTCATAGCAATCAGCCTTGGGATTTTGATCTTGATTCCCCTCCCCCCTTGTGAAGTTAGAGGTCAGATGTCTCCACCATGCCATTTTTGCACAAGTCCACAACATAAGCAACCATTGGTACTATCCACAATTTGCCCCACTTGAGAAAAAGAGATAAACCTAGCAGAGGGTTAGAGTATCAGAGAAGCCCACACTTTGTCCTTTCTGTAAACCACTTCACCCAGGGACCTTGAGGATGACTTCAGCAACCCTTCAGAAGGGCTTGAATCATCTGAGAAAGCTTCAGAAGAAGAAGAAAAAAAAAAAGCTTTTAATTAATGTGCCAATTATATTAACTCTTTTAGGGAAAATTTTTGAGAACCACTCATTAGTAGGACTCTATTTAAGTGAACAGAGGAACAAAGCATAGGGCCGTTACACTGAGGAAAGTAAAAAGAGTCAGGGGAACAAATTTTAAAGCCAACAAAAACTCAATGAGGTTGACCAGTTTCAAATCCACTTTAGTATTTTTAATTCACTACCATTTATAGTTATCAGTGAGTATGCCCTAAGTCCATTATGTTTAGTGAATGGGTATCAATGGGCATTGAAGGGGGGATACCAAGAATTATGTTATTATCCCTAATTATTAAAATGTACAATTTTACATCAAAATATGAAGAAAATTATTATATATAATTTATATAATCACATTTAATCACTGAATATTATTTGAGGAAATAAGATGAAAAGCCATTCATTTACCAAGAATCACAGAAATCTTTTATATCAAGAGAGTACCTACATAATGCTTCTCTGAGGTTTTATGTGAACTATAAAATGATCTGAAAGCGAAGATATCTGTCATGTACTGATGTAACCAAAAGATATTCATAGCCACAAAATAAAGGAATCCATTTCTAGTCCATGCCTTGCCCCTAATCAAATTATTACCCTAGCCTAGAGCAGAATACCTTCTTTTTTGTAATGTTCAATATTTTCTTTTGTCAAATAAAGGGCAACATCTCTGCTATCACGAATACCAGTACAGAAAAAAGAGGGAGAGAGGATACTGAAGTCATATAAGTTTGGGAAATGCTGAAAAGCACACATCCCTCTTTCTGTAATAAAAAGCATACTCATGCAAGCCACTTTGTAGATACTAACAAACTGATTCTAAACTTTACTTGGAAAGGCAAAAGACCTACAATAGCCTATATAATAATGAAAACTAAGAATGAAGTTTGAGGACTTGACACTACCCAGTTTCAAGACTTACTACAAAGCTACAACTATCAAAATATCGTGGTATTGCAAAAGAAGACACCCATAGATGAATGGAACAAAACAGAGAGCCCAGAAATAGACCCATGCAGATACAGTCAATTTATTTTCGACAAAGGTGCAAAGGTAATTCAATGGAGAAAGGATTTTCTTTTCATCAAATGGTAACAGAAGAGCTGGACATTCACACGTAAACGTAATAAACCTACAGATAGACCTTATGCTTTACACAGAATTTAACTCAAAATATATAATAGACATAAGTATCAAATGCAAAACTATATATTTATGAGTCAAAATTAATACATTATTATTAACTAAACTTCATCCTTTGTTTATATTTCCTTCATTTTTACCTAATGTTCTGTTCCTATTTGGGAATCCCATCCAGGACACCACATTAAATTGTCATGTCTCCTTAGATTCTTTTTGGCTAAGACAGTGTCTCAGACTTGCCTTGTTTTTTGACGACCTTGACAGTTTTGAGGAGTATTATCGAGAAGTATTTCGTAGAATTTTCGTAAATTGGAATTTTTTTTTTTTTCTCATGGTTAGACTGGGGCTTTTGGAGGAAGATGACAGAAGTGAATGCTATTCTTATCACATCATATTAAGACAACGGTATTTTCAATCATATCATATGCATGTGAAAGCTGGACAATGAATAAGGAAGACCGAAGAAGAGTTGACGCCTTTGAATTGTGGTGTTGGCGAAGAATATTGAATACACCACGGACTGCCAAAAGAATGAACAAATCTGTCTTAGAATAAGTACAACCAGTATGCTCCTTAGCAAGGATGGTAAGACTGTGTCTTATACACTTTGGACATGTTGTCAGGAGGGATCAGTCCCTGGAGGAGGGCATCATGCTTGGCAGAGTACAGGGTCAGCAGAAAAGAGGAAGACCCTCAATGAGGTGGATTGACACAGTGGCTGCAACAATGAGCTCAAGCATAACAACGATTGTAAGGATGGCGCAGGACCAGGCAGTGTTTCATTCTGTTGTGCACAGGGTCGCTATGAGTCGGAATCGACTCGACGGCACCTAACAACAACAACTATTAAGATCATTTATCATTGTTGATGTTAACTTTCATTAACTGGTACATCATTTCCAAACTGCCAGAAGCAAGTTACCACTTCCCAAGAGTAAGAGAGAGAAGGGCACACCGGACCCCTCAATGGTGTCCTGAAAGATGCCTCTAAAATTCCACTGCTGTTGCAATTTTAGGCTTTGTCCCTCTAGGATATTGTCATGAATTGAATTGTGTCCCCCAAAAATGTGTGTATCAGTTTGGCTGGGCCATGATTCCCAGAATTGTGTGATTGTCTGCCATTTTGTCATCTAATGTGATTTTCAAACATGTTGTAAATTCTGCCTCTATGATATCAATAAGAGGGGGATGAGCAACAGTTGTGTTGATGGGGCAGGACTCAAACCTATGGGATTAGATTGTGTCTTGAGCTGGTTTCTTTTGGAATATAGAAGAAAGAAGTGAGCAGAGAGGCAGGGTGACCTCACACCACCAAGAAAACAGTGCCGAGAACAGAGCACATCCTTTAGACCCAGGGTTCCTGCAAGGAGAAGCTCTTAGTCAGGGGAAGATTGATGAGAATGACCTTCCTCCAGAGCCAACAGAGAGAGAAAGCCTTCCCCTGGAGCTGATGCCCTGAATTTGGACTTCCAGCCTACTTCACTGTGAGGAAATAAATTTCTCTGTGTTAAAGCCATCCACTTGTGGTATTGCTGTTATAGCAGCACTAGATAACTAAGAGAGATATACAGTTCAAGCATGACTGGCTTCTATCGCTAAAAGTCCCTTGTTAGAGAGTGCTATTTCTGCCCAGGTCTTTACCTCCCAGGTGAGCAGCAAATGCCCAACCTCTCAATTTGGATCCAGCTTCATGCTGCTTAGTATCACTTGGTTCAAGCCATCATCAGTCTCTCCTTACACTGTGGGGAGATTGGAAGCACCATTTTACCCAAGTGTCAGCATCCTCACCATAGATAAGGAGAGCATACTACTTACATGCCCCATCTGATGAGAATGTTGTCACAGTGAAAAGAGATGCTAAACAAGCACTGTGAACTTCAAATCATTACCTATCTATGAAAGTAAAGGATGACTCCCTACACACCACTCTCTTCCAAGCATTTGTTCACTTTGTCATCCTGTTTGTGAGGAGGACAACCAACCATCCTGTATCTAAATTCACCCATCCTTCAAGTCTTTTTTTTTTTTTTAATTGTGCTTTAAGTGAAAGATTACATTTCAAGGTAGTTTCTCATAAAAAAAATTTATACACACATTGTTATGTGACCCTAGTTGTTCTCTCTATTGACAGCACACTCCTCCTTTTCACCCTGCATTTCCCATGTCTATTCAACAAGCTCCTGTACCTTTCTGCCTTCTCATCTCACCCCCAGACAGGAGCTGCCCGTAATGTCATGTATCTACTTGAGCTAAGAAGCACACTCTTCACAAGTATCATTTTGTGTCTTAAAGTCCAGTCTAATCTTTGTCTGAAGAGTTGGTTTCAGGGATGGTTTTAGTTTTTGGGCTAACAGAGATTCCAGGGACCATGTCTTCTGGGGTCCCTCCAGTTCAGTCAGACGATCAAGTCTGGTCTTTTTACTAGAATTTGAGTTTTGCAACCCACTTTTCTTCTGCTCCACAGGGACTCTCTCTTGTGTTCCCTGTCAGGGCTGCCATTGGTGGTAGCTGGGCACCATCTAGTTCTTCTCGTCTCAGGCCAATGGAGTCTCTGGTTTATATGGCCCTTTCTCTCTCCTGGGCTCATATTTTTCTTGTGTTTGGTGTTCTTCATTCTCCTTTGCTCCAGGTGGCCTGGGACCAATTGATACATCTTAGATGGCCGCTTGCTAGCATTTAAAACCCCAGATGCCACTCACCAAAGTGGGATGCAAAGCATTTTCTTAATAAACTTTGTCGTGCCAATTGACCTAGATGTCTCCTGAAACCATGGTCCCCAGACCTCTGCTCTGGCTACTCAGTCCCTTGAAGTGTTTGGCTGTATTCAGGAAACTTCTCAGCATTTGGTTTAGTCCAGTTGTGCTGACTTCCCCTGTACTGTGTGTTGTCCTTCCCTTCACCTAAGATAACTCTTGTCTACTACATAGTTAATGAATACCGCTCTCTCTCCCTCTGCTCCCTGGTAACCATCAAAGAATGTTTTCTTCTGTGTTTAAACCTTTTCTTGAGTTCTTATAATAGTGGTCTCATACAATATTTGTTGTTTTGCAACTGACTAATTTCACTCAGCATAATGCTTTCCAGATTTATCCATGTTATGAGATGTTTCTCGGATTCATCATTGTTCTTTATTGTTCCATAGTATTCCATTGTGTGAACATACTACAATTTGTTTATCTGTTCATCTGTAGATGGGCACCTAGGTTGTTTCCATGTTTTTGCTATTGTAAACAGTGCTGCAATGAACATGGGAGTGCATATATCTATTTGTGTGAGGGCTCTTATTTCTCTAGGATATATTCCAAGGAGTGGGATTGCTGGATCATATGCTACTTCTTTTTCTAGTTTTTTAAGGAAGCACCAAATTGATTTCCAAAGTGTTTGTACCATTTTACACTCCCACCAGCAGTTTATAAGTGTTCCAGTCTCTCTACAACCTCTCCAACATTTATTAGGTTGTGTTTTTTGGATTAACGCTAGCCTTGTTGGGGTGAGATGGTATCTCATTGTAGTTCTGATTTGCATTTCTCTAATGGCTAATAATCATGAGCAGTTCCTCATGTATCTGTTAGCCACCTGAATGTCTTCTTTGGTGAAGTGCCTGTTCATATCCTTTGTCCATTTTTTAACTGGGTTATTTGTCATTTCACTGTTGAGGTTTTGCAGTATCTTATAGATTTTAGAGACTAGACGCTCATCGGATTTGTCGTAGCCAATTTTTTTTTTTTTTTTTTCCCTGTCTGTAGACTGTCTTTTCACTCTTTTAGTGAAGTCTTTGGATGAGCATAGTGTTTGATTTTTAGGAGCTCCCAGTTATCTAGTCTCTTTTCTGGTGTTTGTGCATTCTTAGTAATGTTTTGTGTTCTGTTTATGCTATGTGTTAGGGCTCCTAGCATTGTTCTTATTTTTTCTTCCATGACCTTTATCATTTTAGGTTTTATATTTAGGCCTTTGATTTTGAATTTTTTTTGTACATGGTGTGAGGTATGGGTTTTGTTTCTTTTTTTTTTTTTTTTTTTGCAGATGGATATCCAGTTATGCCAGCACCATTTATTAAAGAGGCTGTCTTTTCCCCAGTTAAGGGACTTTGGGCCTTTGTCAAATATCAGCTGCTCATAAGTGGATAAATTTACTTCTGGATTCTCAATTCTGTTCCACTGGTCTACGTATCTGTTGTTGTACCAGTATCAGGCTGTTTTGACTACTGTGGCGGTATAATAGTTTCTAAAATCAGGTAGTGTGAGGTCTCCCACTTTGTTCTTATTTTTCAGTAATGTTTTACTTACCCAGGGCCTCTTCCTTGTCCATATGAAGTTAGTGATTTGTTTCTCTATCTCATTAAAGAATGCCAATGGAATCTGGATTGGGATTGCATTGTATCTATAGATTGCGTTGGATAGAATAGACATTTTCACAATGTTGAGTCTTCTTATCCATGAGCAAGGTATGTTTTTCCACTTACGTAGGCCTCCATTGGTTTCTTGCAGTAGTGTCTTGTAGTTTTCTTTATATAGGTCTTTTGTGTCTCTGGCTAGATTTATTACTACGTATTTTATTTTCTTGGGGACTATTGTAAATGGTATTGATTTCCTCTTCGACGTTCTTTTTGTTGGTGTAGAGGAATCCAACTGATTTTTGTATGTTTATCTTGTACCCTGATGCTTTGCTGAAATCTTCTAGTAGCTCTAGTAGTTTTCTTGTGGATTCTTCGGGTTTTCTGTGTATAAGATGATATCATCTGCAGTAGAGATACTTTTACTTTTTCCTTACCAATTTGGATGCCCTTTATTTCTTTATCTAGCCTACTTGCTCTGGCTAGGACCTCCAGCACAATGTTAATAAGAGTGGTGATAAAGGGCATCCTTGTCTGGTTCCCGTTCTCAAGGGGAATGCTTTCATACTCTCTCCATTTAGGATGATGCTGGCTGTTGGCGTTGTATAAATGCCCTTTATTATGTTGAGGAATTTCCCTTCTATTCCTATTTTGCTGAGAGTTTTTATCATGAATTGGTGCTGGACTTTGTCAAATGCCTTTTCTGAATCAGCTGATAAGATCATGTGGTTCTTGTCTTTTGTTTTATTTATGTGATGGCTTACGTTGATTGTTTTTCTAATGTTGAACCATCCCTGCATACCTGGTATGAATCCTACTTGGTCATAGTGAATTATTTTTTTAATATGTTGTTGAATTCTACTGGCCAGAATTTTGTTGAGGATTTTTCCATCTATGTTCATGAGGGATATTGGTCTGTAATTTTTTTTTTTTTTTTTGGTGTCTTTACCAGGTTTTCGGTATCAGGGATATGGTGGCTTCATAGAATGTCTTTGGGAGTATTCCGTCCTTTCCCATGCTCTGAAATACCTTTAGTAGTAGTGGTGTTAACTCATCTCTGAAAGTTTGGTAGAATTCTCCAGTGAAGCTGTCAGGGCCAGGGCTTTTTGTTGTTGTTGTTGTTGGGAGTTTTTTAATTACCTTTTCAATCTCTTCTTTTGTTATGGGTTTATTTAGTTGTTCTACCCCTGTTTGTTTTAGTTTAGGTAGGTAGTATGTTTCTAGAAATTTGTTCATTTCTTCTAGGTTTTCAAATTTGTTCAAGTACAATTTTTCATAGTATTCTGTTATGATTTTTAATTTCAGTTGGGTCTGTTGTGATATCGTCCATCGATTTCTTATTTGGTTTATTTGCTTCCTCTCCTGTTTTTCTTTTGTCAGTTTGGCCAATGGTTTATTGATTTTTTTTTTTTTTTTTTTTTGGTCTTTTCAAGGAACCAGGCTTTGGTCTTGTTAACTCTTTCAATTGTTTTTCTATCTTCTATTTCATTTAATTCTGCTCTAATTTTTATTTTTTGCTTTCTTCTGGTGCCCAAGGGCTTCTTTTCCTGCTCTCTATTTGTTTGAATTTTAGGGTTAATGCTTTGATTTTGGCCCTTTCTTTGTTTTGGATTGTGCGTTTATTGCTATAAATTGACCTCTGAGTACTGCTTTTGCTGTATCCCAAAGGTTCTGGTAGGATGTGTTTTCATTCTTATTTGATTCTGCAAACATCTTTATTCTGTCTTTAATTTCTTCTATAAACCAGTAGGTTTTGAGCCAGGTGTTTTTCAGTTTCCATGAGTTTTATTTTTTTCCCTTGCTTTTTCTGTTATTGATTTCTACTTTTATGGCTTTGTGGTCAGAAAAGATGCTTTGTAATATTTCGTTGCTTTGGATTCTGTTAAGGCTTGCTTTATACCCTAATATGTGGTCTATTCTGGAGAATGTTTCATCTGCATTGGAAAAGAAAGTATACACAGTTGCTGTTGGTTGGAGTGTTCTGTACATGTCTATGAGGTCAGGTTGGTTGATTGTGGCCTTTAGATCTTCCATGTCTTTATCGAGCTTCTTTCTGGATGTTCTGTCCTTCACCAAAAGTGGTGTGTTGAAGTCTCCTACTATTATTGTGGAGCTGTCTATCTCTCTTTTCAATGCTGTTAGAGTTCATTTCATGTATTTTGGAGCCCTGTCATGGGTGCATAAATGTATATTATGATTATACCCTCCTGGTGTATTGACCCTTTAATCATTACATAGTGTCTTTCTTTTTCCTTTGTGGTGGATTTTACTTTAAAGTCTACTTTGTCAGAAACTAGTGTTGCCACACCTGCTCTTTTTTGATTGTTGTTTGCTTGATAAATTTTTTACCATCCGTTGAGTTTTAGTTTGTGTCTTTAAGTCTAAGGTATGTCTCCTATAGGCCCCATATAGATGGATCATGTTTTCTTTATCCATTCTGCCACTCTCTCTTTATTGGTACATGTTGTCTATTTATATTTATATTTATATTTATATTTATATTTATATTTATATTTATATTTATATTTATATTTATATTTATATTTATATTTATATTCAGCATAATTATTGATAGGTATCAGTTTAATGCTGTCATTTTGATATATTTTTGTGTGTGCGTTGTTAACGGTTTCTTTGTTCCACTTAATTTTCTGTGCTGAGTCATTTTTCTTTATGTATTTTCTTTTCATCTTTTTTGTTGTTGTTGATTTTTTATTTGCTGAGTCTTTATGTTTTTTCTTGTTTTCTTATTTTGATGTGTAGGATTGTTAGTTTCCTTTGTGGTTACCTTAATATTTACCCCTATTTTTCTAAGTTTAAGCAAATCTTTTATTTCTGTACATCACCTTGACTTCCTCTCCATATGAAAGATGTATGACTACATTTTTTGTCCCTCTTTTTTGTTTTAATGTTGTTATCTTTTACAATTCAATGACGTCTCTGTTTTCCTATTTTAGCTTTGATTTATTTTTGTGACTTCCCTATATGGGTTGATATCTGGCTACTCTGCCCTATGTTCTAGTCTTGGGTTTTTTTTTTATGATGTTATTTATTTTCTAAGCAGAGAACTCCCTTTAGTATTTCTTGTAATTTTTGGTTTGGTTTTTGCAAATTCCCTAAACTTCTGTTTATCTGGCAATGCCTTTATTTTGCCATCATATTGGAGAGACAGTTTTGCTGGATATATAATTCTTGGCTGGCATTCTTTTTTTTTTTTTTTTTCCTTCAAGGGTTTATATATGTCATCTCATTGCCTTCTTGCCTGTGTGGTTTCTGCTGAGTAGTCCAAGCTTAGTCTTATTGACTCTCGTTTGTAGATGACTTTTCACTTATCTCTAAATCTTATCTCTATGTGCTCTTAAAATTCTCTCTTTATCTTTGGTTTTGGCAAGTTTGATTATAATATGTCTTGGTGATTTTCTTTTGGGATCTACCTTGTGCAGGGTTCGATGAGCATCTTGGATAGATATCTTCTCATCTTTCACGATATCAGGGACATTTTCTGCCAACAAATCTTCAACAATTCTCTCTGTATTTTCTGTTATCCCTCTGTTCTGGTACTCCAGTCACTAGTAGGTTATTCCTCTTGATAGCATCCCACATAGTCGTTAGGGTTTCTTCATTCTTATACATTCTTTTAACTTATTTTCTGTCAAATAAGTTGGCATCAAGTACTTTATCTTCAGTCTCACTAATTCTGACTTCCAGGGCCTCGATTCTGCTCCTAGGACTTTCTATTGAGTTGTCTAATTCTGAAATTTTATTGTTAATCTTCTGGAGTTCTGTTTGCTGTCTCTTCACAAATTCTTGCAGCCTATTAAATTTGTCATTATGCTCTTCTATAATCTTCTTAAGTTCCTCTATTGCTTTGTCTATGGGTTCCTTGGCTTGTTCTGCGTTTTGCCTGATCTCTTTCCTGGTCATTTGAAAAGTTCTATATATTAATCTTTTGTATTCTATCTCTGGTAATTCCAGGAAGTTCTCTTCATCCAGAAGATTTCCTGATTCTTTGTTTAGGAAGTTTGCTGACACCATCATGGTCTGACACTTTATGTGATTTGATGTGGACTGCTATCTACAAGCTATCAATAAGTTATTATATTTATTTTATGTTTGCTTACTGCATCCCAGCTTCTTGTTTTGTTTTGTTTTAATATACCCAAATAGGCTGCTCATGTGAGCTAGTTTGATTATTGGCATCTTTGAAGCTCTAACAGCCTGTCACCAGGTGGTTAGATCGCTTACTAGATATGTGATTCCAGGAGCCCATTTACTTTTCTTGTACATATTCAGCTCAGGTGTCCATGTAGTCGGTCACCAAGTGTGTGGTGCAGGCTCTCACAGTCCTAGTCAGGCAGGGGTGATTGGTGTAGGTACAGGTATCTGGCTGCAGTAGGGAGTCACATGCTAAGCAAGCCAGGGGGATGACAGCAGTCCCTGAGTGTGTGGGAGGAAAATATGTCCCTTTTCCCTAGAGTGCATAGGTGGGTAGATTTTGCAGCTGGGCTATGGCCATCCAGTGTTGTTGGCTCTAAGGACTGGGAGACACTACTTATTCTTGGACCCCTGTTGCAGGTGGCTAGGTGGTATGGGTAGAGCCACCAGTCCTCAGGCCCTGATGTTGGTGGACCTGGCTTAATAGGCAGAGTGGTCTCAAATGTCACAAACTTGCCTCTCCAACATATAGGTGATACAGTAGAAGTTAGGCTTCAGGTATATACCCTATTGTACTGTGCTAATGAGGGCCTAAGCTGTTGAAATAGGCCCACACAGGTCTATGCAAAGGTGAAAGGCATTCAAAGTCTGTGGACACTTTATGCCTGTGCCTAGTCAAAGTGGCTATGCCAGCCCTGAGTTCTCAGTTTAGGGGAGCTGGCAGATTATTTTTTCCTGTTTGTTAATTTGTTCCCTCTCCAAGGTCAGGAGAATGGCTCAGGGCATGTAACTGGTCCTGCTTCTGGCCCAGGGTACGTGGCAATCTCTGAACCCGGCTCAGGACCTGATGCAGAGAAGGGAAGAGTCAGGTAAACGGGAGAGACATTTTTCCCAAAGAGGTGTTTTTTTGATCCGTGTGGTAGGTTAGACTCATGTACTTATCTTTTGCCTATTGAGCACCGCTTTTCACTGGTTCTACAAGCGTGAGTAGACTCTCCACCACTAAGTCTCTCTCGATGTGGAAAACAAGTCCCAAGTACCACTGCTTGCCTTGCTGTGCACAGCCAATTCAGCCTGCAGGGTGCTGGCTACAGCAGGGTCAGGTCTGGCAACTCCTCACTGTATCTCAACCGTCTCTTCCTCCCTCTGCCACTCAGTCTGATTCCTCAACTTTGCCTTTGATGTTCAGGGCTCCTAGACTGTCTATATAACCAAATCACTTGTTTTTGGGGGGTCTTTGTTATAAGAGGTGCCACAAGGAACATCTGACTACTCCGCCATCTTGGCCCCACCTCTTCCTATCCTTCAAGTCTTATATCAAATACCACTTCTTCCATGAAGGCTTCCGTGATTCCCAAGTTAAAACTCCCATGGTTCTCAGCACATTTTTATCCTGCTAGCCATCTCTTTCTTTGCATTTTAGTTATCTGTGCCTCTGTCCTGTTGAAGTCTTCTCAGTCAAGATATATCAGGATTGTATCCTTGACTTCTCTTCCCTCTCTTACCATACACATCCAAGAAATAATTAATCCTTAATTTGCCCTTCTTGGTATTTTTAAAATCCATCTCACTTTCCCCAACATCCCTCCCACTGCCTATATTACTGCCATCTAACACTTGGATAACTGCAGCAGTAATCTTAGCATGTCCCCCAAGCTGGTCTTACTCTGTTCCACTCAACTCCCCATTGTGCTATGAGAACAATGTTTCTAAAGTTAAAATATAATCATGTCACTCTTAATATCTTTCAGTAGCTCCCCGTTGCCCTTAGGAAGAAGTTGCCTCCTTAGCATAGCATGGCCCTGCCATGTTTTCACTCTCCAGAATCATTTCTCACCACTCTGGTCTAGCCATACAGAAATTTCTAAAATTTTGTTAATATACCAAATTTTCTCATGGCTCTACCCCTCTACTGCCAAAATTCTACCAGCCACACACCTGCCACAGCTTCACTACTCCTCTTTCACCTGAATAACCTCTAGCCATTCTTCAAGATTTCACCCATTGGCCACCTCCTCCAGCAATCTTTCTCTGGTCTCTTGGAAAGTCAAGCCGTGTGCCCATCCTACACGTGTTACAGGACCCTGCACATACCTCTATGTCTTAATCAGGATTCTCTAAGGAAAAAGAACCAGATAGATGATAGATAAATAGATACGTATATATGTGTATGTATATATAGAGTTTTTTTTATAGAGAGAGAGAGAGGGAGAGAGAGACAGAGAAGGAGGGAGAGAGAGATTGAAATTGATTGATTTACTTCAAGGAATTGGCTCACATGATTGTAGAGGGCTGACAAGTCCCAAATCTGTAGGTAAGACAATAAGCAGAGTGAAGAATAAGTGTGTTCTGGCAAAGTCTTATAGTCTGGAAGAACACCACACCCTTGAGGAACCCTTTTTTGGCTCACAAGGCTTTCAACTGATTGGTTGAAGTCCACCTACATTAAGGAAGGTAATTTGTTTTTCTTGATTCTATCACACTTAACTATTTTATAACAGCAACTAGACTAGTGTTTTACTAAACTCAGCACGTAGCCAAGTTGACACATAAAATTAACCATCAAACTCTATACATACAAAAATTAAGGGTATATTCCATACACTTCCTATTATTTCTTACCTATCTCCCGATTAGACTGAGTTCTTGAATAAACAAACAATTGAATGAAGCCTATACCATGTTTCATTATCTGTGTTGTTTTTGCTAGGAAAAACTGCTCGGAAACTAGAATTTCCCTTTGGAAGTGCATGGGCCCACAGGCCCGTTTCTGAGAAATAAGCCTACTTTATGAGACTTTTTTCTAAGTCTTCCTCTGGTTGTTGGTATTCTGTCACAGATGAAATTTGGACATGAATCTATTACTCAAGAACTTTATCTATGCTCTAAATCCAATCGGAAATAAAAACAAAAGAAATTACTTCAGGGAAATAATCTATTAGTTACAGTCAGTAATTGGGTGTTTTCAAGCCAAACTAGTGTTTCAGCCAAATAGAAAACCATCCAATTTCACAGAGTCAAATTCTCGGACAGTTGGCCCAGTGCCTCTGCATTTTTCCTAAGAAGCCAAATGTAAGTCCTTTCACGCATGGGTTGAGCAGGTGGAAAACCACTCAGTGTGAGACTAGAGGTGATGAGAAGGCCAGTGAGAAAGGTCCTCCAGTTCCCTACCCAGGAAAATACTTTTCCCTTGGCAAATGTTTTATTCCAAATTTTCTATTCATTTCTTTTGCTTTCACAAATTAAATCCCTGCAACTGATCTAGAGCAGGAGGTGGCAAATTTTTCTTAAAGGGCCAACTTGTAAATAGTTTAGGTTTGTGGGCCAAGATGCAAAAGTAGGGATCTTATAAAATAAAAAATAAATTTTTTTTTATAGGTACTTATATGACCATTTAAAATGTAATCAGTTAAAAATGGAAAAAAAAAATCCTTACCTTGCAGAATGTGAAGCTGTATTTGGCCCCTCAGTCTGTAGTTTGCCAATCTGTGCTCTAGAGTTTTGCCTACTCTCTCCATGACGGTCTTTCAGATACTTAAAGACAGCATTCATGCTATCATTCCCCCAAACCCTGTCCCAATCCCTAGCCATAGTTTTGTCTTCTTTATTCCTGCCCTTGCAAGGTCTCCAGATCCCTCCCTGTTAGTAGTCCTTTTAATGAATTATCTATTTAGGAACATAGCACTTAGATTGAATGCAATACTCCAGCTTTTCAGTATGCAGCATGTATTTTGGCAATTGCCACTTGCCTTATTTCGAATTCATACTTCTATTTAGAATGTTTTTTGGTTCACCCCTCCTACCCCTACTTCACTCACATAAGTAGGTCCTATTCATCATTAGGATCTCAACCTAGACCTTTTCAAAGCAGCCTCCATGACAATTCTATCTAAAGTTCTGCCCTCTCCCCAACCCAAGATCTCTATTTCAGTGCCATTTTGTTTTGTTTTCTTCGTAGAATTTATCCTAGTTTGTACTTATGTTACCTGCCTGTTCACTTAGGGAATTTTTGTCTTATGCCTCCCCCAGCAGAATAACAGCTTCAAAACAACAAAGAGATCACTTCTAGTTCTAGCTATGATGGAGTACCAGACTTAACTTCTGCTGTACAAGGTGAACAAAATACGTAAGATGATCGTTCGATTGTTTGCATTGGACAATAACCAATAACCAATGCAGAACTATAATCCTTCCATGAAAGGAAGCATATGAGGTAGACTCCCCCCCACTCACACCCATTCACACCAGCTTTCTTCCTGAGGGCATTTTACAAACTGTGATACAGAGAAGCATGGCCCAAACAGAGAGCAGCAGTTTTGCTGGGTTAAGGGAACAATTCAAGGCTTCTAAAGTGACTGGAATTTGAGGCATAAGCCAAAACAAACCTATTGCCATCGAGTTGATTCTGACTCATGGCAACCCTATAGGACAGAGTAGAACTGCCCCATAGGGTTTCTAAGGCTGAAATCTTTCCAGAAGCAGACTGCCACATCCTTCTCCCACAGAAAGGCTGATGGGTTTGAACCTCTGACTTTTCACTTAGTAGCCAAGTGCCTTAACCACTGCACCACCAAGGCTTTTTATTTGAGGCATAAGGTACTAGAAAGGAGGAGTAGCAGAGAAGGAGTCTGAAAAAAAAATCTGTGTCAGAATTCCCCTTGGGTCCTAGGAGTGGCTGTTAGCTATAATGATGACAGTCCTTTATAGACATAAAATTCATTGAGGTTTATAAATTGTTTAGACACACCTCCACTTACTGACTCTCAAACAAACAGTGTAGAAGAAGTGGAAAAAGGAGACGAAGATTCAGAAATTGTCTGAATTAGTAATGAAAGACTTGCCTGCAGCCAGTATAAGAGCTAGATGATGAGACTAATAGTAATGGCTGTTATTTTTAAATATAAATGATATATATTTCTTCAGATACTTTTATTGTACTTTAGATGAAGGTTTACAAAACAAACTAGCATGTCATTAAACTGTTAGTATACATATTGTTTTATGACACTGGTTAACAACCCCATGACATATCAACACTCCCCCTTCTCAACCTTGGGTTCCCTATTACCGGCTTTCCTGTCCCCTCCTGCCTTCTAGTACTTGTCCCTGGTCTGGTATGCCCCTTAAGTCTTGTTTTATTTTATGGACCTGTCTAACCTTTGGCTAAAGGGTTAACCTCAGGAGTGACTTCATTACTGAGCTAAAAGAGTGTCCGGGAGCCATACTCTCAGGGTTTCTCCAGTCTCTGTTAGGGCAGTAAGTCTGATCTTTTTTTGTGAGTTAGAATTTTGTTCTAAATTTTTCTCCAGCTCTGTCTGGGACCTTCTATTGTGATCCCCATCAGAGCAGTCTATGGTGGTAAGTAGGCACCATCTAGCTGTACCGGACTCAGTCTGGTGGGGGCTGCGGTAGTTGTGGTCCATTAGTCCTTTAGACAAATCCTTCTCTTGTGTCTTTAGTTTTCTTCATTCTCCCTTGCTCCCAAAAGGGTGAGACCAGTGGAGTATCTTAGATGGCCACCCACAGGCTTTTAAGACCCCAGACGCTACTCACCAAAGTAGAACATAGAACATTTTCTTTATAAACTATGTTATGACAATTGAGCTAGATGTTCCCTGAGACCATGATCCCCACGGTCCTCAGCCCAGCAATTTGGTCCTTCAGGGAGTTTGGATTTATGTATGGAGCTACCATGACCTTGCCTAGTAGGAGTTGTGTTGGCTTCCCCAGTATTGTGTACTGTCTTATCCTTCACCAAAGTTACTGCTTATCTATTGTCTATTCAGTGCTTTTCCACCCTCACCCTTCCCTTTCCTCATAACAATCAAAGATTGTTTCTTTTTGTGTGTAAACATTTTTATGAGTTTTTATAGTAGTGGTCTCATACAATATTTGTCCTTTTGTGATTGACTTATTTCAGTCAGCTTAGTGCCCTCCAGATTCATCCATGTTGTGAGATCCTCTGCACATTCATCATTGTTCTTTATCATTGTGTAGTACTCCATTGTGTGTATGTACCATAGTTTGTTTATCCATTCATCTGTTGATGGGCTAAATGATATATATTTCTAATACAAATAATTATTGTGACTAACATTTACTGACACCTACTCTATGTACAAAGTACTTTACATCAAAAACCTTGTTTAATCACCAAACCTGTTCTACAACGTTAATACTGTGATTTGCCTCATTTTCCAGTTTGTTTCGTTGTTAAAACCCATGTGCCAACTCACCATGCTCCACTCCTTCCTGGAGCCTCTGCCTCTGTCTGTTTTTACATGGTGACACTAATTCCGTATTTGTGCATCCTTGGAACTGAGATATTTAGCAACTGGACTCATTTACACTGTTTCTTTAGTTTTGTCTGGATATGAGAAGTAAATCTGTTTCCTAGCTCCCTCAATTTTTCCTACTCATTATCTTCCCCATGACCAACTACAAATTAGCCAAATTATGGACAGGTTTTAGATTTCCCAGAAATGGAAGGCACTTTCAAACATTTAGTCTCTTGGCATGAAGTGGCTCTGAGTACCCATGCTTACTAAGGACAAATCAGAGAGATGAAAATGGCCGTTTGTCTCATTGTACCTATGGATTTGGGAGCCAGGCTTCCCAGGATAGCCAATTAAGAGTTTTCTTTGGTCAGTTCCTGGAAGAACCAATGTTAGCACCACGAGAAGCCATAATTTTGGTTAAAAGGAGATCTCCATGACATCCTTCTGTAAAGCTAATGGTCATTGGAGTGGTTTTAAACTTAGCTCTGTTGTGCAATCTCTGAATGGCCCTCCATCCCCAACCCTTTAAATGAGACAGCTGTTCAAACTGACCTGCCAAACATCTTTTGTAGACACATGAAAAAATGGCCCCTTCGGCAATATAAACTGCAACTACGGACTCATCCAACCCAGATCTAAAGTGTTTCCTGAAGCTAAAGACTTTCTAATCATGAATAATCTGTACTGAAGAGAATTTGCCCAAATGCAGTTCTTTCTGGGGTTACTTCCTAAAATGTTCTATTAAAGATATCTTCAGAACAGTGTCCAGGAACCAAGGTGAATCCTGAGTGATATACATTATTATTTCACTCTCATGTATTCATTTCTTCACTTCTGTATTTGCACGTAGTTTTAAGCACTTACCATGCTGCAAACACTGTTCTAGATGCAGGAAAAGCAGTAGAAAACATTTCAGAATTCTTGTGCTCACAACAGGCTTTTCCTTCCAGGCCCATGCTAGGATTATACTTCCCTGACCACCTGAAATCAAGGCTTGCTTTGGCCAATGAACTATAAGCTGTCCTGCTATGTGTCACTTTCAAGTGGAAACTTTAAGAGCCAGGGTATGCTTTGCCATGCTCTCTCTCCCCTCTGCCCCAGCAACCAGCCTGGGCCCTGCAGTTAGAAAAGCCCATAGTAGTCATGCTTTCCCGCTGACCCAGGATAGACACAGAACATCAACAAGACATAAATCTTTGTTGTTTTAAGGCATTGACAGTTCTTTTTCCTTAAAATCTAGCCCTTCCTGGTACATACATATGATGGAATGTTACTCTGCCATAAAGAGAAATGAAGTCCTGATACATTGTGTAACGTGGATGAAACACCACGCTGCGTGAAATAAGGCAGTTGCAAAAAGACAAACATATGATCCCACTTACCAGAAATAGGCAAATGTATAGAAACCAGTTTGTTAATGGCTATCGGGGTTGGGGTTGGGAACAGGGAAGAAGAAGTCTTAGTGGGTACTACGTTTCTGTTAATGGTTGTGGAATAATTTGGAAATAAATAGTGGTGATGGTTGTATAACATGATGAAGGTCATCAATGTCAATGAACTGTACATGTGAAAAATGTTGAACTTGCAAATGTTTTGTTTATGTATATATATATATATCTCCCTAATGAAATAGTTGAAAAAAAGAATCAGGAAAAAAAAATTCTATCCGTTTCTGGCTAATAAAGCCCCAGTTGTTATGCACACATTGACTCAAAATTCAAAATCCTAAGACATACTGCCTCTCCTAAACATATGACAAAAAAGCTAGTAGTCACTCCAAGACAAACCCTATAGTTCTGATTAAAAAATAACCCTGGGGTGTCTTCCTCCAACTATAGAGGCAATAGGAGTTCTACAGATTGAACTGTATCTTCCAAAAACATATGTAGAAGTCTTAACCCCCATACCTGTAAATGTACCTGTAAATGTGATCTTGTGTGGGGAAGACATTATCAGTTAAGTCATACCAGAATAGGGTAGGTCCTAGTCCTAATGCCGCTGAACGGAATTTTATAAAAAGGGGAGCAGACACAGAAACAGAGTGACACGGGGAAGACACCATGTGCAGATGCGACTACAAGCAGCAAAGGAGTACCAGGGATTGCCCGCAGCCACTAGAAATTAGGAAAGAGGCATGGAACAGTTCTTCTCTTACAGGAAACAACAAGGCTGATATCCTGATTTTGGACTCCTAGCCTCTAGAACTGTGAGAAAACAAATTTTGTTCTTTAAAGCTGCCACGTCTGGTGTTTTGTTATGACAGACTTGGGGAACTAAGACAGGGAGGATGTAAAGGAAAGAGCCCCAGATGGAAGTGAAAGGACAAAGGCCCTTGATGCTGTAGCTGGCTCAGAATCTGGTGTGTCCAGGTAGCTGAGGACCTGAGATAAGTCAGAGCTTTCAAACCTGACTGTATCAGATTTACCACCTCATCTGGATAAAAGAATTCCCTCAGCAAATCATTCGATCTAGGCAGGCTTACTGAAGTCAAACTCCCCAGGCAATTTTGATGAACCATGTAGATTTTGGAATCACTGCTGTAAATCATAACCCTTGTCATAACCCACATCATGTTAGCCCTTCCACTTGGCTCTACCTTGGTTCCTGATTGGCACCTCTATTCCCATTCTAAGATTGGGTTTCTGTTCTGACCCTGAGCTTACTGAATCGCAGCTTATTGACCATACATATGCCAATGCCCTTTTTTTTCTAAGAGCTGAATACTCTCTCCTGAACCCCCAGCCACTGGCTTGAGTTCTGTTTAACACAGGTGGATGACAGGCAACAGCCATGTGACACGTCTGCGATTCAGAGCAATAGCACTGCTTGATGAGGCCCTGCTGGAACTCACTGTGATACATAATTTTGAGATACCAGTAAACCCACAATCCCTTCTCAGAGAAATTCCCCCTATTTAAGGAGGAAATCAATATGGCCATGTTTTACCATGTGACATGTGACCCACAGCATAGCCACAGCCAATAGTACAACTTAACACATACACACAACAAAAACCAAGACAAAGAAAGCCACTCTACTAACCGGCCAGCAAATAATCAGGACCCTGCCCTGAGAGTTTGAATGACAACAACAAAAAGCTGTGATCAGACACTGGTGAATTTTAAAGCCGAGAAATCTGTAGAGTCAAGAATGGGATGGTCATTTTCAGCTGTACTTGTACAGAAAGTTGTCTTAGAAAGTTGCATTACAGAGAAGAACTGATCAGCATTTTTTTTTTTTTAAGATCAACTTTTTTTAATAAACACAAAGAGAGAAAGAGACAGAAGAGGAAGCTCAATCCTTAGGAGTGTCCTGTTCCCAGCTCTGAAACAAGGCGTACTGCTGTGTTTCACCTCCGTGTTTCATGCCTTTGTAAACTTTCAAATCTCTGCTTGAGTCAGCATGAATGGGTTCAGTTCCTTGAAAAGCAAAAGATTTGCCTGTGTTGAATTCCCTTAAGTAGTGAACACTGGTCTTACTCCAGCCTGAAACTATCTTTTGACTATGACAATTGTACCATTACCCAACTCTCAGTCTGTCCTTGTCCACTACTGGCCCAGTACTCCTCACAGCTGAGTCAAACTTAATTATATCAGCATGATTTCAGCAAGGTTATTTATTTATTCTTACTTTCCCCTACCCCTAAATTTAAATAGCTTTATTGTTCTTTTGATACTTATGAAAATGCCTTAAAACAATCAACCAATAGCTATCTGACCAACCAAAAATCAAACCCATTGCCATCAAGTTGATTCCGACTCACAGAGGCCCTAAAAGGTTTCCAACGCTATAAATATTCATGGTAGCAGACTGCCACATCTTTGCAATTGGTGGGTTTGAACCACCAACCTTTTGGTTAGCAGTCACCCGCTTAACCACTGCGCCACCAGGGTTCCTACCTGTTTGACAAAGTATTAAATAATTGGGTGATTGGAATATTAAAATGCATTTCAGCACCTTAATTTGAAAAACTCTCCCCATACTTCCTTATAAATCCAGATGTGCTCTGATAATAAGAAAACTTAAAATGAATAAATCTCAACTTGTAGTAAATTGTAAGTGTAAATTTGCTTTTCCAAAGCAACTCTTCAAATTCAGAGCACTCAGCCTCTATATTTAGGCATTTATTTCACAGATAAAAACTACACAGGAAAACAGAGCAGAGAAGGGAGAGAATACACCTCTGCCCACCAAAGGGTATCATAGAGAACCACAAAAATCATCAGGAACGCGGTGTTGGATATATATAGTATATTTCTACATACTAGTAACTGTCTACCCACAGAGACGGTCTGTGACTCTTGAGACCCTGAAATAATTTTAGCCAACTCTAAATTCATCCAAACATACTCGAGACAATCCTCGGAAAATTATTTCACAGCATTATTTTTTCCAAGAATCAAGTCTCACTGGGAGCTGGTAACTGGTCTTCTCTTTTCATGGCACAGATATTTTAATGCTGAGAGTCCTTGGTGCCTCCACACCTTAACATACTGATTTCTTTCTCTCTCAAATGTGCCTGGCATGACCTAGGACATTCACGTTGAGACAGTTAAACTAAACTCTCTACCAGATTCGCCAATTTTTGCTGAGCAATACTCTCCTCCTTGTACCTTGGCTTTCTCCTCCATAATCAGGGGGAAAAAAAATTATAAAACAGGGGTTTATTGGAGGGCAGTTGTTACATGTTAAGTACATTTATTTACTCATCCTACAGGTATTAATGGGTGTGTAATATAATATTTTTTTAATATAATATTACTAATCTATTATTATTTTTTTGTTAAATTTCTATATGAAATTTTAAATGCATACTGCTAAGTGAAAGAAGTCAGTATAATTCCAACAAGATGACTTTCTGCAACAGGCAAAACTACAGAGACAGTAAAAAGATCAGTGGTTGCCAGGAGTTCACAGGTAGGAAGAAAGGGATGAATAGGAGGGATATAGGGTATTTTTAGGACAGTTAAACTATTCTGTATGCTACCGCAATGGTGGATACATGACATTATGCATTTGTTAAACCCATTGGACTGCACAACACAAAAAGTGAACCCTAATGTAAACAATAGGAACCCTGATGGCAAAGCACTTGGCTGTTAATGGGAACAATGGAGATTCGAACCCACCGGCGGCTCCAAAGGAGAAAAGACCTGGCGATCTGCTCTCGTAAACATTACATACAGCCTAGGAAACCCTATGGGTCAGCTCTACTTTGTGCTATTGGCTCTCTATAAGTAAGAATTGACTAGAAGGCACACAGCAACATCACCACCACAATGTAAACTATGGACTTTAGTTAGTGATAAGAATATTGGTTCATCAGTTGTAACAAATATGCCACAAGAGTGTAAGATGTTAATAACAGGGGAAACAGTGTGCAGGGGGAGAGGAAAATATGAAGTCTCTGCACTGGATGCACGATTTTTCTGTAAACCTAAAACTGCTCTTAAAAAAGTCTATTAACTATGTGGGCAATCCTATCTGGTGGCGAGATGAGAAGGAAAAGGGGGACAGGAGCTGGTTGAATGGACACGGGGTATACAGGGTAGAAAGAAGGAGTGTGCTGTCTCGTTAGGGGGAGAGCAGCTAGGAGTACATAGCAAAGTGGGTATAACTTTTGGTATGAGAGTCTGACTTGTAAACTTTCATCACTTAAAGCATTAAAAAATTAAATTAAATTAAAAAAAAGTCTATTAAATTTTTTCTACATGAGAGATCTTTAAGTAATCATTTTTTATACCATAGTGGTTAAAGATGTGGCCCCAGGAGCCAGTTGTCTTGGTTCAAATCCCAGTCTCATCATTTTCCAACTGTGTTATTCATGGACACGACATAAATCTTCTAAGACGTAGTTTCCTCAGTTTTAAAGTGGGAATGAAAATAGAATGACTTTGCAAGATCATTGTACAAGTGAAATGGCAGAATCCACACAAAGCATTTAGCACGGTGGTGGACTCAGAAATCACTTGACGGAAAGTTGGTTGTTGTTAGAAATAAGAGACCGTTAGGCAGTTAGGAGCCCTGGTCAACAGGTATTAGGCAATGATGGAGGTATAAGCACTAAGATGATACAAAATGAAACATCTGCCTTCAGCGAATTCACAAATGCATAGGAGAGTAGGCTGTGCATATTACTAAATGCCATTCCCTTGCTTAGGATCCTTCAACGGCAACCCATGAGCTACAGAATAAATGGCTGATTCCTGATTATAGAATACAAGTCTCCTCATTATCTAGTCACTGTAACCCCTATGGTCTTGTCCTATCACACGTGGAGTTCTCTCCCTGCCTCAGTGGGCTTTCAGGGACTGCACCCTGCCTGGGATGGTGTGTTCTCTCCTGGAGAACTCCTATTTGTCCCAAAAACTGGATCTCATGTGACCTTAGGTGTTCCTCCCTGCACGCTCCCTGAAGCACCTCTTCCTTCCCCTCTAAAGCACTTGCGACAATATATCATCACTGTTGATCTGCAAGTTCTAGAGGAGTCCCAGCATGAGCCTGAACCATAACCACCTCTGGGATGCCAACTCATCACAGGACTCTGAAGGAGCAGCCAGAAGACTCATGTTGGTGGGAAGGGCCCAGAAGCCTCTGGGGAGAACTTGATCTCGAAGAAGTCAAACTGACCTGTTTGGCCCAGGAACAAAGCCTCTCCAACAGGAAGATACTTGTCATTAGGTAACTGAAGGTCTAAAAAGCAGACAATCAAGAGATGTCATCTCGTTTCCCTTTAAACAGAAGTACTTATTCCATGTGTATTTTCTCAGCCCAGACTTTCTTCTTTTAATTTTCTGAAACAGAACAGAATTAATTTGTGCGGCCAAATCATCCTTTGCAACCTGCAAGGTTTAAAATTTATCTTCTTGAAACCAGTCTGTGACTGATTAAATCAGTAGTTAGGAGCCCACGATGAGGATCCAATCTCTTTGTACACCAAAGCTACCTCAGCCTGGGGTGTATTTAATGCAAACACGTGGGGAAGGAAAGAGTATGTGATTTCAAAGGTGGTGCAGAGCATCTTCTTTTCTGGCAAAACAAGAACAGCATGCCCCACCCTTGGAATGTTGGGAAGACTTGCCTGATCCCTTGTTTTCCCCACCCATTCCCAGAGCTTCCCAGTCCCTATAGCTGCTGCCATTCAGTCCCTATATGCAGGTTCAAATACACTCTAGAGGTTGAAGACCCAAATTCTTATGAGAGAAAATCTCTAATAATATTCATTGCTGTTTTATTTGATTACATGTTTAATGGAAAACATTGGAAATTACAAGAAAGCTAAAGAATAAAATTATCTGTAATGCAATTATTCAGAGCAACTGATAGTATTCTGGAATTTATTTTTGCAGTGTTATACTCAAACACAGACGCATACACATCCAGAGTGGTACTACATTAAAAAAAAAACTGTTGTGAAACTTGCCTTTTTCACTAACTACATAATTCGGGCATTCTCTCATGTTATGGAACAATCTTCCTCATTACTCTGAAACATTCCACTTAATGAAAGTATCATAATATGGTTAACCAATCCTCTTTTGTTGGATGAGGAATTATTCCCGCTGTTTTTGCTATTCTAACATCACAATAAATGTTCTTAAACCATAATCATTCTTACCCTTTAGGGATTTCCTTCAGTCATACCTAGAGGAACCCTGGTGGTACAGTGGTTAAGAGCTTGGCTGCTAACCAAAAGTCTGGCAATTCTAATCCACCAGCCACTCCTCGGAAACCCCATGGGGTAGTTCTACTCTGTCCTATAGGGTTGCTACAAGTTAGAGTTGACTTGATGGCTACAGGTTTGGTTTTTTGGATTCACATACTTACAAGCAGAATAGTTGGATCAAAAGATATACATATATATAAAGAATTTTGAAACAGATTTCCAAATAACCCCACTGAAAGATAACTTGGGCAGCATATATTTCTCTTTAACAGTACTTGAGACTAATTTGGAAGAACTTAAGAAGTCCTAAGCCAATAGGTAAGTAACCTGGCATCCATTCATCAACAAATAATTATTGAGTACATATACTGTACCAGGTGTTAGCTATACCGGTTGAAAACAAAAACAAAAACAGATATAACCCCTGTCCTTCCTGTACTCACAGTCTAGTGGGGAAATGAGACAATTCAACAAGCAATTACAATAAAGTGTGATCAATTTAGCCTTGTTATGGCTTCTATTATGACAAGATGTCTGATTTTTAAAACAAGGTCCCTACCTTATTCCCAGGAGTAAGTGTCCTGGACTGGAAACTTGGTCTCCTTGTTCTCCCACACCAGCAGCCATGGCTTGCTGTTATGACTTCTGGAGATGGTACTGGATCCTACAACAGCAGCCAACTCTGCTGAGAACATTCCTTTCTGTCTGAGCAAATTATACAAATCATGGCCATCTCTGGCTTCATTCAGGCCCTGTATGCCAAGCACTTACTCTACATTCCTTCATTTAATCCAAACAACGATGCTATCAGAGTGATAATGTTGTTATCCTCATTTTACAAATGAGGAAAGGAACAATCAGAGAGTTTAAATACATTGCCCACATCAGACAGTGGAGCTGGGACCCAAACACAAGTTTCTTTTGCTCTGCATTCCACTGTGGTATTTGCCTGGGTCTCTGCCTGTACCCTGATACAATGCTTTTTCCCCTCTGGCTGGACATCCCCTGATCATTTGCTGGTAAGTCCATTTCCAAAGGCCTGCCTCACTCAGTGGGCATCTAGGGCCTGGTACTTTCCAGACTTCTGCTCCAAGAAGGTATTAGGCTGCCCAGAGTCAAATCAGATCTCCACGCCCAATGACTTGAAAGCATGGACCAAAGACCCTCTGCCGCCTAGTCAAGTCAGGTCCTTGTTTAAATGAATAGATAAAAAACAATATGGTATATCCATACCATGGAATATTATTCAGTCATAAAAAGGAATGAATATTGATATATGCTACAACATGGATGAACCTTGAAAATATGAAGTGAAAGAAGCCAGGCATAAAAGTTCACAAATTGTATGGTTCCATTTCTACGAAATATTTAGAACAGGCAAATCCATAGAGACAGAAAGCAGACTAGTGATATGGGACATGGGGAATTGGAAAATGACTGCTTAATAGGTATGGACTCTCTTTTGCAGGTGATACAAATGTGTTAGACCTGGACTGAGGTGAGATGGTTGCACAGGATTGTGAATGCACTAAGTGCCACCAAACTGTTCCCTTTAAAATAGTTCATTTTATGTCATGTGAATTTTACCTCAATAGAAAAGGGGGGGAAGGAGCAACAAACCACTGAGTCAAAACAGTTGGTCCCAGAAATGTCCTTTTTTTTATAAACTCCCAGGTGATTCTGGCACATGCTAAATTTTGAAAAGCATTCCTAAAAACACTCCAAGTGTGGCCGTATGAAACAATGATCCAAAAGAACTGCCCAATTAAGATTTTTTTTTAAGCTTGATTTTAAGAAAACAAAAGCTAAAGCAAAAGCTTGGTTATAACTAACACCAAAAGCCCCAAGGTAAGGTAGCATCATTGGTCTGCCTGGTTCCAGTGTTTCCAAATTGCAAGAAATGTGGTAGGTTTATCTTCCTCTACCTGCATACATGGTCAGCCTGGTCACTGGGGTAAGGGAAATGAGGACAGAAGGCAGGGGGCAGACAGGCACAGTGACATATGTAAAGAAGGACAAACCCTAGGCCAGAGGAGGAAGGATATCAGCTGATCAATATGACCAGGCCAAGTAATGGCACCACTGCTGCGCAGCCCTGAATTAAAGTAAACGGGCATCAATGGGCCAAAAACTGTGGATTCAATAAAGCCATTATGTCATGGCAACTTCTTGCGAGGCAAATTAATTCCTCTGTGGCTCTGTCCCCAATTGCTCCCTAGGCTCAATACTCTTCTGGCAAGTGATACAGATGGCATGGCTCCCAATAAAGGCTTTGTTACCACTACCACCCCCATTTTATCCCTATGGGAGGGGGATTTTTTTGCTCTTGGCTTTATTCCATCAGTGCATTGGTCTTGCTTCAACCCCTAAGTCATTTGCTTTATGTTGCAAGAAAATACAAGCTAATCTCACTTGCTGATGCCTAGCAAGGGGCCAAGTCTCTGAATGGTTAATGCTGCTGTTGGTAACCTTTGTAAGAAATGCTATCAAGTCACCGGGTGTTTCCTTGCTAATGAACAGAATAGCAGGGCTTACGCTGTGAAGGGTGCTATATTAGGAATATCACATGCATGGTCTTATTTAATTTTTATGATAGAATTATGAGGACAGAAGTGGTATTCTGCCTACTTTATGGATGAGAAAACTGTCTTCGATAGTTTGGTAACTGCCCCAATATCTCCTGACACCAAGGCCTGTCTTTTGTCCACTAGATTATACTGCTTCCATGTGCCTCCCTAAATGAAACCCTCCAAGGCTCCAGGAAATGACTGAGCCACCAGTGGTCCTCCAAAAGCAGCCCCCATCCCTACCCACTACACTTTAGCAGTCAGGATTTCTGAGAGCATCAGGCACATAAAGACGAGTGGATCTTCTCCGAACCATCAAGTCTTATCTTCAGAGGGATCTTAGCCAACAGATTGCCACAGCCCCCTGAGCTCTTACAGCCAGAACTTCTGTTAGCATCTAGCCTGGTCAGGAGGAACGTGAGTAGTCAAGGGTCAATGGCCCCGATTTGCCACAAGGAGAACACACATGTAGTATATTAAGGTAACATAAAGCGGTTAGGTTACATTGGATTCAAACAACCCTGGTTTTGAATTCTCAGATCCTCCATTTAATCAGTTGTGTGGGACCTCTGGTAATTTTAACTTTGCTAAGTCTCTGAATTCTCATTTATAAATTGGAGGTATTCATGTTACATGGTAGCAATGAGGAGTGAATGGGATAGCCCATATGAGAGCATTTAGCACTGTGCTTGGCACAGAGTGAATTCTTAAATGCTAGCTACAGCTGTTAACCAAAAAGTCGGCAGTTCAAATCCACCAGGCACTCCTTGGAAACCCTATGGGGCAGTTCTATTCTGTCCTATAGGGTTGTTATGAGTCTGAATTGACTTGATGGCAACAGGTTTGGTTTTTTGGTTTAGCTGCCATTATGAGTTCCCAAGCCCAGAGCACTACCATGCCTCTGAAAGTACTCACATGCTGCCTTAGGTGTGCCTGGCAAAGGTTACAGCCTTTGTTCACGTAGACATGTGTCCACACAAACCTGGGTGCCCTTTCCCTGTAACCAGAGTGTGACCTAGTTACTTAACCTCTCTGAACCTCAGTTTCCCCAGCACTAAACAGCAAGAGAGGACAGTGGTGGTTCAGTGATAGAGTTCTTGCCTTCCATGCAGAAGACCAGGGTTCTATTTCCAGCCAACGCACCTCATGTACAGCCACCACCCATCTTTCAGGGGAGGCTTGAGTGTTGCTCTGATTAACAGGTTCAGTGGAGCTTCTAGACTAATACAGACTAGGAGGAAGAGTCTGGAAATCTACTTCCAAAAATCAGCCAATGACAACATAGACACGCATTTATGGATCACAAAGGTGCAATCTGCATCCAATAGTGGGGATGGCACAGGACTGGGCCGTGTTTCATTCCGTTCATGACTCATGACTCATGGGGTTCATGACTCATGGGGTTCATGACTCATGGGGTTACCATGAGTCAGGGGTTGACTCAATGTATTATCTACCTCATAGGTTTGTGGTCTGGAATGTCAAAAAGGGAGAGACTTTAGTGACAGTCTACCCCTAAATTTACAGATTAGGTAACACATTATAATACCTTCACTGCCTAGCAATTTTTCTGTCCCAATACTGAAGGCTCACAACACTTGGAGCTACTGGCCACTAGGGGCCGTTGGCAAGCCACAGAAAGCTGGAAGGATCCCTATGTGTCAGGTTTTTAAAACTGGGTTTCTTATTTATCAGAACTTCCTGAACTAGCCAAAAGTCTCATTTCAGGAGCCTTTTCAAGTTAGGTTTTATTTCCTATAAAAGTCTAGCTCCATTTTCTCCTGAAGCTGGAGGGAAGGGAAGATGGGCCCTAGCCTGTGCCTCCCTGGCCAGTGAGCTATATGGTGGCTGGGGGTGGGGGGGTGGGGAGGGTAATACCTACTTGGCAGGATTTGAGAAATCCTGGGGAGATCCTTCGCCTGCTGTAATCTCCCCGGTGCCCAGTGAATGAAATGCCTTTTAAATGTTATAAGTACTGCAAACTACTAAAGCTCACTAATCAATTCAAATTTCCAGAGAAGGCCATTATTGAGTACTGTGTCACGCAGGAAAAGGAGCCCACTGCAAACCTCGAGTCCCCACAACTGGATTTGAATTCTAGCTTAGCCACTTATTCGCTGTGAAGCCTTGGGCAAGCTACTTAGCCTCTCTGAGCTTTGCTTTCCTTTAAAAATGGAGCTGATACCCTCTACATCTTAGGCTTGTGTGTGGGCATAGTTCAATGACAGAACATAACCAAAATGTCAAACACGTAGTAGGGCTAAATAATTTTTTAAGTTATTATTCTTCTTCGTTAGGTCAAAGCGAGAGCTGACCTCAAAGCCTGGAGAATGGTGTGCTGGCAGGGACTTAGGAGGTGAACAAGAGGAATGGGGGTACCGGAGAGGATAAAGGCAGAAGGAAGCCAAAGTAAACAGAAGTCCAGAAAAAGCAAGTAAAGAAACTCCAAGATCTGTGTTCATATATTCAGAATTATTTTCTTGTTGTGTGTTTGTGGGATGTTGTATTGAGTGTGTATGTGTGTAGGGCGTATGTGTGAACATAGGGGTGTTAAAACTACACTTCGAGTTTACATCCCTGATGCCAGCAAACATGTGAAGTCCACTGGAGGCACAATACAAGAGGCAAAATGGGACCAGAAAAAATATCAATTGGCAGAGAGATTAGGACAAAATGAGGAGGAGTATAAAACTGTCCAATTCTGGGCCCCACACTGTGAGAAACACAGAGCAAATCAGAACACACCCACAGGACAGAGGATTCACAAACCATCCCTGAAGAAGAGTTGAAGAAATGTGGAATGTTCAGCTAGAAAAAGAGAAAACACACAGGGAATTGAGTTCCTACCTTCGGAGTGCTCAAAGACTAGGGGTGACTAGCAGGCTTATCATATGTGGCCCAGGAAGGCAGACCTAGGATCAACAGGTGTAGGAGGGTTCGTTGTCTTTCCTCCATCTGAGATCGTATTTCATCGTCTGTGTGTGTATTTGTGTGTATCTGTCTATTTAGGTATATGTGTATTTGTGTGTCTGTGTTTGTCCCTCTGTGTATGTATTTATGTGTCTATTTGTGTGTCTATATGTGTATTTGTGTGTATGTATGTCTCTGTGTCTATGTGCAGTTATGTTCCTGTGTGGATGTGTATGTGTATTTACGTGTCTGTGTGTGTGTGTGTGCTGCACATATGTACATCTTTTAGGGGAAAAGGATCCGTAGCTTTCATCAGATTCTCATGACCTCAAAAACTTAAGAACTTCTAATATAAATAATAATAGCTAAAATCTAGCAAGCAATTACTAAGTACCAGGCAATGGGCCAAGCCCTTTACATAAGTTGTTGAATCCTCATAAGAACCCTCAAGCAGCAGTGTAGCTGACTCTGAGTACAGGCCTTGGAGACAGCTAGCCTTAGTTCATAATCCCAGTGAGGCCACTACCTAATCTTGGGCAAGCTGCTTGCCCTTTTCATATCTTGGTCCTCTCATCTGTGAAATGTAAATAATAATAATAACTTCAAAAGTTTGTCATGAGGATTGAGTTAGTTAGCATATGTAAAGCTGTTAAATGAGTGTGACAAATAGTATGCTTTATATGTGTTAGCTATTCAGTGATGTGTTTAAAAACCAGCTCTTTAAAAAACAAAGAAGAAAAGCTGTGATTTCTAGCTTCTGACAATTTCTGTGGTGTAAATATGCCCACCTTGGCAAATTTCAAGCTACTAAAGTGAAGCCAAGCAGCTTACAAAATTTCTAAAAAATTAACAAGCAACTTTCACAAGATGATACAAGCCAGTTCCAGTACACTACCATATTAAAGCTTTTTCTTCTCTCTCCCTCTGATTAAGTGCTGGTTAGAGATGGCCAACAGATGTCTCCCTGGTTCCTTGAAGGTGTGGAGTTTATGTAGAACTGAGACCAGCAATGATCATATTCTATTAGAGGAGATAAGATTAGAGAAATGGAGTTTAAGAGAGGCTGGCATGAGAATAGAAATCTCCTTGGGTCAAGGAAGATTCTGCAAATGATGAACATGGACTTCCCTTGGAGTAGGAGGGAAATAAACTGCTACCATTTATTAAGCATTTACAACACGCAAGGCGCCTTGCCTTCATTCTTTTATTTAATCCTTACAACAGCCCTTTGAGGTAGGTGGTATTTGCCTGAGGTTCCCTGAGGAGGAAAAGGTGGCTGTAAGACAATAAGACACCTGCCCAAAGACATAAGGCAGGCAGAGCAAAGCTACAAGTAAAGCACAGGTTTGTGTGACCCTAAAGCCCACACTCTTTCCAGTTTTCTGGGCTTCTGCTTGAACAATAGAGAAACATCTAGGGCAGTCCACTTGGGTCCCAGCCATATCAGTGGAATAGGGCATCCCTGAATCTCACTTTGGGAAAATTCTAAAGATAGTCTCTCTAGCCGCCCCTGTTCCAGAAAGCCCTTTGGTAGATGATTTCCCTCCAAGCTACCCTTGTCTCCAGCACGTTTCTGCTGCTGCTGCCACCAGTGTGAAATTACTATTCGTGGTGATTCTCTGGGACTATCAACATCATTTAATTGTGCTCACAAGGAACCTGTACATAGATCAAGAGGCAGTTATTCAGACAGAACAAGGGGTTTAAAGTCAGGAAATGTGTGTGTTAGTGTTGCATCCTTTCACCATACCTACTCAATCTGTATGCTGAGCAAATAATTCGAGAAGCTGGACTATATGAAGAAGAATGGGGCATCAGGATTGGAGGAAGACTCATTATCAACCTTCTTTACATAGGTGACACAACCTTGCTTTCCGAAAGTAAAGAGGACTTGAAACACTTACTGATGAAGACCAAAAACCACAGCCTCCAGTATGGATTGCACCTCAACATAAAGAAAACAAAAATCCTCACAACTGGACCAATAAGCAACATCATGATAAACAGAGAAAAGATTGAAGTTGTCAAGGATTTCATTTTACTTGGATCCACAATCAACAGCCATGGAAGCAGCAGTCAAGAAATCAAAAGACACATTGCATTGGGCAAATCTGCTGCAAAAGATCTCTTTAAAATGTTGAAATGCAAAGATGTCACCTTGAAGACCAAAGTATGCCTGACCCAAGCCATGGTATTTTCAATTGCATCATATGCATGCAAAAGCTGGACAATGAATAAGGAAGACCAAAGAAGAATTGACACCTTTGAATTGTGGTGTTGGCAAAGAATATTGAATATACCATGGACTGCCAAAAGAATGAACAAATCTGTCTTGGAAAAAGCACAACCAGAATGTTCCTTAGCAGCTAGGACGGTGAGACTGTGTCTTACATACTTTGGACGTGTTGTCAGGAGGGATCGGTCTCTGGAGAAGGACATCATCCTTGGCAAAGTACAGGGTCAGAGAAAAAGAGGAAGACCCTCAACAAGATGGATTGACACAGAGGTTGCAACAACGGGCTCAAGCATAACAACAATTGTGGGCATGGCGCAGTACCAGGTAGTGTTTCATTCTGTTGTACATAGAGTCACTATGAGTCGGAACTGACTCGATGGCATATAACGACAACGAATATCCTTACCCTTATCCACCAAGGTCCTTCCCACAGAGTCAGCTCAAACACCCAACTTGGGGCCAGGGAGTCATATAGTCATAAAACCTGGAAAAATGCACAGTCTTCTCCCATCCCTGATGGGCATTCTCTTTTTATTCCTTTGGAGAGGCAATACAGGGTGTTATTAGGATGACAGGTTCTGGAGTTAGATTGCTCAGTTCCAATCATGGCTCTGTCATTTGCTAGTGATATGACTTTCAGCAATTTACATAATATCTGTGTGACTCACTTTCCCCATCTGTAAAATGAAGATTAAATAAAATAATATTTAAAAGGAACTTCAAAAAAAAAAAAAAACCCATTGCTATCTAGTCAATTCCAACTCATAGCGACCCTATAGGACACAGCAGAACTGCCCCATAGGGTTTCCGAGGAACAGCTGGTGGATTTGCACTGCCAACCTTTTGGTTAACAGCCAAGCTCTCAACCCTGTGCCACCAGGGATCCAAAGCGGACTTAACGGAGCTTAATTAAAGTAATATTGTAATACTAAAGTAACATTATAAACATACATTTAATAAATGCTTTTTTTTTTTTTTTTAACTATTATAGTCTGTCCATAGATGCTTTTTCTAAACCCAATTTTTGGGAACTTATTGGCTCCCCTCCTCTGATTCTAGAACGCGGGTCCAAGGACTCCTTGACTTGCTTTTATTTACTTATTATGAGTGTTTTTTTTTTTCTTTTGAAAAGTCTCTGATCCCTTTTAAAAATGAAAGCTAGATATTTTCTTTTCAGTAAAATATACATATGCATATTTTGCACATATTTTCAGGGATGTAACTTGACCCTTTGACGTCCACCCTCAGTCACGCTCACCAGGCTAAAATTCCCTGCCTTCCATTTGTGTCTGCCTATCCTCAATTTGGAAACCCTGGTGGTTAGTGGTTAAGTGCTATGGCTGCAAACCAAAAGGTCGGCAGTTCAAATCTGCCAGGTGCTCCTTGGAAACCCTACAGGGCAGTTCTACTCTGTCCTATAGGGTCACTATGAGTCAGAATCGACTCGATGGCAGTGGGTTTGGTTTGGTTTATCCTCCATTTGAAAACCCTGGTGGCATAGTAGCTGAGAGCTATGGCAGCTACCAACAGGTTGGCAGTTCAAATCTACCAGGCAATCCTTGGAAATCCTATGTGGCAGTTCTACTCTGTCTAGGATCGCTATGAGTTGGAACTGGCTCAGTGGCAACGGGTTTGGTTTTTGGTTTTTTATCCTCAATTTGGCTCCCAGAGTCTTGCCTCTCTCTCTTCCTTTTATGTTTACCCCTGTTTTCTCAGATTCTTTCTCCATGCAAGAGTTTGTCAGCCCTCCCTTTCTCACCTGCCCCTCATTAACTAACCTAGCTCTACCATCGCATGGCAACCTCCACAACCAATGAGAATCAAATTAATGGGATCCATAATTTCAACTATACACCAGTAGGGCTGGAGAAAATTGAATATTGTGCTAGAAAGGTCCTGAATTATTTCTCCTTCTAACAATTACAATTCCTCAGGCTCCCATGTACATGCCATCACATCCACTTTTGCCATTTCTAAAGCCACCTCTCAGTGCTTAATAATACTTCCGGCACAGGGCAAACTTGATGCTGCAGCTGTGGCATCCTGTTTGCCATAAGAATACATCCAAAACATAGCTTCCAAAGGCGGTACTTCATTGGGACCTATGCTGGAATTCAGAGGCCCCCAAAGATAAGGCACTGTCCCTAGAAGTGAACATGTTTAATCAGTGGAAAGAACACAAATTTTTTTCAGGTCATGCAGACCTACACATATTATATATATAATCTTGGGCAACTCTCTTTGAGTTTTACCTTAGTCATCTGTAAAACGGGTGTAAGGGAAGTGTGAACATTAAATAAGAAGGCATTTGTTTAGCACCCAGCAGTCGGCCATCAATTGAACACCTACTTATTGAGAATTTGGCCATCATGTTGGGACTGAGAAAGCAATTATGAGGAAGACATAGGCCTGCCTTCAAGTGGCTCACAGTGCTTTGGGAGAAATAGATCTCAGCAACTCTGTGTTAGTAGAATACATAGGATGCTCTAGAAACCCAGGGAAGGGACGCTTATGCTTAGCACAGAGTAGGCACTCAGAAAATCTGAGTTCCTTTCCTCCTTTAGCTGACAGATAGACTCTTCCAGTAAACGAATCAATAGTCTTCTTACAGAGGGTTCCCAGGGAGGGTAAGTTCTTGGTAATGCCTGTCTGCTCAGACGCAAGTAATTGTCATCTCCCACCATCCCCCTGAGAAAGCCAGGGTGAGAAATCCACAAAGCTTCATTGCGCAGAGGACAGAGAGCCATTTAGACCAAATGGGTTGAGCCCAACTGTTCACTCCATTCATTAGAGCACTCAGTGTTCTTATCTTGTGGCCAGGAGAGCAACAAGAAGAAAGCAGCCAGAAAAATTAATCAGGGCCCAGAGAACTTTAATAAAATGTTATTAGAAGTCAGTGCAAACTGTGGGGAGGAGAGGAGGTACAGCCTCTGGGACACCTGTTTCTGTTTTAATTGGATGACTCAGGTCTAGCCCGGTCCAAAAAAAACGCCCCACTAATTGCCAAGCATCGCTGTGAAGCTCATTTGCCTGCAGCAGTATCATATTGCGTAGTTCTTCTCCTCCAGCCCCTACTCTACCCACTTCTATCAGTGGTGCCCTCCATTCAGAGATGTAACTAAGGTATGGCAGGTAGGGCACGTGCCGTGGGCACAACTTGAAGAGGGGCGCTAATGAGCAGTTTCTATTGGCCATTGCAGTTTCCATCACGAGCTGTGAGAGATCGTTCAGCATTTTAAAACTAATTGTCATAGGCACTATTTTTCCATAGATAGGCCCCTGCCTCTATAAGGGGCCCCTCCTTATAACACATATGTGCCACTTTCTGTGGCAGACAAGTGCCCAGTATTAGAAATCAAAAGAGCCCGACTTTTGAGCTCAGCTTTTGCCACTAACCCATCATGGAACATTGGACAAATCTCTCCTCACTAGGTCCAATTTTCTCGCCCGTAAAATGCAGAAGTGGAAGTAGATATTATCTCTATCATCTTTTTTGCTATTCTTTGATTCTAAAAAGTATACACATACCCAGTGATTTGTATTATTAAAAGGGTCTTAATAAACACCTGGTAGGTGAACACCCCTACCTGGAGTTACCTTTGTCCTTTTCTGCCTCCAGGAAAAATTTAAACCCCAATAAAGGAGTTGGCATCTGTGCTGGGTGTCTCTTGTGAACTACCTTTCTCTTTGGATCTTCCTGTTCACGTTTCCACTGGAATCAGTCACATCAACACCCTGACTTTCCCTCACTGTGGTGCCAGTCCTTTGTTCTTAAAAAGGCTAGTTCATCTATTATCTTACTCAACCTTCTCAAGAGTTCTGTGAGGTAGAATGGATATTATTACCCCCATTTTATATATAAGGAAACTGGGGCTCAGAAAATTTAATCAGATTGCTAAAATTAACCCACTGCTAAGATTAACCCACTACTGTCGAGTCAATTCTGATTCATGACGACCCTACAGGGCAGAGTAGAGCTGCCCCCTAGGGTTTCCAAGGAGTGGTTAGTGGATTCAAACTGCTGACCTTTTGGTTAGCAACCTGAACTCTTAACCACTATGCCACCAGGACCAGGATTAGTCATCAATTAAGCGATAATCTAGACTCAGACTCAGATCTTCTGATCACTGCTTTTTCCTCTATATCATAATACGTTCCTTATACAAGTCCAGAGTCATTCCAAAACTAACATTCTAACAGTCTACAATGGTAAGAGGGTGATACTAATTACAAAATTACTAATGAATACAGACCACAAAAGAAAATAATTGAGTCATGGATAAAACCATGAGAGGGCCAAAAGCCAGCTAGGAGAGGAAGGAAAGCAAAGAATGATTTGTCTTTGGCTTTACCAAAGAAAGTGACACCAACTATAATGGAAGTGGATCAGCTTCTTGGCAATAGAAAAAATACTGCAAACACAGTTTTGAGATTAAATTTTTTAGAAATAGCAATGTAAGGATTTTTTTCCTCCTCTTTTAGTTTTTTGTTTGCTCTTTTATTAAAATTCTGTATTTCATAGTTACAAAAAAAAACCTTCTACTGCACAGTGAAAATAAATTGGTAATGTCAGCACTTTCTCTTCACAGCTGGATCCCAGGTTGGTAATGTTTTTCTCCCATAAAACCATAATCCCATAAAATTTAAGGTTATTAAGATGCAAGTGAATAATTCATGAGGCAATTATGAAACATCTATGATGGAATATTATGAGCTTCCAAATAAAAGAAAATATTTGGGGTCGTCAAACTGACAAACTTTGATAGCCGGACTTAGATCCAGCTAGAAAGGCAATCTCTGCCCTTCGCCAGATTGGACATTCTGAGATAGGCCAAGTCCTCCAAGAGGTGTCTGGAAGACACATCAACAATTCAGCCAGCTGTTGTCATAATCCACTACAAGACACATAAATTGGCCTGAGGATAATAGTAATGATGAAAAAACAAACCCTTGTGGAGGCCTTACTCTGTGCCAGGAACTATGAAAATCAATTACCCGCATCACGTCTCTAATCCTCGCAGTGATTTCCTGAAATCAAAATTATTATTATCAGCCCCATTATTTAGACCAGAAAACTGACACTCAACAAGATTTAACAATTTGCCAAACAGCACATGTCCAGCAAGTGGCAGAGCTGAGATTCAAACCCAGGTAGTCTAACACCTTGAGCCTCTGCTCTTAACCACCATGATGTACTTCCAGTCAAAGACAAGGGCTGGAGGATGATGAAACGTGGCATTATTTACATGTCATTTACATACAGTCTGTCCTGTTGTTCAGGAGCCCTGCTGGCACAATGGTTAAATTGCTTGGCTGATAACCAAAAGGCTGGTGGTTCAAACCCACCACCTGATTCAAGGGAGAATGAAGAAGTCTGCTCTCTTAAAGATTACAGCCTTGGAAACCCTATAAAGCAGTTCTATTCTGTCCTATAAGGTTGCTATGAGTCAGAATCAACTCGATGGCACTGGTGGTGGGTTTTGGGATTGTTGGACAGGTATTATTATCTCCATTTTGCAGATGAGTAAACTGAGTCTAGAAAGGTTAAATGACCTGGTCAAGTCCAGATGGCCAAGTTAGTAGAGGATCCACTGCTAGATTTTGAGGGTTTAGTTATAATGATGTATCCATCATAAAATAACACAGTCGGAAAAGAGTTTTCTTATTAAACCTATCATTCAATACAGGGATTTCCCATCCCAGCATCTCTGAAGAGAGATCACTCAGCTCCTGCATAAACACCCTCGGTGATAAAGAGTTTATTGTTGTTGTTAGGTGCCTCAAGTCGATTCCAACTCATAGCGACCCTAAGTACAACAGAATGAAACACTGCCTGGTCTTGTGCCACCCTCACAATCGTGGCTATGTTTGAGCCCATTGTTGCAGCCACTGTGTCAATATCTGGTTGAGGGTTTTCCACTTTTTCACTGACCCTCTACTTTACCAAGCATAATATCCTTCCAGGGACTGGTTCCTACTGATAACATGTCCAAAGTAAGTGATACGAAGTCTCACCATCCTTGCTTCTCAGGAGTTTTTTGGTTGTACTTCTTCCAAGACAGATTTGTTCATTCTTCTGGCAGTCCATAGTATGTTCAATATTCTTCACCAACTCCATAATTCAAAAGCATCAGTTCTTTTTCAGTCTGCCTTATTTGTTGTCCAGCTTTCGCACGCATATGAGGCGATTGAAAACACCATGGCTTGGGTCAGGCGGACCTTAGTCCTTTAAGTGACATCTTTACTTTTTAACACTTTAAAGAGATCTCTTGCAGCAGATTTGCCCAATGCAATGCATCATCTGATTTCTCGACTGGTGCTTCCACGGGCATTGATTGTGGATCAAAGTAAAATGAAATCCTTGACTTCAATCTTTTCTCCATTTGTCATGATGTTGCTTATTGATCCAGTTGTGAAGATTTTTGTTTTCTTTATGTTCAGGTGTAATCTATATTGAAGGCTGTGACCTTTGATCTTCATCAATAAGTACTTCAAGTCCTCTTCACCTCCACCTTCACCTTCAGCATGCAAGGTTGTTAATGAGTCTTCCTCCAATTCTGATACTCCATTCTTCTTCATACAGTCCAGCTTCTTGGATTATTTGCTGAGCGTACAGATTGAATAAGTATGATAAAAGGATACAATTCTGATGTATGCCTTTCCTGACTTTAAACCACAGAATATCCCCTTGTTCTGTTTGAATGACCATCTCTTGGTTTTTGTACAGTTTCCTCATTAAGCACAATTAAGTGTTCTAGAATTCTTATTCTTCGCAATATTATCCGTAATTTGTTATGATCCACATGGTCAAGTGCCTTTATATAGTCAATAAAACATAGATAAGCATCTTTCTGGTATTCTCTGCTTTCAGCCAGGATCCACCTGACATCAGCAATGATAACCCTCATTCCACGGCCTCTTCTAAATCCGACTTGAATTTCTGGCAGTTTCCTGTCGATGTACTGTTGTAACCACTTTTGAATGATCTTCAGCAAAATATTATTTGTGTGTGATATTAACAATATTGTTCCATAATTTCCACATTCTATCGGATCTCCTGAGTTTATTACTTAATGCAAAATTCCTTCCACTCTTAGAAAATTCTGAGTCTTTCCGTATCCTGAGCCAATGTTTGCTTCCTCACAACTGATTATTATTTTATCTGGAAGTACATAAATTCTCTCCGTACTTCTCCTAGCAATCACATGTCCCTCCTCCTCACAGGTTCTTCACATCTTTTAGCTTACCACTCTGAAGAAACTTCAACTATTCTTCAATGACATGGGTTTTTAACCTAACTCCCTTCTTAGATATCTTCCTGGATGTGTCCCACTATGTTAACACCTGCTATCAAACAAAATTGAACCCCATCTCCAGGGAAGCCTGCCCTGTTTGGAGCTAGCCACTCCTTCCCTCCTGCATGGAGCTGTGGCCACTCCTCCACCTATTGATATAAGTGAATCTGAGACCCCCATTCACTATTGTCACAATGCACTTTTACGGGTGTGTTAACTTGTTCTCCCATTCCAAAGCTTTTTCCATTTGAACTGCTTATCAAACCAGGTTGCCTTCATCTCTGCCTCCCCTCTGTAAACACTCCCCTTATCCCCTGCAGCATATGGGGATCATATCTTTCAGTGTAGAAAGCAGAAACACCATTCTCGATGCTGTTCAATTTATCTGCATTTGCTCTGTGCCACTGAGCAGTAAGCATGGCCTGAGCCTCTGAGGATGCCCAAAGTGGTCCAAGGAGATGGAGAAGAAAGTACTTACTGGGGGCTGGATACATCATTCTCTTTATTATAAGCTAAATCTTTTCTATTAGATTTTCAATTTGATTCCACTGTGTTTCAGGGGCCTGTAGCTGATCATTGCCTTCCTAGTGCAGTGATGGAACCGTCTACTCTTTAAAGTTGAAAAGGATCTTAAAGACAAATAGTCCAAATCCTCCATTTTATGGAAAGTTGAGTCCCAACGAAGAGAAAGGATTTCCCCAATCAATGCTAAAATCATGACTCCAAGTCCCCCTCCATTACATTTGAATCCTAGAGGTCATCTGGTCTGACACCTCATTTATAGTTGAGCAACCTGGGGTACAAAGAGGGAAAGTCACCTAGCTCAGGAACGCTTGGGACAAGGACCAAACCCACGTTCTATCACCAATGCTTTTCATTAAAGAAAAAAAGAAATGTTAGCTTCTGCATTTCTGGGCTGGGTAAGGGCATTCAGCCCATATCACTGACAATAGCACCCATATTGGTGGACAGTATCAAAGGACGTTTGCAGTGAGAAGTAAGAGCTGGGTTTCATCTCTGCTCACTGCTCCGTGCTTCCCAATAAAAACATACATGTTTGATTTTGTAGGACATCAGGACTTCATTAAACAAGGATCAGGGGAAGCAGAATTTCAACTCAAGGAGAACATGACAGAGAGATTCAAATGCATTCTGAGTCAGCAGCTTTTGCCCGCCCCCCCCCCCATCAGTGAAGTTGCCCCAAGAATTCACTCAAGTAGACAAGAATTATTTTAGGTGAAGGAAAGGACAACACATAATACAGGGAAAGTCAGCACAACTGGACTAATCCAAAAGCTAAGAAAGTTTACTAATAAACCGAGCACTTCCAGGCACAGGGTAGCAGGGGTGAGGGTCTGAGGACTATAGTTTTAGGGGACATCTAGGTCAATTGGCATAACAAAGTATATTAAGAAAACATTTCGTATCCCACTTTGGTGAGTGGTGTCTGAGGTCTTAGAAGCTGGCAAGCAGCCATCTAAGATGCATCAATTGGTTTTAACCCACCTGGAGCAAAGAAGAATGAATAGCACCAAAGACACAAAGAAAATATGATCCCAAGAGAAAGAAAGGGCCACATACCCAGAGACTCCGTCAGCCTGAGACTGGAAGAACTCGATGGTGCCCAGCTACCACCAATGACTGCCCTGACAGGGAACACAACAGAGAATCCCTGATGGAGCAGGAGAAAAGTGGAATGCAAACCTCAAATTCTAGTAAAAAGACCAGGTTTAATGGTCTGACTGAGACTGGAGGGACCCCAGAGGTTATGGCTCCCCCCGAACTCCGTCAGCCCAAAACTAAAACCATTCCCAAAGCCAACTTTCTTCGGACAAAGATTAGATGGACCATAAGGCATAAAATGATACTGGTGAGGCGTGTGCTTCTTAGCTCAAGCAAACACATGAGACTATGTGGGCAGTTCCTATCTGGAGGCGAGATGAGAAGGCAGAGCGGGATAGGAGCTGGTTGAATGGACACGGGAAACACAGAGTGGAGAGGAGTGTGCTGTCACATTGTAGGGAGAGCAACTAGGGTCATAACAATGCGTGCATAAACTTTTGTACGAGAAACTGATTTGAATTGTACATTTTCACTTAAAGCACAATTAAAAAAAAAATTACTCAAGCAAAAGTTCCACACTGAAAGCCCAGAGATGAGCACTCTCTAAACAATTCTATCATGAAAACCTCTGTAACATCACTTGACTGTCAATATCCTACAAATACTCAGTTGCCAATATCCTTCAAGCAAAACTCCATTATCCATTCTCTGCAGACAACATGTTGTTACCAACCTTCCATCACGGTTACTTGTTTTTCTGCCTCTTAGGTATGAGGATGAGCAGTATCTCCAGACAGGATCTCATCCTTCTGCATAGGATTTAGTAGCAAGATGCTGTTGAATTAACAAAAAAGGATGAACAGGTGTCAGCGGGAGTTCCTCTGTACAGAAAGTCTCAGGGGCAATCTGCCTGCGCACTTGTCTTAGCTACATTCTTTTTGCCTGGATATGTATGATTGATATTTTTAAAATTCGAAACTTTTTTTTTTAAGACCTTTCTTTTGCATTTTTAAGATTGAGGAAATGTCTCCAATTGCTCAGACCAAAGAATATTATCATTTTAATTTTGCATGGCTTGAAGGAGGCTGATGGAAATATAAGGAATATAAGCCCACTTCCACCTCACTCACCACCACTGTCAAAGACAAAGAAAAAAGACAAGAAACAAAGCCAGGTGGCCAGCTAGACCGGGATTTGCTGTGAAAGCTCACAGTTTTGTACTTTTAAGTCAGCCCCCGCATCCCATGGGGGGAAAAAAAAAAAGATGCCGTCAAGTCAATTCTGACTCATGGTGACCCCACATGCGACAGAGTAGCATTGCTGTCCGTAGAATTTTCAATGGCTGTGATCTTTCAGAAGCAGATTGCCAAGCCTTTCTTCTGAAGCACCTCTACATGGATTTGAACCGCAGACCTTTTGGTTACTAGCAGAATGTTTGATTGTTTGCGCCACCCAGGGGCTCCTGCGTCACACGGAGGCATTGCAGTCCCCCACAGGCAATCATCAGGAGGTGATGTGTGGATTCCATGCAGGTGAGTTTGTCTCAAAGCACTTTGACAATAAATACAAGCTTGGGTAAAATAAAGGCACCTGCAGCCTGCAGCACAAGGGCTTGATTACCAACACAGCACCTCTGAAGAAGGATCAAGAGGACTCTATCATGGGAATAGCAGAATCTTAATCGAAATTCAAATTGCTATATTTACATCCCTGGAGAGAACATGGGCGCTTTGAGTTTCCCGAACAGTGAGCTGCTCTGGGTCTAGGAATCCAGCACACCTTAACACCTTAACACCTTAACAGTTCTGAGGATGGAGACATTGCAAGCACACCTTCTTCCCTCCATGCTCCTCCCCTCCCCTCGTACCTAATTGAGGGTCAGGAGAGTAGCATCTCAGATAAGTGCAGAAGTTACAGCACACCCCTCTCATTCGCTTCTGGTTTTCAATTACAATGGTCTGATGTACTTAAAATCTGTCTCTTATTTAGAAAGATAAACACAGCAGTTTGGTAATTTCATTGCTATGTCAATTTGCAAAGAAAATTCTATTTAAACTCAGTGACTGGCCCACTGCCACCACCCCAGCTAGCGGCAAGTTGCTGTCTAAAGGGAGAGGGAGGTGCCAGCTCAGCCTCTTGGGTGGATGATGCAGCTGTCAGGAAACCTCCCCTCACCCCTCCAATTGTCCCCAGAGATGCTCTACTGGTTTCCTCAGTGTCTGATGCCCAGGCTTAGAAAGAAAGATTGTGACATTTTTTTCTTATTTATTTCCAGCTAGTTTGCATATAGGCAATATTAATTAGATAACTATGATGTATCAGGCACTATGCTGAGTGTTTTTACACACTAGTTCATTTGATACTCATGACCATTCTTTGAAAAGGCTGTTACTGTACCCTATTTGGTGGTTGAGAAAACTGGAACTTGGGAAAATTAAGTAACACGAACAAATTCTCACCTTTCTGTAGTTCTGATGCAATTCTACATTTGTCTACACTGACACGTTTGACCACTTCTGAAAACTTTTACTCCACTCATCTGGTCCACCTCTGATCTACCTGACGCACAGCAGGCACTCAATAAACGTTTGTTAAAGAGATGAAAGATTGAATGACCTTGAACTTACTCCTAACGCTGGCCTTATTCTGACCTATAACTGGACACTGATTAAGCTCTAAGCCAGATTACAAACTGAACCCAAATCTCAGCCTTAGATTGACCCCCCAAGTCAGGTCATTATATGCTGAATACCTAATTCCAGCCGACTGTCTCTTCGCCACCTTTATGTAAATCTGACCTTGTGACCTTGTTCAAGAGCCATCTTTCAGCTCCTCAGGCTTACCAGCCTCATTCTTCCCCTAGGGCCTTTGTACATGCTGTGTACCCCAACCATGTCCCTACCCCCCTCCATGTAGGAATTCCTATTCATCCTTCTTGTATCTGCTCAGGCATTACTTCCTTAGAGGTGCCTTTCCGGGCCCTGTGTTCTAGGTCAAGTTTCTTACTAAACACATTTACAGAGCCACATTTCTGTCTTTCGCAACCTCCACCTCCATCTATCCCCATTCAGTCACTTGTGCGCCAGTTTGATTAATGCTTATCTCCCCCTGCCAGACCGTACATTCTAAGGGGGCAGGGACTATGTCTCCTTCAGTACTACAATGAACTCCCAGTGTCCAGCACACCACTTGGCTCAAATAATAAACATGTATCCATGAATATCTGGACTTAGTCCTAATCACAGCCACAGGCCTTTAACCCTGGCCACAAACTGGAAGCTTATATGGTTCAAAAGTTACCAAAATCAGCATGTCACAATGCGTTATATGTAAGGCATTATGAAAGCATAACTCCAGGTATAGGTCCTACTGATAGTGGAAGAAATAAGACACATTATTTACTTTAAAAAATCTACAACCTTGTCATGTTATGTCCTACCAAAAAATGTGTGTATCAGTTGGGCTGGGCCGTGATCCCAGTATTGTGTGATTTTCCTATATGTTGTAAATCCTACCTCTGTGATGTTAATGAGGGAGGATGGGTGGCAGTTGTGTTAGTGAGGCAGGACTCAACATACAGGACTACATTGTGTCTTGACGCAATCTCTTGAGATATAAAAGAAGCCAGTGAGAGACAGGCGGACCTCACACCACCAAGCAAGCAGCACCAGAAGCAGAGCACGTCCTTTGGAAACGGGGTCCCTGTGCCTGAGAAGCTCCTCAACCAGGGGAAGATTGAGGACAAGGACCTTCCTCCAGAGCCTACAGAAAGAGAAAGCCTTCCCCTCTAGCCAATGCCCTGAATTTGGACTTGTCACCTCCTAGACTGTGAGAAAATAAATTTCCCTTTGTTAAAGCTATCAACTTGTGGTATTTCTGTTATGGCAACACTAGATGACTGAGGCAAACCTCAATTCATATATAGATGAAACACAAGGGAGACGTTCTCATTGGTTTAGCTGAATTTGGACTTGTAACCTCCTAGACTGTGAGAAAATAAATTTCCCTTTGTTAAAGCCATCAACTTGTGGTATTTCTGTTATGGCAACACTAGATGACTGAGGCAAACCTCAATTCATATATAGATGAAACACAAGGGAGACGTTCTCATTGGTTTAGCATATTCCTTGTCCTTTACATTTCTTTCTGACTCCTCTTACACAGTGTCAAAGGATGTGTGGTGAGTAAATATATAACTATTTTACTACCTGTCTAAAGGAAATCCCATTATATCAAATTCTAAGGGACTGTTCAAATTAGTTTGCTCACTAAAATTTTGTTGTGGAAGATGTGCATTAGGTATCATTAAGCCATTCATTAGGGCTGAGAATTAGATGGATTATGCAGACATTTTCATTACAACCAAATCTTTTGTAATAAGATTTAACATGTAAATCATCTGGGGAGAAGATAAGCTGGAGAAAAATGATTGTGTGATGTTTATACTTGCACTGAAGAATTAACTATTTAATTCAGCAAGTATTTATTGGTTGTCTATTCTGCACCAAGCACTAGGCTGTGTTGTTGAAAAAACAATCCCTTTCTCAGCAAAGTTCCCTGGTCTGGTTACATGCACTCTGTATAAGGGAAGGAAACAAGAGCCCAAAGAAGTTTACTTGCTTGCTCAAAAGTCACATGTGTAGGGCTAATGGCAGGACTAGAAGACTGGTTTCCCAGCAAGTCTTCTCCATTGACAGAGAGGCCTCAGGGAACTCAGTCTTTGGGTGCAGAGTGGGTCTGTGGCTGGCGCTGAGCTTCAGGCTATAGCTTGAACAATGGACCACTTTGTGGCTGGAGTCAGAGGTGTCATGACAGAACACGAACATGCACTGGCTTATGAGGAAACCAAGCCATTAGGCATTACTTTTGTAAGTAAGTGGATAAAACAGAACACCAAGAAATAGGAGTTGTCACTGGTTCAACAAGAGAAGGAATCTGGATGACAGAAAGAGCACAAGTTAGAAGTGAAGTCAGGAAATCTGAGTTCTCATCCTCTCTGGGTCATTGTTTCTCCTGGACCCTTACTACCTTGGTACCTCTGGGGCCACAGTGTCCCCAACTGTGAAACTCCAGCAGGATTCACAACCTTGGATATACACTGGAATCACCTGGGGTGTCTTAAAAAAAAACACTAATGTCCAGGTCCTAGCCCTAGAGATTCTGATGCAATTTGTGTGGGATAGGACCTCCAGCACTGGCAGTTTTAAAAGTTCCCCCAAATAATTCTAATGGGTAGCTGTCTTAGTTTCTTAGTGCTGTTATGACAGAAATACCACAAGTGGATGGCTTTAATGAACAAATTTATTTTCTCACATTTTAGGAGGTTAGAGGTACAAGGTGCTGCTTCTAGGGGAAGGTCTCTGTTTCTTCCAGCTCTGGGGGAAGGTCCTTGTCTCTTTGCAGCGCCTGTTCCTCAGTTCCTTGTTGATCTCCACTTGGCATCTATCTTCCGCCATCTGTGCTTGCCTGCTTCTCTGCCTAACCTGCTCCTTTTGTAGATCAAAAGTGATTGGCTTAAGACACACCCTATACTGATGTGTCCTCATTAATATAACAAAGAAAACTATTTCCAAATGGGATTATATTCACAGGTATAAGGCTTAAGATTTATAACACATGTTTTGGGGGGACACAATTCAATTTGTAACAACAGTCAAGATTTAAAACCATTGAGCTAAAAGTCTATAAGGTTTCTTTCGGCTCCAATATTCCAGAAGTTTATGTTGAATTAGTAGTTCTCAAAGTTAATATGCATACAAATCATCTGGGGATCCTGTTAAATATACAGTTCTGAGGTCTATCTCCAGAGATATTAGTTCAGTATGTTTCAGATCAGGCCTAGGAATCTGCATTTTTAAATCACTCCAAGTCCAAGCAGAGCACTTTGAGACACATTAAGGATCGCTGTCCGCCAGGATTATATTTCTCATCATCATTGTAATCACCAAACAGGCTTTCAGACCCAAAGCTCACAGCTAGGAAGGGTGGTATTAAGGCCAAGCTGTCCAATCGCCAGAATCCAGCTCATCATTTGGCCTATCGTGGAGCTGACAGAAAGAAGGAGGCCTCCTTGGCTTTCAGGAGAAATAACACGGTGCTGTAGCATTCCACTGCAGAGGCAGAGACAGGCCTAAGATTGATAGTCCTCATTGCTACTGAAAGCCTCCGTCTACTGAGCATCTCATGACATCAGCAGCAATGCCACTGGCCATTATGAAATCATCCAAGGTGTCCAAGATTGATTTCCAGCTGCAGAAATGACGCCTACCATCTCTAGGTACATAGGCAGGAAACGAGCTCTAAACCTGACTGAATTTAGCATTCATTTGCATTTTTAAATTAGTTAGGCTGTGGACCATTGCAAAGCAATGACAGAGAATTTTTATAATAATTAGCCTTGTGGGATGGGGGGAGGGTAGGCACGGAATGACTGCCTCACGATTTCACTGGAAGGAAAAACACAATTCAGCACCTCAGATCACCAGATCCAATTATTATTTTCTGGTCCCCACTGACCTTGTGGTCCATGCAAGCTTCTCCAAAATCTCTGCTGAACATTCAGGTCTGTATACATTCTCCTTTTCTGTGGCTAACTTTACCCAACCCCTTTCCTCCCCTATACCACTACGTTATTTTTTGCTCATTTTCTTTACAGCTGAATTCAGCCCCATCCTGTACAATTAGTCACTCAGTATGTGCCAACAGGAGCCCTGGTGGCGCAGTGGTTAAAACTTTGACTGCTAACCAAAAGGACAGCAGTTCAAATCCACCAGCTGTGCGTTGGAAACCCCATGGGGCGGTTCTACTCTGTCCTATAGGGTCGCTATGGGTCAAAATCAACTCAGTGGCAATGGGTTTGGTTTTGGCTGGATATGTCAACAGCACAATGTGTCTGCTAAAAATAACTGACATTGACGGAGCTCTTCACAGTTTGCAAACAGCATTCCAATCCAACATCTCACATGAACCTCCTACCATTCACTGGGGTAACTAGAGTAGGAGTTACGATCCTATATTTTCTTGGTAAGAAAACAGGCTTGGAGAGATCCAGCAACTTGCCCAAGATCATGCAGCTAGTCAATGACTTTGCCAAGATTGGAATGACCTCCAAATTCTCCTCTGTGTTCCTTTAATCTCAAGATGCATTAGAAGGGATATAAACCAAACCCACTGCTGTCGAGTTGATTTCAACTCATAGTAACCCTATAGGACAGGAGAGAACAGCCCCATAGGGTTTCCAAGACTATAAATCTTTACAGAAGCAGACTGCCATATTTTTCTCCCACAGAGTGGCTGGTGCGTTGAAACAACTGACCTTTTTGTTTAGCAGCCAAGTGCTTTAACCACTGTGCCACCAGGGCTCCTTAGAAGTGGTATAGGTTAAGGTTCTACTGCTGTCTGTTGTTGTTGTTGTTAGGTGCTGTGGAGTAGGTTCCAACTCATAGAGACCCTATCCACCACAGAATGAAACACTGCCCAGTCCTGCGCCATCCTTACAATCATTGTTAATGCTTGTTGCAGCCACTGTGCCAATCCACCTCCTTGAGGGTCTTCCTCTTTTCTGCTGACCCTGTACTTTACCGAGCATGATGTCCTGCTTGAGGAACTGATCCCTCCTGATAACATGTCCTAAGTATGTAAGACGCAGTCTCACCATCCTTGCTTCTAAAAAGCATTTTAGTTGTATTTCTTCCCAAACAGATTTGGTCATTTGTACTGCTCTCTATACAGCTCAAATCATTCAAAAAAAGCTGTGCAGCCTCTCCCCAGGCACCATGCTTTGTAAGGAGTTTTGAGAAGGAGATTCAGTAACTGGAAGAGCAAAGAAGATTTTTAAGCCTTGTCATGCAAGGAATGACAGAAACTCAAAATGTTTAACCTGGAGAACACTAAAGGGCCGCTAAAGGTTATCTTTAAGCACCCAAAGGGCTTTCATGGGAAGGAGAAGGCATGCTTGTTCTATGTGGCCACAAAGAAATTACTGGGAGGCAACTTCAACTTGGTATAAGTAAAGAAATACTGCATAGTGGTTTAGGACTCTGAGTCTAACTGCCTGGTTCAAAACCAAGCTCTACTAATTTCACCTGGGTGATTTGGGGCAAGTTTGTAATTTCTCTTGCCCAGGTTTTCTTTCTGTATAAAAGAGATAGTCATGATTCCTACCTTAGAGGATTGTTGGTGTCATTAAGTGAACTAACACAAACAGAGCCATCAGTGCTTAGCAAATATTTGGTAGATAATGGTAATGATCCTATGTATGTGTTTATACACCAAGGGAAGAACTTTACACTCACTTAACCAATCTAATAAGTAGATTTTGACCCTCCATAAAAACCTGTTGCTATCAATTCCAACTCACAGCAACCCTATAGGACAGAGTAGAACTGTCCCATAGGGTTACCAAGAATCAACTGGTGGATTTGAACTGTCCACCTTTTGATTAGCAGCTGAGCTCTTAACCACTGCACCATCAGGGCTCCTTGGTCCTCAATATATAATTGAAAAATAGTCCCAAAATAGAATAAGGAAAGAGGGAGCAACAAACAATTCTGCCAGCCATAAAGGATCCTGACAGACAGTTACCAGCCCATTAATTGCTTTCCTTCAGACGATTTCTGGAAAACAAATTAATGAAATAAGTCATGCCAGGTTAAGTAATACATGTCCCAAGCAGGAGAAAAACTGGCTGCACACTATCACCACTTCTCTACAACACTGCACAGGTTCTAGCTAATATAATAAATCAAGGACGGAAACAAAAGACATATGGATAGGAAAAAAATATAAAATTTGCCATTTCACCAACAACATGACTGTATACTTATAAAATACAAAACAACCTACAGATAAGCTATTTTAATTAATAAGTAAATTAAGCAAGGTCAATTTACAAAAATTACTTTTATTTCCATATTATTCTAATACTCAAATAGAAAAATGAAATTTATAAGAGCAACGTCCAAAAACATCAAATTCCTAAGAATAAATGTAATAAAAGATGATGTATAAACTCCTATACTAAAAACTATAAAACATTACTAAGGGAAAAAAAAAAAACCTTAATAAATGAAAGATTTACCATGTTCATGGATTTGACACATTGACACACTGTAAATATGTCAATTCTTCCCAAATTGACCAAGACGTTCATCGTAATACCACTCAAAACCACATCAAATTATTTTATAGAAATTAACAACCTAATCCTAAAATTTATATGGGAATTTAAAGAGCCTAGATGATCCAAGCCAAACTTGAAAAAGAACAAAGGGGCAGATATATGACCATGTTTCAAGATCTATTATGAAACTACGATAATTATAAATACACATATGTATATATACACATAATTTTCTTTTTCTGTTGTTTATTTCTTGTTTTTCTCAATAATGTCTTACAGTTTTCAGTGGATAGGTTTATGTATTTTTGTTATTTTTACTCCTATGAATTTGGTGTTTTTTGATACTACTATAAATGACATAGTCTTTTAATATATATAGCTACTTCCTTCACAGTATTTATGCAAGAAATTAAAAAAAAAAGCAATAGAAGACAACAGAGACACTGAAGTCTGTAGCTAAAGAAATATTTTAATAACAAAAAGGTGGATCAATTGGGTATACATATGGGAAAATAATACATCTTAACTCCTACTTACACAAACAAAAATCATTTCTAGATAGATTGAGATCTAAAGGTTTTTTAAAAAATTAAGCTTATAGAAGAAAATTATGAGAAGCTGTTCATAATTTTGAAGATGAATGGCAAAATGAAAAAGGTGCTCTCCATAATGAAAAAAAAATAACTGGGAATATATGAAGAGTAGGAGCCTCTATCCAAACAAAACCCTTAATAAAGTAAAAAGGCAATCTGTAGAGTAACAGATATTTATAATACACATATCTAACAAAAAACTCATACCCTGAATACAAAAAGGACTCCCACAAATAAATAAAGCAGATAATCCAATAGGAAAAAAAACAGGCAAAGGACTTAAATAAGCACATCACAAAAGATATACAAATGACTAATAAATTTACGAAATAATGTTCTACTCTTTAAACTCTTTAAACATTAGGGAAATGCAAATTTAAACCACAATGATATTCCACCATATACCTACTAGAATTACTAAAAAAAAAAAAAAAAACAGCATCAACAACAAAAAGAAATAAGTTTTGGCAATGATGTTGGCCAGCAGCAAATGGAATTATTAAACATTCCTGATAGGAGTATATACTAGTATAAATAAACTGGGAAATGATTTGACATATGTACTCTATGACTCAATAAATTGACATACCTAGGGATTAACCCAACAGAAATGGCTGCATGTGTTTGTCCAAAAATATGTAAAATATGATACCAGCATTATTCAAAATTGCCCCAGTCAAGAAAATACCCCAAGGCCAAACAACAGTAGAATTAATAAATTATGTTATAATGGATTTTTTTAATAGATTACATAAAAGGAAATCCAGCAATAATAATGAATAAACTATAACTACATTGAACAATATAGATGAATTTCCAAATATAATGTTGAGCAAAAAACAGGCAGACAAAAAGAATACTTACATTTGTATTGATATTAAACCCAAAAAGACCTAAAACTAATTTATAGTGTTAGAAATCAGGATAGAAGAGAGCATGAGGAAGACTTCTGGGTTACTGGTAATTAATGTTCTATTTTCTTGATATGAATGTCAGTTATAAGGGTGTGCTGATATTGTGAAAATTCATCACTGTACACTTAGAATATCAGTACTCTTCTTTATTATAATTTGATAAAAAGTTTTCAAAAAAATCAACTAAGATGTATGAAATAGGAAATGTCCTTTTTCTGGGGCACAAGGTGCTTGAAAAGAAGTATTGTTGTTAGGTGCCGTCAACAGTTTTCAACTCATAGCAACCCTATGTACAACAGAATGAAATACTGCCTGGTCCTGCACCATTCTCACAATCATTGCTGTTTGAGCCCATTGTTGCAGGCCACTGTGTCCATCTCATTGAGGGTCTTCCTCTTTTTCACTGACCCTCTACTTCACCAAGCATGATGTCTTTCTCTAGGGAATGTTCCTTCCTGATAACATGCCCTAAGTAAGTGAGAAGAAGCCTCACCATCCTCACTTCTAAGGAGCATTCTGGCTGTACTTCTTCCAAGATGGGTTTCTTTGTTCTTCTGACAGTCCATGGCATATTCAATATTCTTCTCTTAGGCCATAATTCAAATGCATCAATTCTTCTTCAGCCTTCCTTATTCATTGCCCAGCTTTCACATGTATATGAGGCGATTGAAGATACCATGGCTTGGGTTAGGCACACCTCAGTCCTCAAGGTGACAACTTCATTTTTAACACTTTAAAGAGGCCTTTTGCAGCAGATTTGCCCAATGTAATACATCATTTGATTTCTTGACCACTGCTTCCACAGGTGTTGATTATGGATCCAAATAAAAGGAAATCCTTGACAACTTCAATAGTTTCCTTGTTTATCTCAATGTTGCTTATTGGTCCAGTTGTGAAGATTTTTGTTTCCTTATGTTGAGGTGCAATCCATACTGAAGTTTAAGTGCTTCAAGTCTTCTTCACTTTTAGCAAGCAAGACTGTGTCATCTGTATACCGCAAGTCATTAATGAGTCTTCCTCCAATCCTGATGTTATGTTTTTCTTCATATGGTTCAGTTTTTCAGATTATTTGCTGAGCATACAGACTGAATAAGTGTGGTGAAAGGATACAACTGTGACACACACCTTTCCTGATTTTAAACCACTTAGTATCCCCCTGTTCTGTTCAAATGACTGCCTCTCGGTCTATGTATTTGTTCCATATGAGCACAATTAAGTGTTCTGGAATTCCCATTCTTCACCATGTCATCCACAATTTGTTATGATCCACACAGTTGAATGCCTTTGCACAGGCAATAAAACACAGGTAAGCATCTTTCTGGTATTCTCTGATTTCATCCCAAGTCCATCTGATATCAATAATGATATCCCTGGTTCCAAGTCCTCTTCTGATTCCAGCATGATTTTCTGGCAGTTTCCTGTCAATGTACTGTTGCAACAGTTTTTGAATTCTCTTCAAACCCAGTGAAAACCCAGTGCCATCAAGTCAATTTTGACTCATAGCGACCCTGTAGGACAGAGTAGAACTGCCCATAAAATTCAGCATAATTTTATTGCATGTGATATTATTCAATAATTTCTGTATTTCATTGGCTCACCTTTCTTTGGAATGGGCATGAATATGAATCTCTTCTAATCAGCTGGCCAGGTAGCTATCTTCCAAATTTCTTGGCATAGACAAGTGAGTACTTCCAGTGCTGCATCTGTTTGTTGAAACATCCCAATTGGTATTCCACCAATTCCTGGAGCTTTGTTTTCCACCAATGCCTTCAATTCACCATGTACTTCTTCCTTCAGTACCATTGATTCTTGATCATATGCTGCCTCCTGCAATAGTTGAACATCACCCAGTTCTTTTGATACAGTGGTTGTGTGTATTCCTTCCATTTTCTTTTGATGCTTCCTGCATCATTCAATATTTTGACCATAGAATCCTTCAGTGTTGCAACTTAAAGCTTGAATTTTTTCTTCAGTTCTTTCAGCTTGAGAAATGCTGAGCATGTTCTTCCCTTTTGCCTTTCTATCTCTAGGTCTTTGCACATTTCATTATAATACTATATTTTGTCTCCTTGAGCCACCCTTTGAAATCTTCTGTTTGGCTCTTTTACTTCATCATTTCTTCCACTTGCTTTAGCTACTCAATGTTCAAAAGCAAGTTTCAAAGTCTCTTCTGACATCCATTTTGATTTTTTTTTTTTTTCTTTTCTGTCTTTTTAATGACCTTTTGCTTCTTCATGTATGGTATTTTTGATGTCATCCCACAACTCATCTGGTCTTTAGTAGTTAGTGTTCAAAGTGACACTAAAAAGCTTTACTCCAACCATGTCATTAAGGTCAACTCCACTTTGAGGAGGCCGCTTTTCCCCAGTCATATTTTGAGTACCTTCAAGCCTGAGGGGCTCATCTTCTGGCATTATATTAGACAATGTTCTGCTGCTATACATAAAGTTTTCACTGGCCAATTTTTTCAGAAGTAGATTGCCAGGTCCTTTCTCCCAGTCTGTCTTAGTATGGAAGCTCCACTGAAGCCTGTCCACCATGGGTGACCCTAGTGATATTTGAAATACCAGTGGCACAGCTCCCAGCACCACTGCAACACTCAAGCCACCACAGTATGACAAACTAACAAATAGTGGTTGAAGGGAAACAGTGGAAGAAAAGATTGTTTGGAAACAGATTTGACAAGGTCCTCAGATGCCATGAGTACATACTTGGACATCTTTCTCTAGATCATGGTTCAGTGAACATTTTAATGGCCAGACAGTAAATATTTTAGGCTTTGTGGGCCATAGATCTCTGTAGTAACTACTCGACTCTGCCATTGTAGTGTGAAAACAGCCACAAATAATATGCAAATGAATGATTGAGGCTGTGTTCCATTAAAACTACTTTAAAAAAAATAAGATGTAGGCCAGATTTGGCCTATTGTCATTGATTGCCAACCTCTGTTCTAGACAGTGAGAGCCATGAAATGTTTTTGAGCCTTTAGTGACATGTTAAGAGCTATGCTTCAAGAAAATCATTGTCAGAAAATATGGAATACGGTGATGAAGAAGGCCATTGTATTTACCAACCAAGACATAACTAAGACAGAAGACTATGTAGATGCTTTGAGAGGAGAGTAGAAGAGCACAGGGAGTGTCAGTAACTTTCTTCCTCTCAGTCTCTTCCTTGTTTCCACAGCTCTTGCCTCACACCCAAGAATGAATCTGGATGGAGGACATGAACCTCTATAGCTCCTCTTCCTCCACCAACACACACACACACACAAGGAGTTGTGATTATTTGGTTGATTATAGAGTCCAGAACACTGATTAGGCTGCACTTTTGAGGGATGGTCCTCTCCAAGAGGCATACAAGCTTGACACCACTTCTTGAGGGTTCTTTGTACAGCCTTCTCCACATTTTGGGATTTTTTTTTTCCTCTCACATAGCAGCTAGACCTGAGCCTCACCCAGCCTGGAATAGCTTGAGGAGAGACAATGGGCACAGAAGGCCATCTTCCCATCTATCTCTCTTTGCTGCTTTGTTATTAGGAGGCATAAGTTTTGATCATGTTAAACTGGCAGGTACCTAAATTTGAAGGGAAAGTAGGCCATTTGGATTTCATTCACTTTCCTCTTGGACTGTCTCTGGCCTTAGCAAGAGGAAAGTAACACCTTTTCCAACCCATCCTTACTTTGAGGCTTAAGACCAAAGCCCAGCTAATAACAGAGTTGTTTTTAGGAAGCTTCCTTTTTCAGGAAGCTCATTGGAGAATCTCTGGGTGAAAGGAGGATTTGTGCATTCCTGGGTCCTCTGGCCATATACTATCATATAAAAATACCAGTAATCAGTTGTCGTCGAGTTGACTCTAACTCATGGAGATCGCATATGTTTTAGAGTAGAACTGTACTCCACAGAGTTTTCAGCAGCTCATTTTTCAGAAGTAGATGACCTAGCCTTTATTCCAATATGCCTTTGGGTGGACTCAAACATCTAACCTTTTGGTTAGCAGCCAAGTGCTTTAACCATTTACACCACCCAGGAACACCACTATCATAATAACCATACTTTATAGCATCCTGTCTCCCCTGAATTGCTATTACTCCATTTGTCAAGCAAGCTGGCTCTACAGATGAATAGTAAGAAAAAGGTTTGGGATGGCCTAACCTAAACTTCCGGACAAGGGAGAAAATCGATTAAGGAAATTCATTCTTCACTCTCTTCTCGCCTCTCTTCTTGTATCCTTCTTGATTCCTCCCCACCATCAACACTGAGTGAATCAGACTGAGAGCAAAAGAGAGAGAAGGAAAGAGAATGGATCACTCCTGATATCTATGTTTGGATGAAATTCTCATAGCTCCTGAAAATGAAGAAGGAAAAGCAAGGGGCCTCCCACCCTGAGCTGCTTTCCCACAGGCAGTTCCTCTCCACCCCTCCTCCCTCCAGGCAGATACATCCACCTTGTTAATCATTCTACTTGCATCAGAAAACATTACCTCTATGACCGCAAAATAGCAGCCTCATTACTAGAATCAGAGCCTGCAGTCAGATGGATTTCCCCAAAGGCCCCAAACCTTTCCATTTTATTACAATGTCACTCCTCATTTTAACACATATTAATCACAAAGATACATTTTTCTTGGGCTATGGATTTAAGTGGCCCTTTCCAAGCACTTGGTAAAGGTTGGTACAGGGGAGGAGGAAAAAGGAATGATTAAATTTGCAAAGTCAGGTCTCTATCCCAATTTGTATATGTAGAAAGGAGGAGCTGTCTTCAGGTTTCAAAATGTGTTGGAGACTCATTCCTTTTGTGGTTAGGAGACCGTAAAGCACATTGGAGAAGGGTCTGGGATTTAAATCACCCTGGTTTGAAGCATGGCTCTACTTCTTACTAGCCGTGTCACCTTGGACAAATGAATTCACATCTATAAAATGGGAATGCCTCCTCCCAAGATGGCTCTGGGGCTTAAATAACACTGAATCCAGTACCTGGACCACAGGAAATATTCTGTATACATTACCATTGTTGTTAAATGCTATGGAGTCAGCTCCTGACTCATAGTGATTCCATGCACAATGGAACAAAATGCTACCCGGTCTTGCACCATCTTCATGACTGGTTGTAGATTGGATCATTGTGACCCATAGGGTTTTGACTGGCTGATTTTCAGAAGTAAATTGCTAGGCCTTTTTTCCCAGTCCATCTTAGTCTGGAGGCTTTGCTGAAACGTGTTGAGCATCACTGCAACACGTGAGCCTCCCCTGACAGATGGGTGATGGCTGTGCATGAGGTACACCGGCTGGGAATCAAACCCACGTCTCCCACATGGAAGGCAAGAATTCTCCCACTGAACCACCACTACCCTCATCTGTATACATTAGCCAGTGTTTTTATTCTTTTCCCTTGTTTAAAAGTGCCACACTGAAAACCCAGTCTCAATGGATAAGAACAAGGACACCCAGGAGATTTTCCTTCGTCATTCTTGCTGGTCACAAAGAGGGACTAGTGTTTGCCATTGTGCTTTTTTTGTTTTAGGAAAAACAAATCGTTTCCTCTATTTCTTTTAGGGTCTTAACACTAAAAGCCCTTAGGGGTTTTTCTCCCATTTTCACCCAGTGAGTGCTATTTCAGAGGAGCCCTGGTTGCACAGCGGTTAAAGCACTCAGCTGCCAACCAAAAAGTTGATGTTTCGAACCTATTACCCACTCCTCGGGAGAAAGATGTGGTAGTCTGCTTCTGTAAAGATTACAGTCTTGGAAACCCTAATGTGGCAGTTCTACTCTGTCTTACAGGGTCTCTATGAGTCAGAATAGACTAGATGGCAGTGGGTTTGGGTTGCTATTTCAAGAGTGCAACACTTCCACCTCTCTAGGGTAGAGAAGATACTTTATTGATTAAGGTCAGACTATCTATGGCAAATAAGAAAATCAAAACATGCCGTTCTCTGAGACTGTCACGTTTCAGTGGAGTTTGTGGTCTATTTCTTGGGTAGTGGGCCTGGGCTGCATAGATCCAACCTAACTCTCTCATGCTGGTTCCCAGCCCCTCCCTCAACCAACGGCCTGAAATTTCAGAGACCTGATTAGAGGCACAGTAGTGGAGTATGAAGCAGAGGAAAGCTTATTAGCTTTCATGAGGATAAACACTATTACTGTGGCCTTGCAGGGGCTGAGCTCAAAGCATCAAGTCCATAAGCATAAGTTATGGTTGGTAAGAGGCATAACAACACTAGGCTTAGTGCCAGGGGATTTGAATTCTAAACTCAGCTCTGTACCAAATGACTGTGGGACAATGAGCAAGTCATGCTCCATCTCTGGGCTACAGGTTCCTTGGGTATTAAATGAGGGCATTAGAGTGGATGCCCTCCAAGGTCCGTTTCAGCCCAAAGATCATGTGTCTACAGTAGTGGATGCAATACGTGTTTGAAAGTTGTTAGTCCTTGCTCTTTGAGGTGAGTTAATGAGTAACTGTAGTTGTATTTCATTAAAGGCGGAAATCCCAATACATGCCATATATCAGAGTTCTTTGCCAGCAAACGAAGTACTCTAACTCTTACAAGGGAAAAGGGCTAAATAGAACAGCACAGAGTAGTTCTCTGAGTTAAACAAGGATAAGTAGATACCGTGAATGTCACGGTCTTGTGAATTCAGAAAAAAGGAGATTCTAGAATTCTCTGTGGAGGGAATTTGTGGACCGCCTTTTTCTCTTGCAACCTTAGGATGACTCAGCTCTAGTTTCTTGCCTTCCTTACATGTTTGTATAAAGACTCATGTTCTAAGGAAGGAGAATCTGGTTGATTTGGTCAGTCCTCTCCTACGGTACCAGAGCAGAGAGCCCTGTGATTGGTAAACCCACCAAAGCCAGAGGAAGGAGTTCTGCAGTGGCAGGCAAAAGAGAGTAACCTGATGTCAGGTGGGGAAAGTCATCTTCCACTAAGAATGCATGGCCACTGGGAGTTTAGTCCTCCATGAAATGGGAAGGGAAATGGATAAGAGTTTATTCTGTTAGGCCTGAAATATTTAGGTTATCACTGTTGTGGTATCAGCAGATTTGCCTGTGTAGTTTCTGCAAGTAGGCCATTTACCACGGGCCAGGCCATTCTTTACGCCTTCAGCTATCCACACCTCTTAGAAACATGCATTATTAACTCCATTCTTTATAGGGGGAGATCAAGGCTCAGAGAAGCTAAGTTGGCTGTCCAAGACCAAATATCTAGTAAAAACCAAAGCTGGGATTCGAACCCATCTCTGCCTGATGCAAAAGTCTGACCCTATTCATTGCACCCTGTTTTGACAAGGTAAAGGAGCAGAAATACTTTTTGGACCCTGATGTGGCAAGGCCTGGAATCCCAAGGGCTGAGATGGGATTTTTTGCCTTAGTATTTCCCAGGCGGCAACATTCCCTCAAAAGAGAAGAGTCTGGGGACCCAGAAGGAACCTCAGTAAAGTGTGAGGGCTGTTAAGACCTTGTTGTCAAGTCAGTTTCGATTCATAGTGACCCTAGGTACAACAGAATGAAACATTGCCTGGTCCAGCACCATCCTCACAATCATTGTTATTGTTGCAGCCACTCTGTCAATCCATCTCATTGAGGGTCTTCCTCTTTTTCACTGGCCCACGACTTTATCAAGCATGATGTCCTTCTCCAGGGACTGGTTCCTCCTGATAACATGTTCAAAGTATGTAAGACAAAGTTTCGCCATTCTTCCTTCTAAGGAGCATTCTGGCTGTACTCCTTACAAGACATTTGTTTGTTCTTTTGACAGTCTATGGTATATGCAATATTCTTCACCAGTCAGGAGCCCTGGTGGCACAATGGTTAACAGCTATGGCTGCTAATCAAAAGGTCAGTAGCTCGAATACACCAGCCACTCCTTGGAAACTCTATGGGGCAGTTCTGCTCTGTCCTATAGGGTCACTATGAGTCAGAATTGACTCAATGGTAATGGAATGGTTAAGACCTTGTGCTTTACTAAATACAATCCATACCTCTTTGGTTGGTTTTACCAAAGTTTCAGAAGTTCAAAAAATCAAACCCATTGCTTTCAAGTTAATTCTGACTCATGGCAGCCCCAGGAGTTACAAAGCAGAACTGAGCTCCACAGGGCTTTCTTCGCTGTAATCTTTACGCAAGGAGATTTCCAGGTCATTCTTCCCTGGAACCACTGGGTGGGTTTGAACCGCCAACCTTTCAATTAGTAGTCAAACACAAACCACTTGAGTCACCCAGGAACCTTCTTTTGGAAGTTCATAGCTTTTGATAAATAAAAAGAAGAAAACTAGTATTATTTTTAAACTTCAAAATTGGAGAGGAAGAGAAAACACAATACTATTGCCACCATCTCCAATGCCTCTGCTCCATGAGGGTTATATATGTTCCATAAAGGATCTGTGTTCAATAAAAAAAAAACTCAAGTCCATCTCTAAAAGCTGGAAGTTACATTCTATCTCCGGAGAGGTGCTTTCCATTTCTGCTTTACTCCTGTGAGGTAAGGACGAATGGCCTTGATGTTTCCTTTTCTCAGATACTGGGTCTTCCACGCAGGGCATTTGATTGAATTTGTGACTCACCTCTAACTGATTCAAGCCCCAGAAAACGCCACTGCAGTGATGGGCACTATATGCTTCCCAGCCAGTAAACTAAATGATCTACATGTTTTATTTCCGATAAGAAAACTTAGGACAAAACTGTGGAGGTGATTTCTTAAAGTTACAATCAGGAGGGTAGAGCTTTATAACATGAAAACAGAAGATCCTGTTGTTGTTCTTATCAGGTACCATCGAATAGCTACCGACCCATAGTGACCCTGTGTACAACAGAACGAAACATTGCCTAGTCCTGCGCCTTCCTCACAATCATTGCTATGTTTGAGTCCATTTTTGTTGCCACTGTGTCAGCTCATCTCTTCGAGGGTCTTCCTCTTTTTGCTGACCCTCTGCTAAGAACGATGCCCTTCTCCATGGACTAATCCTTCCTGATAACATGTCCATCATGTTCATGAGATGAAGTCTCACCCCTCACTTCTAAGGAGCATTCTGGCTGTACTTACAAGACAGATTAGTTCATTCTTCTGGCAGTCCACAGTATATTCAATATTCTTCACCACCACCATAATTCAAAGGCATCAATTCTTCTTCAGTCTTCCTTATTCATTGTCCAGCTTTCACATGCATATGAGGCAACTGAAAATACCATGACCTGGGTCAGGCCCACGTTAGGTCTCAAGGTGACATTTTTGCTTTTTAACACTTTAAAGAGGTCTTTTGCAGCAGATTTGTCCAATGCAACAAGACATTTGATTTCTTGACTGCTACTTCCATGCATGATGAAGGTGAACAAAAGTTAAATGAAACCCTTGAAAGGTTCAGTATTTTCTCCATTTATCATGATGCTGCTTATTGGTCCAGTTGTGAGGATTTTGTTTTGTTTATGTTGAGGTGTAATCGAGGCTGAAGGCTATAGTCTTTGATTTTCAAAGTGCTTGAAGTCCTCTTTGCTTTCAGCAAGCAAGGCTGTGTCATCTGCATATTGCAGATTGCTAATAAGCCTTCCTCCAAACCTGATGCTACATTCTTTTTCATATAGTCCAGCTTCTCAGATTATTTGCTTGGCATACAGATTGGATAAGTACGATGAAAGGATACAACCCTAACACACCTTTTCTGATTTTAAACTCTTCTGTTTCCCCTTATTCTGTTCTTTTTTTCTTGGTCTACGGACAGGTAGCACAATTAAGTGTTCTGGAGTTCCCATTTCTTTGTAAAGTTATCCATAATATATTATGATCCACACAGTCAAATGCCTTTGCATAATCAATGAAGCTTCAGGTAAACATCTTTCAGATATTGTCTGCTTTCAGTCAAGATCCATCTGACATCAGCAATGATACCCCTCATTTCACATCCTCTTCTGAATCCAGTTAGAATTTCTGACAGTTCCCTGTTGATATCTGCTGCAATCGTTTTTGAACTATCTTTAGTAAAGTTTTACTTCTGTGTGATATTAATATTGTTTGACAATTTCTGCATTTGTTTGAGCACCTTTCTTTGGAATGGGCACAAATATGGATCTCTTCCAGTTGGCTGGCTGGGTAGGTGTCTTCCAAATTTCTTGCCATAAACAGAAAAGCACCTCCAGCACTGCATCCATTTGTTGAAACATCTCAGTTGGTATTCTGTCAATTCTTAGAGACTGGTTTTTCACCAATGCCTTCAGTGCAGATTGGATTTCTTCCTTCAATACCATCTGTTCTTGATCATATGGCACCTCCTAAAATGGCTGATCATTGACCAATTCTTTTTGATATAGTGACTCTATGTATTCCTTCCATCTTCTTTTAATGCTTCCTGCATTGTTCAATATTTTGCCCACAGAATCCTGCAGTATTGCAACTGGAGGCTTGAGTTTTTCCTTCAGTTCTTTCAGCTTAAGAAATGCCAAGAGTATTCTTCCTTTTGGTTTTCTAACTCCAGGTCTTCGTACATTCCATTATAATACTTTACTTTTTCTTCTTCAACTGCCCTTTGAAATCTTCAATTCAGTTCTTTTACTTCATCATTTATTCCATTCACTTTAGCTACTCTACATACAGGAGCAAGTTTCAGAGTCTCTTCTGACATCTCATTTTGGTCTTTACTTTCTTTTCTGTTTTTTTAATGTCCTTTTGCTTTCCTCATGTATGATGTCCTTGATGTCCTCCTACAACTCATCTGGTCTTTGGTTATTAGTGTTCAATTAATCAAATCTATTCTTGAGATGGTCTTAAATTCAAGTGGGATATACTCAAGGTTGTACTTTGGCTCTCACAGACTTATTTTAATTTTCTTCAGCTTCAATTTGAACTCGCATATGAGCAATTGATTGTCTGTTCCACAGTTGGCTTCTGGTCTTGTTCTGACTGATCATATTGTATTTCTCTATCGTCTCTTTCCACAGATATAGTCAATTTGATTCCTGTGTATTCCATCTGGCAAGGCCCATGTGTATAGTTGCCATTTATGTTGCTGAAAAATGATATTGCAATGAATAAATCTTTGGTCTTGCAAAATTCTATCATGCAATCCCTGGCACTGTTTCTATCACCAAGGCTATATTTTCCAACTACTGATCCTTCTTCCTCTTTGTTTACAACTTTCACAGTCCAATCACCCATAATTATTAATGCATCCTGATTGCATATTTAATGAAATTTCAGAGTGCAGAAGTCGGTAAAAATTTTTATTTTTTTCATCTTGGCATTAGTTACTGGTGCATAAATTTGAGTAACAGTCATATTAATTGGTCTTCCTTGTAGATGTATGGATACTATCCTATCACTAACAGCATTATACTTCAGGATAGATTTTGAAATGTTCTTTCTGATGATGAATGTGACGCCATTCCTCTTCAATTTGTCATTCTTGTCATAGTAGACCATATGATTGTCTGATTCAGAATGGCCAATACCAGTACATTGCAGCTTATGAATGCCTAGGATATGAATTTGTATGCCTTCCATTTAATTTGACCCTACTTCACCCCCGAAAATGTGTGCATATTCTTTCTAGTGTGTATGTGTATGGTATACACGTGTGTGTATGTAGTTTGTGCTCAACTATTAACCTAAAGGTTGGCAGTTCGACCCCACCTAGTGGCTTCATGGAAGAAAGGCCTTGATCTGCTTCTGCTAAGCTAATGAAATCTACTAAGAAAACATTCTACATCCCACTTTGGAGAGTGGCGTCTGGGGTCTTAAACGCTAGCAAACAGCCATCTAAGATGCATCAGTTGGTCTCAACCCACCTGGAACAAAGTAGAATGAAGAACACCAAAGACACAAGGTAATTATGAGCCAAGAGACAGAAAGGGCCACAGAAATCAAAGTCTACATCAGCCTGAGACTAAAAGAACTAGATGGTATCCAGCTACAACCAATGATTGCCCTGACAGGGAACAAAACAGAGAATCCCTGAAGCAGCAGGAGAGCAGTGGGATGCAAACCTCAAATTTTTGTTAAAAGACCAGACTTAATGGTCTGACTGAGACTACAAGGACCCTGGAAGTCATGGTCCCCAGACCTTCTGTTAGCCCAAGACTGGAACCATTCCCAAAGCCAGCTCTTCAGACAGGGATTGGACTGGACTATAAGATATAAAATTATACTGGTGAGGAGTAAGCTTCTTGGATCAAGTAGACACATGAGACTACGTGGGCAGCTCCTGTCTGGAGGGGAGATGAGAAGGCAGAGGGGGACAGAAGCTGGCTGAATGGATATGGGAATACAGGGTGGAGAGAAGGAGTGTGCTGACTCATTAGGGGGAGAGCAACTGGGAGTATATAGCAGGGCATATGTAAGTTTTTGTTTAAGAGGTTGATCTGATTTGTAAACTTTCACTTAAAGCACGATAAAAATTAAAAAAAAAAAAAAGATTTCTGCTAAGAAAATCCTGTGGAGCATTTCTACTCTGTAACACATGGGTTGCCATAAGTCAGGATCAACTCAATGGCAACAGGTTTCTGTTTTTGTTATATATATACACACACACACATATGGAGCCCCTGCTGGCTTACTGATGAAGATCACGCTACAGCCTTCAGTATGGATTACACCTCAACATAAAAAAAATCCTCACAACTGGACCAATAAAAAGCATCACGATAAATGGAGAGAAGACTGAAGTTGTCAAGGATTTCATTTTACTTGGATCCACAATCAACACCCGCAGAAGCGGCAGTCAAGAAATCATATGATGTATTGGGCAAATCTTCTGCAAAAGACCTCTTTAAAGTGTTAAAAAGCAAAGATATCACCTTGAAGACTAAGGTGTACCTTACCCAAGCCATGGTATTTTCAATCACCTCATATACATGTGAAAGCTGGACAATGAATAAGGAAGACCTAAGAAGAACTGATGCATTCAAATTATGGTATAGGTGAAGAATATTGAATATATCATGGGCTGCCAGAAGAACGAACAAACCTGTCCTGTAAGAAGTCCAGCCAGAATGCTCCTCAGAAGGGAGGATGGGCGACTTTGTCTTTCATACCTTGGACATGTTATCAGGAGGGCTCACTCCCCAAAGTAGGACATCATGCTTGATAAAGTAGAGGGTCTGTGAAAGAAAGGAAGACCCTCAATGAGATGGATTGACACAGTGACTATAAGGATGGGCTCAAGAATAACAATGATTGTGAGGATGGCACAGGAATGGGCAGGGTTTCATTCTGTTGTACCTAGGGTCGCTATGAGTTGCTGTTATATATACACACACACACACACACACATACACATATACTCATAATGTTCCCTCAGTGGTGCAACAGTTAAGCCCTTGATTGTTAACTGAAAGATGAGCAGTTTGAACCTACCCAAAGGGGCCTCAGGAGAAAGGCCTGGCAATCTCCTTCCAAATGGTCACAGCTTTGAAAACCCTATAGAGCAGTTCTACTGGGCACATATGAGATCGCCTTGATTGAGTTGGAATCGACTTGATAGAAACCAACAAAAACTACAAATACATATACATACGACTTAGTTTAGAGCTGGAGTGATAAACAGATGTCTTCCCTGACAACTCTGCCAGCATCACTGAATACTGAAAGCATATGAGGTCACCTCCAGGCCCAGCATGAACAACACCTCTTTTGGCTGACTGGTAGTGTCTGCTGTGGTCAAAGGACAGGGAGAAACAGACTCTGTTTTGAGTACTTTTTCACTAATATACCAAAATTCTGACTCAAAATAGGTAAGATCACAAACTAAAATCTGTTAAATGAAGACAGGAGTTAAAATGGCAGAAAAGTAGACTTGCTACATAGTTGATTGTCACTGAAGAAAGCACAAGGCTGGCTTCCCTATATCAACACCCTCCTGGCCCTACCGCTCCATTTTCCCAGTCCTCATCCCTTCGAATCATTAGAGCTTTGACTTCTTAAGTGCTGAGAAGGCAGTAACTGCTGAAGTGCTTCACTTAGTAGTTTGTCAGTTACCAGCTGATACCTTAATTATCACCCAACACTGTGGTTCCCAAACTTTGCTGCACATTACAATCCCTTGGGGAACTTTTGGAACTCTCAGTGCCCAGGTCATATTCCCAATTCAATCAGAGTGGCTAGGGGCGGGAGCCAGGAACCTGTTTAAAGACCCTCAGGTGGTTCCAGTATGAAGCAAAGTTTGGGAACTACTGAGCTAACATCTAAGCAAATGGGAGTAGAGATGGTTCCCAGAGGCAAGGAAGTAACAAACGGGCACCAAAATCTAACTTCTCCAACTCTTCAGACATGGATTGGACTGGACAATGGGTTGGAGAGGGATGCTGGTGAGGAATGAGCTTCTTGGATCAGGTGGACACTTGAGACTATGTTGGCATCTCCTGCCTGGAGAGGAGATGAGAGGGTTTAGGGGGTTAGAAGCTGGCAAAATGCACACGAAAAGAGAGAGTGGAGGGACAGCGGGCTGTCTCATTAGGTGGAGAGTAACTGGGAGTACGTAGCTAGGTGTGTATATGGGGTTTTGTGTGAGAGACTGACTAGATTTGTAAACTTTCACTTAAAGCACAATAAAAATTATTAAAAAAAAAAAACAAAAAACTAATCTAACTTCTGGTTTATAGTTCCGCAGAGGGCTCACCCAATTCTGGAAAGTTCAATGAAGGGAGACCATTTGAAGACTTCAAAAAGTTCCTTAGGGCAAATTAAAGAGAGTGGTGTTTGTATAACAGGAAATCTCTGACTTACAAGAGGTGAGAAATTTCACACATAAGCAAATTTATACAACTTGAGAATCTTGAGTGACAAATAAACCTATCATTAGAATTATGTAATGTCAAAGTTTAGGGCAGGCACCAGATATCATCTAATCCAGCCCATTCATATTATGGATGGAGAAGCTGGGACCTAGAGACAGAAAAGAACTTAACTCATAGCCACTCAGTAAATTATGCAAGTTCTTCAAACCCTTGTCTCACTATTGATTCCACTATTCCTCATTGTCTCTCTGCCCTTTCTTTGGGTCCTAAAATGTCCAAAATGGAACCAGTCATTCACCTGTCCTCACCCTAGTCTTTCCCAAGTCCAAGTGGCCTTGCAAAAATGGCAGTGATTGTCCTTAGTATCTCCTGCCCGCCCCTCCGTACAGCTGTCAGCAAGTCCTTTAAAGCCTGTCTCCAAAATACATCATCGATCTGTTCACGCACTGCAGTCTTTATTGTCATTGCTCCTATTCAATGCCACTGTCAACTCCTGCTGTAATCACTGCTACAGCCTCTTAACTGGGCTCCTGATCTTTCCCTCTGGTCCATTCTTCACACAGCATTTGATTTGCATTGTTAAAATGCAAAGAAGATTATATAGCTCCCTTACTTAGGAAACCTTTCCATGGGTTCCTATTGCATTTAATGTCCAAACATCTTACTGTGGCCTACAAGCTCTTCCTGAAACTCTACATCTTCCCACACCCTCCCTTTCACATTCTGACACCTTCTCAGTCTCCAGGCCTCAGCTTCAAGGGCCTGCCTTTCTTTTCTTCTGGTGACCTTATCTAATAAACAAGATGGTTAAAAGCCTGGTTGCTAACCAAGATCCTACGTGCTAATCTACCAGCTACTCCTTGGAAACCCTTGTGAGGCAGTTCTACTCTGTCCTATATGGTCGCTATGAGTCAGAATCACCTTGATGGCAATGGGTTAGGATTTGGTTTTATCTAAGTTGGGTCTCCTGTTATTATATCCACCTGGGCCCCTTTTTGTTTCCTTTCTAACACTTAATACCACTTGTAATTATTTCATTTACATATTAGTTTGTATTCTTGTTTGTCTCCTTTACTAGAATATGAGCTCCACAAGGGAAGAAAAAATCTGATTTGCTAGTTGTTCTATTTATTCCTGAAACCCAGCAGAAGGCCTATTCATTAAAGAACTGATGAATGCCATGACTCTACCATACCCTGTCTTCTTGGAGGCCTCGGGACAAGGCTGAGTTAATGGCTGAGCCAGGACTAGAGCTCAGGTTTTCTGATGCCAAAGCTAAAATCTTGACTCAGATTATGCTACCTTTGAAAGGAATCAAGGACCATGTTTGGTTCTCCCACAGACTCTCTTGGCACCCCCATGGAAACAGACTCCTGACATGACCAAACACAATCACTTTCTTTTTATGACATTTTATGAACAATTTCAATAGCTTTGACTACAGCTCTGAGTACAGAAAGCAGCAAGCAAATTCTCGTTTCAACTCTGCCATTTGTTGTGTGATTTGGAGTCACTGATTTGACCTGCCTGAGTCTCAGCTACCTCATGTGTCACATGGGGATATTAAGCCTGGTTTGACCCTAACTAGTGAAACCCTGGTGGTGTAGTGGTTAAGTGCTACAGCTGCTAACCAAAAGGTCTGCACTTCAAATCAACTAGGTGCTCCTTGGAAACTCTATGAGGCAGTTCTATTCTGTCCTATAGGGTCGGTATGAGTCGGAATTGACTCATTGGCAATGGGTTTGGTTTGGACCCTAACTAGAGTACTACTGAAGAATAAAGGTAACAGTGAATGGAAAGAGAATTTGAATATTCAGAACTATGAATACTCTTACTATTACTCTCAGCTTTATGAGTTACAAGATATTCTACTGTCCCAAGCCCTTTCCTTTTCTCTCTCTTCTCCGTGCTCTAGCATTTCTTTCTTTTTTAATAGAAAGAATAGCTACCACTTATTGATCACCTTCTACATGCCAGACTCTTTATAGATAATAATTCTAATATTCACCACCAACCTATAAGGCTATCATGCCCATTTCGTAGATGAGCAAGCCAAGGCTCAGGTAAACTAAACTCCCTCACACAACACAGTGAGTGAATAGCAAGCTGAGATTCAGACGCAGGTCCACCCGACTCCAAAGCCTAAGCTTTTTCTGCCATACCATGCTATCTACCTAGCTCAGTGGAAGAGATGTCTAGGCAGAAGTGAAGAGATGAAGAAAGCCTCACCAACACTTGGGCTGTAGCCACATTTTTAGCTGTTTTACTATCAAAGTGGCTTTAAGAAACCATCTTAGACAAAGACCTGCACCTGTTTGCAAATAGTCCTCCAATCTGGCACAAGTGTTTATGCAAACTATTTTTAATTGTGGCAAAACACACATAACCTCAAATTTACCGTTTTAATATGTACAAATCAGTGCCATTTAGTAATTCACAATATTGTGCAGCCATCACCACTGTCTGGTTCCAGACATTTTCATCACCCCCAAACGTCCCCGTGCCCGTTAAGCAACCAGTCTTCCTCCCCCCACCCCTCAACACCTGGCAACCATTAATCTGCTTTCTGTCCCTATGAGTTTATGCAAACTTTCTCAGCCCCTTCTTGCTTAATACACTATGACAAACCTTTGAAGGATCGCCGTTTCAGGTAACAGCAGCTCCCTTTCTGCTCAAGATTCCGCCAGAGCATTTTCACCTGGCTCCCCAGGGAGCTACCTGCTAATTCAATTAGTGAAGGGCTCAGGAGCTGGTGAAGAGTTAGCTGCTTCCTCCAGGGGAGCCACTGCACCAGGAATTGAAGATACCCCCCAAAATTAGTCCTCATTAGATGCTCACCAGATCTCTGGGGAAAAGCCAGGCTTTTCAGGAACAGAGGTGGCAGAACTATAGGGTGGCACAGTGGTCCAAACAAAGGGTTTGGAGTTGGGCAGACCTGAATTTGAGTCCTATATCCTCCACATATTAGCTATGTGATCCTGATCAAGTCACTCTACCCTTCCGAGCCTCTGTTTCCAAAGATGCAAACTCTATGGGGCAGTTCTACTCTATCACATGGGGTCGTTATAAGTTGAAAATTGACTCAGTGGCACTTAACGACAACAAAAATAAACTTACCTTGAAAGGGCTTGTTAAAGGAGAATTAAATTAGACACTTGAGATATGTTTGCTACTACTTTCATCCTTGGATGTCTGTCAATTCAGGATGAAGTTATATCTACTGTATGTGATCTGAAAAGTAAGAAAGATGTGAAGGACCAATCTCTACCATGAAGAAAATTAGACAGGTATTCTCTTGCCTCTACTGAGAGGAAAAACAAATTTAGTAAATGTCAGGTCAAATCCTAGTTTCATGCTTCTCTGTGGTCACTGGTCCAGGTGTTTTTGGAACTCCTCAAAGACCTCCATTTCCCTATGTTGGTAAAAATTATATCAAACACCAGTATTGCTAGCATTGTAACTTTCAACCTACTTAAACATATTTTATAAGGTGGGGGCAAGCAATTATTAAAAACCAAGACATGAAGTAGATACTATGCCAGGTTTGGATATTTTCTACATGCTAGACACCACTCTAAGCCTTGCAAACCCTATGGGGCAGTTCTACTCTGTCCTACAGGGTCGCTATGAGTTGGAATCAACTTGAAGGCAATGGGTTTGGTTTTCTGGCTAGGCGCCACCCTAGGTGCTGAAGTTAGAAAGATTAATAAAACAAGAGAAGTACAAGCAGCCAGTCTTGATTTCAAATCCCAACTACACTAACTGTGTGACTTTGTAGAGGGTGCTTCATTTAGGCTGGATTTACTCATCTATATAATACAGATAATAATAGTGCTAGCTTTTTTATTTTGAGAATTAATTGAGATGATCTATATAACTTATTTAGCATAGTCACAAGGCCTGGAACCAAGGAACATTCAAGCAAATGTTAGATATTAGAATTACAGGTTTTAATAAGCAGCAGCAAACCTGGTAACATACGGAGATGGGTTCTGTTGGATAAAGGTTCTGGAACCCAAGAGTCCAGGATGGTTTTCCGGAGGAAGTGATGTCTTAAAGGCTGCATATGAATTAGCCAGATGAAGAGGGGAGGATCATTCCAAGAGGCATGAACAGCATGAGCAAATACAAGAAGGCACGGATCCGTCAAGTGCGTGCTCTGGCAGAAGATCTAAGTGAGAGAGTGAGACAGAGGAGAAGCAGAACCATTTGAGAACAGACTGTGGGCCAAATTAAAATTGACCTATATCCTGAGGGTGTGGGGATCCACTGAAAGGTTTTAAGCAAGGGAATGACATGCTCAGCTCCCTCTGGCAGTGCATACAGGATGAATTTAAGAAAGACAATTCAAAAAACTGGGAGACCAATTAGGGAGCTGTTAGAATAGCCCCGATGGCAAACTGAACTAAGACAGTGGTAGCAGGGGCAAAGAGGAAAAAATAAAAAGAAGGTATAATAAAAATATTTAAAGGCAAAATCCAAAAGTGGTAGAGATTGATTGGATTAGGGGATGAGAGAAAGGTGGACTTATAGGTTTCTGGCTTGAGGTCTAAGTGGATGCTGTAAGCCCTTTTCTCTAATAGGAAACATCAGAGGAGTTCTTGGGTGGTGCAAGTGATTAACATACTCAGCTGCTAACTGAAAGGTTGGAGGTTCCAGTTCCCCCAGAGGTGCTTCAGAAGAAAGGCCTGGCAATCTACTTTTGAAACATTGGTCATTGAAAACCCTATGGAGCATTTCTACTGTGACACACAGAGAGGCATCATGAGCTGAGATTGACTCCACGGCAACTGGCAAAAGAAGAGGAGAAAGTTTGCAGGGGAGGAGGATGAGCTCGCTTTATGTATCAATACAGGACATTACGTAGTGGGGGATGTGGCGCTCATACCACTCTCCAGGAATGAAGACCTGGCTGTCAGTCCTTGTAGAGGATTACCTCCGCTGAAAAAAGTGCCTCGTCCACATCCAGTGAGTGATGGGAATACAGGTTGCCTCACTCACATGAACTCAGAACAACTTTAAAGGGCCCTCTCAACTCCAGAGCTCTCTGTGGAGCCCGCATCTCAGCTCAACTTCTTCCTTTGCCCAGTCCTGCTTCCTTTCTTCCCTTCCACAGGAGTGAATCCTGAGAGCACTCCCTGATGAACTTCCTGCCTGGTAATCTCTTCTCAGAATCTGCTTCCTGGGGAATACAACCTGCATATAAGCATGTTCCTTAAATAGATAATTGTCTCCATTTAATAGGTGACAAGACAGAACCAGAAGTGAAACTGTGCTTAAAGGCACTTGGGTAGTTAATGATGAATCAGAATGAGAATCCTGATACCCTCTACTCTATTTGGCTACCTGCTTTCTCCTTCTCATACCTGTAAGCAGGGTTCTCAAGCCTGGCTGCATCTAAACGGGTCTTATTTTAAATACCAATGTCTGGGACCCAATACCAGAGATTCTGATTCAGTGGATTTGGGATGGAGCCCCTGTAGTTATTAGGATCCTCTTGGCAGCAAGTGATAGGACCTCAACTCAAATAAGCTTTAGCAACAGAAAAAAGTGCATAGTGGAATAATTTATAAGGACATTGGATGTCTTCAGGTTAAGGATAAAATGCAGTTGAGCCTCAGAAATAATGGAACAGAAAACTCAAGTGCCATCAGGAAGAGAAAAAAAAAAAAAACACAGTTACTATCAAGTCAGCTCTGACTCATGGTGACCCCCTTTGTGTCAGAGCAGAACTGCACTCCGTTAAGTTATCATGGATGGGGTCTTTCAGAAGCAGATCACTAGAACTTTCTTCCAACACCCCTTTGGGTGTATTCAGACCTCTAATAGCTAAGTTAATAGCCAAGCACATAACCATTCATACTACCCAGGGACTCCAGAAGTCATACATTTCCTTCTCTCCTTGTGTGCCTACTTCAGTTCCCTTTCTCTCCCTCAACTGCATTGTGGCACTCATGGTCGAAAAATAAATAAATAACCACCAAGAGATTTCAAGCTTTATATCTTATCTATAGGCACCCAGAGAGAGTCTACCTCTTTTTCTCAATACTACACCTAAACTCCCCAGGAAACACTCTGATTAACCCAACTTTGGTCAGGTGCCTGCATGCCCTGAATCAATCAACTCTGTCCGAAGGGTGAGGTCTTGGCACAATACAGTTAAGGAATCCTTCTGCAACAGTACTGATCAGGGCAAGAAGCAATTCACTGAAAAGGGGTGCTGGGCAGATGTTCGCAAAGGGGTCCACGGCAGCGCCTTGCTCCATGCCTCAGCCTCCTCATCTCTCATTATACCTATGTTTCTAATCCTGACATGGACATGATTTGAGATTGTTTCTATTGGTGGTTTAACTTTTAGATGTTTTTGACCCCAAAGAGGTTAAAGAGGAGAAGAAGCCAACTGGAATCAAGAATATGAAATCAAAGAAGCCTATGATATTAGAGAGAGAGGAAAAGGCTCACCTTTAGCCCAAACACTCCCATTTTTCATTTAAGGAAAATAAGGAGCAAAGAAGTTTGAGGTTTTTCCAAGTCATGTAGGGAGTTTGTGGCAGAGTTGAATCTAGTACCTTGCCCAGACTCTCAGTCTAGTGTTATTTTCCTTACCAAAAAAAAAAAAATCCAGCTTGGAGCAATTACCAATTGAATTCAGAAATAAAGATAAAACACCTCTGAGATGACATAAATCAATGGAAAGGTGGAATTTCATTTGTACAAATTTGACTTATATGCCATTTTTCTCAACTTGTACTTATTCCATAACAACAATTGCACTGTGTCTAATGCTCATATAATTCCAAGGTAGCTACCATGACAAGTAATCCTGAGGCAAATATATTATTTTCATCCTTGACTGGAAGCAATAAGAGGTTTAGAATTTGTCAAGCAGACCCCTAATTAACAGATCAGTTGCTTGGGACTTTCAGAAGGATTATGAGAGGGGGATTACAGAGTGAGCAGAGGCAAGTAGAAAGTTCATTGACTAGGAAGTAGAAGACCTGGGTTCTAGTCCAACTCCACCACTGATTCTGATCCTTTGAGCAAGCTACTTCCCCTGTCTGGACCCCAGTCACCTTCTCTGTAAGAGGAGTTTAAACTATAAATGCATTTCCTCAACTTTAGCTATGCAGCTGCAGAGCTTCCTCAGTAACTGCACATCAGCCATGCCATCATTTCTTTAGATACTTTTTCTTCATCAACTCACCTTTTTTACATTTGAGTTCCATTTAACAAGAAACCTTTATATTTTATAAATAGGAAACCAGTATCATTTACAACAACTGAAGATAAAACTATATAAACCAAAACCAAACCTGTTGCCACTGAGTCGATTCCGACTCATAGCGACCCTATAGGACAGAGCAGAACTGTCCCACAGGGTTTCTAAGGAGTGGCTGGGATTCGAACTGCCAACATTTTGGTTAGCACCTGAGCTCTTAACCAATACACCACCAGGGCTCCAAAACTATATAAATCAAACCAAAACCAAATCAGTTGCCATTGAGTCAATTCTGACTCATAGCAACTCTATAGGACAGAATAGAAGTGCCCCACAGGGTTTCCAAGGAGCAGCTGGTGAATTTGAACCACCAGCCTTTCGGTTAGCAAACAAGCTCTTCACCACTGGACCACCAGGGCTCCAAAACTGTATAAAACCAAAACCAAACCCGTTGCCGTTGAGTTGATTCCAACTCATAGAGGCCCTATAGGACAGAGCAGAACTGCCCCATAGGGTTTCCAAGGCGCAGCTGGTGGATTCAAACTGCTGACCTTTTGGTTAGCAGCCAAGCTCTTAAACACTGAGCCACCAGGGCTCCAAAACTTATAAAGACCCACGTAATTGTTAAAATACAGTCACCTAAATTCCACAAAAAAATCATCTGGTTACTGCTAGAGGTATGTGTACCTCACATTGGGGACCCCTGCACTACATGATCTGTAGGGGCTTCCAGCTTCAACTCACTATGGTTCTTAGGAATAGGCAGAGGTCACCTAAGAGAATCTTCTGAAGCCCTAAACTTCCTGTCTCTGGACCTAGTTCCCTGCTCACCTTTCCCACCATTTGCCCTTACACTGCAGCCCAGAGTCACTCATCTTCATATGGTGCCTCAGTCCATACCCTCCTGTCAGGTTAACTCTGAGGCAGAATGGGCTGATAGCAGATTCCTGTTTTTTTCCAACCCAGGAAATTCTGGATGTTAATAGAAGGCAGTGCCTTAACACACACAAGCCCAAGCACAGTCTCTAACTCCAATGTTGGAACTTCAGACAGCTATAGCAAAGGATACGGAAGTTACCATGGACAGAACACTTCTCAAATTTCGTCTACATCTCTCATTCTATTGCCTGTTGTTGTTGTTGTTAGATGCTGTCAAGTCAGTTCCGACTCATAGCGACCCTACGTATAACAGAATGAAACATTGCCTGGTCCTGCGCCATTCTCACAATCGCTGCTGTTTGACCCCATTGTTGCAGGCGCTGTGTCAATCCACCTTGATGAGGAAGAGCCTTTTTTGCTGACCCTCTGCTTTACCAAGCATGATGTCCTTCTCCTGGGACCAGCCTCTCCTGATAATATCCTCATGGCATATTCAGTATTCTTCCCAACACCATAATTCGAAGGCATCAATTCTTCTTGAGCCTTCTTTATTCATTGTTCAGTTTTCACATGCATAAGGGGCAATTGCAAATACCACAGCTTCAGTCAGGTACACCTTAGTCCTCCAAGTGGCATCTTTGCTATTGAACATTTTAAAGAGGTCTTTTCCAGCCAATTTGCCCAATGCAATATGTCGTTTGATCTCTTGTCTGCTGCTTCCATGGGCGTTCATTGTGAATCCAAGTAAAATGAAATCCTTGACAACTTCAATATTTTCTCCATTTATAACGATGCTGCTTATTGGTCCAGTTGTGAGGATTTTTGTTCTATGTTAAGGTGTAATTTATACCGAAGGCTGTATGTGGTCTTTGATCTTCATCAATAAGTGCTTCGAGTCTCTTCACTTTTGGCAAGTGAGGTTGTATCATCTATATGTCACAGGTTGTTAGTGAAGTTTTCCTCCAATCCTGATGCCCTGCTCTTCTTCATACAGTCCAGCTTCTAGGATTATTTGCTGAGCATACAGAATGAATAAGTATGGTGAAAGGATACAATCCTGATACACACCTTTCCTGATTCTAAACCACACAGTACCCCTTTCTTCTGTTGGAATGACTGCCTCTTGGTCTATGTACAGGTTCAGCATGAGCACAATTAAGTCATCTGGAATTCCCATTCTTTGCAATGTTATCCATAACTTGCCATAACTCACACAGTTGAATGCCTTTGCATAGTCAATAAAACACAGGTAAACACCTTTCTGGTATTCTCTACTTTCAGGCATAATCCACCTGACATCAGCAACAATATCCCTCATTCCACATCCTCTTCTGAATTTGGCCTAAATTTCTGGCAGTTCCCTGTAGATATACTGCTGCAACCATTTTTTAATTATCTTTAGCAAAATTTTACTTTTTGTGATACTTACTTGTGTATGATATTAATGACATTATTCAATAATTTCCACATTCTGTTGGATCACCTTTCTTTGGAATGGGCACAAATATGGATCCCTTCCAGTAGATTGGCCAGGTAGCCATTTTCCAAATTTCTTGGCATAGATAAGTGAGTGCTTCCAGCATTTCATCCATTCGTTGAAACATCTCCATTGGTATTCCATAAATTCCTGGAGCATTGTTTTTCACTGATGCCTTCAGTTCAGCTTAGACTTCTTCCTTCAGTACCATTGGTTCCTGATCATATACTACTTCATGAAATGGTTAAATGTCACTCATTTCATTTTGGTACAATGACTCTGTGTATTCCTTGCATCTTCATTTGATGCTTCCTGCCTCATTCAGTATTGCAATTCAAAGCTTGAATTTTTTTCTTTAGTTCTTTCAGCTTGAGAAGTGCCAAACATGTTCTTCCGTTTTGGTTTTCTAACTCCAGGTCTATTGCCTACCAAAACCAAAGCACAAACCTGTTGCTACCCATTCTGACACATGTGACCCCAGGTGTTACAGAACTGCTCTATAGGGTTTTCTTGGCTGTAATCTTTACTAAACAGATCACCAGGCCTTTCTCCTTCAGCACTGTGAGTGAGTTCAAACCACCAAACTTTAGGTTAGTTGCTGTTGTTATTGTTAGGTTATTGTCGGTTCTAACTCATAGCAACCCTACGTACCACAGAATGAAACACTCCCCAGTCCTGCACCATCCTCAAAATCATTATTATGCTTGAGCCCATTGTTGCAACCACTGTGTCAACCCATCTTATTGAGGGTCTTGCTCTTTTCCACTGACCCTGTACTTTACCAAGCAAGATGTCCTTCTGTATGGATTGACCCCTCCTGACAACATGTCCAAAATATGTAAGATGCAGTCTCACCATCCTTGCTTCTAAGGAGCATCCTGGTTAGGTTAGGTTAGGTTAGGTTAGATTAGTAGGTCAGTTTAGTAGCTGACTGCAAATAGTGTCACCATTTTATTATACTCTCCCTCCTTTCTTCCCTCTCTTTCTTTCTTCCTTATAACTCTTGTCATTTCTCTGGCTAGTCCTCTTTCTTTTTTTCTCCCCCGTATCTTTTTTTCTTCTATATATTATTTTCCCTCTCCCAACTTTATTCAATATTGAATTGGTGAATACTTATTCATTTCCTTCTCTGAGACAGGCATTGTGCTGGTTTTCCTCACTCCCTGTCCCTCACCCTCCCACGCATCCATCTATGCAGTCACACCCAGTCCATCCCACCATTCATCCATTCACTATCTATTCTTGACCTCTGCTTCCTTCTTTTCCATCTCCCTTTCTAGCTCCTACCCTGGCCTATCTTCTCCCTCTGCCTATTGCTGGCTGATCAGGCACAAGACCTCTCAGAGGAGCTGAAGCGAAGAACACGGGTATTGAGTCCAGCAAAACTGATGGCAAAGATCCCAGATTGGGCTTGAGCTCAAGATAGTATCTGGGACTGTACAAAAGAGCACAGAGCCAGTGGTTCCAGCAACAGAGTTGCCAGCTTGGGTGTGGGGGCTGTCATCTGTGCGATGGACAATAGAGTCATCAGCTTCTTTTCCCAGACAGTGGCAGGTGGACACCACAGATCCCAGCCGAGTCTTCGGCACAGACTCCAGACTGGGTTAGACACCTCTGCCCTAGATGTGTCCAGGCTGTGCAGAAACTGAAGAATGGACTCAGTCAAGACTCCATTAGTGGAATCATGGACTAGGAGAGCTGAGAGCGATACCCCTTCAGTTTACAGGTGAAAGAAATGAGAACAGGAGAAAGTGCTCCGTTTACCCCTGGTCACAGAAAAGTCAGTGACCAAGGTGGGCTAGAACTCAGGTCCTCTGACCACTGAGCTCCAAGTCCTGTCACTGAAGCTTTCTACCTTCCCTTGGACCTCCCTAAAAGCCCCTTTGGATGAATTAAATGGTGGGTGTTTGCACTTTCTGCAAAAGGAGAGTCTGATTATGCTGCTCCATTTCCCCCATTGTCTGCACCAGGTGTCCTATGTGATCATTACAATAACAATGGAATAAAAAAAGTGATTTATTGAATGTTTATCATGTTACTTTGCTAAGTATTTTGCATGCATTATCTCATTTAAACAGCACAGGAATCCTCTAAAATAGGTATTAAATTATCCCCAATTGACAGATAAGGAAATGAGGCTTGGAGAGGCTACCTAATGACATATTGTTAGCAATTGTTAGAATTGGAACTAAACAGCTCCCATTCTTTCCAAACAGCACAGGCAACATGTCTCACATATAGGGGTCTCAGAGGAGGAGAACTGAGTACAAAATGGACAGTCAGGTAAGTGGTAATTTACAGAGGCCAGAGTCCAGGCTGGTGAGATGCCAGCATCTTTGCTGTAGATCCTGGGCTGAAGGAAAGGGTGATGCCAACTCAGGAATGCACGACAGCAGAGGCCATTCCCAAGGTGGGATGAGGAAGGCATTCAAAGTTGGTAGACGGAAAGCACTGGATATCCAGGAGGGCTGTGCTAAGGGACAAGGGTGGGTGAGGTTTATTACTGGAGAAGAAGGCAACAGTCCAATATACAGAACCAAGGCACAAGGTCAGAACAAGAATATATGACCTTAGAGACTTCATCAGCTGCTTTCCTCAACCCTGGGTTCTCAGACAGCCCTGACTAGAGTTTTGTGAGCTCCAAATGCCTCCTGTTGAGGGCTAAGTAAGTGGCTCCAGTTGTGAAGAGATGAGGTTGAGCTACCAGGGAGCTGTACTAGAAAATCAAAGACCTGAGTTCTAGTCCAACTGAAACTAGGCCTGTTATCCCCTTACCTAAAACACTTCATGGCGTAGTGGTTAAGTGCTATGGCTGTTAACCAAGAGGTTTGCAGTTTGAATCCGCCAGGCGCTCCTTGGAAACTCTACGGGGCAGTTCTACTCTGTCCTATAGGGTCGCTATGAGTCGGAATCGACTCGACGGCAGTGGGTTTGGTTTTTTTTTTTTTTTTCTTAAACTCTTCAATGGCCCTATCCCTCACCACCAGCGCCAACCACAGAATAAAATCAAGGTCCTTAGCAAGGCATGCAGGGTCTAAATTCTATCATCTCCTTAACTCCCCATTCCTGTTTTTGTTTGCTTTTATTTTTTGTTTTGTTTTTATTCTTAAGCCATTTCTCCAGCTATACATCTGCTTGTGCCATCTATCTCTCCAACCGCTTCACCTGGGTTACCCATCTTCAGCCTTCAAATTGCAGACATCCCCTCCTCCAGGAAGCCTCTGGGATTACCACTTCCTCTCAGGCTAAATTAGTGTTTTGCTTCCCTTTCCTTCAATCCCCTGGCATATTTATATCATTGTACTTTTTTTTCTTTTTTTTACTAGCCCTATTATATTATACTCTCCTATCTATGCATCGCTTAATGTCCAAAATACATTCTAATGTGAGTTTCTTGAAGTCAGCAGCAGTGTCTTAGATCTACCGCCTCATGTTCAGCCCAGGGCTGAGCATATAGTCACTACTCATTACTGACCTACTGAACAAATAAATGACTCTGTAATTATATAACCTATGTAACTCCCTCTGTGACTCAGTTTACCTATCTACAGAATATGATTCCCTATCCTGCCTGCCCCCCAAGACTGCTGAGAGGATGAAATTAGGTGACATAAATGAAGAAGCTTTGAAAACTTTAAAGCCTGGCATGCATGTAAGGGATTCTTATTATCTTGTGCTTCCCTTGGGCTGCCTGAGTGACTGTACTATCTTCTGCTTCCTTGTCAGTCTTCAGAGGAAGTTTTCCTCCCAAAGAAACCAATTCAAGTTTGCTCCAGATAAATGATGATAAAGATCATACCGGTCCTCCTCCTCCCCCTCCTCACCGTTCTATTTTCATGAAAACAGGCTGCCCCAGAGGAGAGGAGAAAGAGTCAAACGTGACAAGCATTTTCTCCTTATTAATACCTCTGCACACCACAACGGCCGTAACTCCTGGTGCAGCAGGAGAAGGCTGAGGGAGGCAGGAATGATGATTTGAGATCCCAGGAATGCAGGTCAGAGGCAGACAATGAGAAGACTGTTGTTTTCTCAGGGACATTTCAGATTTGCATTTTGCCTGAAGCACACATGGTTAGGAGGGGTCACCTTCCACCTGCTGCATGGGGATGTGGGCCTGGGCCCCTAATGAGGCTCTAACTTTCTGTGCAACACCAGGCAAGTTACCTTCTCTTTCTGGGCCTCACGTGTCTTCATTCATGAAAACAGAATAAATATGATACGATGACCGAAGTTTAGGGAGACCCGTGTTTCAGGCTGGCCTCAGTGAGGTGCTTTGTACACATGTCCACTTTGGACCCCATCTCATTCTCCCTCACCACTTCAGCTTTACTGAGAAGACCAAAGCTCAGAATGGCCAAGTGACTTGCTTGTGGTCACAGAGCTGGTGTGTGGCATAGGCATGGTTTTTGTCATTGTTGTTGGATGCTGTTGAGTTGATTCTGACTCTTAGTGACCCCATGTGACAGAACAGAGCTACTCCATAAGGTTTTCTTGGCTGTAATCTTTGCAGAAGCAGATCACCAGGTCTCTCTCCTTCAGAGCCACTGGGCACAGGTGTACCTTCCTCCAAAGCCCTCACCCCACTACATTCCCTGGCCTAAATATGTTTCCCATGGAAACGATATAATGGATGTTTGGGGAAAAGAATTAAAATTCTGCATGATCAGGAGGTATTATTAGGAAAATCTAATTCATCCCCAATAATGTATTAGCCTTTAGGAGAAAATAATGATGCTTTTTAAAAAGCTAAAAGGAGAGCAAGGGAGAGAAAGAACTAGGGAAGATGCTTTTGTTTAATCTAGGCTTTCTCTTACCCAAAGTAGATATTCTAACTTTATGGAGGTAGAGCCAAGGATACTAAGCGGACACCTAATTTTTGCCCAAATAGATGCTAGACACAAAAACAGGTAAAAGAGGTATTCTTTTAAGGAGCCCGGAGTCTCAGATGCACAACTTTCTGTTTGACCTTGGACGTGACGCTTAGTATAGTGATTAGATGCAGAGACTTGGAAACCAAACAGGTGAGGGTTTGACCCCCAGCTTGGTGTCTACAAGCCTACCACTCTTTATTTTTCCTCATGAGGAGAAAAGATGATGGAGCCTGGAGGTAACATATCTGACCATGATTTAGTATGTGGTCTATGTGCCTAAAGCCTGTCTGGTGGGGATTATCCAGCCAGACAACAGATACTTTACAGTCACGCATTGTTTAATGTCCACAATGCACTCTGTGAAATAGGACATTATGTGATTTGGATGTTGTTCAAACACCGTATCATATAAGGCAGTCGCTGGGTTAGGAGAGCCCCTGTAAAGCCTATTATATTAAAACCTTATGGGAGCCTGTTTCTGGTCATCCTCGTCACCGCTGGCTCTCCTTGATTTATTGATTTCCACCTGATTGCTCCAGAAAGGATTTAAAAGGGAGGGGGGCTCCAGCATCTCCCACTGCCTGGATGGCAAGAGCTCTGGAGCTCACATGTTAACGCACGGCCACAGTCTCCTGAGGAGGGACTTCACAGGTGTAGACTGTAGGATGGAACCTCCAGGGCCCCGCCTGGGGCTAGTTGGAGGCCATGGAGCAACAGCTGCCTTCCCAAGCCAGGTGAGGCAGCTGAGTCCACACAGACTGTGACCTGGGACTCAGGGGTTCACCTCTCATAGGCAGAGATCGGGGGCTGTGCCCTTGGACTGCTCCCCCAGCAGGTCAGGAATCATTAGCACCCTGGCGGTCCTGGAAGGATTTACTGAGTAAATCATGAAGTGATGGGGGCTTGGGAGGTCTGATCAGCCTTGGTGAGGGCCGGAGGCCCTCTGGGAATTAGGATCCATGGGGGTGAGTCCAGACAGACAGGGAGGGGTAACCAGGCTGAGGAGAGAAGCTGGGGGTGCCATGTCATTCAGAGAAGCACTACACCCAGAGTCCTGAACTCGAGATTCTAAGGCCAAGATGAGCTACCTACTGGGCCCCTCGGAGGCGTGGGCTGCCCACTCATGTCTCCTGGGAGGCAGAAGTTTCTTTACCTTTAGGGATGAACTTCAGCAAGCCTCTAAATATTCAGAACTGGGACTGTCCTGTTTGGGGCTATCCTTGAGTAAGCAGAGGGACAGGAGGCAGGCAAGGAGGGAGCAGAGCCCAATCCTGCCCACTGTTCTACTGGCCTGAGCAGCTGGAGGAGCCCGAGCTAGCAGCCCCCACCGCAGCTGCCTGCCTGCCCTCCGGACAAAGTCTTAGAGCTCAGCTCAGAGCCATGTCCTCTGCCTCACCTGCCTGTATCCCACCCACAGTCAAGTGCTGCAAGAGCCTGGGTTTTGGGTCGTTGAAAACCTTAGGGGGACATAATAAACAAAAGGAGAGCTTCTTTCCTTTTTAAAAACAAAACCTTATGGCACCACGGATGTATACGCAGTTGGAAGATGCCCTAACCGAAGTTATGGGAAGCACAACTGGATAGCCAGATACTTTAGACTAAGGCCCAGGAGGATGTGGACAATGCTCTAGACTTTCAATCTGCACTTCTGGGCTCAAGTCTCAATTCTGTCATGTCTCACTAACCTTCCTTAAGCCACAGTGTTCTCATCTACAAAAAATACATTACTAGAACAGAATCAGGGTTGATGTGAAGATCACTGATGCTCCAACCATGATATTTGGGCCTACCAACAGTGTGTGCAATGCTCTCCGCCATCCCCTAGTGTTGGTGTAGTGTGTATACAATCCCTTCAGGGCTCAGCCTACATTACTTCTTCCAGGAAGCCTTCCCTGATCCCCTACACTGGATCAAGCATCCTTGTTAATACACACATAGAAACATGGTATCAGCCACCATAGCACTTTTCACTGCCTATAATAAGCTATTTTGTTATTATTTAACTAATGCCTCTGTCTTGATGAGACCATAAGCTTCAGAAAGGTGGGGGGGTTATGTCAATTTTCCTCACTGGCATATTCCTACCACCAGCACAGTACCTGGCAAGTTGTAGGGGCTGAATAGATGTTTGATGATGGAATAAACAAATGGATAAATGGCTGAAATGAAGGAAGAAAGAAAGGGAGGGAGGGGTAGAAGGAGAAAGTAAGTCAACTAGCCAGGCAGGCAATCAGGAAGGTTCATTCAATCTCTCAACACCTTCCATGTGTACCTTTTCTGCTCCCAGTGTGGCAGATAATACAAGACAGAAAGGAAGACAGAAAGGAGATGATACAGGATATAAATTTCGAGTAAATGAAAGTTCAGAAACCCAAGAAAGCTTCTCTGGCCCCATCTCAATCTAAATTAGATCCATGGTTATTTTCTATCAGAACTGCTATTTTCCTTCCTAGTATTGGTCATAATAGTATTGGTCATAATTTATTTGGTAGGTTATTTTATGTGTGTCTATTATCCGCATTGGCTCACCACTATATTCCCAGAACCTAGTACAGAACCCAGCACATGGTGGGTTCTGAATGAATGTCATCACCAGTCTCATGCCACGGAGAACACAGGGAAACACAGAGGAAATGGACAAGACTCCTGCTCTTAAGAAGCCATCAATCCATTGAGCAGCACAAGAAGGAAAATGAATATACAACGCAGTGCCATCGAGTCGATTCCGACTCATAGCAACCAAATGAATATAAAACACCTTTTCAAACACCATGTGAATGATTATCAGGTTCCTTATTGTGAACATAATAATAATATGCTACAGCTTCTGGTAGCTAGAAATTTCTGGGTTGATAAGCCAGAAGGTGGGTGTTTTCAGGGTCTGAGTCTCTTCTAAGGGATCATTTGTTCATTCAACAAATATTTACTGAGCACCTACTATATGCCATTTAGTATGTTAGTGAGGAGACAGCATAAGCAGGATGGATTAAGTCCCAGCTCTCCTGGAACTGGAACCTTCCAGAAGGAAAAATTCTTTCCTTCTTCCTCAACTTCGGTACCTGAGTCTCCTGCAAGCAAAGGGGCTCCTATCATATACTGTAGGATCCCTATTCCAGACTCATTAAAAAAAAGGCATTTTTGCTGAAGAAACTGTAGTCTTCCAGGCATCTGGAAGCTGCTCATGGATTTATAACAGTCATACATAAACCTAACTACCCCATATTTGAGTTACCCAGCATTATCACTATTTACCCTGTGGTCGTATCCACATTTCCCCACACCACATGCCTGTGATTTCTCCAATCCAGTCTCACACTTGCAGCTTTTCTGTGATCTGAAAGCATCTTCATTTTCCATTTTCAAGAGAAAGGAGCACCCTTTCCATAAGATGAGAAGACCCCAGGGACACCCAGGAGAGAGCAGCAGCCAAAGCCAGCATCTGTCTCAGAGTCATTTGGGGGGAAATTCAGGCAGCAGCTTGGAGGAAGGGAAAGATGTTCTGGCTTCCAGGGAGGCAGTACGTAAGAAAACTGATTTCCAAGGATAGCTACCAAACCTAACCAAACCTTTTGCCATCAAGTTGATTCCGACTCATAGCGACCCCATAGGACAGAGTAGAACTGCCCCATAGGGTTTCCAAGGAGCCGTTGGTGGATTACAACTGCCAACCTTTTGGTTAGCAGCTGTAGCTCTTAACCACTATGCCACCAGGGTTTCCAGTCCCTTCTAATCAAACTGGCCTTGAGAAGGATTTGCCTAGAGATGGTCATCAGAGGGGTTTTCATTGGCAGATGATAGGGTGCAGGAGGGGACGCGCAGGGGGGCTGCTTCCTCCTGCACAGAGATGAAGTAGAGGTTCCGTTTCCACTCATAATTGGTTTTCCAGGGCTAAGTCACCACAGCGGGGGCTGAAGCACCACATGTGGCTTTGGAGAGATGCAGGGCTCCAGGGCTCCACTCAGTGCTGAGGAGGAAGGACTCCAAGCGCCCACCTGCTCTCTAATGCCTAAAGGCCACCACTCCTTGTACTGACCATCTTCACTATAAAGATTCCATGACTCCTTAGGGAGAGGAATGAGCTAAGTTCCTACCCTGCATTCAACCTGAGCCCTTTTTTGAGAGCAAGGACCGAGGAGAGAAGGCACTGGGGAAGAGGGTAGCCCCACAGCAGATGATAGCAGCTGTGCTAGAGACAAGCACAAATTGAGGCTGCAAAGCACTTCCAACCTCAAAGAAAAGGAAGCAAATGAGAGGCCCACTGTAAAGAAACCACGGGAAAATGAATCTGGGGGATCACGTTTTAGTGCCTGTGTTCTCTCATTTCTTGTGTCAGTTGGGTAAATGACTGCTCTCTCTGAGCCTCAGTTTCCCCATCTGCTCAGTGAGGGGCTTGGACACCATGGGGTGCCCACCTGGCTCTGATGTTCTCGGCAAACCTGCATTTCACTTTCTGAAACCTCTGTTCTTGCTCCCCCAGAGGGAAAAATCCAAGCCAGCCAGTAATGTGCTGTGAGGCCTAGTGCCGGGTGACTTACCGTGAGGCTGCGTAGATACCCAGTGGTACCTTTGGAACAAGCTCGCTATCCACAATCTTGAGTGTCATCAATATTGGCCTCGTGGGAGAAGTTTGTTTCTTCCCTGCCTTTCAGATCTCAGAACAAGGTGAAAAGCTCCTGCTGCTTTCCCTGGGCTGTGCGACATCTCCACCTCAGAACACAGGCACAGATCCGTTTCAAGGGCTGGCTTCAGGTGGAAGAGAAATGGCCAACAGCCATTCCACAAATTTGTTTTGAGGTCCTACTCTGTGATCCTACTGTGTGTCCCTCTTGTCTCCCCCAAATCCATTTCCACCTGGTCTCCCTCTGCCGAGAATGCCTTTTATCCTTTTTTAACCTCTAAATTGTCTTTTATGGAGCCCCGGTAGCTCAAAGGTTAAGCACTCAACTGCTTGCTAATCAGAAGGTTAGCGAATCAAACCCACCCAGCAGTTCTGTGGGAGAAGGACCTGGAGATCTACTCCCATAAAGATTAGAGCCAAGGAAACCCTATGGGACAGTTCTAATCTGTCACGTAGGGTAGCTATGAAGTGGAATCAACTCCTTGGCACCTAACAACAACAACAAGTTGCCTGTTATTGTTCAAGTTCCTCTACAGATAACACCCTCCCTGTGGAGTCTTCCCTGATATGCTTGCCAAAACTCACTGCCCCTCCCTGTGCTCTGCTTCAGGACATACCGATACTTGTACTTCACACCCATTTCATCCTGTCCTGTTTTGTTTTCTTTTGTTTTTACCGCGGTAAATATATATTTGCCTTTTCAACATTCTTCACATGTACAATTCAGTGACATTAGTTATGTCTATCATGTTGTTCAATAACAAATATCCATTTCCAAATTTTTTCATCACCCTTAACAGAAGCTCAGTAGCCCCTAAGCAATGCTTTCCTCTTCCCTGGCCCTTCCTTGATAACCACTAATAAACTTTGTTCTCTTTACATTTGCCTGTTCTAAATATTTCATATAAGAAGGATCATATAAAATGCACTCAGCATGATGTCTTCAAGGTTCATCCATGTTGTAGCATATATCAGCACATCATTTCTCTTTATGGCTAATACTCCAATGTATGCGTGTGACACATTGTATTTATCCATTCATCTGCTGATGAACATTCCTGTGCTGTTTTTTAATTTGTGGTTTGTGCTTCTCACTGTTATCCATGAATTGCGAGCTCATTGAGCTGAGGCACAACAGCATCTCCACAATTGTAGTGCTCCTTCCCACACCCCAACCAGCATCTTGCACCCTCAAGGCCTTCAAATAAGTGTTCTCAGTTGGAAAGAAACAAGGCAAGAAAATCTGAAAGGCACTTTTATTAATCCAATGGCTACTGTCAGCTAACATTATTGAGCGGAATTTCACCATACCTGACTGTCAACATTCTTTTCCTGTATGATTTCATCCCATTTTACAGATCGAAATGTCAGTCTAGGCTGATAACTTCCAAAGGTTATATTTTCACCCCTGACTTCTATGCTGTATCTCCTTAAAAGTCTAATACCTACCTCAAGCATAATATGTTCATAGCAGAACTCTTGATTTTCTTTCACTCCCAAAAATGTTTATTCCCCAGTCCTTCCCAACTCAGTAAATGGTATCCCTAGGCAACCAGTTGCTCAAGCCTAACACCTAGGCATCCTTGATTTCTTACTTTGCCTTGCCCCTTGAGCGTCCTATCAGCTCCTGAATCTGTCCACTTCTCTCCATCTCCATTGCAGATTTCAGCTCAAGCCACCACCATCTCTGACTTGGAAGGTTTCAGGAGTCTACTAACCGACCTTCTGTTCCCATTCTTCTTCATAATCTATCTAAGAGCCAAAGTGAACTTTAAAAATGAAAAATCACATGGTATCACTACACTTCTTAAAAGCCTCCAATGGATTCCCAATGCAGTTAGAATAGAATTAAATTCGAGCCATGGGCTTCGAGACCTGCTTACTTATTAAACCTCATGGCCTCAGAGCTCTCTCCTTTCTAGCTGATCTGCTCATCAAACTCACCAAGCTCATTTCTGCCTGCCGTTCCCTCTACCTGGCACACTTGTCCCCTAGATCTTCATGTGGCTGTCTCCTCTTTATCATGAAGAGCTCTGCTTATATGTCACCTCCTTCCCTGACTACCCAACCTAAAATGCCCCACCAGCCCACATACAACGTTCTTTATCATATCACCCAGTTTTAATTTTGTATAGCACTTATCACTCATGGAAATGATCATCTTCCTTTATTTATTTGTTTGTTGTCTGTCTCTCCCACAAGGCAGTAAATTTTTGAGGCCATATAACTTCTCTATCTTGCTCATCTTTGTATCACTAAGATCTAAAACAGTATTTGGCACATATTAGATGTTATACAAATATTTACGAATGATCAGTCAGCCAGCTGGAGAAGAGGGCTGACAGACTCAGAGAGGAGGATTCTGGCAGAGCAGTGGGCAGCTCCTTGGCCCAGAATGGCAACTGGTGAAAAAGGTTTTGCTGGAAACAAAGGTTACTGGGGTATGGGTCTCTTATCATTTATGAAAAGATCTGAGTTCCCACTACTGGAATCGACTCCAACAGCAACAAAAAATTTCATTTACTGAGTAGTTACTATGTGCCAGGCACTGGGCTAAGTGCTTCCTGTGCATTTCCTTGTCCAGTCCTCATGACTCTCTGCAATAGGCTTAGTTAGTAGTCCCACTTTCCACATAGAAAACAGAGACTCAGATGTGAACTTGGCCGAGGTCACAGCTGGCGGTGGTCGAGGAAGCAGAAATTCTTTTACCCAATTCTCACAACATCCCTATAAGACAGTTTTTTTTTTTTTTTTTTTTTTTTTTCTAATACTCTGAGTGAAGTATGTGATGCTCAGAGAGGTAAAGTGGCTGACTCGAGGTCATACAGCCAATAAGAGATTGAGCTGGGGTTTAAACTTAGGTCTGTCTTGCCTGGAATTCACACATTTTTCCACTGTAATCCACTGTCTTAGAGACTCTGCCTTTCCCTGAGCTCTGGGTAAGTCTAAAGAAGCCCAACTGAGCGCATAGTAATCATTATTATTTCAGTGATTATTTGCTGTAAACAGCAACGATAGGCCACGGACTAAGCTTAGATCATCTCATTAATACTCGCCACATTTGTAGGTATCTGTCGTTATTATTGGAAACCCTGGTGGTATAGTGGTTAAGTGCTATGGCTGCAAACCAAAAGGTCGGCAGTTCGAATCCACCAGGGGTTCCTTGGAAACTCTATGTGGCAGTTCTACCCTGTCCTATATGGTTACTATGAGTCCGAATCGACTTGATGGCAATGAACAAGTTTGGATTTTCTTTGGGGGGGGGGTCATTATTTTTGTTACTTCTACCCCCACAGGAAAAAAAAAAAATGTTGCCAGCCAGTCAATTCTGACTCATAGCGACCTTATAGGACAGAGTAGAACTGTTCCATAGAGTTTCCAAGGAGCGCCTGGTGATTGGAACTACTGACCTTTTGGTTAGCAGCCGTAGCACTTAACCACTATGATACCAGGGTTTCCAAAGGTTATTTGGTCATGGTCACACCCCAGCAAATTGCACTCTAAAATTTAAACTTAGGTTGTTCTGACTCTCAATCTGATGAATTTAACCACATGACTATATTCAAAAGTTGCCCATCCCAGGGAGAAGATGATATATGTCTAAGAGTCCTGCCTCCTTCTCTCGTCATCCAGGCTCCAAGTTCTGGCCTGGGATCTTCATGCTTAGACAAGGGGGTGGGGGTGGGCGGGAAGACCTAATTGATCCATAATCTTTATGAGAAACAGTGGAAGCAGATTCTTTACATAATTGGCATATAAATCATTTCAGATATGAGTAACGATACCAGGGCAGGCAATTTATTTTAAATGCTAGAGACTTTTAAGGCCCAGTTTAGTTGTACTTAAAATCCTCTCTAGAAATGGAATAGGCTACTCTGGGTAGAAATGAGTTCCCCTGCACTGGAAGTATTCAAGCAAATTGACTGGCAACATGGCTGGGATGTTAGAAGGTTAATCAAACTGAAGTTAGACTGAATATGCTCAAAGGATCACTTAGTGCATTGATTCCAACTTGCCAATAACAATATCGAAAATGATGATGAAGGTGCTAATGATGCTGGCGATGAAGATGCTGCTGCTGTTGATGATGGTGGTTATGGTGATGCCCAACATGTATTGGACTCTACTCATGCTCCATTCATAGCACTTTCAAGTGCTTGGCTGCTGTACCTCAATTATCTCAGTTAACTCTCAAAGCAAGCCTAAAAAGTAGATATTAATATTAGTAAACCTATTTAGCAAATGAGGGAGAAAAGGCACAGAGAACTTTTAAAACTTGCTCGAAGTCACACAGCTAGCTAGTTAGGAAATGTCAGCGCAGGCATTTCAGCACAGCTCTATATAACATACTCTTCACCACAACCCCACGTGGCCAATATTATGGATGCAACTCTAGAACGTGGTATGTTTTTCTTTGGTACCTGGGGTGTAGTAAAGAGAAAGGTAGTTCTAGCAGGCATCTTGAATCTAGGATATGCCAGCTACTCATGCATAAATGTACATAAGAATGACATGCAAATTGGGAACAACTAAAGCACTCAACTACAATTTAGAAAATCTGAATTCAGGTGTGTGATCTGCCACCGCCTTGGTGTATGACCTAGGTACACAGCTTTCCCTTTCTGTATAGCCTCAGAGTAAGCTGAAAGAGAGAAACCAGACCATCTCTGAAGTCACTTCCAGAAATGTTTAGGTATTCATGGAATCTCAATGCTATCTATCCATCTATATTTAGAAGTGAATAGCAACTATGGCACCTCCTTATGTGGACTTAAGCAAAATGCAAATTCAAATATCCCCAAGCACTCCCCTAACCAACAGGGATCTCAAGCTATTGGTCAGCTGAGAAAACAGAAGAACTTCCAAAGTCAACAGGCCAGAAAATCAAGAGAACATCTCTTTCTTCTTTCAGGGCCCCCAGGAGTAAAAGAGAAAATACGATTCCTCAGATTGCTTGTCCATTACTTAATGTAGCACATACTCTGTTCCTTAATCAAAATTAGAGGTTGTATACCTATACACTGAGGGGAGAAGGTGTTCAGAGAATCAGTATAACATCCCGCAGATAAAAAAAAAAACACTGTTCATCCTCTCCCTAGGCCTCACAAGAGCACACTGCTTCCTTGAAGACTGCCACGAGCTATGAAGCATGTGTTTTAAATCAGAGTCATGGCCATGCTTATTTTTTTCCAGGTGCCAATAAATTTTTATTAAAAGGGGAGAAAAAAAAAAAAAACTATCTTTCAAAAAAAGTCACCATGCCAGTTTTCCAATTAACTATCTGGAAGCCTTGATTTCCCATGTGGGCTCAAACCATGAATCTGCCAGAGGATTCTTTGAATCCGACTTTGTTCTCCTTTGGGAAGCACAGGGGAAAAATAACATTGTCTTAGCTCTCCCACCTTCTGGCCATGTGGCCTGGGGCAAGTTACTTCACTCTCCAAGCTTGCCTTTTCAGGGGAATTTCACTGATAATGGAAACAAGCCAGTTTCTAGAGAATCCACTTAAAACAAATCCCAGACTAAACAGTAGAAAAGGTATCACTGGGGCTTTAACTTAAAAATAAAACCAAAATCTTTTTAAAATAAGTTATTTCTATCTTATATTTAGGGAACTGTTCTAACTCCATGAAGAAGCAACCAAGAATACATCAGGCATGGGAGGGTTTTTTGGCATGCTTTCTTCCTCCCCACCCCTCAAAAAAAACGTTACGAAGCATGATAGAAAATCCTCATGTTCCACTGTCATGGATGATCATTAGCAGTAGCATGTTTCAAGAATATTTCAGAGTAACAAAATTTTCTCAAGGGCTCCTCATCATCCTTCGATCAAACATTTGCGCTGAAAGTTTCTCCTGTTAAATCCTCAGGGATTCTCTCTTCATAATGGGTAATTGTGAAAACTCAAACAGATCCTTATTTGTCACTGGCTTTGCTTGCTTTTTTTTTTTTTTGCTTAGAACTCCAGCATTTTTCCAGCAAACATTCAACAACTTCATGAAATCATTACCTTTACTATAATTGATAACTATTTTACGACTATTTTGAATCACTTCTGCTTATACTGCCTGATGATTGGCAGTATCTATTAATTACCAACAGGCTAACGAGCAGAATTGTTGATACAAAGGGTGCGGAAACAACTGTTAAGTGGGGAGGAATGTTTGAGGGAGGCTAATTTTTAATTTAATTTTTAATTTTATAAGTAGTCAATTCATCATGAATATTCGCAGGTTAAGACAATTTTTGCTTCCCTGTGCAACTTCGAAATTACAGAATCCTGAGTGACCTCCCAGCTTCACCTGATCTCACTCACCTCTTTTAGGACTTTCCCAAAATGTCACCTTCTCATTGAGCGCTTTTGTGGCGATCTTATTTAAAACTGTGGCCCGATTCCAATCCCATACACACTCACTCCATTTGCCCTTTTTCTGCTTTGATTTCTTTATAGCACTTACCAACACTTAACACACTATGTATCTTAGCGATCTGTTTATTGTCTGTCTTCTCTGCCCACAGAATGAAAGTTCCATGAAGGCAGGGAGTGTTGTCTGTTTTATTCACTGTGTATCACCAGTAAAAGAACTGTGCTTGGCATATAGTAACCTGTCACTCTCACGTTCATTCCGACTCATGGCAACCCTATATGTAGTTTAAAACTGTGCTGAATTATAATGATGAATGAATGAATGAATATTCAAATGAGAGGAACCATGGGTATCTCAAAGGTTAGAGAATGTTGCTGATATGACAAGATTTATGGGTTTTATGTCATATGCTAAGGAAGACAAATAGGTTTGCTCCTTCACAGCTTTGTTAGCGGCTGCTAGAGCCCTGTGTGAAAATGAGTGATATGACCGATGAGCAATGTTTGCCCTTGGGCATCAGATGTGCCTATAGGAATAGTGGCATCACGCCAGGTGTTCTTCATTCCTACCGCTTTAGTGTCACATAAGCATCCAACTCTATGCAGTCTTTTTACCAGTGTCTACCATTACACACACGTATACACACGCACACACGTACAAGTATGTATGCATGCACACGTCACACACCTGGAAAAAAGTCCAGCGTGGCCCACATTGTTTTAACAGCTAGCAAGCATTTTTAATATCTCAGCTATTTCTACTTTACTGTTTCAGCTGCCAGCTAATTGCTAATTGCCAACCTGTGGCTAGTTGTCATCAAACAGCCTGGTATCCTTCAGAATCAGAATTTTACGCTGGAGGAAGCTTTAGAAGTAATCTGATCCCAACAAATTATTTTACGGACAGAAAAATAGAGGCTTAAAAGATTAAGCATTTGTTCTCAAATCACACAGCTAAAATCGTACAAATAAAAACTTCCTATCTTTAACATTTATTTAAAAAAAAAAAAAAGCAAGCCAGAGATTTAAGGAAATTACCTAAATAAATAAATAAAAGGGGAGAAGAGAAGAAAAGAAACATTCGGGCCAGACACTGTGCAGGGTACTCACCCATCATGTTACTTGTCTTATTCATAAAATGAACCACCACCAAACCCACATTGCTGACTGGTACCGTTGTTTTTGTTTTTTCAGCCAGTGTTACTGGTTTTAGTCAAACTGGTAAACTTATAAGAACATGTCCCTAGTGTTAACTGATCATAAGCCCTCCACAGGATTTTCTCAGATAGATAATTTAAAACTCAGCTTTGTTTAAGGCTGAATCCCATTTCAGTGGCCTGGGATAGTCCTCTCAGACAAACAGCTTTATCCCTTATGGCTTACTCAGAAAACTGCTTCTTGCCACCACCGCAGTCCAGATGGCACCTGAGACTCCATTTTCAACTGACAAGTCCCTGTACTCCCTGAACCTGTTTGCCGGAAAATTCCAATAAATCTTTCCTATACAAATACTACTACCTCAAATTAATCAAAACCATTAAAACCAGGCAGCAGTTTCTTTGAGCCTTCTTTACACCGGTGCTATTTTATTTATTTTGGTACCAAAATTGCCTTCAGATCACATAGAGCTTTCTCCAATACATGATTAATTTGGAGGGCAGCAGGGGCTGGGGGTGATCTGACAGTTAGACTACTCCTGTGTTTCCCTCAGCCCTCTCTTCTCTTCAAGCCCATGCAGAGGGCCTCCCAGCTCTGGCCAGGCTCAGCGAGAAAGATGTCTTTATTAGGGAAGTCATCCCATAGGCTGCCAAGTCCTGTGTAAACAGGAAAGATTGCTCTGCAAACGAAGGGTCACCCAAGTGTCTGAGATAAATAGATACAAGATGAGGTTTCAGTGACCCAGGAAGCCCTGAAAAAAAATATTTTCCATCTAAAACAGCTGATGGGTGTTTTTCCCCTGCCTAACAGACAAAATAATAAGTTGGGAAGAGAGTAAAATGGGGTTCTTTTTAATTCCCCAAGGAGAAATTCTTGGGTGAATGAAGAGCCAGCGGGAAGGATCAGCTGGAATCAGAACTCTCCCGCAGTGAGATCTGGGCCAAGCAAGGACGAAGCTCGGCCAAGTCTCTTCTCTGTCCAGCTTCTGCTCCCTCTGATAATATCTCCGACACACCAGGCTGCAGGCTTGGTGAGGGCAAGGGCTGTGCCTTTCTCACCACAGATACGACCACAGCCTTTAACACAGAGCCTGGCCCACAGTGGGGGTTCAATATGCCCTTGGTGAATGTGTTCATGAATATTATCCTTATATCCTATCCATGTCTTACCCACAATGCTGCATCTGCAGGCCTTTGTTGGGTAACACTTCTTTTCTCTAGTCCTCAGTTCCCAATATCTTTTCAGATTTTTTTGTTTGTGTGCGTGTGTGTATGTGGGTGCGTGTGCACGATTGTGGCAAATATATATGTAACAGAACATTTGCTATTTCAACATTCTTCACATGTACAGTTCAGCAATATTATGATCACCATGTTTGTCAACCATCACCTTTATCTGTTCCCAAATTTTTCCATCACCCATAACAGAAGCTCAGTGTCCCCTAGGCATTGAGTCTTCCTTACTCCCTTCCTCCTGTCCACCCCTAGTAACCACGAATAAACTTTTTCTCTATAAAAAAAACCCTTTGTCATCAAGTTGATTCTGACTCATAGTGACCCTACAGGACAGAGTATAACTGCTTCCGTTGGGTTTCCAAGGCTGTAAATCTTTATGGAAGAAGACTGCCATATGGTTCGCCCTCAGAGCAGCTGGTGAGTTCATATCGCTGATCTTTTGGTTAGCAGCCGAGCACTTTCACCACTGCACCACCAGGGCTCCTTTTGGTCTCTAAACACTTGTCTATTCTAGATTATTTCATGTGAGTAGATTCACACAATATTTGTCCTTTTGTGACTGACTTATTTCACTCAGCATAAAATTTTCAAGGTTCATTCATGCTTTGAAACGTATGAGGACTTCATTTCTCTTTATGGCTGAGACATACTGCACTGTGTATATGTACCAAATTTCATTTGTCCGTTCTTCTTTCAATCAACATTTATCTAATTTTTATTAATGGATATTTGCCAGACACAGTAATAAGGGCTCTCTCAAATATTACACCCTTTAATCCTCACCATAGGCACTGGTATTTTCATTCCTATTTTACAGATGAGGAAACTAAGGCTGAGAGATGTTAACTTGCCCAAGATCACAACGCAGCTTCGACTCAAACCCAGGCCTGACTCTAAAGCCTGTTCACTTAATCACTAGTAGTCCTACAGCCTCAGTAGTGATTGTCTCTAAGACAGTAGCTCTCAAACTGTATTGTTCACACAAATCACCTATCCAGTCTGTTAAAAATGCGCATTCTGACTCAGAAAGTTTGGGGTGAGGCCTGTGTCACTGCATTTCTAACACGCTCCCAAGTGGTCTGCAGACTTCACTTTGGGTACCCAGCCTGTCTATGGAACCTTCCATTTCTGTCGTCCTCCATTTCTATTAAGCAATATGTATTCTTGACCTAAAATGTTTGATTTCATTGTGTATTGGTGGCCAGTGAGATATCTTAGCAAAGGTTTCCTGGTATAACGCAACTTCTTACAGGCTCTCCCTCAGAGCTTGGAGGGAACATTGAAGGTTTGGGGGCGAAGATATGGCATGGTCTTACTTGCATTTTAGAAGTTTTCTCTGGCTGCAGTGTAGGAAATTGTTTGGGGAGGGAAGATTGGAAGTGGCAGCCCAGTAAGGAGGCTATTGTGATGGTCCTGGCAAGAGAGGATGGTGGCTTAGAGATGCTCACCCTGCCTCCTTAGTTCTAGTCCTAACTCTGCTACTAATGTGCAATACTTAAAATCAAAAGAGCTCAAGGGGACCCCAGCAAACACTTAACCTAGTATTTGATTTTAAAGAGAAAGACTAAGTTTAAGAGAGAAATTCTCAAAGTCGTACAATTTATCTACCATATCATTTTTCAAAGTACTTTCTACAGGATGGTAACAGGTATTATGTCCAAAAAATGAAAACTGTAGTGGACTCAGTGGTCAAAAATGTGTTTAAGAAACACTTGATTAAACAGAGTTGAACAGGCTTCCTTATTGCAGGACTTCTCAGAGCCTTTATTATACTAATATGGTCTGTGAATCTCCCAGAGTGAGAAAGGCTAAGCATAATTTCAAAATGACCAAGAAATGTATTTTTTATGACTTCTGCTTCATGAAAAATATCTTGGGAAACTGGAGTCCAGTGATCTTTCCCTTGAGCACCTGCCCCCTCGCTACCTGGGTAAATGAGTTGCAGCAACATGGCACAGAAATGCCCCACCTTCCACCTGTTCCAGTACCCTATGTACAGCACATACGTCTGCCTGGCTACCTCTTTTCCCTTTAATTACTTTTCTATCACTTCCCGTAGTTGAGAAAGTACAGATTAACTTAGTTGATCAGCGCTCTTTGATTCCCTAGTGAGGAAAGTCATTTTCAAATTAATGAAGACAATCAAAAGATTGAGTGTAAACCCTAGCTTTGTTAAAATCTTCTTATGGAACTATAAAAATATAATCTTATTGTGGCTTAATTGATTTTTCATTTTCCGAGGACATGGCATAACCAGATTATCTCACCTTCTAGCTCTAGGTCTGTACAGTCAATGTCATGGTTGAAGTCTCTGAAATCTCTTAGCAAGGTCAGAAAAAACATGGCAAGTCAGTGACTTGATACAACTCAAACTTCCCTCTTGTGTGCCCTTGTCCTCCTCCTGAGGCCTCCACTCACCTTCCCTGAGAAAAATGCCACCCCTCTACCTAGCCACCCTTCCTCCATCAAACATACCTGTTCTGTGTCCCATTCACTTAGGGTTTTTGTTTATGCCCAGGTCACAGAGTTAGGAGTGGTCCTCCTGAGAGTTCATCACTGTCTTTTCACACATAAAGTAACTGACTCACCCACATCCCTAGAAGGAGCGCGCAGCGCCCCCACAGGTCTCCTCATTCCTTGCCCCATCCTCTCTCCTAGGCACCATGACCTTTTCAGTATGCTCAACAATTCCTCCCTCCCAGATGCCTGGGCAATCACTAAAGCTGCCACCCTTCAGAGAGCAACAAAAATTCGTATCAGGTCCACACTGTCACCATGTGTCTCAGAGCTGACCACACAGGCTGCCACAGTCAATCCACACCACTTTGGTCATGATGGAACAGCCTCAGGGAAAACTGAGGGCTCATTCAGCTTTGCTCCAGCTGCAAGCAAAACCTGCCAGACCTTATTCTGTTCTTCATTCCCTGCCCTCTCCTCTTCTTGGCCTGGTGTCTTTCAGACAGGCCTCCCAGGCGAGCACAGTGTCTCTTGCAGTTGGACTCTGTGTGCATATGGAAATGCTATCTGCATAATTTATCACTCACAATGTATTCTTCTTCCCTTGGCTAAAGGTGTATGGATCTATATCTGTATTGAGGGAAACAGAGAAACTTTTATATATTGAATATGTTTATGCATAAATATACGCTACTTGCTCGTCACTGAACAAGCCATGCACTTTAACCCTTCTGCTCAAGCTAGTCCCTTGGCTCAGGAAGACCATCTCCCCCATTATTTCCTTTGGAGGAAGTACCTGTGCAGGACTTCTATTTGCCGGCTCTCCTTTTGGGTAACAAAACTCCCACTTTCCCTTGAGAATCCACCCATCCCATGGGATTCAGTCCATTGGGTGTGTGTGACTAGAACACCATGCTTTGGCTCCAGGACAGGTACATGACCCAGGCTAGTCACCTAGCCACATTGGTTGATTCAGGGCTAGGCAGGCCATAGACAGCCAGCCCAGGACTTTTGCTAGCAATTGTGAGAAAGAGATGTCTGTCCACTGGGATGCTAGGCTGGCAGGATGCATTCCTGGAGTTCCAGTGCCTTTCTTTGCCCCAACCTGGGAGTTGAATGAAGCCAATAGAGAGGGAAATAGAGTCCAGAGAAGCAGACATAGTCATGATGACATTGTTCAAGCTTCTAAATCCAGCCATGCTTGAAACTAGCCCTATTCACTGGCCTTTCAGATCTGTGAGTCAATAAATTATTATTATTACTATATTTTTTCCTAATTCAGCTTAAGGCGGTATAATGGACTCTGTGGTATGCCACCCTGATCCCCCGTTAGGACTGAGACACTTATTCTTTCAGCTGCCAGGAATGCTGTCTGCTGATGGCCCACAACTGAGTCCCTCCCTAGCAACTGCTCTTGGCCAAGTGAAATGGCCTTATCCAAGCCTATGCCCCTTTGCCAGGAACAGCCCATATCTGATGACTAATCACTACAGGAGTACAAAGGCCTAGGTCCCTTGTCTCAATTCTGGACCATTCTGAAGGTCCATTCTAGTTCCAGAGTTCTCCATGGGATTGGCTGAGGTCTCTGCTGCAACTAAACTGCAGTTCCACACCTCTGTCTGACTAATCTTGCTTCCTGGTTGCCTCACAGATGCTATTCCCAAGAACAGTCCCAGTTAACTCCCTGAATGCAAATCTTTGTCCCAGAGTCTGTCTCCTGGGGAGCTAAATCTAAAACAGATGCGTTTCTGCATTTGTATCCAAAGGAGTCCTAACTAATATACCATCCTACAAGGCCCAACCCAAATGCCACCTCCTCCTGGAAAGCTTCAGCAACATAAAATCCTTCTTCCTAAGTTCCCACAGATGGTTACTTGTGCCTTTACTTAGACTTATCCATTCATCCTCACATTATAATTAATGGTTTGTATATCTATCTCCCCCCATAAAACTGTAATCTCTCCAACATGTATTAATGTTTGCCTGAGCCCTAAGCATTTTGCTTGTAACTTATGCTTGTTGTAAACTAAGAGTCACCATGAGAAGCATTCTCATGAAATTCCTCACTATGATTACTATGAGAATCTGTGAGGATTTTATCAGTTATCTATTGCTGTGTAACAAATTATTCCAAAAACGATCATCTTAAAACACATATATCATCTCACCAATTTCTGTGGATCAGGGGTCCAAGGGCAGCTTAGCTGTGAGGCTCTGGGTCAGGGTCTTTCAGCAAGTTGCAGCCAGGATATGGGGAAGAGCTACAATCATCTGAAGGTCTAACTGCAGCTAAAGGATCTGTTTCCAAGATGGCTCACTCACATGGCTGTCGGCAGGAGGCCTCTGTTCCTCACTGCAAAGGCCTCTCTATAAGACAGCTTAAGTATCCTCACAACATGGGCACTGGCTTCTCCCAGAGTGACTGATCCTAGGAGGAGAAAAAGGAGGAAGCCACAAGCCTTTAACTCATAATGTCAGACACTCCACACTTAAGCGGGGGACAGTTACACCCCAGCTCTTGAGGAGAAGAGTTTCAAAAAAAATTATGGAATATTTTTAAACCACCATAGGGTGTTGTCATTAGGTTGCACTACTTCCTCTCTGATCCATCAGAAAATCCTCTCTAACTCCAATAAGAGAAATCCTAACACTTTTTATAATCAACCTGATTATTTTTACCTTCTGTGCACTGTAAATTGGACAACTGATCCTATTTTATTCTTTGCTCCTAAGAAACTTAAAGCTAGAATTTTAGCCCACCCCTGTCTAGGGTAAAGTATTTCATGGCATGTATTTTATATGCTATCCTCATTTCTAAGTTTCACTTTTTTCTACTCTGATTTTCCTTTCGTATCGTTTTTCCTTCTTATTTTAAAATTTATTTTACTTTTCTATACTCTATGCATGTTAATAAGGTGCCTTAAATCCTTTTTAGGACAAGACAAGATATAAATAAATAAGTACAAATATACAAATGTATACATACGTACTTAAAATAGGTCTCTTGATTTACTAGTATGTAGTGTTATCCCAAGATCCCAAGAGTCAGGGCACAAAATCATTTAAACAAATCCAGGTCATTTTATCTGACAGAGCCTGTGGTAAGAGGAATAATAACAACACTTACAATAACTGCTAACATTTACTGTGCATTAACGACGTGCCAGGCACTGTGCTCAAATTTTTCACTTATTCCTTCATTTAACCTTCATGATGTCCCTTAAAGTAGGTACCACTATGGTCCCCCACTTTATAGATAAGGTTTAGAAGGGTAAAGTAAAATTCCCAAGATCAAACTGATGGAAAGTGGCAGAGCCAAGGTTCAAACTCAGGGCTATTGAGTCCTAGAGCCAAAGTTACATGCTGCCTCTGCATTTCTTTTTTAGGGCAAATAGATAATATATTTTTAACAGGGTATCAATGAGAAGACTGAAGCCCACAGAGGGCAACTAAAAATCATCAAGTAGTTATTCAACATTGCTAAGTGCCCAATGTTGTGGCAAGAGATTTGGGGTGTGTCACAGGCTGAATTATGTCCCCCAAAAAATGTGTGTATCAATTTGGCTGGGCCATGATATCCAGCATTGTGTGGTTGTCCTCCATTTTGTGATTGTAATTTTATGTTAAAAGGATTAGGGCGAGTTGGTAACACCACACTTACCCAGGTCACATACCTGATCCAATGTAAAGGGAGTTTCCCTGGGGTGTGGCTTGCACCACCTTTTATCTCTCAAGGGATAAAAAGGAAAGAGAAGCAAGAAGAGTTGGGGATCCCATCCTACCAAGAAAGCAGCTCCAGGAGCACAGCATGTCCTTTGGACCTGGAGCTCCTCGACCACGGGAAGGATAAGGATCTTCCTTCAGAGCCAACGAAGAGAGAAAGCCTTCCCCTGGAGCTGACACCCTGAATTTGGACTTGTAATCTACTAGACTGTGAAAGAATAAATATCTCTTTGTTAAACCCATCCACTTGTATTTCCATTACGGCAGCACTAGATGACTAAGACAGGGTGTATAAAGGAAGAGTAAAGCATACCACTGTGGTTTTCATAGTCCAGTCAGGAACATGTAACTAACAAATAAATGTACACCAACTTGAGAATAGAATTTACTTAACTCAAAATGAACAGAACACACAACAAATGCTACAGGTGGTCAAAGAAGTCAGAAAACTCCATGACTTGAGAAGGTCACAGAAGGTTGACAGGGAGAGTTGAGATTTAGGTTGAACCTTGAAGGGTGGACCAAAATTTTGTAGACAAAGAAGGTATCACAAAGATGAAATTCTCCAGTTAGCACGAAAACAATTTGAATACCTTTGACTCCTTAAGAACTACCTTTTAGATGTGCCTGGTAACTTTGCAGAGGAAACTACACACATATGTTATATATATGCATTTCAAATGTGGAAAGAAAAAAATAAAAAACAGTAAAAAAACATATAGGCATTGGAATAGCAAATATATCGACATTGGAATAGGAAATCAGAGAAGACCACAGCAACTTTCTCAAAAAAAAGAAAAAAATTAGGAATATATAGGGCACAAAGGAGCTGTTAACCACTATTCTGTCATTTCTGTATTTGCAAAATGGATCAACAAGCCCAACTAAGCCACATAGGAAAAGCACTGTTTGAAGAGTTGTAAGCTATGTATCGTAGTTCCTGTGTGGCCAGTGGATGAGTGGACTCTTGAGATCTGTTTGCTCCTTTGTAAAATGGGGACAGTACAAATCTTTGCTTTGTGAAAAGCAAATCATATAATTTACATAAAAATGCTTTCTATCCCATAAAAAAGATTAACGATCCCTACAACAAATCATTACTAAGTGCAAAGTTGAATCAGCTACTACCTGGTATAAACACCTTCCTAAAGTTTGAATGCCCACCACAAACTCTGTTACTTCTACTTGAATTTCTCCAGTTTCTGTGAGCTTCCTTCCATGCAAGGCTGCCTTTCCATTTGGAGACAACTTGAATTGAACTAACACCTGACTGTTGGCATTTTCACTTGTCCTGGTTTTATCCTCTGGGATGCAGAGAACAAACATACTCATTTTTACTTATTTTAGCTCTTCAAGTATTTAAAGCCAACAATCATCACCATTGCCCACCTCTGAACCTAAGTGCTGGACTGTTCTCCAAATAGTTCCACTTCCTTCATAGGCTTTTCAGATAACATAATGCCAAGACCTCATACCAACCTGGTTATCCTCAATACATACCCTCTAGTTTGTCAGTGGGGTGCCCAGAGTAGGACCCAGTACTCTAAGCATAGTTGCTTAGAGAAGGATGGCCCTGATTCCTGGCTACATCATTCTAGGTTCCATACTCCCGGACTAACTTGCTTGACTGCCTCCGTGCATCTAATTAAAGATATACTTGCTAGATATTTCAACACGCAATAAATGTACTTAAACAAATGAATAGGTACCTCCACTACCATGTAATGACTTGCTCCAAAATAGATATTGAATAAGCCAAGGGAACTGGCATTTATTGAGTACATATTATGTTTCCCTACAATGTGCTAAGCAAGAAAGGTATTATTTGTTTACTTGTACCTTGTCCATCTCTCTAACCAGAATACAAACTCTAAGAGAAAAGGGAATTTGTCTTTCTCATTTTTCTATCTCAAACTTTAAAATCAGTACCTGACAAATGGGAGGTGCTTGATAAATACTTATAGAATTAATTTTTGATTATTAATGAGATACTGCCCTACAGATAGACCAAGAAGGGGGGGGGGGTGAGGGAGATACAACATGCACTAAACAAAAGCCTCCAGAGAAAGGTCGACCTTTGTATGCTCCTCCCTTACCCCTGCCCCCTCTCATTCCACCTTAAGCCAAAGGAGCACCAATCAGATTGGTCAGATACTGGGAAACCAGTTGAGCTTTGTTGGCAGGTCAGATTGATCAGATACTGGGAAATCAACCCAGTTGAGCTATGCTGGCAGGTGAAAGAGTCAATGTGCATTAAAAGGCAGCACTTGAGTGTGGCTTGATTTTTTTCTAGTGGATCAGGGCAGCTGTGGTCTAGACCAACATTGGCTAGATGTCATTTTTTCACTATTAAAATCTTTAAAACTCTGATAAGTGATATGACTTGAACCATAAATATTAAGTGTTGTTCAGGGGAAGAAGATCAATAGGATTGCAAATGACCAGTTTCAGAGAGACTGAAATGTTTGACCCCAGCTTTGGAGGGTAAATGCAGATGGATTGGATGGGGAAGGAATAAACAATGGGGTGGGAAGCCATTTTGACTAAAGTTGGGCTTGGGATGTAGAAAACTTAAACACTTTGCTGAGATGGTTAGGCTTTATTCCACAGGCAGTGGGGACCTACTGAAGGATGTTGAGCAGGGCAGTGGCTTGATGACAGTGTATTTTGGAAAGAAAAATTTTTAACTGGCCCTCACGGCCAGTTAAAATAGAGAATAAATCCTTTACGGGGATTGGGGTCAGAAGCATAGGACTCTAGCCTAAGTTCTGCCATTAACGGGCAGATTAATCTCGAATGAAGTACTTTACTTTGATAGGCCTGACTTTCCCTACCTGTCAAAAGAGAGGCAATGAGGGGAGTAAGTCGGTTTTATTACAAGTGCCAACTCTAAACTCTCAGCAGTGAATCCCTAGAGCACTATGTTTAGAATTCTGAGACTCTCTCTAGGCTCAGAAGAAGAGTACTGCCATCAACTAGTAATGCCTGCCATGAATACATAAAGGAGGAGTAGGACAGACACGCCACATATTTGCCCTTGATAGTAGATAATGGAGGCAAATTTTAACAGCTTGGCAACCATTCTACCCCACCAACACCACTATCACTCTCTGCGTACCAATCCAGCCCCACCCTTTTCCTATATGCTGTCATTCCTGGGTCCTAGGATTAGAATTTTCACAGTTTCACATGCCACAGTAGAGTAGAAATAACCCACAAAGTGTCCCCTAGCCTGACTCTGTGTATGGTCCTACCAGGGGCCATCTGGAAGCATGTGTTAGTGACCTCTTCCTCACTCCCCAACCTGCCCACTGCTGGACAGACAGCCAGCCCTAGACAAATCTGCCTGGGGAACAATATGAGGAAACCATTTATTTCCATGCAAATGGTCCCTTAATGGGTAATGAGGCAAACAGCAGCAGCTGGATCTGCTGTGTAAGACTGAAATGTCTCGAAATAGAATATGGCTCCAAGTTTTCCACGGGGTACCTGCATCAGCAATTCCGTAAGTAAGTTACCAAGGGGAAGCAACTTTCTCTAAGGCATCCTTTGCCCCTAGCTAATTACAGCTGTGCAAAGAGAAAAAGTAGGGTAAGGAGATGAGGCTGTAGCCTGAGAAGGGGCAGGGAGAAAAGGAGCATTAAGAAAAAGGTAGTAAGCAGGACGCTGACCTCAACTCTCACCATTCCTCCTCAAACGTCTTCTCTTCCTGATACTGAGCTACGTGTGTGTTGCACCCTGTCTCTGTCCTGCGGGCCTTTGCACATATTGTTCCCTTCCCCTGGTAATGTACCATGTTCCCTTAACCTGGCTAACTCATGCTCACCCTTATTATCTGGGTGTCACTTCCTCCATCAAGCCTTTTCAGGTTCCTCCAGGAACCCAGGATAAGGGCATCCCACCCTTTCCTTATTATAGCATCACCCACGCTGTATTCTACTTATCTTTTTTACTTATCTGTCCCTCACTAATAAAAGCAACAACCAACATCTATTGAGTGCTTAGTCTGTGCTAGACAATGTACTAAGCATTTAACACAGATTATTTTACTTAATAGCACAATAATTCTACAAGGTAATAGCCCCATTTTGTGAACAAAGAAACGGGGTCAGAAAGGTTAATACCTTGACCAAGGTAACACAGGTTGTGCGTCTAGCAAGTGTCAGAGCTGCTTTTGGATTCCCGATACGTCCACATGCACTTAATCGTCATGTATCCCAGATCCCGTTTTACATGCTGAGCTCCATGGGGCAAAAACAGGGCTCCAGTTGTTACAGGGCAGGGCTTCCCAGCTTGGGATTAAGCCCTGCTTAGGTTCTTACCTTCTTCTGACCAAGAATGATGAGGAGAAGCTCAGAGGTTCCACCCGAACAAAGGTTATTCGGGACAGAAAGAAAGTAAAATGGCTCGTGAGGGAGAGAGGGAGAGGGGTTTTCACCTACGCTAGCCTCAAGTCTCTGAACAAAGGATTTCTTAGGGCTTATAAAAGTTCTCAGGCGGGAAAAAGGCATTATCTTTATTCATTAGATGGGTGGAGATTTCTAGGAGAAGGGGAGGGATTATGAAAATTAAATGTGCGCAGTTAGAATTCAAGATGGACTTCCTCACAGAGGTTACTGGAACCAAGATGGAGTCTGTCACAAAGGCTGCTGGGCTGTTGAACAGGACTTATTCTGAGATGTTGTACATGCGTAATGCCTCTGGATCTTGGTTCGAGCCCCAGCAAGGGGTCCCTGCTCATGTTTGTCTAATGTGGAAGGTCATTCACAGTCCACACTCATCTTTACTATGCATGCTCTGCACCCAGTGAGGCCTCGAAAAACAACTCAGGAGGATTATCGGTAATTTATAGCTGATCAAGTACACAAGGCCCTGAAATGTAGCCCTTATTTAATTCAGCCAGCCTGATCTCTTCCCTGTCTCACAGTCACATCGTATTCCAGCACCAGCGTGCCTGGCAAGTGGGTTGCACTCAAAATATGTTGGTGGATGGACAGATGGATGGAAGGGTGGTGGGGCAGGGAGCGAAGGAAGGAAGGAAATCACTGTACATTAGAAATAAATGATTCTGTAGGGTCAATCTTATTTGAAAAAAAAAAATGGGACAAGCTAGAGGGAATTACCTTAAGTAGGAAGTATTTTTCTATGGCAGCCAGAAAAAAACAATCCTAATCAAAGAGGGAAGCCAGAAATGAGAACAAACAAAATTAAGCTCCATTCCCCCAAAATTTCTTTATCATCCGTAACTGCTTAAAACTTTCTCAGTTTTGCAAATGTATATTTGGTGCCCTTTGTGGGCCAGGCACTAACCTGGAAGATACAGAGAAGAGTAACAAGGTCCATTGCTTACAAATCCAGCAAAGAACTATGTTTAACAAACGAAAGCCAGAACAGGGTTAATACCAGAGGACCTGAGTTCAAGGCAAGGTCCTGGTCCTGATTCTGGGCTAGAGTAATGACCGATCGCTCACTCCCTCTGTGATCTTGGGTCAGTTAAATAACCTCCTTCTGCCCTAGGTTTCTCATCTGTAAAATGTAAAATAATTATTCCTACCTGATAGGGCTGTCACTGATATTAAATAAAATGCACACAGGAAAGCATTTTGCAAAACTGTGAAGAATATTTTTAGCAGTCTAAATTAGAAGCTCCTTTGACTCTCTATGGGACCACAGTATTTTTAATAGGCAGGTTTAGTCAGATGCCTGGGGCAGCAATTTAAATCCTGTGAACATAGACTTTTGCAAAATAAAAGCAATTCCAGTTCTGTCCAACTGATCAGAACTAATATGTATTGAGGACCTATGGCCAGAAAAATATAAAATGCTTAATTAAGCCTCATAACAGCCGTGTCAGGTAGGTATTGTTTGTCCATTTTAAATAGAAGGAAATAGAGGCTCAGAGAGGTAAAGTAACTTAAACATAACCACACAACAAATAAATACAGCTGGTTTTGGTACATAGATCAGTTCCCCTATACCATGTTGCCTTTTTTTGGTGGGGGGCGGGGAGAGGGGTGCAACTATTTTACTTTGTCTGTAAACACCCCAGACAGTCCATCACAAAGGACCTCCATCCTCCCAAACCGATGATATAGCTTTTCTCCTCACTTCACAATTCCATTATTCTGCAGGAAACCCACAAGGGACAAGCGTATCAGCAATGAAAGGAAAGGCATATAGAAGCCAGCTCCTTTATCAGCCTCTCCCATGCTTGCGATTTCAGGCTGTGAAGGAGGAACGGGAGCTGTAAGTAATGCTAATGGCATCATCCAAGGAGCACCAGATAACAGCTCCCACCATCCGGGAAGGAACTGCCTTTGTGCCATCTGGGTTTTTGTTACCATCTTGCCTGTGAGATGTGATTCAGGGAAATCAGATGTGATGAGCTAAAAAAACCCCCACTAACTCAGGTCTGGTCCACAGCTCCCCAGAAGAGGTATAGGAGCAAAGACTGGGCTCCCCCACACATTGCCCTGGCAGAGACTTCACACTTTCTTGCAGAGAAAGGAAGATAAATCATGCAAGAGGGGAATCTGACATTATTCAGCTGGGAGGAGAGAAGGGCCAAGAGGGCAACCCTACCCCTGTTGATGGACTTCCTGGGGCACAAGAGGCTGGCTCCTTTTGAGGGCCGAGCAGGTAGAAATTGAACTTTTATGAAGCTACAGGGAAGCAGACTGCATCTCAATAAGAGAAGAAAATTAACATTCCATAATGGAATGGGTTTACTCAGAGAAAGTGGACACTCTGCCACCAGAAGGAACTCAAAAGAGGTCTTGGAAACATCAGAAGGAATGTCATAGAGCAGATTTATGCATCTGATGGTGGTGAGATGACCAGGTGACACCCAATTGTGTTCCAAGACTGGGATTCTCTCATTAGTGGCCATATTGTAGAGTGGTCAGTGTCATCGATTCATAGCTGGAATGAGAATTCTGGCTTCTCCACTAATTAGCTGTGCACAAAAAAAAAAATTTTTTTTTTTTTTTTTTTTTTACTACCCTACACAGGTTACTTAACCTCTCTGGGCCTCAGTTTCTTCTAGGTAATAGGGGTCATAATAGTACTGACCTGATACGGTTGTTGCAAAAATTAAATGAGTTAATATCTGTGCGGTGCTTAGAAGGGTGCTTGCTACAAGGTAAGTACTCAGTAGACAAATGGTAAGCACTTACCAGGTGCCAGACACTCGTCTGGGCTCTAAAACTGAACAATCATGTACAAGGTAGAAAGGTTCCTACTCTCATTAAAATATATATATATATATATGTATGTATATATGTATAATTTCAGACACTGAAAGACATATGAAGAAAATGGAGTGTAATATAACAGAGTGTTTTTGAGAAGAGACAAGGGGACATTACATGGGACAGGCAGGGAAGGCTTCTCTGAACTGAGTTCTGCTGAATCAAGAAAAGCCAGCCATGCCGAACTGGAGACGTGCAGGCAAAGGGGATAACAAATGTGGCGCCCTTGAGGCGGATCAAAGCATAGTGCGCTGAGAAACAGGAAGAAAAGCCTGTGTGGCTTGGAGCAGAGTGTGTGAGGAGGGAGGACACAATGGAAGAAGAGATGAAAGAAGCAGGCAGGTTCTGATCATGTAGGGCCGTGTGGGCCAAGGTGAGGAGTGGGGATTTTACTCTGAAGCTAGTGGGAAGCCACTGAAGGTTTTAATCAGAATAAGGCTCTGTACAATTTACATTTTAAAGAGATCGCTCTCTTACAAAAACCTCTCATGCATGATCCTTCCTTTTTGCAGAGGTCTCTGTGGACCTAAAAGAGCTCAGAGTTACAAGACAGAAGGTGTCTGGGTCTCTGAATAATCACATGGACAGCCACCCGCTGACCAGGAACATGAATGTCGGATGGGTCTGGGAGGAAAAACAAACTATACTGTGTTAAGCCACTAGGGGAGGGAAGGAAGAAGACAAGAGGGAAAGGGAAAGATTATTCTGGTTGCTAAGGTAAAGAATGCAAATACAGGTTCAGAGAATTAGAAAGAGTGGAAGCAGGAAGGCCTTCCGTCCATTTGCCTTGCAGTACTTTGAATAGGTATTTATCATTACTATTTTTTAATGAATAAACAGATTCAGTCACGAACCAGCTAACCTAAGGCATGAACCAGTGGCCAACCCTCTTCCTTACAGATGGCTGGCTACAAGCGAAAGTAGCCTAAAATAAAAGTGACAAAGCAGATTAACCTGAACATCCTCCTCCAGGTGTCCTGCCTCCTTTTCAGAAAACAGAAATGAAGTAAATAATTGTTTTCTCATCAGACCTCAGGCCAGACTGCTTTTTGAAGTCCTTGTCAGGTATACAGCAGTGAGTTTCCATACTCACAGACTACAAAAATAACAAGGCAGAGGTTGTTGAGGGGTTTTAGACTCTAACCAGGTAGATGCTATGAATCCTTTTGCACACACTGTTGTTACCCAAGCAGTACATGTACATTAGGTGTGTATATACATGCATATTCATTCATTCAACAAGTATGTCCTGAGCAGCTACAATAGGCATTGTTCTAAGTACTGGGGCTACAGCAGTGAATCAAACCACTCCTCTTCTATGAGCTACAACACTGTACAACCCTGTACAAGACAGACAAGGTTTCTCATCAATGAGCAAATAAGTATCATTTCAGATACTGATAAGAGCTGTGAAGAAAATAATAGAGTATGATATAATATAGTGTCTTTGAGAAGGGAGGAGAAGGACATTAAATCAGGCAGGTATGGAAGCTGATATTCTGATGGGGAGAAAAGTGAAAAAAAAAAGCAGGTAAGTAAAATATTTGTCAGATGGCATAAATGTTAAAGCAAAAAATAAATCAGAAAAGGTAATGGAATAGTGTTGGGAATGACATTAAGAAGCATACGGATATAAGGGATCTCCAGGAAGTATATAAAATCATAGGTCCGCAGACTATGGAAAATCCCACTGCCTCAAGCGGCTTGCTTGGCCTACCTCACAATTTTGCATTTGAATCCTAGTTCCTTTGCTTGGCCTGCCCCATAAAAATCCTGGTGATGCATGAGATAATATGTACACCCCATTGCGCCTGCGTAGTATGCTTAAGAATGTTGCTGATGTAAAAAATAACCTTTCCCCTCGCCCTCGCGGAGCAGTCTTGGCAGCAGCAACTCCAACTGCATCCTTTCCTTGCACAACGAAACGAAGGTGCCTTTTCCGCTCTCCCACCTCGGTGTCTCATGTATTGGCCAATACGAGTCACACTGAGCAGAACCTGGGGTTTTCACCTGGCAACAATATATTCAAGCCCTGTGACACTTTAAATATTGGGGATAAGAAGGAGGAAAGAGTCAAGGATGCCTCCACTATTTCTGGTTTGTCAATGGATTCTGGTGTCATTTACTAAGATAGGGAACACTGTAGCAACACTAAATTTGTGGAGAAAACATCCTCAGTTTGGTTCTGACATTCCTCTGAGATATTCAAATAATGTTATCGAGCAAATGATGGTAACTCAAGTTTTGGGCATGGATGAGAGTTCGTAAAATTCTAGAGGTCAGTAGTCCAGGGTGGTATGGCAGCCCCATGAATTCATCAGTGACTCAGACTCCTGCCATCTTTCTGCTCCACCATGTTTAGAATGTGGCCCTTGTCACATGGTCCAAATTGGCTGCTAGAGCTCCAGGAATTATGTCTAGCTAGTCAGGAAGACCTCTAAATATTCTGTTTTCTTATTGGTGCTTTGGATGGGAGTTCTCTGAGGAACTTGGAGGGTAATTGCCTCTGCTTTGGCAGGGGCTGACTTTGATGCAATGCTGTTCTTTTCTGCAGGTTTAATTTAGCTCTTTTGTCTGCATTAAACTCACTGGGAACTATCCTTTATGTGGTGCCAAACACATCACATGGCTGGCCCTTTTTGGCTGAATTTAGACTTGCCCTTTAAGGTAAGGATCCCAGAATGTTCTGCTGGCCTGGGTCAGGCAAGTTGACTTCCTTCCCTTGGGATCCTCTCTGGGAACAGCGGGTAATATGAACCAGCCACTGGGTGTCAGCATTGCTTTGCCCAATTATAAGGAAAAATAGATATTTGTGTGCTTTGGGAGTTGTTTATGCAGTAAGTTTGTGCTATAAGTGAGCATAACCACAATTTACAATTTTCTGGTACTTAGGATTAACCATAGGAGTTCACTCCTCTGTTTTTACATTTGGACTCTCCCTACTCATTTCAGGCCCTCTACATCTTCACCTGGATTACTACAACAATCCCTGCTACCAGTTTGTGTCCCTGAAGCCTATCTGTTGCATTAAAATTAGTACTGTAACAGGCGAACCTCCTGTCACTGGAGATACACGAATAAAATCTAGAAAAACACCTGACAGGAATTTTTGTAAAGACACATACGCAGATTAGACGTCCATTAATATCTTCTTCTGAGGGAAATGGTGGTTCAGTGGTAGAATTCCTACTTTCCATGTGAGGGACCTGGGTTTGACTCCTAGCCAATGCGTCTCATGTACAGCTACCCCCTGACTATCCGAAAGCTCGTGGGCTGTTATGATGCTAAACAGGTTTCAGCAGACCTTCTAGACTAAGATGGAGTAGGGAGAAAGGCTTAGCTATCGACTTCTAAAAGGCAGCCAATGAAAACTCTATGGCTCACAATAGTCCATTTGCAAGTGATCATGGGGTTGGTGTAGGACTGGGCAGCATTTCATTCTGTTTGCACGGGGTCACCATGAATGAGGGCCAACTTGATGGCCACTAACAACAACAGATATCACTTTGCAGGCAGAGGAGGGTAGGTGAGCTTTCTAAAACACAAATCTGGCTATGTCATTTCCCTGCTTGAGAACTTTCAACAACTCCCTTTGTCCATGACAGGATAAGTGTAAACCACTTAGCTTGGCAAGCAGGGCTGTCTACAATCTGGATGTGTCCAGCCTTTCATTTTCATCTCCTATCTCAAGCATCACGTTTCAATAAGAATGAACTTTCTCAAAGAGAATATCACACTCTCTGTGCCTTTGCTGGAAACCCTGGTGGCATAATGGTTAAGTACTACAGCTGCTAACCAAAGGGTCAGCAGTTGGAATCTGCCAGGCGCTCCTTGGAAACTCTATGGGGCAGTTCCACTCTGTCCTATAGGGTCGCTATGAGTCGGAATTGACTCGACGGCACTGGGTTTTTGGTTTGGTACCTTTGCTTATGCTGGATAGAGCCCTCCTCACACCTCTCTAGGGAAACCTGTGCACTTCCTGTTCACAATCTTAATTGCAATCACCCTGGCTCAAAGTTCTCCAAACTTCTGTCACTCTCTTCTTTCTTGAAGATTTTTGCCATACCTGTGTACCATATAGGCTACTTTTTTAAAAAGAGACTTTTTCATGCCATCCACTTATATTTTTCTCAAATAAATTTGTTTTAAAAGGACACTTTAAATAGCTGTCATAACTGAAAATCTGTATCTCTTGTCAGAAAAAGAGGACAGTTAAAAAAGTAAATATAATAGAAAAAAATGCTATTAAATTCTAGTTGAACAGTCCTGCCTGCTGTAGTAGATACACTGTGACCATTAATGCAGGCTCTCTTTCCTTCCTGTATCTATGCCTCTGTCACAAGACTTTGAGTTCCTATCACTAAAGAGGCAAAGTCCATTTCTCCATCCGTTGATTCTGAATTTGCCCATTGCTCTCGCCATCACTGTATTAGATTTAACACATGCAGAGGCATGAAAAGCTCTTGTGTGACTGGCGATGCTCCTCAGCAATGGGAACATGCCTAAGCAATCCTGCTAGAAAGATTCAGAAATACTTGAGGCAGAGCCCAGCTATCCCGACCAAGAGCCAGATGACGATCTATCCACTAGGCCTGAGCACAAGCCCAGACTGAAAACAAAGGAACAACTGGCCTTAATGTCTGACCTGCAGTTCCCTGAACTCAATTAAAGTTTATTGTTAAAAGGGGCTGAGGTTTCACGTATGTTTGTTACATACATTATTTGGCAATAGATAAGTAATATACTTGTCAACCAACCACTCATCTGTCAGTGTGTCATGCTGTGGTCGCTTGTGTGTTGCTATGATGCTGGAATCTATGTCACTGGTATTTCGGATACCAGCAGGATCACCCATGGTGGACAGATTTCAACAGAGCTTCTAGACCAAGTAAGACAAACTAGGAAGCAAGGCCTGGTGATCTTTCTGAAAATTAGCATATGAGAACTCTGGATCACAACAGAACATTTCACAATATAGTCCTGGAAGATGAGCCCCCTAGACTGGAAGGCACTACACAATGGCCAAAAACTATAAACTCAAACATGCCAATGATCATGAAGATGGCACAGGACCAGGCAGTTTCACTCTGTTTTACATAAAGTCACCATGAGTTGGAGCCTACTCAACAACTAACAACAAAACCAACAAAGTCTCTGACTTTGAGGACTAATTTTTCTTTGTTAAAATGGAGGTTAGAAAGTGTTATTGTTGTTGTTGGGTGCTATTAATTCAATTCCCACTCACAGCAACCTTATAGGGCAGAGTAGAACTGCCCTGTAGGGTTTCCTAGCCTGTGAATCTTTATGGAAGCAGGTTACCAGGTGTTTTCTCCACAGAATGGCTGGTAGGTTTGAACCACTAACCTTTCTGTTAGCAGCCAAGTGCTTAACCATTATGCAACCAGAGCTCCTTAGAAAGTGTTAGGCAGGTATTAAAACACTGGCACCTAATTAGGAATGTCTCCTTGAAGTAAACAGAAAGATTTAAATGGAATTGTTAACTGGCATAACAAAAGTGTATTAAGAAAATGTTCTGCACCCCACTTTGGTGAGTGGCATCCGGGGTCTTAAAAGCTTCCAAGGGGGCATCTATGATGCATTAGTTGGTCCCAATCCGCTTGGAACAAAGTGGAACGAAGAACACCAAAGACACAAGGAAAATATTAACCCAAGAGGCAAAAGGTCCACATAAACCAGAGACTCCACCAGCCTGAAACCAGAAGAACTAAAAGCTTTAAAACATATCTATGCCTGAGACCTCCTTCCTTAAAATACTGTGATTCAGATACAGGGTAGGGGCCAGTAACCCATACCCTAATGAGTTCTCCCAGAAGATTCTGAGGCATCTGGTCCAAGGGCTGATGCTTAGGGACTATAAACCTAACTCACCTACATGTCTCATTGGCTACCTTCTCTCAGGTACTCTGTTTTTGAGATGATCAGTCTCTCCACTGATGGTTAAGCCTACTCAGGTAATCCACACAAGGAAAATACAATTTGGAAAAGCTTATAAACTGTAAAAAAAAAAGTAACAGCAATCATATACTGTCATGTATTAAGTATTTACCAAATACCAGGCATTCTGCTAAGTGCTTTTATTAATAGTTGCTCATTTAATCCCAGCAGCAATACTAATAAAGTAGGTACTCTTTTTTAACCTCATTTTACAAACGGAGCCCTAGTGATGCAGTAGTTTAAGTGATCTACTGCTAACTGAAAGGTTGGCAGTTCAAAACCACCAGGGGGCCTGCAGGAGAAAGATATGTCAGTTTGCATAGAAATTTACAACCTTGGAAACCCTATGGGGTCACTATGAGTTGGAATCAACTCGATGGCAGTGGTTTTGTTTTGTACAAATGAAGAAATGGAGACATGAGAAGGCTAAATGACCTACATGTAATGAAGCTGGAATTCAAAATCAGGTCCATCTCACCTCAGTATACCATGATCACAACAGGAATGTATGAAAATCATATCCAGAAGGACTATATATATATATATGTATATATCTCCAGACTGAAAAGAGAACAAGTGTACCTAAGCTAGCTACAAAGATCTTGATGGAAAAGAACGTAGGGAAATGAAAAGGCACTTGTTATACATTGAATTGTTTCCCCCCAAAATATGTGTTGGACTCCTAACCCCTATAATGTCTGTCTGTCTGTCTATAGCTGTGGCTATATCCTGTTTGGAAACAGAGTTTCCTTTGTTGTGTTAATGAGGCCATAATAGTGTAGGGTGTGTCCTAAACCTAATCACCTCTGAGTGATAAAAAGAACAGATTAGACACAGAGGGAAAACAGACATGATATAACTGTCCTCTACAAACCAAGAAACCAAGGAATGCCCAGGCTACCAACCAGGAAGAAATTGACACAGCCAGCTGGGACTCTGATTTGGACTTTCAGCCTCCAGAACTGTGAGAAAACGCATTTCTGCTCTTTAATGCCACCCAGTTGTAGTATTTGTATTACAGTAGCACTAGAAAAATAAGACAATGCTAGACAGGGAGTTAACCGATCTGGACTCAAATCCCAGTGCTGTGAATAAGAATAACAAGAATAGTAAACACTTATATATAGTTTACTATGTGCCAGACTAGAAGCCCTGGTGATGCAGTGGTTAAGCACTCAGCTGCTAACTGAAAGACTGGTGGTTTGGACCCCCCAGCAGCTCCATGGGAGAAAGATATGGCAGCCTGCTTCTATAAGGATTTGCAGCCTAGGAAACCTATGGAGCAGTTCTACTCTGTCCTCTAGGGTCACTGAGTCAGAATCAGCTTGCTGACAGACAACAATATGTGGCAGATTATGTTTCAAGTGCTTTACATATAGTTAACTCCTTTAATCCTTACAACAAACCGAGGAGGTAGGTACTATCACCATTTTACAGTGGTGGTAACTGAGGCACAGAGAGCTTCAGAAACTTGCTCACAGTCACACTGTTAGAAAGTAGTGAACTGGGATTCAAATCCAGGCCATCTGGTTCCAGAGTCCACACTCTCAGCCACCATGCTGTACAGTAGTCAACTGTGTAAACAGTGGCAATTTCCACCCTTCCCTTGATCTTGCAGTAAAGGGGAATCCAAACTCTTCCTTTATGACCTTTAAATAAAATTGGACTAAAAAATACCAGAGCTGGTGGAAACTGTAAAGATCATTTAAAGCAACTCTTCCAAATCTCAAATACATAATGGAAGAGTTGCTTTAAATGATCTTTACAGTTTCCACCAGCTCTGGTATTTTTTAGTCCAATTTTATTTAAAGGTCATAAAGGAAGAGTTTGGATTCCCCTTTACTGCAAGAATATTTTAAAATTAGATCTTTTCTCAAGCAAGGATTAGATATGGTCTTGCCTGAAGCCAAAGAGTGAGGTACATAACCTTTCAAGGTCATGAGACAATGAATGATAGCTCAACTCCTAGGGGATTCTTAAGAATCAAGGGGAGTGACCCCTTCCTTATAAGGACACGTTAAGGTCAAGGACCTTCAAAAGTTCATTGCCTATCACTAAATATTTGACAGGTCCAATTATCCCTTAGAAGAAGAAAACAATTTGGAATGTACAAGTAAAAATAAGTTAAACTGACTGTTCATAGCCCTGTAATTGCCATGAAAGACACAGGCTATGACAAGTCAAATCAAGCAAACAAGAAATTTCAATGAATAAACATAGGTGGTTTAAATCTTGGCTCTGTCACATAGAAACTATGGGACATTGGGAAAGTTACTTAACCTGTCTGGATGTTGACTTCCTCATCAGGATTATGGGGTAATAATACCTGTCTCATGAGATTGTCATGAGGCTTAAATAAGATAATGAAAGCTAAAAGTACAGGTAGAAACAATATTAATAATAACAGCAACAAAAATATTATCAATAAAATTATTACAGGTTTACTATGTGGTGTTGGGTATTGTTCTACGCAGTTTACTCCCTCTTTACCAAAAAAACAAATCTATAGCATTTTTGAAAATTAAGCCTTCACCTTCTTCTTGAACCTGCAGTGATGGGTAACTCATTAACTTTCAAGCTATCTATCGGGAATATAAGCTTCATAGGAGTAGAAATTATGCTTCTCATTGACTGTTGTATCTCTAACATGGGGATGTCTTTTTCCAAACAGTTTTCCGAGAACCATACTGTCTTAGTTGTCTAATGCTGCTATAACAGAAATACCACAAGTGAATAGCTTTAACAAACAGAAATTTATTCTCTCACAGTCTAGGAGATCAGAAGTCTGAATCCAGGACTCCAGCTCCCGGGATATGCTTTCTGTCTCTGTTGATTCTGTAGGAAGGTCCTTGTCATTGATCTTCCCCTGGTCTAGGAGCTTCTCAGAGCAGGGACCCCAGGTCCAAATGACATGCTGTGCTCCCAGAGCTTCTTTCTTGGTGCTGTGAGGTCCCCCTCCTCTCTGCTCACTTCTCTCTTTTATATCTCAAAAGAGATTAACTCAAAATACAATCTAATCCTGTAGGTAGAGTCCTGTCTCATTAACATAACTGCCTCTAATCCTACTCATTAACATCACAGAGGTTAAGACTTACAAACTATAGGATAATCACATCAGATCACAAGATGGCAGATGGCCACACAATACTGGAAATCATGGCCTAGTCAAGTTGACACACATTTTGGGGGGACACAATTCAATTTATAATACATTCCAATGAACCATACAAAGGATTAACTATGCTATATGATTCTTATTTTATTAATAATAGCAATAGTTAACATTGGTTGAAAAAAATATAACACACTACTCTGTAGGGATTATCTCATTCGAATTTCATGATAACCCTATGAGATATGCACTTTTATTGTCATTCTTGCTTTACAGAAACATACACTGAGGCACAGGGAGGCTAAGAACTTGCCCAAATCCCAAATTTCATTGATCCTAGAGCACAGCCTTCAACCAGGCAGTCTGACTCTGGCTTTCCTGCTCTTACAATGCCACGTTGCCACTATGGGATGTGACACCACAAGGACCCTGGCAGTTAGCATCCTTCACTTTGCAGTAATCTGCTTTTCATCAAAATCTTTTCACTTCATCCACTCAGCTAGAACTTTAAGGACTTTAATGTCCTGGTGCCCATCATATATTTTCACTGAGCTTCCCAGATTCCAACTTAAATAAGGAATGATGCTCTGCAGTTCAGGTTCTGCAAGAAGTTGCAGATGATGGGTTGCTGGTTAGCATGTCAGCTGAAGGACAATATATTTTAATGCAAATGCAATGAGCTGGAGCAACAGTATTTTCTCCAAGAGTCTTAACTAGGTTAGCGTGACCTCTGAGAGGGGCCAGGATTCTAACAGCAAAATTAGAATAGAAAGGCTTATGGAGATGTCTATGCTAATCAGCCATGTTTTACTTGAACAATTCTGTTCAGCACAATGGCCATTTGCCAGCTACAGCCAGGGCAATCATTTGGTCAGGTGGCCAACAGAAAATGATGACTTAGAAAGGGCTGGGGAGGCCACATTAAGGAGACAGCACCCTAAAACTGGTAGCAGAGGTAGATAAAAGTGATTGGACCCAAAGAAAGGCAATGTTCTTACAGGAATTCTAGTACACACATCTCCTGCTTTGTAGTTTACGTTCTGCTGCAGTAAAAATCCTCTGTTTGAGACTTGATAGGAGCAATACACCCCTGGGACCTGAGAACAGGGATAAAAAAAGAAAGAAAACCAAGGGAGTCATCCTGTCTGGATTGAGGATTTCCCCTCACACCTAGCCTGCACTTAGGGCTTGGAGACTTTGTATTTTGTGTGGTGAAGGGCTGATGCGATTTTCTTTGACCTGGGTGAACAAAGAGTTCATCATTTTTACCTTTGTTTTGTTCCAGAATATAGGGAATTCACAGAGCTATACTGGCTAGACACAGAACATTGTACAGATAAAAACTAAAAGATGATCAAACCTGACTTTCTCTAGTCTACCCATACATGTGTCTGTAAGAATCAACTTCCAAACAACCAAAGAAGGAAATAAATAACTGAAAATGTACCATAGTTCCCCTTGGTATTTACAATGCCATCTGAACAGCTTTTTGAAGGTTTTCAAAAGATGCCTTGGCACCTCCCCAGAACTACTGAGTCATGATCACAAGGGGAAAGAAGAGCAATGCTCTTTATGTTTAAATAGGCTGTCCAGAGGACCCTGATGCAGGACCAGGATTGGAAACCTCTGCTCAGGACTACACTGCCTCCCGTAACTATACAGGGGAGAAGCAGCAATGTCATTCAGGGTCCATCTTGCTCGTCATTCAGGCTCAAAACACAGAACCAAGAGCTGTTATCCAAGGAACATGGTTATCCTTCTTGACATTGACCCCAAACAACATTAAAGTAATTAACATTCACCTAATATGTGCCAGGAATTTTTAAATATATTATCTTGTTTCAGTCAAAGGTTAATGTCACTGAAACATTAAAAAAAAAAAAAAAGTCACTATTTACATATGTTACTCTCAGCCAGAAATATTTAGCAATAATATTATATGAAATTGGCTCATACAATTTTGTTCACACTTCAACTTGGGTAAAGACAGTAAGTTAATTTATTTTGCCTGAAACTGAACTTTCACTCATCTTTAGCCCTGAACTGTCAGTTGGTGGAAACTGAACTGAAATGACCACTCTAGATTAAATTCTGTCAGTTCTTACCTAAATGGTCACTTTAGGTAGTATCAACCTCCCTAGAATAAAACTGTTTTAACCTCTCAGATAACCTCCCCCTTCTTCTCCACCAAGAAGGATTCTAGATATAAGGAAAGGACGGAGAGAGAGGGATATGTGCTTTATAAACATCCATGGTGGTGTGTGGGGCAGTGGAGACAGTATTTTGCCCACTCTGGTCCAGTGGTCGCACCCTTTGTGCACTTGGTTGCTGCTTACCCCTATAGCCTGCCTGGTAGAAATGGAAGTTGATGCAACACCTACTCTCATTTGCATTCTTATCTTAACCAGAGGGCACACAGGCCCTCCCAGCTACCTGGGCCTCGCTTTGACTACTGCTGGCATCACAGACTTCTCTGAGCTTTGGCTGGAAATCCACTCTGCCCAACTGGGGGGGGGGGGTTGAACTGCAGTTTTATTGCTGGGCAAGCTTGCCCCAACTACCATGACCCACCCTGGCAAGATCCCCCACCAGAGAATCCAGTATACACCATGAAGGAAGAAGAGGTCCATATTGTGCCCAAGGCTGTCAAAAAGAATCTACCCATAAGGTTGCCCCAGTTTCTCTAACGCACCTTCTGCTTCCTATGACAAAGGCAGCACAGGAATAAAAACATTAGGACCATGTCTCTTTGCTCTGCTCTCCTGCTTCCTTCTCTCCCCCTCCACTTCCCACTATCTCTGAAGTCGGAAAGGGGCAGGCTTCCACTGGCCTTCCTATGGAAACAGCCCTTAGATAAAGGATGCCCTTGATATGCTAAGGAGGCAGCTAAAGTCATTGAGCCAACCCCTCTACAGACTGTTGTTGATTATGACTCACAGTCACCCCATGTGCTACAGAGTAGAACTTCTCCATAGGGTTTCTTGGCTATAACCTTAACGGAAGCAGATTGCCAGGACTTTTCCTCCTCAAATGAGAAGAAACGGCCACAATTATCCATTAATAATCAGAGCGTGGAAAGCACAAAGTATGAATCTAGGAAAACTGGAAGGAGTCAAAAATGAAATGGAACGCTTGAAGATAGATATCCTAGGAATTAGTGGGCCAAAATGGACTGGTATTGGCCACTTTGAATCGTGCAATCATATGGTCTACTACACTAAAAAAAAAAAAACTAGTATGATAAATTAAAGAGGAACAGCATCATATTCATCGTCAAACAGCACATTTAAAGATCTATCCTGAAATACAATGTTGTCAGTGATAGGATAATAGCCATAAGCCTGCAAAGAAGACCAGTTAATATGATAATTATTCAAATTTACACATCATGGACTAACACCAAAGATGAAGAAATTGAGGATTTTCACAAATTTTTTAGTCTGAAATTGATCAAACATGCAACCAAGATGTATTGATAATTACTGGTGAATGGAATGTGAAAGTTGGAAACAAAGATGAATTAGTAATTGGAAAATATGGCCTTGGTTATAGAAGCAATGCCAGAGAGTACATAATACAATTCTGCAAGACCAATGACCTATTAATTGGAAATACCTTTTTTCAAAAAATAAACAACTATATACATGGACCTAGCCAGCTGGAATACATAGGAACCAGATTGACTATATCTATGGAAAGAGACCATGGAAAAGCTCAATGTCATCAATAAGAACAAGGCCAGGAGCCAGGTGCAGAACAGACTATCAATTGCTCATATGCAAGTTCAAGCTGAAGCTGAAGAAAATTAAAACAAGCCAACAAGGACCAAAGTACAACCTTGAGTATATCCCACCTGAATTTAGAGACCATCTCAAGAATAGATTTGACACCTGAACACTAATGACAGAAGACCAGACAAGTTGTGGGATGATATCAAGGACATCATATATGAAGAAAGCAAAAGGCCATTAAAAAGACAGGAAAGAAAGAAAAGGCCAAAATGGATGTCAGAAGAGACTCTGAACTTGTTCTTGAACATAGACTAGCTAAAGCGAATGGAAGAAATAATGAAGTAAAAGAGCTGAACAGAAGATTTCAAGGGGCAGCTCAAGAAGACAAGGTAAAGTATAAAGACACGTGCAAGGACCTGGAGTTAGAAAACCAAAAAGGAAGAACATGTTAAATATTTCTCAAGTTGAAAGAACTGAAGAAAAAAATCATGCCTCGAGTTCCAATTTTGAAGGGTTCTATGAGCAAAATGTTGAACAAAGCAGTAAGCATCAATAGAAGATGGAAGGATGTCTTAGTTATCCCGTGCTGCCATAACAGAAATATCACAAGTGGATGGCTTTAACAAAGAGAAATTTATTTTCTCACAGTCTAGCAGGTTACAAGGGGATCAGCTCCAAGGGAAGGCTTTCTCTCTTTGTCAGTCTTCTTATCAATGTTCCACTGGACGAGGAGCTTCCTCACTCAGGGACCCTGGGTCTAAAGGACACACTCTGATCCTGGTGCTTCTTTCTTGGTGGTATGAGGTCCCCAACTCTCTGCTTGCTTCCCTGTCCTTTTATCTCTTGAGAGAGAAAATGTAGTGCAGACCACACCCCAGGGAAACTCCTTTTACCTTGGATCGGGGAGATGACCTGAGTGAGGGTGGTGTTACAATCCCACCCTAATCCTCTCAACATAACATTACAATCACAAAATGGAGGACAACCATACCATACTGGGAATCATGGCCTAACCAAGTTGATACACATATTTTTGGGGGGACATAATTCAATCTATGACAAAGGAATACACAGAGTCACTGTACCAAAAAAAATTGGTCGACATTCAGCCATTTCAGGAGGTAGCATATGATCAAAAATCAATGGTACTACAGGAAGGACAAGCTGCACTGAAGGCACTGGCAAAAAATAAGATTCCAGGAATTGACGGAATACCAATTAAGATGTTTCAACAAATGGATGCAACACAGGATGTGCTCACTCATCTACGCCAAGAAATCTGGAAGAGAGTTGCCTGGCCAATAAACTGGAAGAGATCCATATTTGTGCCATTTCCAAAGAAAGACGATGCAACAGAATGGGGAAATTATCAAACAATATCATTAATATCACACAAGAAAAATTTTGCTGAAGATAATTCAGTAGCAGTTGCAGCAGTATATCGACAGGGAACTGCCAAAGGTTCAGGTGAGATTCAGAAGACAACGTGGAACCAGGGATATCACTGTTGATGTCAGATGGATCTTGGCCAAAAACTAAAAATACCAGAAAGACATTTACCTGTGTTTTATTGACTATGCAAAGGCATTCGACCGTGTGGGTCATAACAAATTATGGATAACATTGTGAAGAACGGAAATTCCAGAACACTTAATTGTTCTCATGTGGAACCTGTACACAGACCAACAGGCAGTCATTCAAACAGAACAAGGGGATACTGATTGGTTTAAAGTCAGGAAAGGTGTGCATCAGGGTGGTATCCTTTCACCATATTTATTCAATCTGTATATTGAGAAAATAATCTGAGAAACTGGACTATACAAAGAACAATGGGGCATCAGGATTGGAGGAACACTTATTGACAACCTGTGTTATCTAGATGACACAACTTGCTTGCTGAAAGTAAGAGTACTTGAAACACTTAGTGATGAAGATCAAAGACCACAGCCTTCAGTATGGATTACACCTCAACATAAAGAAAACAAAAAGGCTTACAACTCGACCAATGAGCAACATCATGATAAATGGTGAAAAGATTGAAATTGTTGAGGATTTCATTTTACTTGGATCCTCAATCAACATTCATGCAAGCAGCAGTCAAGAAATCAAATGACATATTGCATTGGGCAAAACTGCTGCAAAAGACCTCTTTAAAGTATTAAAAAGCAAAGATGTCACTTTGAGGACTAAGGTGCTTGTGACCCGGGCCATCATATTTTCAATCACCTCATATGCATGTGAAAGCTGGACAACAAATAAGAAAGACCGAAGAAGAATTGATGAATTTGAATTATGGTGTAGGTGAAGAATATTGAATTTTGAATTGCTAGAAGAATAAACAAATCTGTCTTGGAGGAAGTACAGCCAGAATGCTCCTTAGAAGCAATGATGGCAAGACTTCGTGTCTCATACTTTGGACATGTTATAAGCAGGGACCAATCCTTGGAGAAGGACATCAGGCTTGATAAAGTAGAGGATCAGCAAAAAAAGAAGAAGACCCTCGATGAGATGGCCTAACACAGTGGCTGCTTCAAAACCAAAAAAAAACCCAACCCACTGCTGTTGAGTCAATTCTGACTCATAGCAACCCCAAATGGGCTCAAACACAGCAACTATTATGAGCATGGTGCAGGATCAGGCAGTGTTTTGTTCTCTTCTACAAAGGGTCTCTATGAGCCGTAACTGACTGGACAACACCTAACAACAAAAACGACTGTTGGGTAGATTTGAATTACCTACCTTTAGGTTAGCTGGCAAGCACAAACCATTTGAGCCACTGTTATGGTTTGAATGGTGTCCCCTAAAATATATGTTGTAAATCTTAACCTCTGCCTGTGGTTATAATCCCAGTTGTGAATGGGTTATGCTTGCTATATTAATGAGGCAGGATTAGGTTATATTAATAAGGAATTTCTTAGGTTTGTTATGTTAATTAGGCAGGATTAGGGTGGTTTTTTGAGCCAATTTCTTTTGAGATATAACAGAGATTAAACTAGCAAGCTAAGTAGCAGAGGTGAGGGGAGACAGATTCCAGCCACGTAAGGATAACCCAGACGAAGCTCAGAAGACACAAAGGCCTTCCTCTAGAGCTGACAGAGAAAAGCTTCCCCTAGAGCTGACACCCTGAATTAAGACTTCTAGCCTCCTAACCTGTGAGAAAATTAATTTCTGTTTGTTTAAGCCACCCACTTGTGGTATTTCTGTTATAGCAGCACCAGATAACTAAGACAGAGTTTGGTACCAAGAAGTGGTAGTGCTGCTCTAACAGATACCAAAAATGTGGCAGTAGTTTTAGAATTGGGTAATGGGTGGAGGCTGGAGGAGTTTTAAGGTGGCTAATAGTAAAAGCCTAGATCGCCTTGAAAAGACTGTTGGTAGGATTATGGATGTCAAAGGCAATTCTGGTGAGGGCTCAGGAGGAAGTGAGGAGAGTTATAGAGAAAGTCTGTATCGTCTTAGAGAATACAGATGGCACTGGCAACAGAATGTTGCTAGAAATATGGATGTTTAATGTACTTTTGGTGAGGCTTTAAAAGAAATGATGAACATATGGTTGGAAAATGGAGGAAGAGTAATGTTTTTTATGCAGTGGCAAAGAACTTGTCTGAATTATGCTCAAATGTTTGGTGGAAGGTAGAACTTATAAGTGACAAACTTGCATATTCTGGATGAGGAGATTGCTAAGCAACATCTTAAAGGGGCCACATGGTTTCCCCTTCCCACTTATAATAAACTATGGAGGAAAGAGGTGGACTTAAAAATGAACCACGCATAATGAAAATAAAATTTTAAAAATTGGAAAATTCTGTTGTATAAACTAAGGACACGTGTCCTAGAATTTTCACCAAGGACATGGCTATATAATCTTTTGTTAAAGATACTAAGCCTGTGACTTATGGATCTAACCAATGGCTACAAGAGAAAACCCATCAGCTTAGATTGAAGAGGACAGAGAAAGAACGAAAGGAAAGAACATCATCTACCTCTTAGAATTCTACAGCCAGGAAACAGGCCAAATGAGCGACATCTCTTGGCCTCTAAGAAATGAAAAGGACCGTCCCTGGAGCAGCTCAAAGATTAGCAGAACTGTTGGAAAGAGCACGGGAAGCAGGGGCTTCTTGGTTTCAAAGGATGGGGCCACAGTTTTCTGGATCTGAAAGGGTGGGGCCACAGCCTCCTAGGTTTCAAAGAGTAGGATCTTTGCCAACTGGGTTCAGGGAGTGTGGGGCTGCCATTAAGGTGCCAGGGGGATGACGCTACCACCCATAGCTGAGGGGGTAGGGACACTATGCCCAAAGGGCAGAAAAACAGGGCCTGCAGGGGCCAAGGGGGTGAAGTCTGCACTCAGATGGACTAGGAGAATGAGGCCACCCAAAGCCGAGGAAGCAGAGTCACTGACCTAGTGGGCCTGGAAGGCAGAGCTGAAGCCCAGGGCTGAGGGGCCTCCACTCAGAATCCAGAGAGCATGGCCAACACTCAGAGTCTGGAGGATAGGGCCTTTGCCTAGATGGCCTCAGAGAACAGGGGATTATTTTCAAGTCTTGAGAGCTAATGTAAATCTTTCTGCTGAGTTTTTGGACTTGCTTGGTGCCCATTATTCCTTCTTTCCCTCCAATTTCTCCCATTTGTAATGGAAATGTCTACCTTGTGCCTATTCCACCATTGTACTTTAGAAATAGGTAACTTGTAATCTAGATACCATATGTTCACAGATGAAGAGAAATTTTGCCCCTGGATGGAATACACTTGAAGTGTCACCCATATTTGATTTAGATGATTCAGAAGATGATATTTTGGACATGGAGTTCATTTTAAGACTTTTTGGATGATGTGGTGGGGTGAATGTGTTTTACATGTGGCAAGAACATGAAACTTTGGGGACCAAATGGTGGAATGTTATAGATTGAATTGTGTCCCCCAAAAGTATGTGTTATAAATCCTAACCTCCACCTTTGGTTATAATCCCATTTATGAACGGGTTATGTTACATTAATGAGGTAGGATTAAAAACCCGAGGTAGGGTTAGGTTATGTTAATGAGGTTTAGGTTATGGTTTTTATGCTAATGAGGTAGGATTAGGTGTATTTTGAGTCAATCTCTTCTGGGATATAAAAGAGACTAAGCAATCAAGTTAAGTAGCAGATATGGGGGAAAAGAGATGTCAAGCCACATGAAGATTGCCAGCAGCAGAAACTCAGAAGAGGCGAGGAACTTCCTCCAGAGCCAACAGGGAGAGAAAGCCTTCCCCTAGAGAGGGCACCCTGAATTCAGACTTCTAGCCTCCTAAACTGTGAGAAAACACATTTCTGTTTGTTAAAGTCATCCACTTGTGGTACATCTGTTGTACCAATACTAGGCAACTAAGACAGCCACCTATGGACCTTCCTCTCCAGACTACAGACTGGTTATTTGTGGCTGTTCCTTTTGGTCTGTATTCCTCCTCTGGCATTCCTAATTTCCCCCTTTTTCTCTCTAGGCAACAGACTTCTCGAGCCAACTAGGGCAAGGCCCATGTAATTGGGAAGACAAAAGGTAACAACACACACAACCTTATTAAATATTATTCCATCATATATGTAGTACTTCATGATTTTCAAAGTAAATTTCACTTTGTAAAGAAGGCAAAATAGGAATTACTATCTGCATTTTACAGAGGAAGACACTAAGACACAATATGTCACATGATTAGCATATGATCTAGAGTACTGTCCTTTTGTTTATTCCTAGGGCAGTCTCCTTGTACAATACACATTTCTTTTCTTCATTAGTGATACTTTTTAGCTAGTGCTTCTTTCTTTGGTAACAAGTCCCATTAGGTAGGACCATTATGCTCCCAAGTACATGGTCATATCGCTTCCCCTAGCTATTCAAACCCTACCACCCTAAATGGTCAAGTTAGGGGCCACCTCTTCCACATCACCCTATACCTCCATTACTTTGCTCCACTCTGAATTCTTTTAAACCTATTGTCAGACACATAATTCAATAAAGCAATCCCTTATATGCTTTCTAATTTATCACCTGCGTAACTCTTGCCTCTCAACAAGTCTGTAAGCTGTTCTGTAAACTGTTTGAAGGAAGGGGTTATGCCTTATAAAGCCCTGTTCTAGTAGTTAAGAGAACAGATTCTGAAGCTCAACTGTTTAGATTCAAATTCTGGCTCTGCTGCTTGTGTGTTGTGAGACCCTAGACATGCTACTTAACCTCCCTGAGCCTCTGTTCCCCACCTGAAAAAGTAGAGATATCAATAGTGCTTTCTCATAGGTTTATACTTACTCAATCTGTATGCTGAGCAAATAATATGAGAAGCTGAACTATATGAAAAAGAATACGCCATCAGGATTGGAGGAAGACGCATTAACAATCTACGATATGCAGATGATACAACCTTGCTTGCTGAAAGTGAAGAGGACTTGAAGCACTTACTGATGGAGATCAAAGACCACAGCCTTCAGTATGGATCACACCTCAACATAAAGAGAACAAAAATCCTCACAACTGGACCAATAAGCAACATCATAATAAATGGAGAAAAGATTGAAGTTGTCAAGAATTCCATTGTACTTGGATCCGCAATCAACACCCATGGAAGCAGTAATCAAGAAATCAAACGATGTATTGCACTGGGCAAATCTGCTGCAAAAGACCTCTTCAAAAATGTTGAAAAACAAGGATGTTACTTTGAGGACTAAGGTGTGCCTGACCCAAGGCATGGTATTTTCAGTTGCCCCATATGTATGTGAAAGCTGGACAAAAAATAAGGAAGATCAAAGAAGAACTGACGTCTTTGAATTATGGTGTTGGTGAAGAATATTGAACATACCATGGACTGCTAGAAGAATGAACAAATCTGTCCTGGAAGAAGTACAGCCAGAATGTTCCTTAGAAGTGAGGATGGCAGGACTTCATATCTCATACTTTGGACATGTTGTCAGGAGGGATCAGTCCCTGAAGAAGGACATCATGCTTGGTAAAGTAGAGGGTCAGCAAAAAAGAGAAAGACCCTCAATGAGATAGACTGACACAGTGGCTGCAACAATGGGCCCAAGCATAGCAAAGATTGCAAGGATGGCACAGGACCAGCAGTGTTTTCTTCGGTTGTACATGGGGTCACTGTGAGTTGGAATTGACTCAGTGGCACCTAACAACAAAACAGCAAAGCATTTAGAATAGTACCAGGCACCTGTTGTTGTTAGTGCCATCAAGTTGATTCTGACTAATGACAATCTCATGTGACAGAGCAGAACTGCCCCGTACGGTTTTCTAGGCTGTAATCTTTATGGGAGCAGATGCCCAGGTCCTTCCCCTGCCAAGCTGCTGAGTGGGTTTGAACTACCAACCTTTTAGTCAGCAGCCAAGTGCTTAACCATTTTGCCACCAGGGCTCCTTACCAGATACCTAGAAAGTACTATATGTGTGTTTGACATTTGTTATTTTATTCCCTTTAGCACCTATCATGGAAACCCTGGTGGCCTTGTGGTTAAGAGCTACATCTGCTAACCAAAAGGTTGGCAGTTCAAATCCACCAGGTGCTCCTTGGAAACTCTATGGGGGTAGTTCTACTCTGACCCATAGGGTCGTTATGAGTTGGAATCGACTTGACAGCAATGGGTTTTTTGTTTAGCACCTATCATGAGGCTGGCACATGGCTGATACTGCTAATGCTTCTGAGTTGAATTCTTTTCTTTTAATTAGCTGGAGATTTTTATTTTAGTATTTTATTTTAAATAATAAAATTACCGGGGTGCAAAGCTAAAATTATTACCAGTTTAGTTCTTCAAACAAATGAGCCTATGAGAGTTTAAGAAATAATTTCATCACAAAAATAACCACTACCCCAAACACAAAATACCTCAAAAAATAACAGACTTCCTCATCTTCCTCCATATCTATATTATACAAAGAAAGCATTTTTTTTTTTTTCCTGCTTTGTGCCCTTTGAACATCACAACACCTGTGAGAGGTTAATAAGGCAACGACAGTTGTTCTCATTTACAGGTGGCAAAACTGAGGTACTGGAAATCAAGTGGTTGAACCACATCTTTGAGAAAGTTATCAGAGGAGACAGGAATGAAATCAATTCTCCAACTCTTGGATGCACACCCATGCCCTTAGCTGGTCAGTTACACTTTAATGCCCATGATCTCACTTGATCTTCACAGGAACTTCCTGAGCTTCTCAGCAAAGGTACTGCAATGTCCATTTTCAAGTACGGATACCACATTCGTGGGGGTTGAGAAGTGGCAAACCTGGTCTAGAGTCCCGATCTTCTGATGAAGAGTCCCATGTTCCTCCTTCTCCTTGTAGTGCCCCAACGATGGTGCACAGTAATGAGGAGAAGGTTCTGCAGCATGCTGCTCAAGACCATGGGTTCTGGTATTATATAGACCTTGGTCTGGATGCTATCCAAGCACTTACTGATTGTACCACTTGAGAAAATTTCCTGATCTTTTTGAGTCTCAGTTTCCTCATCAGTAAGATGGAGCTAATACTAACACTTTCTTCATAAGATTAGAGAAAGACATAAATTGGATAGTCTATAGAATGCTTGGCACAGTGCTTGGCAAATAATAAGCAATCAATCAATATAGTTTGAGGAAACTTACTCTTCACCATCCTATCTCCATGTACAGGGACTTCGATGAGACTAATGTTCCTGGTCTCTCCTACCACCTTCACTCATACTATTAATGAGAAAAGAGATCTATTAGAGTGTGTATTTGGAAGGATACATCGGCGTCTGCTCTCAGGGATGCAGTAAGTTCAACAAAGGAGGTTCGACCTTGTGAGGGCCTGTGATTGCACAACCCCACACCTGGTTTGAGAGAGCTATGCTCTGCGGTGCACTATTAAGATATCCAATGTTGCCTAAATCCTAAGCCACATCCTCCAACTTTCATCAATAATAGATCTGACATTTTGATATCTATTTTCTGATTCTTTTACCTATCCTTTAGTTGGTAGAGAAGAAGGTAGGTATTATCTACTGATCCCCTAAACTCCCAACAAATATTAGCTCTGCTATGATTATCAATATTGTATAAAAATTGTTTCCCAACAGAAGTGCCAGAGAAGCCTCCAACTTCTTTGTACCCCAGCAGATAACTGGAGTGGCTCTAAAGGGTTTGGCTGCTACAATCAGCAGCAATTAACAGCCTGAGGCACTGGGAAGAAAGAGATGAAACATAGTTTGGTCTTCATACTTCCCAGCCTCAGATCTCAGAAACATGCCCAAGACAAACCTGGCTCAAGACATTTTCTCAGGGCCTTCTTTTGTGAGTGGTCCACTGTGATTAGGCACCAAAGCCCAATTGAATCTCTGTCACATTCTCAATGTTCTTCTGGGAAAGTTTCACCTTGGGTGTCCCCAGAACTTTGTCAGAGCAGATGGGGAATTATAGCAGGGTGACTAGATGTCCAGTCTATTTTGGTTCTCCAATTCTTCAGCAGCCTATTGTCTGAGCTAACAGAAATGTGACTGTTTCAGAGTACAAGACAGCGCCAGTGGCAAGGGCTTCCACATGTCTATTTCTGGCTGTCCCCTGATGCTGTGTCATTGGAGGAGCTGTGACATCACAGCCTCTGCCATTCTCCAAAGGCCTGACACTACAGGTGACTCACAGAGAATGTCAGCTGTGGCTGGCAGCCTGGCTCAGTACACAGACTTAGGAGTAATGCAGAGTGACTTGTGCTGGGGTTAGGTAGGGGCATGAAGAGAATCACAGATTTTCAGGACTAGGAGTGACCTTAATTGTCCTGTAGTAAATGCTTCATCTGAAGCATGAACCCTTGCTACAATATTCCTGGTAAGTGGGCCTCCTGTCTCTGCTTGTCCACCTCCAGGGACACTGAAATCACTGCTTTGCAAGACAGCCGGATGAGGATATTTTGAGTCACCAGTCACAGTATATTTAGGTAATAACAACTTTTAATAGCTTACTTAACAAGACATTTGGGGATGGGGTGGTACCAGGGTTGGGTAGTAGCTCAAGAGAGTCACCAAGGACCAAGTTTCTTTCCATCATTTTGGAAATCGGTGATGGTTTTCCTTATTATCTCAGGTATCCTTTTCTCAGACAATACTATTTGAAGCAAGAGAGGTAATGCATAACAGGGGCTTTCTCCTCATGTGTCTCTCCCTTTTTATCCAGGTAGAAAACCTTCCTCTAAGCCCCTGTAGACTTACCCTAATATCTCATTGGCCAGAAAAGGATCGCATGCCCATCCTTCAACCAATCATTGGCAGAGGAGTCTGAAATTACCCCAACTGGCCTCCACCAATTTCAACTCAACAGCAATGGGTTTGGTCTTTTTATTAATCGTGAACCATGCCCTGGAGACAGACTGACTGTCGCCTGAACAAAAGAATAGTTTCATTAGCAAAGAAGAGGGACAAATGGTAGCCATGTCTGCCAGAGTAGCCCAATCCTTTCTTAAATTATTCCAAAGTTCTTCATAATACTATGTTAGAATCTGCTTCTTAAAAATGTATCTCCTCCTTCAGCCATTAATTCTAGATTTTCTCTGATGACTCACACGGAGTAAGTTACAACATGTTTCCATACAGTAGCTTAAAATATATATGAAAACTGAAACCAGTTCTACAAAAGTCTCCAATTTTCTCAACTCTTCTCTGGGAGGCAGCATAGTAGAGAGCTCTAGTGTAGTTTCCCAGGTTCAACTCCCAACTCCTCTGCTTACTAGTTGCCTGATCTTGAGCAAGTTATCAAGTTCCTTTAGCCTTTTTTACCAGCTTCCTCATCTGTGTAATGAATACAATAACAGTACTTACCTTGTAGGGCTATTGCAAGAATTAAAAAGGTTAATATATATAAATCAATTAGACACTGCCTGGCACAAAATTGGTACATTTAAGTGTCTGTTATTACATGATACGTTTAAAAATTTTGGTTGCTTTTTTCTTAGATATTCTGTATGTCTGCATCTCTCTCAGAAGTAGAAGCTTAATGCAAAAAAATCTATATTTCTCAGTATGCCTCCCTATATTCTATTCATGGCTGCCTCAGAGAAAGTTAATAAGAATATTCCAGCCCCTGTTGCTAAATCATCTTTTCTACAAATATTTGCACCATTGCTTTTTTTGAACTTTGGATGAAAGCCTAACATTTTAGCTATTTCATTTCATGGAAACACACCACGGCTGAAAGTATGCCTAGGAAGCAGGGCAATCTGAACAGTCGTTTTCCTACCTGGCCACACCTGCTTTACCAATCAGGGTGCCTACATGGTCCATACCAATGTTTCTAAAAGTGGGTTCTCAGGAGTCATTGAGGGGTCCTACCAGAGATTGACTGATAAAGGACGTGTTAGCAAGTCTCCCAACTGATTCTTATTGACCTGCCCAAATGCCTTTCTGTTAGTAACAATTTGGTACTTTCATGGCTAGCTTTAAAAATCACAGATTGGAATATCAAGGCAGAAACATGCTGTGGGGACTTGGAAAAAGTCTTTTTTTTTTTCTCAGTTTGCTCTTCAGTATAGCAAGGAAGTTGGATCCTGAGGTTCCTTCTTGGTATGTTACTTCTCCAACTGGAGGCAGATTTAGGTCAGAAATAGGGCATCATGTCAGACTGATATTGGCCAATTTTCAAATCGCAGTGCTTAAATTAAGGTAGTGCCTTTTAAGGCAAGGACTAGTACGGACAAACAGTGTAGGGAGGCAAGAATCAAAACCAGACAGAAGAATCCCTTGGCCCATGATTCAGGTAAGAAGAGAAAAAGACAAAATATGGTCGATGGTTAGACAGTTCTTCACAGAGCTGTCTAGAACCTCCAAGGCCTGCTAATCCAGAAAGCCCACCTAGACAAATAAGGCAGCAGGGTGTTCTTCCTGTTCTCAACCTGGTGAGCCAAGATTGACCAAAACAGTAGAACAGTATCTTCAGGCCTTGTGGCTGCCTTTGCTCACACACTTTTGGGAATGAGGGCAGAGGGCAGGGGAGAGACTTGCCTGTATGTCCTGAAGAGGACTCAGCTGACTCAGGCTGGTGGACAAATACTAGCTCTAATGTCCAGGTACTCCCCACTATTTCACTGGCCTAGAGTGAAGCCAAGTTCTGGAAATCAGTCCTTTCTTCCCCTTACATGGAAAATATTCCAAGGGTCTGTCTAAGTGGTAGGGGAGTAGATGGAAAAGGTAGTAAGGGAAGGAAGAGAGAAGGTAGAACAGGGATGGGGAGCTTAATAGAGTGTAAGGGGAAAAAATCATCCTTGGGGATAACCAGCCTCCCTGGGTCAGTCAGCCATGCTATCAGAGGCTCTAGCCAACTTTGGACCAATCCTTGGTCATGTTCCAGTCCCGAATATACCATATAATTTTAAATCATTTTATATTTGTCATCCTAAAGGCATGGGGACCTTTTGCCTTTGCAAGCAAAAAATGAAAAATGCATTCATGCCATCATTAAATATAAAATATGTTTCAAAATAGACGATATGGAAGGACAGCCTGCTCTACGGGAGGACTGCCACTCTGGAATCTTACAACTCCAGTTCTAGTCCTGTATTATTCATTGATTTATTATTAGTCTATTCATTTGTTTGTTTCTTCAGCCTACAAATATTTATTGAGAACTCTGTGTGTGCCAGGTACCATGCTAAACACTGAGGATACACTGGTGAACAAGAAAGGCCCAGTTCCTTCCTCCAAGGAGCTCCCAGTATAGTAAGGGAGAAAGACAATAAATAAAATGTACATACATAGCTCTGCAGTTTCAACTTTTAAAAATGCTACAGAGAAGGCATACGAGTGTTACAAAGGTGTTTAGTGTCTGAACCTTGTCTATGCAGAGTCAGGCAAGGTTTCCCTGAGTCGGGAGTTGGCTCTGCAACTGTACCATATATATGACAATTCTGCTGGACAAGTTCCTTCAAACGAGCCTTCCAACCAGTTCACTCCAGTTCGATCCCCTGCTGAGAAATTGCATTTCCACCGCTATACTGAATCATGATGTACATTTTAACAATGTATACAATGTGGGCATTCTTATGGACATGGAAGAATCACTTGGGAATCTATAAGAATCACCTGGGAATCTACGAGAATCACCTGGGGATCTTGTTAACATGTAAATTCTGATTCAGTATATCTGAGGTGAAAACGCAAATTCTCAGCAGGGGATAGAACTGGAATGAACTGGTTGGAAGCCGAGCTTCAAACATACTAGGCCTCAGTTTGCCTCTCTGTAAAATTGTAAGGCTATCGTAATGAACTCCACAACTCCCTCATTACAGGATCATTCTTGTACCTGTTGAGTATACATAATGTGTGCTAATATACAATCTATTATGAAATGGACTTAGGGAAACTAGCACAGAAAATAGGGTGAGGTTTCTCAGGGCAGGGACCACTAGAAAAACAGCCCTTACTGGAGGACAGCCCCTCCACAGTACCTGGTCAAATGTAACACTCCGGTCCCTGTCAGAACCATCTCCGGGTTGCCAGTTTGCAAATTTTCTAGCCCCAGCCAAAAGCATATTTCACCAGCATGCAGGCAGGAGTGACAGAATGGGGTTAGGACATTGAGAAGAGTGACATGGTTTTTTCATCCAAGGCACTGCAGAGGGGGAGGTGGCAAAGGGCCAATGATGCTAACTCTCTGGGATGAGACAAGCTGAGATGCATATGTGGATGAGGGTCCTAGGGTACACCAGAAGTTCAAGGGTTCCATGCCTGGAGAGAAGGGCTGAATCAGGAAGCTCGAACACGAGACCTAGCCTTGCAGTGCAATTGCTTTTTAATCTTAGGCAAGTCACAGAATTCTGGCCTCAGGTATCGCCTAGGCAAAATGAGAATAAAACCACTCCCTCTAACTAGCTTGTTGAAATTAACATGAAGATACAGATTATGTGAAAAAAGTGTTAATAACATAAAGAACTATTTAAGACAGTGTCTCTGCTTCTAATTAGGAAGGGTATAGCTAAAACTTTGGTTAAGTGGGCCACTTTCAGTAAAGAGCCATGTAATAGGGAAAAACTCACCTCTCTTGGGACTGCTATGATAATACATTTTCAAATACAGGATTTGGGGGTAGGGATAGGAAGATAATACATGTATATTTGTAAACTGTAAAGCAACCTGAAAATGTAAGGTATTATTACAATTATAATTATTATTTAAAGTGGCATGAAAATTATGATTATTGTGATTATAATAATTATTTTAAATTATTCTTAACTGGTTGGTTGGATGCATACATGACTAGTTGGAGAGATGGACAGTCAGGCATTTGCAAAGTCACACAGAAGCCTCGTCTAATAGATATTGCAAAAAGATATTCTCTGTGACTCTTGTTATGAGAAATCTAAGAGAAGCTATCTATAAGCCTGTACTATACTGAGTTGGACTGTGATAACAGTACATAAAATGCCAATCGTTTAAGTGAATGATGCAAAACATTTTAATAACTATTAAGTCATTTGGTGCTCACAAAGTAAGGACTTCATTAAGAATGCTATTATTACCACTTTTGGCAGATATGGACACTCAGCCAATGAAGGCGAAGGGCTTGCCCACTAGCCACAGGGTTTTAGAGAAAGAAGGAAGAAAAGAATCCAGGTTTTCTTGCTTTGAAACCAGGACTCTCTACACTGCTGTTCTAACTGTGGGATCAATTACCCACGGCCTGTTATGCCTTGTGTTATAATACAACATCCATCTTGGCAAAAAACAAAACAAACAAAAACCTATCTTGAGCAGTCTAGAAACATGTATTGCAATTGCTATAACATCAGAAGTAAAAATGTTAAAATAAACATTACCACCAGAAGAAACTTGAGAGATAGTCTAACTAACATCCCATTTTATAAATAAAAACCTGGGAATCAGAGCTGGCAAGAAACCTGAGTGTGGCCTATAACAAATGGGTGAGTAATAACAGGGCTTCCATTCCCTCAGCTTAGAGAAGTTTTTCTGAACCTGGTTGTGTATCAAAACCCATAGGACTGTACAACACAAAGAGCAAACCCTAATATAAACTATGGACTCGAATTAATAATAACTTATCAATACTGGTTCATCAGAGTCCCTGGATAGTGCTAATGATTTAACATGCTTGACTGCTAACAGAAAGGCTAGCAGTCTGAGTCCACCCAGATGTGCCTCAAAACAAAGGCCTGGCGATCTACTCCGAAAACCTTTTGGAGCACAGTTTTACTCTGACATACATGGGGTCACCATGAACTGGAATCAACTCAAGGGCAACTGGCTTTATTGGTTCATGAATTGTAACAAATGTACCACAGGAATACAATATGTTAATAACAGGAGAAACAGTGCTGGGGTGGGGGGAGTGAAGAGAGTACATGGAAGATCTCTGTACTTTCCATACAACTTTTCTGTAAACTTAAAACAGATAGTCTAAAAAATATTCTATTAAAACCATGAGGAATGTAAATATGAATACCCAGGTCCTAGCAGAGCTACTGAATCCAATATCTCCGGGGGTGGGGTCAAGAACATATATTTTAAAAAGCTCTCCTAATGATTATAACTAGGGCAATCCTCTAACTGGTGCTCACCACTCTGGCTAACCCAAACCCTTGGTTTATATCTAGTATATTCTATCTAGTGTGTATCTAATAAATTCCACAGGAAACAAAAGGCACATTAGTCCAGCTGAAGTTCAGGGTCAATCAATCTTTCCCAATAGATATGGCCTACCAAGGGTGGGGGAGGAATTGTCTCCGGTGAATATCACTCTATTGGAAATAGCTGGGTAGTGATGGAGTTCTCCAGTGGCAGAATATGAATTCTCTGTATTATATCTATGAATGTTTTATCTGTGAGGATTTTCTCTACCGATAGAGCCTGAAAATGATGTTTTTTCAAGTCAAGCACCAAACTTTAGGCTTTTTGGAATGGAGATTAATCATTCTCACTCCCACGTTTGCCTCACTGAATAGGGTCATGAGTGGCCGGCTGGCAAGAAAACAAAGAGCTCTCAGCAGGACCTGCCCTCCTCACTGTCCTGAAAAGGTGAGGCTCAGAGGTTGTTTGCGCTAACATATAAGCAATGCAAGGAAAGAGAATACCAAACCCTGTTAGGTTGAATTCAAATAAATTCAAATCATCAAAGATTCATTCAGAAGAAATAACGCCATCTGTTTAACCTTTGCTCTGTGCCAAACTTTATGTACATTATCCTTTTCACTCCCCACAACAACCCTGCAGTGTAGCTGATTATCAGTGTTGTTTTCACCGATTCATTTATACTTAGGGAGATGATCCTAAGCCATGTAGCTGGTAAATGGTAAAGACGGAATTCAAACACCGGCCCCTCTGACCCCAAAGTTTGGTTTCTTAACCACTACAGCATGGCGAGGAGCCCTGGTGGTATAGTTAGCACTCAGCCGCTAACTGAAAAGGTTGGTGGTTCAAACCCACCAGCCACTCTGCAGGAGAAAGGTGTGATAGTCTGCTTCTACAAAGATTTACAGACTTGAAAACTCTAGGGGGCAGTTTTACTCTGTCCTGTCGAGTCGCTGAGTCAGATTCAACTCAATGGCAAACAGGTTTGATAGCATGGCGGGCCCAGGAAAGGAATGCCTATGTCTCAGATACTGCTTCTGCCCACAAAGAGTTAAGAGTTCAGCTGAGAGACAAGACATAAAGAAAAAGTGCCCTGTTTGAAATGTTGGTAAAATACGGAAAAAAAAAAATTTTTTTTACAATCTAAATAAAATTGGTTGAGTCGCTGCTTCTCTCTGACACTTGTTTTTCTTATATTGTAACTTGTCATGAATCCAGGCTGTGCTGCCTGATAGCCTGACTTGAGCTGAGGCTCTTTTGCCAATAATAACAGATCTGCAATCCTTTCTGCAAAATCCTATAGGACCAAATGCATTTTAAATACAAGATTTGGGGGTGGGGATAGGAAGACAATGTGTGTGTATTATACAACACACCCCTGCCCCCAGCAAGTTCTGGGGCAGCACTCAGTAATTAAATACATAATTATTTCTACTGCAAAATATACGCATATTAACACTAAGGGAGATAAATAAAGATTGTAAATAATCTGTGTCAGTTCAGGGCAGACTTTGCCACAAAATGAGTTCAGGTCAGATCAATTTTTTGCTGCCAAATCAGTTTAAAAAAAAAAAAAAAAACTCTCTCCATTTCAAAGCCTTTTTGAGATTTAAGTGATTTTGAGCCTGTAACTGTTGAAAAAAAAGAAAATTAACTAACTTCTTTGTACTTCAGTTTCCTCATTTGTGTAACAAAAATTATACATGTACATATTTCATGAGGTTTTGTTTGCATTAAATAAATTAGCACGAGTAAATCACAGAGTAATACATGGCTTATAGTAAATGCTCAGTAACTACCTGCTATTGTCATTTTTATTACCGCTTATTGCCATTCCATGTCTGGTATTCCATGATTCTAAATAATCAAACAATATTTAAATAAAGTTTACGTTTACAGTAGGAGAGAATTCATGATACACGATCTTACGGAGTAACTGCCATAAGAATTTTACAGAACAAAAATGCTGTAATGGCTCCTAATAGGAAGTAGAGCACCCCAGAATGGGATGGCTAAAAGAGGTCTAATAAAAAAACTAGAATTTAAGGTAACCTTAAAGGCAAGTGGGGTTGTGATAGCTGAAGAAGAAGGGAATGCCATCAGTTAAGAAGTAGAAAGAGGACAGGTTATAAAATCAGACAGACTAGGCTTTAAATAAGGCTCCAGAACTTAAAAGCTCTGTGACCTCAGACTAGCCATTTCACCTCCTGAATCTTATTTTCTCCTACGTAAAGAAATTTTTTTTTTTTTTTTTAGAATAATAACATCTACCTTTCAAAATTGTGGGAAGGCTTGACAATTACGTGCATAAAGTATATAGAACAATGGCTAGAAACTTTTCCATAATACTAGACATTAGAAGAGAACAAACAGATTTCAGGTCAACATAACAAGGCCTTTCCTACAGCCACAGCTTCTCAAGACCAGATGGTTTTTCTTGTGAAGTGTTGAGCTTCCCATAACCAAAGATGCTTGAGAACCCACTAACTTACTTATTTGAGAATGGATTACTGCTTTGGGAGGTAACAAGACTGGTACCATCCACTTCCCTCCCTTTCAAAGCTTAGACTTTATCATCAGAGATCGTGAGGAGTTCTTTTGGAGTTCATTTTAAAGCCTTTCCTTTTAAGATTCTAGACCCTGAGAGTTGGTGGTCTAACTGAGATAAGGTTAAGGACAAAAGAGATAAAGTTAAGTACATTGGGTGAACTTGACTCTAAATATCCTTGAATACCAGGGTGAGAATTTGGCTCCCAAAGGAAATACGGTAACATACTGTTGAGGTATCATTCACTGTGTAGGTTCCCTATAATAGTCACTTGAAGATGCTCCTTGCCTCCCTACAACAATGAAATTAGAACTCTCTCATTATTTGTCTTTTTCCTGCTCCTCTCATCAGTTCCTTCCTTCCTTTTTTTTTTTCCCCTCTGCTTTTCTTCATCTCCCACTGTCATTTTCTCCAGGGTACAATGTTATCATCACCCCAAAGTGGTTTGCAGGAGGTCCCACACTATGAGTTATAAAGAGTAATATGGCAGCTTATCCTTCCTTGTGTATCGAAATGTCCTCTCAACTCCTTAGATGAAAGGTACCAAATAATTTCAAGCTATTAGTATCACCAAGTCCCATATAGTACAGAGCATATTATTGGTGCCAAAAAAATAATTCCCCTTGGCAAGTCAATAGTGAGAGTGTGACTGGCCTGCAGCCTGGCTAGCACACAGATTATATTGAGGTAGAACTTTGGAGGGAGTCATATATCCAAATAAATGGCATAAGATGTCAATGCAGGGCTCATGTCCTTTCATGTGAGTGGTTTCAGATAATTCCAAATTTATGGAGACATTGCTGGGAAAGAGTACACAGTCTCTGCCTTGAAAGGTCCAAATTTGGATCTGCTGATTTCAAGAAGGTTCACCCATTAGCAATATTTACAGTGATGGCATCCTCTCCTTACTTAGCTTTTGTCATCACCCATTAATATAATATTTGTGATAGTTGGAGAATGGAAGGCCAATATTTGAAATGTCTAATATTAGCATTTGTAAATATAGTAATAACACTAGAGTCCATTGAACATTATCCCATACCAAATGTGAATAACATTGAACTAACCACTTAACACACATAGCCTGATTCAAATCTTACAACAACCCTATGAAGGGGGTATTATTATTATTGTGCCCATTTTACTACTGAGAAAACTGAGGCTCCATAATGTTAAGGAAATTTCCTAGGGTCACATAGCTGGTAACTGATGAAACAGAATCATTCCGACTTCAGTTTGACTAAAGTCACTAGCTTAAACACTACTCAAAATGCCTCCTGTACTAGAAGGGCCCCGGAGATCATGGTCTCCAGACCTTCTGTTAGTCCAAGACTGGAACCGTTCCCAAAGCCAACTCTTCAGACAGGGATTGGGCTGGACTATAAGATGGAAAATGAGTGAGGAGTGAGCTTCTTGGCTCAAGTAGACACATGAGGCTATGCGGGCAGTTCCTGTCTGGAGGTGAGATGAAAAAGGCAGAGGGGGACAGAAGCTGGCTGAATACACACGGGGAATACAGGGTGGAGAGGAGGAGTATGCTGTCTCATTAGGGGGAGAGCAACTAGGAGTACATAGCAAGGTGTATATAAATTTTTGTATGAGAGACTGACTTGATTTGTAAATTTCACTTAAAGCATGATAAAAAATATATAATAAAATGCCTCCTGTATAAAGGCAAAGATAGTGAAACACATTAGTACTTTAACATATTTGGGAACATGTTTAAGAAATCTTAGAAAAAATTATTTTCCAAAAATCCTGACACAAATTAGAAGCATGCACTTATGTTTTAATTATATGGCAATTCCATACTATTCCCTTCTGTTACTTAAATAAAATTAACTAAAAATACCCCCCAGGCAACAGTGAGTTAGACTGGTTTTAGTACGTAATGGAAAGTCACAAGTCTCTGTATTTCCTAATTTGGGCTAGTCTTCTCAATGAATATGAAAGTGCTCTAAGAAGCTTTAGAGACAACAGAGTCCTAGAATCAGATATATTTATGTTGACTGACTCAGCAAACTTTCTTCACAGTTCCATGGAATGGATTTCAATTTGAATTAGTAGGCTCCAGATTCATAAGTCTTAACTGCTTTATTGTAATGTTCCTGAGCCCACCAGATGTAAATAAAGGTGGTTTACTTCCAATTCTGTAAGTTCCAATCAATGACTGGGGACTAGAGAACGGCTTTTTTTACTGATACAGTGCTATCACTTCCTTGTTCTATAATTAGGAAGATGGTTACATCATGACCAAATTGTGACTTAAAGGGCATTTTAAGCTCAGTGTAGGGATGGGAAAGGGGGACAGTATCAAGATACCCAGTTTATATCTCATCTCAGTTCTGCCACCGATTGGCTGACTTCAGGGAAGTTCTTTTCCTTTCTCTAGACCTCTGTTTTCCTATATGAACGACAGATGTTTAACAGATGCTTTGTAAATGAATACTGGAATGAATGGACACCTAAAGAATAAACAACCTAGCTGACCTCCAAGGCACCATCAGCTGCAACATCTCAGGGAGAACAGGTTTCTCCCTCTGGCAGGGACAGTTGTTTTGGGATCATGGACTGCAGCAGAATGGGCACTTGGATTGGAAGAATTATCCTGTTCCCAGTTTTGAGTTGGAAAAGGATCTATGATTCCATGGTGTCCTATTCAAAGATCAAGAGCTACAATATCATAAAATTTCAACACTGACAGACTTGGAGATCCTCTAATCCAACTTCATCAATTAACATTCGTATCTTCAAGGGGGTTTAACTTTACCTAAAGGAAGAAATGGGCATTTCAGCCTTCCTGGCAGAACTAGTGGCAGTCACTAGGGTCTTCTTAGTCCCAATGACATAATACAACCTACAGTCTACTTTATTTCTATGTGGAAGTCCAGACCCTCATTCCTCTTCTAGAGCAAAAGCTTGAGAAAGTTGCTTCTTCAGCTTCACATTTGATTTGGCTGAGTTAGAAGACGAATCAGCAGTTTTCCAAAGGCTATGGAAAAGCACCTGCAATTTAAATCCTCCTCCATCCATACCATTTCCTGTTCGATGAGCCTGCCTCCCTAGGCTGAGAATTCCTTGCAGAAAGTCTGACCTGATGGAATTTGCAGCTTGAATTTCCAGCTGTAATTACTTAGCCCTGGTTTCTGGACGAGCATTCAATTTTAGTCAGCTACAACTGGCCTCTTCCCAGAAACTAGGCTGTTGGAAGAAACAGGTTTTCAAGAGGGTAGAAGGCAAATGGGACATGAAGTTCACAGAACCTACCTAGGTGAGGTAAAGCTGGTCTTGTCCGAGGCTTTTAAATCACTACTGATCAGCCATAGGACAGCTGGATTTAATGTAAATATATTCCGTAGGGTCGTTATGAGTCGGAATTGACTCAATGGCAGTGGGTTTTATATTCTTGCGGCTCTAGTGTTATTAAAACTCAGTTCTGAAGGAGAGAAAAATCCATTTCAAATACAAATATGGGACTTTTTTTCTTTCAAGTAGGTAATGGGTAGCTTTCTTCAAGATAATTTAGCTCCTTGTTGCATTCTTGTATACACGCATGCAGGCATGCATTTATTCATTTACTACCCACCCACTGCTGATGAGTGTTCTGACTCATAGCAACCCCATAGGGTTTCCAAGGCTGTAAATCTTAATGAAAGCAGACTGCCATATCTTCCTCCCTTGGAGCAGCTGGTGGTTTTGGACTGCCAACCTTTAGGTTAAAAGTCGATCACTCAAACCACTATAGCACCAGGGCTCATTCATTTACTGCATATACCCATTATACTAAGCATTATGCTAAGCAGTGTCAGGTTAGACAATAAGCAAGGTAAGGACGGGCTTTGTGCTTACTTACGAATTTGTAGTGAACACTTTCACATTTTTCTCACCGCATCCAAGATTCTACTTCTAGGTATGTCTGGCATCTGTCACTCTCCCAACCCCACAGCACCTTCCTACAGAATCAAAGCCTCTTTTCAAATTTATAATCCTTGATAGGAATAGAGTGCCCAGTAAGCAAGGTAAGCACAGGCTTACTTGTGCTTACTCACTAATCCATAGTGAACAATTTCACATGTTTTTCACCATATCTTTTTAAACATATATTAAGTCGTGTCACCTTTCTGCTTAAGATAAGTGGGTTCCTGAAGCACTTTGAATAAAACAGCCTACAATGCCCTCCCCAATCATGGTATTTTGGGAAACAAAATATTCTATCCTCAAATTACTCCCTGCCATGTCTTAGTCTGCATTACATTTGCATGCATGTATACACCTCTAAATGAGTATTTTTTGTTCAACCAAAAGAGACCTAAAGTATCCTCTCATCTGTGTACACTGTAGGCAAAAAATCAGTTTCCCACAGAAAATGCTCACCATCCCACCCAAACATCTAACCCCCCGACCTGTCTTGGTACCTGCGATGTCATAACTCCAAGTTATCATATTGAAATCCCTCTCCTAAGATAAAAGAAAAAATTATACGGGAGAATCCAGCCCAAAATTATGTGAGAGATCGCTACTTTTGCATATAACTTTTCAGCTTACAAAACACTGACAGATTTATCAAATCCTCCTATACTCACAAGGAATATTATTCCCATTTTACAGATGAGGAGACTAAGGCATAGGGAATTTAAAATGACGTGGTTTGTGACAAATCCAAGATCAAAACCTAGGTCTTTTCACTCTCTGACTACTGCAACCTACTACTATACCAAGCTCCTGAGCTTGACTTTAATCACTGATTTATCCCAAGGAGAGATCAGAGTACATGACTCTATACTGGTAAGTTATGATAATGAAACAGGAACAGGACTCTGGAAAAGGGGTGCTAGAGAAAAGCGTGGCAGTGAGAGAGACTGTATATATCTGAACAGAGATCAGGGTTGGGGGATAAAATCTGCCCAGATCTGGGTAGAGAGCTTCCAGTGGGCATTTCCAAGTCCTCCCAGTTATTCCTGCTCCGCTGGGATTAATCCATCACCAGACTCAGAGCCAGTTTCTGAGTTATTAATCATTTGGGAACAGTGCTGCCTCAGCAAGAACCCAGCAAGGTGACTGCTAAAAACCAGGAGAGGACAAGAGAACACTGGATATGAGCAGTGAGACAGTCAATCAGGGGGTTCGAGATAGACACAGCAGCGGAGCCAGAAAAACACCACAAACAGAGGTGCCAAGGACTGAGATTTCAATTATGGTAGAGAGGAAGTGAGCACATGGGACCATTGAACAATTTTAGATCATAATTAATCAACTTCTTTGCTGCTCAACCATCACTACAAGAGAATCCCTAGTCTAGGATGTGAAGTTAGGCCACTCGTTTCTGAACTGTGAAGTGTAGCCTCCAATGGATGATAAAGTCAGAAATCACCTTACCTAAAATCCAGATGAAAACTACCTTTGAAGTAGGTAGTATGTGTATGGTATAGGCAGTTCATTGCTCTGGGTTGAAATCAGGTAGTATGTCTTGGGAAGTTTGCCTTCTGCTGAACTTCCATTCTAGTGGCTAATGTTGAGGTCCAGAACTCAGTGTCAGTGAGCCTAAGGAGAAGAATGTGATCCTATATGTGTCAGTTGGCCTACTGTGTCCTATGATCAGGCACTAACTCCCAACCCAAGCCACCTACTCAGTCCTGACCATGATCACAACCTGATCCCTGCTCCCATTCACAGACTAAAACCCAACCTCAGCTACAACCCCACGGACTTACTCATGAAACTAGTCACTGAACACTATCTAATCCTGGCCAACAAATTAGCCTTAACTTCAGCCAATACCAAGCCATTACCCTGACCACAGAATGGGGCCATTCATTAACTCACTGATAAATAAAATATCTCTGAGGGACAAACAGATAAAGAGTTAATTATTTATCATAGTCGTACATATTTATTATGATGATTTAACTCTAAACATAAATTAAGTCCAAATCTCAGCCACAAATTGATTTATAACCCCCAGGAACAGAAGGTCCTTAATCCCAGCCATGGGCTAAGCCAGAGCTGAGACTGAGTATTCATGCCAGCTACAAACTTAGAGGAATTAGAGGGAGAGCTTCTCAAAACCACTTCAGGTAACACTGGGATTAGGTGCCCAATAAAGACCTGATAAGCTGCAAAAGCAATCATTCTGTGTGTGATGACGTGGAGAAAAGCCAATAAAGTTTTCCAATGATACTGAAGCAGACAGAGACAGGCACATATGGAAACACACTTCAGTTTAGTAGCAATGTGCAGGAGTGTGTGATAAAGTCAGTTGTGTGCGTGTTACTTATTGAAGGGATACAGAGAAAGGGAGAGAGGCAGAGGACGAAGAAAAACACAGGCTCTAGAGCAATATTTCTTTCTAGAAATAATTAAACCAACTTGAACTAATCTAACAAGCAGCAGTTTTATACCTTCCACATTGGGACTATCTGTAGTTTCCTTTTGGGCCACCAGTCTCTCCCAAGTTTTCAGGGCCATAAAGCATCAGTTAAACTTACGACATTGGCAAGTAGAAACCCTAGTGATGGGGGTTAAATTAAGAAGTTAAATTTTCTTCACCACTGAATTAAATCCCTCAGGGTGTAAGAATCAGAGAAAGGTCATTTAATAGACTTTTCCCCAAGGTTCCTTTGACTCCAAGAAACTAAACCTGAGTATTACGCCCCTCTCCCACCTGGCTTTGCCAAAGAAAAGAAAAGGATAAAAAAAGAGGAACTAATTCAGTGCAATTGGGGCTAATCCCACCCAAAGCCTCAATCCATGTTAGCAGCTAATCCAGTTAGTACAGCTTTCATGGGGAGCTTTGATAAATCCTTTAGCCTCTTGCTGGAACCACAGGACCCTAACAGCTCAGCATTCATGAGGAGATCCATCAATAATGCAGCAAATTTGTTACTTGTCAAGTTTAAACAGTAGTACCAAAACAAAAACCAAACCCACTGCCATTGAGTCAATTCCAACTCACAGTGACCCTATAGGACAGAGTAGAACTGCCCCACAGAGTTTCCAAGGAGCGCCTGGTGGATTCGCACTGCCGACCCTTTGGTTAGCAGCCATGGCACTTAACCACTATGCCACCAGGGTTTCCTAAACAGTAGTATGTTAGCCCAAACCATGGCCCAACTCAAGGTCAGTGCCTTCCCAAACATCACCAGCCCTTGCTGAGTCTCACCTACAATAGCACTTTCTGGTTTTAAATCACTCAACCCAGCTCTTAAATTTGTAATCTTGTGTTTCTTAGAAGTCATTTCTGTGTCTGTGTGATTAAATGGTTCTTCCCATCCAGACTGTAAAATCATTGAGATTAGCAATTATGTTTTAGATTCCTATAGACCATGTCCAGAAGTGCCTAGGACAAGGCTTAGCACAGAGTAGGAAGCTCAAAATGCACCTGATTTATTGATAATGCCAACCCCTTAGACATCAAGACTCAATATATACACCAAGATAAGTAGTTTGAGTCCTGATTTCCCTGTTCTCTGCTAGTTTACCTTGATTTGCTGTGATGCTATCTTGGGCCTCTTGTTATTTCATCTTGTAAATAGTAATTCCAAATTCTTGACAAATTCTATACTACTACTGCTCCTAGGCAAAATTGTTTAGATCAACTTCAAATCTATTTGCAATTTATGTTTTAGTTAGGGCTTTGAACTGGCTCATTCCAGTTTGATCCCCTGCTTAGATTCACCACCCACCAAGGTGATTCTTAGAGTTTCATGTTAAAATGTAGATTCTGATTCAGTATATCTGGGGCAGAAATACAAATTCTCACAAGGGGTCAAACCAAAATGAACTGCTTTGAATCCTTGGTTTTAATATCCCTTATCTTCCTCTTCTTTCTATGTGGCCCTCTTTTCCCCTCACAGATCCTATATTTCCAAGGTATTCCACTAGTCTCTGAATATCCTGGAGTCCCCAGGTACATTTCTTAACAGCATCAGTGCCTCATATTTCAGCTTTCATTCTCTTTCATCATCATCTGCTGCAACTTTTGTTGTAAGCTTACAATGTGTCTGACAATCTGGTAAGCACATTATACGCTTTCCTCAATTTCTCTTTACAGCAATATTAAGATATTCATGAGGTCATTGTAATGGATTGTGTCCCCCAAAAATATGTGTCAACTTGGTTAGGTCATGTGTAGTTGCCCTCCATTTTGTGATTTTCATATGTGTTATAAATCATAATCTCTGCCTGTGGTTAAAAGGATTACTCAGGTCACCTCCCTGATCCAAAAGGAAGTTTCCCTGGGGTGTGGCCTGCACCAGCTTTTATCTCTCAAGAGATAAAAGGAAAGGGAACCAAGCAGAGAGTCGGGGACCTCATACCACCAAGAAAGGAGCACCAGGAGCAGAGCACGTCCTTTGGACCCGGGGTCCCTTTGCCTGAGAAGGTCCATTACCATGGGAAGATTGAGGACGAGGACTTTCCTCCAGAGCCGACAGAGAGAGAAAGCCTTCCCCTGGAGCCAATGCTGTGAATTTGGACTTGTAACCTACTAAACTGTGAGAAAATAAATTTCTCTTTGTTAAAGCCATCCACTTGTGGTATTTCTGTTATGGTACTACTAGATGACTAAGACAGTCATCATTCCCATTTGACAGATGAGGAAACTGAGATACAAGTTACTGGCTTGATGTAGATCACACATACAATGAGAGGTCCCCCCCCCGCCCCATTAATGTTGATCCATAGAAACTGTCATATCAGGAAGGACTGCATCAACTAATTCACAATAAAATATTAAATGGCTTGCCTCTAACCAGGTTATGCATTCATCCAATGGAATTTATTTTTGGTGGAAGTTTCTGGCAACAGAGTCAGAGATATTTTAGGGTAGTTGGACAGGCCAAATTAGCATTCATCCAATAGAATCCCTTTTTGATGGAAGTTTCAAGCAACGGAGCTGGAGATATTTTAGGGTAGTTGGACAGGCCAACATATTCTGGGCAGGTAATTGCCTGTCCTGGTCATAAACAAGGACAATTCTTATGCAAGTCTCCAGACTACCTACCAAGTAAATAAAAGAATCCCTGAAGGTGTTTTGCCAACAGTGACATGAGCAAAATGCTTGGGTTATTGCAATAACTGTCCTCTTTGGCTGTTATACAGACTAAATGAACACAGGTAAGTACCCACCATCAATACTCTAGATTTTCTACAAAGGACACATGATTTATACTTTCTCTACCCTGAATTACAATAGTGCCCAGTACTGTAGATTTCTGGCTCAAATTACAAGGTTTAAAGACAGACTCTGTAACACTTATAAACTGAGTAACTTTTAGAAAATAAGTTGCTGTCTCTATGGCTCATTTTGCTCATCAGGAAAAGGGGAGTAATAATAACTGCTAATTCTTAGTATGTTATGAGAAAAGATATAATAATGCATTTAGAGTAGAAGGAGGTTCTAGTTCTAGTAATACAGTAATAAAACAGTAGCTTGTACTGGGCCTGTATGCAAATGATAACCATAAACTGTGGACAAAATATATGAATAAATGTAACTATGTGAAGGCACTGAGAGTGATTAAAAGCAGGGAGAAACTAAAGTGGATGCTGCCCATGAAAGAAGGAAACTACATGAGGTGATTATATACATTTATTTGGCTTTTTACATGAGGATATTCTGGTCCACGTGGTATAGACTGGATAGAAGTCAAGTAGAAAGCTGCAGTCTTACTGGCTAATGTGTCATAGGATGAAGCTGAAAGCTACAAAGTGGCTGGAAATTGACATGTAAAATCTGGAAAAGAAGGAAGCCATGGAAAGGGACGCACAAAAAATCTGAATATATACACTCCTCAAATCTTTAGCCTACTCCTGAACAGGGCATGTGAGGGGGATATTCAAGGAATCTGAAGAAATCAATAGATGGAAGGCCAATAAAGGAGCTGAACCGAAATTTCAGCTGCTGCCCACTTCAGAGGACACAGGGTTTAGAGATTAAACCACATAAAATTAAGAAAGCTTGATAAATGGTCTTGGGCTTCCATCAGTATTCCAGTAGGACCATGCCTGAAAGCAAATGCATGTCTCAGAATTGTGGTATTCTCCCTAAATTAAAAGTAAAACAGAAAAAATATACCCTAAAAATGTATAAAATCAAGCCTCCACAAGTTCAACATGATTGCCAGTAATTTAACTGCCTGCCAGAACAAATCCTGAGAGGACAATTAAAAATCCAGAAGAGCAACAATGTTTAATACACAATATTCAATATTACTAGATATGAGAAGAAAGAGAAATATGTGACCCACAGTCAAGGAACAAAACGGATAGTAGAAACAGGTCCCAAAACATCACAGATGATATAATTAGTAGATAAGAACTTAATGTAGCTATTATGTGTTCTAGGAATTACAGGGAAAGTGGTCATAATAAATAAAGAGATGGAGTTAAGAGAAATTTAAACTATATTTAAAAAAAAGTAAAAATTCTAGCACTGAAGTATGTAGTATTAAATGTAAGATATTTATTGGGTAGGAGTAAGAGCAGAATGGAACTACAGGCAAAGGGGCAAATTCACTTGAAAAGAATCAATAGAAATTATCCAATCTGAAGAACAGACACAAAAGTATTTGGAAAATATGAGCAGAGTCTCAATGACCTTGGAAGAGCATCAAACAGTCTAACATGCATGTAATTGGAGTCTCATAAAGAGGAGAAAATGACAATGGAGAAGATAACATAATTAAAGACATAATGGCTAAACGGTTCACAAATGTAAAAAAAAAAAAGACGACAAATTATAAATTCAAAAAGTACAGAAAACTCCAAGAAGGATCAATATAAAGAAACAATTTATCAGAGTCAAACTGCTGAAGGTCAAAGAAAAAATCTTAAAAGCAGTGGACACATAAAACAGAGTAACAATCCTATAATGGCTAATTTCTCATTAGAGAAAACAGGGACCCAGAAGCCAATAGAATGACATCTTTAAAGATCTGAAGGAAATAAAATTGTCAATCCATAACTCTGTATTCAATTAAAATATTCTTTAAAACTAAAAATAGAATAAAAAACATTTTTCAGATAAATAAAAGTTGAGAGAATTAATTGCCACCAGGTCTGCACCTGCAAGTGGCAAAGAAAGCTTTCCAGTCTAGAGGGAAATGATACTGAATGAAACCTTGGATCTACAGGAAGAAACACAGAAGTATCAAAATAGTAAAAGTGTAGATAAATAAGAAAGGCAGGTTTTTTTTTTCTCCCACTCATTTTATTTTAAAAGATAATTGATGGATCATAGATTTTAATTTAAACTTTAAGCAGAAAATCTTTGTGACTTGGGCTAGGCAAGGATTTCTTAGATATAACACAAAAAGCATGATACATTAAAAGAAAAAATTTATAAACTAGACTTTATCAAAATTCAGAACTTCTCCATAAATGACACTATTATAATAATGAAAAAAACAAGCCACAGACTGGGAGAACATATTTTCAAAACATATATCTGACAAGAAACTTATATCCAGAATATATAAAGAACTTGCAAAACTCAACAACAACAAAAAACAGTCCATTTTTTAAAAATGTGTAAAAGACTTGAACAGGCATTCCATTAAAGAAGTTATATGGATGGCAAATAAGCACAAGAAAAGATGCTCAACATCATTAGCCATTAACCATTAGGAAAATGCAAATTAAAACTACAATGAAATTTCACCACATACCTATTAGAATAACCCCCCTCTCAAGTCAGAATCGACTCCGTGGTTTGGTTCCCTAAGAAAAAGTGCTGGTGAGGATGGAAAGCAACTGCAACTCTCATAGAGTACTGGTGAGAATGCAAAATGTTATGGCCGCTTTGTAAAACACTTTGACTGTTTCTCATAAAGTTAAAAATACATTTACCATAAATATACACTTACCTTTTGATCTGGCCGTCTCACTCTTACATATCTACCCAAGAAAAATGAAAACTTATGTAGACAGAAAAAGCTATACACAAATGCTTGTAGCAACTTTATTTATAATCGCTAAAACCTGCAAACAACCCAAATACCCTTCAATGGATGAAGTGATAAACGGTGGTACATCTATGCAATGGAATGCTACTCAGCCACAAAAAGGCACGGACCCTTGATACATGCAATGGGGATAAATCTGAAAGGCCCTATGCTAAGTGGACGAAGCCAGTCCCAAGGGTTATACTCTGTATAAGTCCACTTATTTGACCTTCTGAAAAAGGCAAAATTACAAGGATAGAGAACAGATCAGTGGTTGCCAGCACTGGGGTAAGAAGAAGGTTTAACAACAAGGGCAGCACAAAGAAGGTTTTGAGGGTGATGGAACTGCTCTGTATCCTGATCGTGAAGGTGGTTGTAATGCAAATACATACGTCGTTAAAACTCATATAGTCATATATCAAAAAGTAAATTTTTCTCTATGTACATTTTAAACATAATTTAAAAAAAGAAAACAAAAATCACTTTCGGATTCACTGCACACCCACTAGAATTTAAATTTAATTTTAATTAATTTAAAATACAAACACTACCAAATATCGGCAATGCTGTGGAGCAATGGATCGCACATGGGTTACTTTTAGGAGTAGACAACGGTTCAAACACTTTGGAAAACTATTTGGGCAGGCACAGTGATTCAGAACTTGGCTGCTAACCAAAAGGTCAGCAGCTTGAATCCACCAGCCACTCCCTGGAAACACTATGAGGAAGTTCAACTCTGTCCTATAGGGTCGCTATGAGTCAGAATCAACTCGAGAGCAACAGGTTTATAGAGTTAAATACAGACTTACCTCATGGCCAAAAGGATGAACAAATCTGTACAGCCAGGATGCTCCTCAGAAGCAATGATGACGAGACTCTGTCTCACATACTTTAGACATGTTATCAGGAGGGACCAGTCCCTCGAGAAGGACATCGTGCTTGGTAAAGTAGAGGGTCAGCAAAAAAGAGGAAGACCTTCAATGAGATGGATTGGCACAGTGGCTCCAACAATAGATTCAAGCACAACAGCAACTGTGAGGATGGTACAGGAACTGGCAGTGTTTCGTTCTCTTCTATGTAGGGTTGCTATGAGTCAGAACTGACTCGACGGCACCTAATGAAAACAGCAACACCTCATGGCCCAGTAGAAAAGAAAATCTACAGCCACAAAAAAAAAAAAGGTACACAAAAACATTCAAAGCAGCTTTATTCATAACACCCCAAAACTAGAAACTGTAAACAATTGTCTATCAACAGGCAGACGGGTAAACAAATTGTGGCATATTCATTCACACTACGGCATACTACTCAGCAATATGAAACAAACTACAGAACCATACAATAATGCGAATGAATCTCAAAAACATGCTGAGTAAAAGAAGCCAGACTCAAATGCTTATACGCTGTATGATTTCATAAATATTTAGTCTTTAAACAGGCAAAACTAATCTATGGTGCTAGAAAATAAAACAGAGGTTGCCTCAGGGAAGGAGAGATTGGCTGGAATGGGGCATGAAGGAATTTTCTGGGGTGATGAAAATGTTCTCTATCTTCATTGATATATGGTGGTTACATGGATAAATGTATTTACCAAAACTTACCAAATAATACATTTAAGATTTGAGCATTTTATTATCTGTACATTTTATTTCAAGAAAATATATACAATGATGCACATAAAACACCTAGCAACAGTGTCTCAAACAGAGTAAGTATTCAGTTTGGGCTAGCTACTTTTTGGAATTAAGCCTATACCCACCACCCATAAAATACAACTGTGAAATCTGGACTCCTGAGACTAACCACATGCCCTCTTGACATTTGTATTCCCATTCAGTGTCTAACATAGTGCTGACACTCAAAAGGATGTTTGACTGGTCCAATAAAAGAATGAATGGATTCAATTCATGCAACATCAGAATGGTAAGTGAAGGTCCTCCATTCTCACCTCTTGCTCAATGCATAATAAATCCCCTCCTTTTGCTCTTCGATTAAGTCACCTAATCTGGGTTATACTCTCACAATGAAAACTATTTCACTGCTGTCCAGTTTATGTTTACCTGAAAATTTCTTTCCCTAGTGTTTATCTTTTGGCCTACCAGAAGCCCCCACTGTGCAATTACAATCTCTCTTCTATATGTCAGGGATACAATTGGTCACCAAGGAGCAAAGCTACGGCTGGGGTGAGGCAAATGAGGCACTTGCCTTGGCTGCAAAATTTGGGGAGGAGCCAAAAAGCTGAGTAATTAAAATAATATCTTAGTGTAATATTTTAAGAAAGCAAATCAGCAAATTGGAGCCCATGAGGCAAACAACAGCCAACCAGGGCAAACCTCAAAAAGCTTAATGAAGATTTTCTGTTAGCTCTGAACCACAGGATTACATTTCAAGCTTCACCAAACCACAGCCTATTTTTCTAAAGGGTATTTTTGTTTGTTCTTTAACAACCCAGAAGCCAAAGCCTCACATGCAGGAATAATAAATGAATCCACCTCCCAGCAAGCCCTGAAGGCTGCTTCTCCTTCAAGCAAACTTAACACTCAGTTTTCTAATGATAAAGTAGCCTCAAGGACTAATACAGTTTGCCTTTTCCAAAAGTAACAAAAGACCTCCTAGAGCAAGGATGTACTTAACCAGCTGTGATCTTGCCTGGGCAGTTCACTAGGAACAAAAGAAGGGATGGGAGGTGGAAATCAAGATTGTATTTGGTGCCTTATTGTCTCCATCCTTTGATTTTTTCTCTTCTTTTGTTTGTAATTATCTAAAGCTCAGCTATTCTCACAACTACCATTTATTTAGCATCTACTAAGTAGAAACCCTGGTGGTGTGGTGGTTAAGTGCTACAGCTGCTAACCAAAGGGTCAGCAGTTCAAATCTACCAGGTGTTCCTTGGAAACTCTATGAGGCAGTGCTACTCTGTTCTTTAGGGTCACTATGAGTCAGAATCGACTTGACAGCAACAGTTTTTATGTGGTAGGCACTGTGCTTGGTACTTGTCATATATACTTTTTAATCCTCACCACAGTCTTGCAAAGGAAGTATTATTATTGACTCTCTGAGACTCAGTGATATGAAATACCTAATCCTAGGGCACGCAGATAATTTTGGAGGTGGGACTAGGAGTCAAATCCTCTGAGAGCAAAGTGATGCACTCTTGAACATGCCACAGATGACAGCCTTGAACCCTGGGACAGTATTTCCTCAATTCATTCATAATCGTCTTGATTTTTGCAGTATCTGAGTACTAGTAGGAGTTCCTGGGTAATGCAAATGGTTAAGCACTTGGCTACCAACTGAAAAGTTGGCAGTTCAAATCCACCCAGAGGCACCACGGAAGAAAGGACTGACAATCTTCTTCCAAAAGATTACAGTTCTTGAAAACCCTATGGAGCACTTCTATTCTGCACATAGAAGGTCATTGTGAGTGAGAATCAACTCGAAGGCAACTGATGGTATTCTATTACCATAACCTGAACTAGTAGGTACCTAAGAATTTTTTTATAAATCAACTCATTTTTTTTTAATTAACTTTAATAAAATCTAAATAAAGTTTTAAAAAAAGCTTCCGAATCACTTCATGAATCAAAAGCTAATACCACTTGTCATAAGTGGACAATATATACAATGAAAACAAAACCATGTCATTAAATCTTGGGGTCAGCGCTCTTGCCTGCCAAAGACTCTGAGCCTGAAGTCTGCACACTCTACTATAAAAGGAAACTGACAAGTGTTAGAGAAGTGGCGTGGCGCAAACAGTTAAGCACTCGACGATTAGCCGAAAGGTAGGCAGCTTAAACCCACCCAGAGGCGCCTCAGAAGACAGGCCTGGTGATCTTCTGAAAGGTCGCAGCCTTGAAAACCCTATGGAGCAGTTCTACTCTGCACAAATGGGTCCCCATGCATTGGAGTCAACTCAATGGCACCTAACAATGAGAACAACAGAGAGGTTGGAGGTGGTGCAGTTAATGCACTTAGCTGCTAACTGAAAGGTTGAAGGTTCAAGTCTACCCAGAGGCAGCTTGAAAGAAAGACTAAAAATCTACTTCTGAAAAATCAGGTTTAGAAAACCCTATGGAGCACAGTTCTACTCTGACACACATGAGGTCTGCACGAGTCAGAATCAATTTGACAACAAGTAGTACTGACTAGAGAGTTGTTAAGCTCACACTAGAATCAAACTGAGACTTTCTCTTTGATGCAATCAGAAGACTAGAAAGAAAATTAAAGAGAATTACTTTCTCATAGCTTGAACCAATCTTACATAAGTTCACGTCTGGGCTCATTTTGAGTACCACCAGTGGCTGGTGTCCTTCACACTTTCTGAAGTAGCACAGATCCTTTTGGAAGATCATCCGGTATCTTACTCCACCTTGTCTCTAAATCACCACCTTCAAAGTCCTTAGGGCTATGGGAAGTTAAAAAAAAAAAAAACTCATTGCCACCCAGTCAATTCCAACTTATAGCAACCCTATAGGACAGAGTAGAACTGCCCCATAGAGTTTCCAAGGAGCGCCTGGTAGACCCGAACTTGCCCAAGGTCCCAAAGCATGTAAGGGGCAGAGTCAGTTCTAGAATTCATCTGTCTCACCCTGGGCTCTGGATACTTTTTACTGTATCACACTTGAATCAAGCAGCAATAGTTCTTAACCACTATACCACCAGGGTTTCCACAGGAAATTGAGAGACCTATATACTCGACTGATCTCTACCAAAGACTAACTGTAAGATCTGAGGCAATTTATCTCACATTCGGAACCTCAGTTTTCTCACCTATTAGCTATACAATTATTCTTTTATTCTATAATCACTTCTAGATCTCATATTCTCTGAATTTAATCTCGTCTCGCTGGTTTTTATTATTTCCCAAAATTCTATTCTTTAAAGTTCATTCCTGGAGATTTAAAGCTCTTTTGACCCTGTTATTTACCTTTGGTGTAGGACAAATACAATGTGTAACTTAGAATGGTACGATTTGAAAACCTTGATAATGATCAGTCTAACAAATTGCTTTCGATTATTACTAAAAAGAAGGTCCTTGAGTATAAATTTATTGTTTCATTCAAGTGTGATACAATAAAAAGTATCCAGAGCCCAGGGCGAGAGGGATGAATTCTAGAACTGACTCTGCCCCTTACATGCTTTGGGACCTTGGGTAAGTATCTTATCCTCTCTGACCCTGTGTCCTTACCTATAAACCTGGATGAATAATTCTTATCCTCTTCTGCTTTACAGGGTTGTTGTGGGGATAAAATGATTTCATTGAAAAGAAAATGCTTTAAAAAAAAAGTCCAATTTCAACATATCAACAATTATTCTTACTGTCAGATGAGATGAGAGGCGTGAGGGCACTTTGATAGTCTTATATAAATTGTCAGTTGACCTTGTACAAGTCAATTCATCTCTCTTGGCCTGTTTTCTCATTTGAATGATTGGCCAACTCAGATGCCTTTTATCACTAAAATTCTATGGTCCTGGGATTGATTTATTGTCAGATATGATTACTATTACCCCACGTCATATCAGTCAGGATGACAGAAAAAAAGATAATAAAGAAGAAGCAGTGCTTAACATGGAAGGAGCACTAGGATTTCCAGGTTCCAGCAGCAGCTTTGATGTTGCCTAGGCTTGTGGTCTTAGGTGAGTTCTTTTCCCTTCCAGAGTCTACGTACACACCCTCATGAATAAAAAGCTGGGCTGCGTCAGTACAGAGCAGACCTTTGCCATTTATGCACATCTAGTATCTATGCTTCTTACTTCCGCAATGACTCTCCAGCAGTCCTGTGGGGAACCAGCCCTCCTCCAGCCCATGCCCAGGAGGTTAAGGAGGCAATGACACCAATCCTTGCAGCTCCATGATTCCTGGAACACAGGACCCGGACCTGACCAATGAACTGCCTACTTTTTCCAGGCCATAGTGATTGACTCAGGGATGTGCACCCACTCAAAATGATCCATTGAAACCAGACCCCAGGCCCTCCTCTAACTATGAGGACGCAGGAAGTTTCTTCTAACCGGATCGTTAGCTGCAGAGATGCTACAAACCTGGAGCTACACTGGTGACCATCTCTGTACCACATGAAGCTTCATGTGGCTTCCTGAGAATGAAATGAATTCAGAAAAAAACAAAGAAGAGCAATGGAGAGCCCTGATAGCACTCTTTGGACTCTTGGATCCAGCCCTGTGAGGACGTACGCCCAAAGTTACTTAAACCCATTAATGATGTTCTCTGCTAAAGCTAGTTTGAGTTGGATTTCTGTTATTTGCCAGATACACAAGTTTTCCACCTTCCCTGTGGAGTCCTAGAAGTTCTCTAGAAGTGCCTTGGGGCTACAGCAGCAAACTTGGAGGAGAAAACCAAACTAACTGGCTGAGTTGTTGGGCCAACCTGCACCGTTTGAACAGAGCACCTTTCCCTTTGTCTGTTTTATATACTATACTGCCATGAGAGATTTGCTTGAAAACATGGCTTCGAGGAAACTTGACCTCACAGTTCCCAGGTCTTTTTTCCTCTTGGACCTCAGATATAATATTCTTAAGAAGCAAGGGCTCTTGACCTTAACACCTCCTAGGGCAGGGGACAAACTCAAAGACCTAAAGTGGAAAAGGGGAGGACTTGTAGACAACTGGGGGTCTTTACCCTGCCTAAAAAAAGACAGCACAGCTCATTCCAGCTGACAGCTACCATGTGAGCCCAAGTATGCCAAACATTTTGCTTTTTTAAGAAAAGCTTGTTGTTGTTATTAAACATTGTTCAATCAGTTCTAACTCATAGCAACCCTATGTACAGCAGAACGAAACACTGCCCAGTCCTGCACCATCCTCACAATTTTTGCTATGTTTGAGCCCATTGTTGCAGCCACTATAACCCTCGATGAGGGTTATCTTAGGTTGGGTTCTCTAGAGAAGAAAAATATATAAGTATATATATTTTATAAATATGTATATAGAGAGATTTACATTAAGGAAACAGCTCACACCATTGTAAAGACTGGAACGTCCCAAGTCCATGGATTAGGATAGAGGCTTCTCTTGATTCATGTAGCTGCTGTGGCTAGCAAACCCAGGATCTGCAGGTTGCAGAGCAGGAATCTTGCTCACAGGCTGTGAATATGGATGAATCCCAAAATCAGCAGATAAGCTGATAGTTCAAGTTCCAAGAACTAGAGATCAGATGAACAGGAGGCAGTCACAGGATTCAGAGTGAGGAAAAGAGCCAGAATGTATGCTTATATTTGGATGCAGTCCACACCTCCAAGGAAATTCCCTTCCAACTGACTGGCTACTCTCAGCAGATTAAATCATGGGAGTGATCACATACAAACACTGAGAATCACGGCCTAGCCAAGCTGACACACGATCTTAACCTTCACAAGGGTCTTCCTCTTTTTCACTGCCCCTCTACTGAGCATGATGTCCTGCTCCAGGGACTGGTTCTTCCTGATAATATGTCCTAAGTATGTGAGACAAAGTTTTGCCATCCTTGCTTCTAAGGAGCATTCTGGTTGTACTTCGTCCAAGACAGATTTGTTCCTTCTTTTGGCAGTCCATGGTGTATTCAATACTCTTCGCCAACACCATAATTCAAACGCATCAATTCTTCTTTGGTCTTCCTTATTCATTGCCCAGTTTTCACCTGCATACAAGGCGATGGAAAATATTATGTTTTGGATCAGGCACACCTTTGTCCTCAAAGCAACATCTTTGCTTTTTAACACTTTAAAGAGGTCTTTTGCAGCAGATTTGCCCAATGCAATACATTGTTTGACTTCTATACTGCTGCTTCAAAGGGTGTTGATTGTGTACCCAAGTAAAATGAAATCCTTAACAACACCAATCTTTTCTGTTTATCATGATGTCATGTATTGGTTCACTTTTGTTTTCTTTATGTTGAGGTGTAATCCATACTGAAGGCTGTGGTCTTTGATCTTCATCAATAAGTGCTCCAAGTCCACTTCACCTTCAGCAAGCAAGGTTGTCTCATCTGCATACTGCAGGTTGTTAATGAGTCTCCCTCCAATCCTGATGCCCCGTTCTTCTTCATATAGCCCAGCTTCTAGGATTATTTGCTCAGCGTACAGATTGAGTAAGTATGGCGAAAGGATACAACCCTCATGCACAACTTTCCTAATTTTAAGCCAGGTAGTATCCCCTTGTTCTGTTCAAACAACGGCCTCTTGGTCTATGTACAGGTTCTGCACAAACATAATTAAGTGTTCTGGAATTCCCATTCTTCGTGATGTGATCCATAATTTGTGCAATCTTATCCATAATTTGTTATTATACACAGTCAGATGCCTTTGCATATAAAAATGGATAAACATCTTTCTGATATTCTCGGCTTTCAGACAGGATCCATCTGACATCAGCAATGATATCCTTTGTTCCATATTTTCTTCTGAGTCTGGCTTGAATTTCTACCAGTTCCCAGTAGATGCACTGCTGCAACCACTTTTGAATGATTTTCAAAAAATTTTATTTGTGTGTGATATTAATGATATCGTTTGATAAATTCCACATTCTGTTGGACCTCCTTTCTTTGGGATGGGCACAAATATGGATCTCTTCCAATCATTTGGTCAGGTAGCTGTTTTCCAAATTTCTTGTCATAGATAAGCAAGCACGTCCAGTGTTTCATCCATTTGTTGAAACACCTCAAGTGGTATTCTTTCAATTTCTGGAGGCTTGTATTATGCCAATGCCTTTAATGCAGCTTGGACTTCTTCCTTCAGTGCCATAGGTTCTTGTTCATATGCTACCTCCTGAAATGACTGAACATTGACCAATTCTTTTTGGTACAGTGACTCTGTGTATTTCTTCCACCTTCTTTTTTTGATGCTCCCTGTGTCATTTAATATTTGCCCTGTAGAATCCTTCACTATTCCAACTCGAGGCTTGAATTTTTCTTCAGTTCTTTCAGCTTAAGAAACATCATGTATGGTCTTCTCTTTTGGTTTTCTACCTCAAGGTCTTTGCACATGTCATTAGAATACTTTACTTTGTCTTCTCGAGCTGCCCTTCGAAATCTTCGGTTCAGTTCTTTTACTTCATCATTGCTTCCTTTTGTTATAGCTACTCGACATTCAAAAGCAAGTTTCAGAGTCTCTTCTGACATCCATTTTGGTCTTTTCTGTCTTTTTAATGACTTTTTCCTTTCCATATGTATGATGACCTTCCAGTCATTCCACAACTTGTCAGGTCTTTGGTCATTAGTGTCCAATGCAATTTTTTTTTAGCACTAGGACACTGGGTCTTTCTTCCTAGTCTGTCTTAGCTTGGAAGCTTAACTGAAACCTGTCTACTATGGGTGACTCTTCTGGTATTTGAAATATTGATCTGGGTTTAGTTTCCAGCATCACAGCAAAACACAAACCACCACAGTATAACAAACAGATGAATTTTGGAAGAGAAGCTAGACATCTGGATTTTTATGTAGAAATCTCCTGACTTTTAGTTCATGGCAATTAACTTAATAAAATTTTAAGGCATTTGTGAGCTAAACAAGACACATCTGAAAATTAAATTTAAAATGTAAACCATGGTGGTATTGCTTCCTTACACATTTAAACAAATAATTTCTTTTATAAGGATCAGCAGCACAAAGCTGGTTCCTATGAGGTAGAGGTTAAAGATGTCTCAAATGTCCAACTTTTTCAAGCTGCTGCCCCACTCCATCATTTCTAACATCAACTACTCCCTCTCCCCTCAGGACTCTCCCTCCCATCTTTGGGTTCCCTAATTCACTTCAACATCTCACAGAACTCACAAACCATATAAAGGAAATGGCTCACATGATTGTGGAGGCTGACAAGACCTAAATTTGTGGGTTGAGTGAGGTATAGGCTTCTTCTGACCCACGCAGCTACAGGAGCTGACGAACTCAAACTGGCGGTTCAGACCATAGGCTGCTGGCTCACAAGGCTGTGGAAGCTGGTGAATCAGGTCACACACTAGGCTGCCAGCCCAAAGGGCTGTGGAGGCCAGTGAATCCCAGAACTGGCAGGTCAGGCAGCAGGCCTCTGGGGAGGTCAATTGATCAGAAACTAGATGTGGGATCCAGATGAAGAGAGAGAGAGCCTCTCCAGGACACACACATATGTCTTAGATGCAGGCCATATCCCAGGGAAGGGTACAACTTTAGTAAGGATGAGGCTTAAGTCACACACTCCTACAAGGCTGCAACCCAAAACACATCCTACACCAATCCAACTCATCAGCATGCAGAGGTCAGGATTCACAACACATAAAATGAAGGACAACTACACAATACTGGGAATCATGACCCAACCAAGTTGAAACATAACCCCAACCATTGCAAGGCTCCATATACCTTATATGAATAGTCTTACTCAATCATTGTTTGTGAGTCACAAAGACTATGGCTAGAAGGGCCATATTAAGTAATTCATTACATCACAAGAGTTCATAGGTGTTCTTCAGGGGGTGCCAGAGTTCTATGACATTACTTGATAAACAAGGTATGCATGTGCACATGTATGTTTTCAGGAGAAAGGATCCAGAGATTTCAACTAGCTAGATTCTTCTAAGAGTCTCTATAACCAGAAAAGGGTTAAAAATAACGTGTTGTACCAAGCAAAGATTATCTTAGAAGTGTTACCAACTGTGTGTTTTATGTTTTGACTCAAACACTGTCTCTCCACTATTCTCTTTCAGAGCTAAAAGGTCAATTCTCTCCTCTCAGTGTCCCTCTCTCTCCCAGTGAGAAAGAACATTACATTACCATCGATATTTACTGTGCTCAGCCAGCAGAGAAAGAAAACGTTCATGGACCGTTAATCCAGCTTTAACCCTCAGTAGAATTTACCTCTGCCTACCCCTGCAACAAGGCAGGTCACAGATAAGCACATTTGTTCTTGGCTGGTGACAGGGCGGTGGCATAACCACTGCACATGATCTAGCAGCTGGTCATATCTACTCCTACTTACCACAGAGCAAGTGACACAAGCAAAGATTCATTTGCTGTCTCATTTCTTCATTCATTCACTCATTCATTCATTCAGCAAAACACATAAGCACACTGAAGACCTCTTATGGATGAACCAGAAACTGACCTGGGCCCAAGAATACAAAGAAGTAGTCCCTGTCTTCATGAGTTTGTCATCTAAGTTATGAAAGAAATCATTATTTTTATAATATGCCTTTCCATTTATTCCGCAGACTCACTCCTATTGTCTTATTTGATCTTCCCAATTACCCTTGAGACCAGCAAAGAAGAGGGAATTATTCTCATTTTACAAATGAGGAAACTAAGGCCACAGAGGGTTAAAATGGGTCAGGAAGACCTAATGTGACTGTTAGTCTAAATGAAAAAGTTATAAACTGCATAAGAAGAAGGAACTCAATTTCTGCTCAGTTAATTAGTTCTATAAAGGTATCAAAAATCACTTAGTGGCTTTGGAAGGGAAATTAAAACACATATGTGCCCACAATGAAGTATGAGAGCACTGGCTACCCATGCGAGGTAATGAAACATAGAAGAAGGGCCTCATAGATCCCATCCCACATTACTGTGTGGGAATTATTACCATTGTTTTGATTAATAACTACAATTTGTTAAACACTTACGCTGTTTAGGATGATCAACTCTCCCAGATGCTGGGACTAGAGGGTTTTCTGGGATGTGAGATTTTAGTGTCAAAACTAAGACAGTCTTGAGCAAACTGGCATCTGTGTGTCACCTTACCTATGTCAGACACTGTGCCACAGTGTTGCATATGTCCTCTCTCTCTTCACTCCCAGAACCCAAAGCAGAGGTCAAATAAGTCTCATTTAACAGATGAAGAAACTGATTTTCTAGAAGGTGAAGTGTCTGACTTAAGAGGCAGGGCCAGGTTTAAACCAGGTCCATCCAACTCCAAAGTCTTGCCCCTAGCAACATCTTATGATGATGAAAACACTAGCTCATTTGAGGTAAAAATTTCTTTTCCACTCTTTAAGAAAACGGTAATTCCAAATTATTTGATGACATTTAAAGTAAAACCAAAAGACTTGGTTGTGAAATCCAGGCTACGAATTGAACTCACTGACGATAGACTATCCCAGTAGGGAGACCAGACTCTCAGCAGCCGGAGCAGGGAGAGGCATGGGGAAAAAGGAACACTCTGTTTTGTTCCCCATCCTGTTCCCGTCATCTAGTGTAGCACCCAGCACACAGTCATCATTCAGTAAATACCTGTTGAAATCGTGAATTAATGTTAAAATTCCTTGGGCTGTGAAGAGTTGTTTTTTTTTTTTTTATGAAGAGATGTTTTAGCCACATTCAATTCTTTGCATATGTTCTACCCATTGTCAGGCCTGGCTTAAATTTAATAAAAAAAAAAATACTATATACATTTGTATATTTTTCCCACTAGCATCTAAATTTCTTTTTGAACTGAATAACCTTCCACTCCTACCCACCATAAAATCAACCAACAGTACATGGGTTCCATCAGTCTAGAACAGCACACCATCCCTTTCCTGTTTTATTTTCATCACTGCCTGTAATTTTCCCATTGATGTACCTGTTTATTTGCTCATTTTTAGTCTCCCTCACTAGAACGTACTGCCTCCCATTCTGTGTTCTACATGTCAACAGTGACACAGGTAAACTCGATGTGTCCATAGAAGAGAATTCAAGAGAGGAAGAGAAGGAAAGCAACAGGATATTTAAAAAGGCTGGAAAAACTTACACCAGTCAGCCTGAAAATAAAATGGCTCAGAGTGAGTACTGGGAACTATAAATATCCGAAGAGCTGCCCTATAGAAGAAGAGTCCAACTTTATGCTGAATGGATGTAGAAGACAACCATAACTAAAGTCATAAGACTCAGGGGAAAAAAAAAGAGGAGCAGGGAGAACTTATAACCATTTGAGATATGCAGCATTGGAAAGGGTCTCCTTGGAAGGTAATGAGTCCCCATCAGGAAAGATGCTCAGTTTAAGAAGAGATGGCTCCCTGTGAGGAATAAAGTAAGAGCAATTTTGCAATGAGAGGGGCAATGGATGTCTCAGGTCACTACTGCATCTGTGACTCTGTGACTAAGGTCAGGGAGTCAGCAGTCCCTTGCCCTTCTACACAAACTTTTCACTTGTCTCTTCCTTTCCCTTCTCTTTCTTCATCTTAATGAAAAAGCAGTGGCAGCAGAAGAAGCCTTCAAGCACCAACCTTCTGCAAGGTTGGAGGTGGAGGGAGCATGCAAGAATTAACTTTGAGGAGTTGGGGCTCACAGAGTAGACAGAGGAACCTCACTTTTCTCTTAAGCCATAAAGGGATTAGGTCATTCTTTGCGTGGAACCAGCTGAAAGTCATCCCAAGTCCCATCTTTGACTCTGCTGAGTAACCTCAAGAGAGTTGTTTAATCTCTCTTAGCCTCAGTTTTCTCATCTGTAATTGGAGATGATGAGCATGGTACCTATACCTCGCAGGACCGTGGTGAGGATTAAATGAGATAACATATCTAAAGCACAGTGCCTTATACATAGAAAGCACTGAATTACAAAATTAATGTATTATTATTATCATCATTATCAATACAATATCCATAAAACAACAACAAAGGCCTGAAGACACTGTGGTGATGGGGAAAAAGCAGCAGATCAGGAGACCAGAGTTTTAGTATCAGCTTAGCCGTTTACTCGCTACATGAACTGGGACAAACACTTAACTTCTTGGAGTGTTTGTTTTATTGTTACATAGACAGATACTAGACAGACAGACACTCAGACGTATAGATATATAATATTTTTTATACTATTACTCTGATACATCACCAGGGGAATTGTCAGATTCACATGAAATCATGGCTGAGATGATTTTCATGAAAATAGTAATAAGTTTTATACATGTGAAGAAATGCCTAATATGAAACCCTGAATAACAAGCAAATAAAGCACCTTACAGTTCCTGAATCACTTTCTCCTCTATTACCTCAAGTAACCCCGTGGCAAAGGAAAGACCTACTATAGAGATAAATTCAAACTCCCTTTCAGGCCCTTCTTTTTGCTAAAAGGGCTAAGGCTGGAATAGTGCTCTTGCCTAGTCTCCTGAAAGACATTCTTGGTAAATATTCACTGTGTTTCTTGAGGCAGTGTGACGATATTATCATCATTTTGAATGTGGCGGGCAAGGATGTTGTGCACATCACAGGACAGGTGGCATCCCTGACCCCCACCAACTAAATATCCCCAGTGTCCCCTCCATTGTGACCAACTAAATACCCCCCTCTAATTCAAAATGCTCCCTGGGAGAGGGAAAATAACTATGCTGGTGAAAAACCACTGTTAGGGACAGGGGTCATAAGAATGGGTTACAGCCATCTCAAGGGCTCCGCTAAAGGCCCTGGTCCACTGGTACGGTCTTATCCCCACATACTCAAATCTCCCACCCAACCTCTTGCACTCCACAAATGCTCATTTAGCAGTTACTGTGTGCCAGGCACTATTTTACCTGCTGAGGACATAGAAATTATACAAAAGGCAAAGCCCCTGTCCCCATGGACATTATAGTCAAGTCAGGAAAGGCAGACAAAATAAATATATACTATAATTTCAGGGGAAACCCTGGTGGCGTAGTGGTTAAGTGCTACGGCTGCTAACCTAAGGGTCAGCAGTTCAAATCCACCAGGCGCTCCTTGGAAACTCTATGGGGCAGTTCTACTCTGTCCTGTAGGGCCATTGTAAGTCGGAACTGACTCGACAGCAGCGGGTTTTATAATTTCCGGTAGCGTTAGGAGAAAAAAAAAAAATAAAGGAAATAGAGTTACCAGCTGAAGAAGAGGAGGGTAGTCAGGAGAAGCCTGTCGGAGGAAGTGCCATTTGAGACAGGGAAACAGTCCTGCAGAGATCTGGGAAAGAGCAAGCACTGAGACCCAAAGCAAGAACAACCTGGCATGTCCAGAGACCAGCAAGAGGACAGTGTGATTAGGTCAGAGTTAACAAGGTAGAAGTGAAGGGGATGAGGTCAGAAATCTTAGTGGGAGCCAGATCATGGAGGACTTCATAGTTACCCAGTCTATTTCAGGCCTCCATGACTTTGCCCTGGCTGTTCCACCTGCCTGGAATACCCTTCTCATTCTTATCACCTAGGAGATTCCTATTCATCCTCCATAACTTAGTTTAATTATTACATCCTCCATAAAGCTTTCCCAGATTTTCCATAGATTATAACTAACTACCCCCACTTTCTTGTTTCTACTATGTACATATAGTGAGTGATGGTTTCACACCATCTTCCTGAATTGATCAAATTTGACTCTTCCCACTTTCTATAGGAACAGAGACTGGGATCTAGAAAGGTCACATCTCCCATGTGGCTGGCATTAGTGCTGGCTCCCTAGCTCCCAATCCAGTGCTCTGCCACTCTAGCACAATTCCCCCAGCCTGAGGCGCCAGAGACCCAGGAATGTGTTCCTGCAGCAGGGCCTCATCATGGTTTGGACTCTTCTTCCCTAACAGTCTGGGCCTCTTTCCTCAGTACTAACAGTCCATATTCATTTAAAAAGACGAAAAAGATTTCATTGTCTAATAAACATCTGGGTGATATTCAAAAACAGACAGCACTGTGTTCCTGAGCCAATTTCTATTCTAAGCACAGCCAGTAACTCACTGGCGACCTTGGACAAAAAGGAGGTAACCTTTATTCCTCTGACAGGTTCCCATTTCTCAGAACCCAGAGTCACAAGCAACACAATTTTGACAAGATTCCCCCAGGCCCAGAGCCTGCAAAAGCCCTGCAGAGATCAGAAATCCAGCCCCTCCAACATTCAACATATTTTGACACACCTATTTCAGGCAAAAGATACCAACTGGAAATATGACCTGAGATTGATCAGTCAATATAGATAAATTTTAAGTGGTTTTCTGAAGATCATTTAGCCAATGAATGGTGGGATGGGACCAGGACAAAGACCTCATAATTCCCAGTGCAGTGCTGATGACAGGTTCACCCGGTACTTTCTCTGCAAGGCATGCCCAGAAGAAAGTACACAGATCTTCCAAACAGACAAACCTCAAGCTCCCAAATACCAAGGGATTGCATTCCATAGAGTCCGGTACTGGCCTAGTGGGAGCCAATTTCCAAAAGTGTCCCTTTCTCCGTATGTGAAATAACTAGCCCAAAACAAAATACCGTAGGCATGTAGAACATCCTTACATTTGTTCAATCAATATTTAATGAATGCCTTCTGTGTCAGCTGTGGGGTGGTGATGGCTCAGTGGTAGAATTAGCACTTTCCATGTGGGAGACCAGGGTTTGATTCCCACTCAATTCGCCTCATGTCAGTGCACTCATCTGTCCATGGAGGCTTGTGTGTCAAGATGACGCTACATAGGTTTCAACATGGTTACCTAAGACAGACTAGAAAGAAAGATCTGAAGATCTACTTCCAAAAATCACCCAATGAAAACCCTATAAATCATAATGGTCCAATCTTCAACTGATCATGGGGATGGTGCAGAACTGGTCAGCACTTTGTTCCATTGTGCATGGGGTCACCAGGAGTCTGGGGCTGACTCTATGACAGCTAAAAACAATAACAGTGCATCAGGCATGGTGTTAGATGCTGTTCGAATAGCTTTGAACAAGTCATAGCGCCTATCCTCTTGGAGCTTACAGTCTAGTAGAGGAGGCAGACATCAAACAGACAACCCCACAAGTAATCATTGAAATGTAATTGGGATAGAAACAGTAAAGGAAAAACTACAGGAGCTAGGGTAGTTTATAGCTGGGTAACTGGGGACCTGATCGAGTTTAGAGGAAGTGATAAGCTAGAAGGAGAAAATAACCTTCTAGGCAGAGGAAATGGCATATACAACAACGCTGAGGCACGAAGAAGCATGGCATATGTGAAAGATTGAAAAAAGACCTTTATGAATGGAGAGCAGGGTAGAAATGTGGAGAGAGGTGAGATGAGCCTGGAAGGTTGGAGCATAGACAGAGTTTGTAAGACTAAGTAGGTCACGCTAAGGAGTTTGGGCTGTAATGCTGACTTGTACCTCCCTGGAATATCAGGCTTCCCACTCACCAGGAAATTCTTGGAGGAGCCAGGCCTAAGCCCACCTCAGATATACTCCACTCCCTGGGGCATGATGGGAAGGTGCTGATGCTCACCTGCACAAGGACAGAATATCTTTTGTTATCTTCCCTAAAACCAGGAAAAAGCAGTATCCTATTGGAGCCCTGGTGGCACAGTGGTTAACAGCTACATATACTAACCTAAAGGTCCACAGTTCAAACCCACTAGCTGTTCCTTGGAAACCCTATGGGGCAGTTCTACTCTGTCCTATAGGGTTATTGTAAGTCAGAATCGATTCGACCACAATGGGCTGGTTATGCAGTGGCTCAGCCTAGGAAAAGCCTCTAAATACACCCACTCATGATGCAAAACCCAAATGCTCCACAATCCACAGAACCAGTCAACTGAGGTCATCTTTTTTAGTACTTTCACTTTCATTTCCCAATCTCCAAACATAAAGATGTTTACCTCTTTTTGTTGTTGTGCACCATTGAGTCAATTTCAACTCAGAGTGACCCTATAGGACAGAACGGAACTGCCCTATAGGATCTCCTAGGTTGCAATCCTTATGGGAAGTGCCCTGGTGGTACAGTGGTTAAACAACCAGCTGCTAATTGAAAGGTCAGTAATTCAAACCCACCAGCCACTCCATGCAAGAAAGATGTGGCAGTCTGCTTTGGTAAAGATTACAGCCTTGGAGACCATATGGGACAGTTCTACTCTGTTCTATAGGATCACTATGAGTCAGAATCAACTCAATGGCAATGGGTTTGCTTTTGGGTTTTAATCAGATTGCCAGGTCTTTCCTTAAGCAGAGGTGCTGCTGAGTTTGAACCCTCAATCTTTCTGTTAGCATCCAAGCGCTTAAACCCTGTGACACCAGAGGTTCTCTGCTTGACCTATAATGACAATTACAGAATACTGAAGTACGAAAGAATCTTATTTATTATTATTGTTATTTCGTGGACATGTATACGTATACATATATATATACATGTGTGTGTGTGTATATAAATAAATATAAATAAGGGTGTAGCCTATTTATTTATTATAAATATCAGCTATTTATTTTGACAAGTGGAGACATCTAAAAACAAAAACATATTTTTTTCATCTATGTGTCACATCGTTTCATTACAACTTGGCAAGGTAGGATTTTTTAACCAATAATTTAGGGAGAGAAAAGATATAATTTTGAATTAAAATTATTCTTCTCTCAGAAAAGTAGAAATAAAAAATTTACCCCAACATTTTCACCACAAACAGACAGAACAGCACTGGGAACACTAGCCTAAAGCTGTGCTATTCAACACGGTGGCCCCTGGCCATGTGGGGCTAGTAAGTACTTAAAATGTAGTGAGTGGAAATTAAGACGTCCTGTAAAATATACACTACATTTCAAAGGTTTCATAAGAAAAACAATGTAAAATATACCGTTAATAATTGTATATTGATTACATGCTGAAATAATATTTTTAATATATTGAGTTGAATAAAATATTACAATTAATTTCACCTGTTTATTTTCATTTTTTAACATAGCCACTAAAAATTTATAATTTTCTTTAAATAGGTAACTACTGGACAGCACTGGCCTGAAGCAACTCTCCCATTGTGCAGATGGAGAAATTCAAAGAGAGAAACTTTAAACAAAATAAAAAAGAAAACAACAATGCTGGCAATTGGCTATGGATATGGTTGAAAGAACATCAAGTGGAACTTAAGAAAAAAGGGGTCTAAACTTGGCTCTGTTTCAACTTACTAGGTAAGCTAAAGCAAGTGGCTCCCCCTTGCTGAGCCTCAGTTTCCCCATCTCTAAAATGACGGAATTCGGTGAGGTGGAATCTGAAGTCCCTGATACCACTGACACTCTGATTCTCTTGACCTCCCACCTCTGGACAGGCCGTCATTCAGACTGCCCAGGGTTAGAGGCTAATTTTCCATCTTCAGAAGAATCCCCAGGGAAGGAGCTCTGTAGAACCCTGTGGCTGACACATGTCAGAGTGTCACAATATTGATGATGTTCCCTGAGAACACAGAGGCCACCAATCTCAAGAGCTGAATGTATAACTGTGTACCGGCAGCACTTGTCAAGCCAAAGCTGTCAATCAGTCTTGTTCTTCAGCACTGAGATCTTCTTTGATAGAATAGTCTCATGGGTAAGAAGAAAAACATTTATTGAGCATTTACTCTGTCCCCAACAGTGGGCAGAGTGCACTTTAAAATCTATTCCCTTATTCAGTCCTCAAAACTACCCTATGTGGTAGGTACTGCTATTGTTGCCCACTTTGCTGATAGGTAAAAGAGGGAAAATAACTTGCCCAGGTAATAGAGACAGTATCTGTGGGAGCCATGATTGAACAGGGCCATCCTGGCTCTTCGTTACTCTTCTCTACTACAACCTGGTAGACGCAAAAGAACATAAAATCAGAGGACCTAGACAAGCACTGGGTCTTCGCTGTGTGATGCTGGGGAAGTCACTTCACCTCTTGGGCCGGGAGAAATCACGATTATCAACTAGGATGATGACAATGAGGCCCATAATAAAATACAGATGAATGGATAAACGAACTATGGTACATATACACAATGGAATACTATGCAATGATAAAGAACAATGATGAATCTGTGAAACATCTCACAACATGGATGAATCTGTAGGGCATTATGCTGAGTGAAACAAGTCAACCACAAAAGGACAAATATTGTATGAGACCACTACTATAAAAACTCATGAAAAGGTTTACACACAAAAAGAAACAATCTTTGATGGCAATGAGGAAGGGGAGGGGTGTGAGGGAAAAAACACTAAATAGACAAGTAGTAACTTTAGTGAAGGTTTAGACCCACCCAGTGCCATCAAGTCAATTCTGACTCATAGTGACCCTATAGGACAGAGTAGAACTGCCCCATAGAGTTTCCAGGGAGTGCCTGGCGGATTCAAACTGCCGACCCTTGGGTTAGCAGCTGTAGCATTTAACTACTAAGGTTTAGACAGTACACAATATTGGGGAAGCCAGCACAATTTGTCTAATGTAATGTCATGGAAGCTCCACAGACACAGCCAAAAACCCTGTGGGACCAAATTACTGGGCTGAGAACTGTGTGCACCATGGTCTCAGGGAACACGTAGTTCAATTGGCATAACATAGTTTATAAAGGAAATGTTCTACATTCTACTTTGGTAAATAGCACCTGGGGTCTCAAAAGCTTATGAGTGGCCATATAAGATACTCCACTGGTTTCACCTCATCTGGAACAAGGGAGAATGAAGAAAACCCAAGACACAAGGGAAAGATTAGTCCAAAGGACTAATGGACCACAAGTATCACAATCTTCACCAGACTGAGTCCAGTACAACTAGATGGTGCCTGGCTACCACCAATGACTGCTCTAACAGGGATCACAATAAAGGGTCCTGGACAGAGCTGGAGAAAAACACAGAACAAGATTCTAACTCAAAAAGAAAGGCCAGGAAGGTGGAGCCAGGATGGCGGAGTACTCAGATGCTTCTGGTGATCCCTCTTACAAAAAAGACCAAAAAAAAAAAAAAAAAAGCAAGTGAAATGATTATATTTATGACAAGCTATAAGCCCTGAACATCAAAGGCAAAGTTAGAAAATTGACTGAGCAGCAGGGGGAGGGAGAGACGGTTCAGAAGCGGAGAGTAGTTGCTGCACCTGAATTGCCGGGAACCCTAAGACACCATTCCCTGGAGTGACCTCAGTGGGACTGGCAGTAGTGTTCCAGACACAGTTTCCTCAGGGAGAGACAGCAAGCTACAGAGCCTACCCAACCTCCAGAACCACAGAAGAATGGTGCTCTTGGCAAAAGATAACTACTTGCATTTGTTTTACCACGGCCCCAGTCCCCAGCTTGACTTCAGTGGTTGTCAATTTCCCTGGGCCTGAGATAGGCCCTGCTGCTTGCTCTGAGCCATTCTTCTGGCCTTGGAGAAGGAATAAATTCACAATTGGTGGAAAAGATAATCTGCCAGCTCCACTAACTGGGGAGCTCAGGACAGAAACTGCTCCCGTCCAGACAAAAAGAGTCCATGGACTTGGAAAAGCTTTCACCCCTGCATGGAACTGTGTGGGCCCATTTCAGGAGAATAGGCCCTTGTTGACAGGCTGCAACTGTTTCAGCTATGCAGTTGAGAGGTAGGCTTTTCATGTTTACACTGCTTTGCCTATTAAGCAGGTTCCTCACCTACCCACATCAGGGGCCTAAGGGCTGGTGGCTCCACACACGCCACCTAGCCACCCACAACAGGGATCAAAGGATAAGTGGTACCTCCCAGTCCTTACAACCAAAAGCATTGGGGTACCCATGGTCCATCTGCAGAACCCACCCACCTGTGTGCTCTAGGGAACAGGGACACAATTTCCTTACAGACACTTGAAGGACAGTTGTCAGCCCCTGCCTTGTTCAGAGTGTGACCCCCCTGATGCAACCAGATACCTGTACCTGCACCAATCGTCCCTGCCCCTCTAAGACTGTATGACAGGGCCTGTACCACACAGTTGATGACCAACTACCTGGATACCTGAGCTAAATACATACAAGAAAAGTGAATGGACTCCTAGGCTTATATACCTGGTGACGGCCTAGCCATCTGGTGACAGGACATTAGAGCTTCAAAGGTGAAAATAATCAAGCTAGCTCACTCAAGCAGCCTATTTGGGCATATCAAAACAAAACAAAGCAAGAAGCTAGGATACAGTAAGCAAACAAAATAAATGAATACAATAATTTATAGATGCCTCAAAGACAACAGTCAATATCAAATCACATAAAGAAGCAGGCTATAATTGCTTCAACAGCTTTCAAAACAAAGAATCAAGGAATCTTCCGGATGAAGGTGTATTCCTGGAGTTATCAGATGCAGAATACAAAAGATTAATATACAGAACTCTTCAAGACATCAGGAACGAGATCAGGAAGGAGATCAGACAAAATGCAGAACAAGCCAAGGGACATGCAAATAAAGCAGCTGAAGAAATTAAAAAAGGTTATTCAAGAACATAATGAAAAATTTAATAGGCTGCAAGAATCCATAGAGAGACAGCAATCAGAAATTCAGAAGATTAACAATAAAATTACAGATTTAGACAACTCAGTAGAAAGTCAGAGAATCAGAATTGAGAATGTGGAAGGCAGAATTAGTGAGATTGAAGATAAAATACTTGGCACCAATATATTCAAAGAAAAATTAGGTAAAAAATTTAAAAAAATGAACAAACCCTAAAAATCATGTGGCACTCTATCAAGAGGAATAACCTATGAATGATTGGAGTACCAGAACAAGGAGGATAATAGAAAATACAGAGAGAATTGTTGAAGATTTGTTGGCAGAAAACTTCCTTGATATCATGAAAGATATGTATCTAAGATGCTCATCAAACTTCACATAAGGTAGATCTTAAAAGAAAGTCACCAAGACATATTATAATCAAACTTGTCAAAACCAAAGATAAAGAGAGAATTTTAAGAGCAGCTAGGGATAAACGAAAAGTCACCTACAAAGGAGAGTCAATGAGAATAAGCTCGGACTACTCGGCAAAAACCACACAGGCAAGAAAGCAATGGGATGACTTACATAAAGCACCGAGGGAAAAAAATTGCCAGCCAAGAATCATATATCCAGCAAAACTGTCTCTCAAATATGAAGGGGAAATTAGGACATTTCCAGATAAACAGAAGTTTAGGAAATTTGTAAAAACCAAACAAAAACTACAAGAAGTACTAAAGGGAGATCTCTGGTTAGAAAATCAATAATATCGGATATTAACCCAAGACTAGAACACAGAACAGAGCAACCAGATGTCAACCCAGACAGGGAAATCACAAAACTAAATCAAGATAAGAAAAATGCTCAAAACAGGGAAACAGCAATGTCATTATGTAAAAGAAGACAACATTAAAACAATAAAGAGGCATTAAGAAATGTAGTCAGAGATCTTTCATTTGGAGAGGAAGTCAAGGCAATATAAAGAAATAAAAGTTAGGTTTAAACTTAGAAAAACAGGGGTAAATATTAAGGTAACCACAAAAGAAACTAACAGTCCTACTCATCAAAATAAAATACAAGAAAAAAATAAGGACTTAGCAAAAACAAAATAGATGTAAATAGGAGGAAAAGACAAAATTATAAAGATAAAACTATTCAAGATAAAAAATTAAGTGGGAAAAAGCAACTGTCAACAACACAAAAAAAGACATCAAAATGACAGCACTAAATTTCATACCTATCCATAACTACACTGAATGTAAATGAGCTAAATGCATGAATAAAGAGACAGAGAGTGCCAGGATGGATAAAAAAACACGGTCCACCTATATGCTGCATACAGCAGCCAAGTATACTTTCTTTTCCAGCATGCATGGAACGTACTCTAGGATAGACCACATAATAGGTCATAAAGCAAGCCTTAACAGAATCCAAAACATCGAAATATCACAAAGTATCTTCTCTGACCATGTGTCTCTGACCATAAGGCGATAAAAATAGAAATCAATAACAGAAAAAGCAGGGAAGAGAAATCAAACACTCGGAAACTGAACAATACCCTGCTCAAAAAAGACTGGGTTATAGAAGACATTAAGGATGGAATAAAGAAATTCATAGAAACTAATGAGAATGAACACATTACCTATCAGAACCTTTGGGATACAGCGAAAGCAGTTCTCAGAGGTCAATTTATATTAATGCATACATCCAAAAAGAAGAAAGGGCCAAAATCAAAGAATTACCCCTACAACTTGAAAAAATAGAAAGAGAGCAACAAAAAAAAACTCTCAGGCATCAGAAGAAAGCAGATAATAAAAATCAGAGCAGAATTAAATGAAATAGAGAATAGAAAAAAATGGGAAGAGTTAACAAGACCAAAAGCTGGTTCTTTGAAAAAAGTAACAAAATTGATAAACCATTGGCAAAACTGACAAAAGGAAAACAGGAGAGGAAGCAAATAACCCAAATAAGAAATGATGTGGGCAATATCACAACAGACCCAACTGAAATGAAAAGAATCATATCAGATTACTATGAAAAATTGTACTCTCACAAATTTAAAAACCTAGAAGAAATGGATGAATTTCTAGAAACACTCTACCTACCTAAACTGACACAAACACAGGTAGAACAACTAAATAAACCCATAACAAAAGAAGAGATTGAAAAGGTAATTTAAAAAACTCCCCCAACCCCCCAAAAAAGCCCTGGCCCAGGTGGCTTCACTAGAGAATTCTACTAAACTTTCAGAGAGGAGTTAACACCACTACTACTAAAGGTATTTCAGAACATAGAAAAGGACAGAATACTCCCAAACTCATTCTATGAAGCCAGCATATCCTTGATAACAAAACCAGGTAAAGACACCATAAAAAGAAAAGAAAATTATAGACATATATTCCTCATGAACTTAGATGTAAAAATCCTCAACAAAATATCAAAAAAAAAAAAAAAAAATTCACCATGACTAAGTGGGATTCATACCAGCTATGCAGGGATGGTTCAACATTAGAAAAACAATCAGTGTAAACCATCAAGTAAATAAAACGAAAGACAAGAACCACATGATCTTATCAACTGATGCAGAAAAGGCATTTGACAAATTTCAACACCGATTCATGATAAAAACTCTCAGCAAAATAGGAATACAAGGAAAATTCCTCAACATAATAAAGGGCATTTATACAAAGCCAACAGCCAACATCATCCTAAATGGAGAAAGTCTGAAAGCATTCCCCTTGAGAACAGGAACCAGACCAGAATGCTCTTTATCACCACTTATTAAACACTGTGCTGGAGGTCCTAGCCAGAGCAATTAGGCTAGATAAAGAAATAAAGGGCATCCAGATTAGTAAGGAAGAAGTAAAAGCATCTCTATTTGCAGATGACATGATCTTACACACAGAAAACCCTAAGGAATCCTCCAGAAAACTACTCAAACTAACAGAAGAGTTTAGCAAAGTATCAGGATACAAGATAAACTTACAAAAATCAGTTGTATTCCTCTACACCAACAAAAAGAACATTGAAGAGGAAATAACTAAATCAATACCATTTACAATAGCCCCCAAGAAGATAAAATACCTAGGAATAAATCTTACCAGGGACCTAAAAGACCTATACAAAGAAAACTACAAGACGCTACTGCAAGAGACCTACGTAAGTGGAAAAATATGCCTTGCTCATGGATAGGAAGACTTAACATTGTAAAAATGTCTATTCTACCAAAAGCAATCTATAGATACAATGCAACTCCAATCAAATTCCAATGACATTTTTTAATGAGATGGAGAAACAAATCTCCAACTTCATATGGAAAGGAAAAAGGCCCCAGATGAGTAAAGCATTACTATAAAAGAACAAAGTGGGAGGCCTCACACTACCTGATTTTAGAACCTATTATAACACCACAGTAGTCAAAACAGCCTGGTACTGGTACTTGTGCAACAACAGATACATAGACCAATGAAACAGCATTGAGAATCCAGACATAAATCCATCGATATACGAGCAGCTAATATTTGATAAAGGCTCAAAGTCAGTTAAATGGAGAAAAGACAGTCTCTTTAACAAATGGTGCTGGTATAACTGGATATCCACCTGCAAAAAAATGAAACAAGACCCATACCTCACACCATGCACAAAAACTAACTCAAAATGGATTAAAGACCTAAATATAAAATCTAAAATGATAAAGATTATGGAAGAAAAAATAGGGACGATGTTAGGAGCCCTAATACATGGCATAAACAGTATAAAAACATTACTAACAATGCACAAACACCAGAAGAGAAACTAGATAACTGGGGAAAAAAAAAAAAAAAAAAAAACTGATACTGGGAGCTCCTAAAAATGAAACACCTATGTTCTTCCAAAGACTTCATCAAAAGAGTGAAAAGACTACCTACAGACTGGGAAAAACTTTTTAGCTATGACATTTCTGATCAATGCCTGATCTCTAAAATCTACATGATACTGCAAAAACTCAACTACAAAAAGACTAATAACCCTATTAAAAAATGGGCAAAGGATATGAACAGGCACTTCACTAAAGATGACATTCAGGTAGCTAAGAGATACATGTGGAAATGTTCACAATTATTAGCCATTAAAGAAATGCAAATCAAAACTACAATGAGATTCCAACAAGGCTGGCATTAATCCAAAAAACACAAAATAATCAATGTTGGAGAGGTTGTAGAGAAACTGGAACACTTACACACTGCTGGTGGGAATATAAAATGGTACGACCACTTTGGAAATTGATTTGGCACTTCCTTAAAAAACTAGATATAGAACTACCATAGGATCCAGCAATCCCACTCCTTGGAACAGATCCTAGAGAAATAAAAGCCTTTACACGAACAGATATATACATACCCATATTCACTGCAACAGTGTTTACAAGAGCAAAAAGATGGAAACAACCAAGGTGCCCATCAATGGATGAATGGATAAATTATGGTATATTCACATGATGGAATTCTACGCATAGATGAAGAGCAATGATGAATCCGAGAAACATTTCAGAACATGGAGGAATCTGGAAGGCATTATGCTGAGTGAAATTAGTCAGTTGCAAAAGGACAAATATTGTACGAGAGCACTATTATAAGAACTCAAGAAATAGCTTAGACAGAGAAGAAAATATTCTTTGATGGTTACAAGAGTGGGGAGGGAGAGAAGGAGAGAGGTATTCACTAATTAGGTAGTAGACAAGAACTATTTTAGGTGAAGGGAAAGACAACACACAGCACCAGAGAGGTCAGCGCAACTGGACCAAACCAAAAGCAAAGAAGTTTCCTGAATAAACCAAATGCTTTAAAGGCCAGCGTAGCAGTGGGGGAGGGGGGAAGTCTGGGGACCATGGTTTCAAAGGACATCTAGGTCAGTTGGCATAATAGAATCTATTAAGAAAACATTCGGCATCCCATTTTGGAGAGTGGGATCTGGGGTCTTAAACGCTAGCATGTGGCCACCTAAGATGCATCGAACTGTCTCAACCCACCTGGAACAAAGGAAAATGAAGAGTACCAAAGACAAGGTAATTATGAGTGGAAGAGACAGAAAGGACCACATAAACTAGAGACTACATCAGCTGAGACCAGAAGAACTAGATGGTGCCCGACTACAACCTACAACTGCCCTGACAGGGAACACAACAGAGAACCCCTGGGGGACCAGGAGAGCAGTGAGATGCAGACCTCAGATTCATGTAAAAAGATCAGACTTAATGGTCTGACTGAAACTAGAAGGACCCCTGAGGTCACGGTCCCCAGACCTTCTTTTAGCACCAGACAGGAACCATTCCCAAAGCCAACTCTTCAGACAGCGATTGGACTGGACTATAGGATAGAAAATGATACGGGTGATGAGTGAGCTTCTTGGATTAAGTAGACACATGAGACTCTGTGGGCAGCTTCTGTCTGGAGAGAAGATGAAAAGACAGAGGGGGCAGAAGCCGGCTGAATGGACACGGAAATACAGTGTGGAGAGAAGGAGTGTGCTGTCTCATTAGGGGGAGAGCAACTAGGAGTATATAGCAAAGTGTATATAAATTTTTATATGAGAGCTGACTTGATTTGTAAACTTTCACTTAAAGCACAATAAAAAAAAAACAGACTTGCTGGCCTGACAGAGGCTGGAGAAACCCTGAGAGTATGGTCCCCAGACACCCTTTTAGCTCAGTAATGAGATCACCCCTGAAGTTCACCTTCAGCCAAAGATTGTACAAAACTAGACAAAATGGGCACACCAGCCCAAGGGCAAGGACAAGAAGGCAAGAGAGGACAGGAAAGCTGGTAATGGCGAAACCAAGGTCAAGAAGGGGAGAGTGTGAACGTGTCATGGGGTTGGCAACCAATGTCACACAAAAAAAAAATGTGTATTAATTGTTTAATGAGAAACTACTTTGCTCTGTAAACCTTCTTCTAAAGTACAATAAAAAAAGAAATTAACAGAATAAAATTCATAGATTTTTTAATGAATTAAATGTGATAAATGAGGGGGGAAGGAGTGAAAATCAAAATGGTTCTCAGATTTCCATTTCGACTAAGCAATAGATGACTGATTCTTATTACTAAGGGTCACCGTTGTCACCACCACGACTTTGACTGCCCCTCTAACTCCATGACCAGAACTGCAACTGCTGTCCTTACTGCCTCAACTTTCCTCCAACCCTACTCACTTCCTACCACCACACAGTAACACTCCCTGAGCATGAATTTGTACCAGGTAGGGTACATCTGAAGGAGTCCTGGTGATGCAACAGTTAAGTGCTTCACTATTAACCAAAAGGTTAGTGGTTCAAACCCACCCAATGGCTCCATGGGAGAAAGACCTGACAATCTGCTTCCATAAAGTATACAGCCAAGGAAACCGTATGGGGCAGTTCTACTTTGTCACATGGGATCATTATGAGTCTAAACCAATTTGATGACGCCTAACAACAACAGGGGAATATTTTACAGACAAACAAATTGAGACTTGGGGAGGTTAAAAACTAGGCCACACAGCTAATAAGAAATGGACTTCCAAAGGAAGGGATTCTAAACCTCTTAATACTCATGCAAGCCTTCTTGTTACTCCTCCCCAGAGTTGAGGTCAAGAATAAGATATTCCTCCAAAGAGGAGAAATGCTGACCTGGGCTGTTAAATTCTAAGATATTAGATGGAGCACCAATCCCAGTGTAGAGCTTTCAAAATGATATTATAGATGGCAATACAAATAGGTGGACTCTTTTCCCTTTCTGCCTTATTGTGTGTAGCAAGAGTCTGGCTAATCCTCTGTGTCTCAAAAACCTAGAAAACTAAGGAATGTCTACTAGAGATTTCTTCTAAGAGAGAGTTCAGCCATGTTTCTTTTTCTCTTTTTACTCTTCCTTTTCTTCTCCCTCTAGAGCCCTAGAGCCTCACCTGTAAAAGCCCAGGCACGAGACTACGAATTTTTACACACACTCTCTCTCTATGTTACCCTTTATATGGCGTATCATATCGAAGGTAAGAGCTGAGATTTCAGTGTGGCCCTTGGGTTAAAAATAGAACAGGTCTTTCAACCTACCTTTTTTCAAAACTACTTAAACTTTTCCATTCAAGGACAGAAAAAGAAATCCTCCATAAGCCCTAACTCAGTTCACTGTAGTTCTATATCAGGCATGGGGTTGAAAATCACAGCTAATGATCAGACTATTCCCTTTGCTTTGAGTAAAACTCCTTTGGGGACCTTCTAGGGACTAGTGGCAGTCTGAGGGCAGAATTTCAATTTCTCCACATAACCAGATGCTATCATATAATCATCTAAACCTCATCAAGGATGGCGAGACTATTTTTCACATACTTTGCACATGTTATCAGGAGGGATCAGTCCCTGGAGAAGGACATCATGCTTAGTAAAGAGTCAGTGAAAAAGAGGAAGACCCTCAACAAGATGGTATGACATAGTGGCTGCAACAATGGGCTCAAGCACAACAAGTTTTGCAAGGATGGCACAGGACTGGGCAGTGTTTCATTCTGTTGTACATGGGGTTACTACGAGTCGGAGCTGACTCAATGGCACCTGACAACAACAACAACAACAACAACCTGATCATGACTTTTAATAGTGGTATTATTCACAGAGACAGAAAACATAGTAAAATGAGCAATTCCAGTGATGAATGATGATGGGAGATGACAGGAATGCAGGTAAACTTAATTTGAGATGCCAGCAGGCATCCACTGGGCAGCTGGATGAACAAGAGTTCAAGGAGACATCTGGACTGGAAATATAGATCTGGGGATCATGAGCATAGAGGTGGTGACTGGCACCATATAAGATGATGTGGTTTCACATCTTACATATAATGAAAAGATGAAAACTATAATGACATAATGCCTGAGAAAGAGTTACCTAGCCTTTCTGAACCCCATTTTTCCTATCTGTAAAATTAGGATTACAAATAGCTCCCATCACAAGGTGTTTTTAGGGCGGTGAAATTATTCTGTGGGATACTGTAATGGTGGATGCATGACATTAACCATTTTTCAAAACCCACAGGACTGTCAAGCACAAACAATGAACCCTACTGTGAACTATGGATTTTAGTTAATAATGATATATCAATATCAGTTCGTCAATTGTAGCAAATGTACCATAGGAGTGCAAGATGTTAATGATAGGAGAAAGAATTTATCAGCAGGAAGGGTTATATGAGAACTTTGTACTTTCTACAAAACATTTCTGTAAACCTAAAACTACTCTTAAAAACAAGTTTATTTTAAAAAAAATCCAAAACTCCCATCTCATAAAGTGGTTGTGAGGACTGAATGAGCTAATGCAAGTAGGCAGTCAGTAATGTCTGGTTTATACATGTGCTAAATAAATTACTGTAATTAATTTTATTATTATTCTACTGAGATGGGATGGGATGAGCTGGGGTAGAAGCTGATAAGAAGTGCAGGTAGCTGGAGGAGTCATCAAATAGGCCTCTATTTTCTCTGTGAAGCAGATGGCAAAGTCAGCTTCCAACAGTGAAGACAAGGAGGTGAGATTGGAAGCTTGAAGATAGTAGTAAAGATTGGGAAAATTTTTTCTGAGTAATAAGGGACGGTCGAAAGATCATTGAGCAGTGAAGGATAGGCAGCTGAAGTGGGCATCCAAGGTCTTGAAGAATTAAAAAATCACAACATTGTGTAATTCCCCCCCCACCAGCATCAGCAGCCCTGATGGGGTGAGCCAGGGCTAAGGCTTAGCACAGTTAACTAGATGAAGAACAAAATGGCTTGGCAGTTGAGGGCATAGGTAGGTAAATAGACTTGGTAGGATGCTCTGCCATCAACATTTCTGGAATAAGAATATAAAACTGCCAATACAACCTACAAGGAACCCTTCCATTCCCAGCCCTGTTCAGCATTTCCTTTGCCTTCACCCATCCTGATTAATGTCCTTATTTAATGCACATCATACTGTGAGGTCCCTGGATACAGAATTAGTGTTTTATATATATATATATATATATATATCTGCACATTGTCAGTGTATCCTATTTCTGGTAAAGCACATAGAGTAAGAACATGGGCTCTGGTGTCAGGTTGCTTATATTCAAATCCCAGCTCCATCACTCACAATCTGTGGGGCCTAGGCTAAATAAGATTGCTAAACCTCCGTTTCCTCACCTATAAATCAAGGGTACTATTTACTTCATAAGGAGACCCGGTGGTGCAACAATTAAGTGCTTGGCTGCTAAACAAAAGGTTGGTGGTTTGAACCCATCCAATGATTGATTCTATAGGAGAAAGACCTGGCGATCTCCTCCTGTGAAGTTTACAGCCTAGAAAACCCTACAGAGCAGTTCTATTCTGTCATATGGGGATGCTATGAGTCAAAATCAATTCAACAGTACTTAACAACAACTTACTTCATAGAAAAGCAATAAGGGTTTTTTTTTTTAATTGTGCTTTAAGTGACAGTTTACAATTCGTCAGTTTCTCATACAAAAACTTATACAGATATTCTTATGTGACCCTAATTGCTTTCCCTATAATATGACAGCACACACCTCCTCTCCATCCTGTATTTCCCATGTCCATTCAACCAGCTTCTGTCCCCCTCTGCCTTCTTGTCATGCCTCTGGACAGGAGCTGCCCACATAGTCTCATGTGTCTACTTGAGCTAAGAAGCACACTCCTCAGCAGTATCATTTTATGTCTTATAGTTCAGTCTAATCTTTGTCTGAAGAGTTGGCTTGTGGGAATAGTTTTAGTTTGGGACTAACAGAGAGTCCAGGGGCCATGCCCTCTATAGTCCCTCCAGTCTCAGTCAGATCATTAAGTCTGGTCTTTTATTAGAATTTGAGTTCCACATCCCACTTTTCTCCTGCTCCGTCAGGGATTCTCTGTTGTGTTCCCTGTCAGGAAAACCATTGGTGAGTAATAAGGTTTGAATGAAATAATTTTATATGCTTAGCATAACACCTGGCTATAACAAAGGTTTCAATAAATGTTTCTTGTTACAATAAAAAAAATTACATTAAGCCAGTGTATAGCATGTTTGGTTGGGCATTGAATCAGATCCATTCTGATGCAACTTTACAACATTAGTGGTAGAGTTCAAAGAGAAGACATGAAAAACAGGAGAGCCGCTACGAGCTGGAGACAGGTGTCCCCATTGAGCGCTGCCCAAGGAGAGGCTGTATGCCAGAGCCTCTGAGCCCAGACATCTTCTCCAACATAATTGAGAAATATGTTCTTCATGCATTCCTAATTGGTATAGAGCAGATGGCAGAGGCATTTGTTTAATGAAATATGTCCATTTGATTAAGCTGGGCCATTGGGAATTTAAAACTTCACAGTCTCTGTTGCTACCTTTCCTCCTGGGGGAGGCCAGAGCAGTTTCAGGGAATGTAACAAACCTGGATTAAAGGTTAGAGAGGGGACGATGCCAGAGGAAGAATCTAGAAACCCAAAGCTAAGCTTCTGAGTTTCTGGTTCTATCTACAATCCCATTTGTCCCTCGTGTGAGCTCTGGGCATGGGTGGAGCATAGAATCAGTCAAGTAACCAATTTGTGAGCCAACCAAATTGAACTGATTGGGGTCCCTACAACAAGCTACACGCTTTTTCCTCTGTGCCTTGCCTATGCTAATCTCTCTGGCTGAGATACCTTTCCTGTCTATATCCATATGTCTAAAGCTCACCTTTTGTTTGACGTTGTGTGTGTGTGTGTGTGTTGCATACACATATGGGCATACATGTATAATTTCTCCGGGCAAAGACTTCCCTAATTTTTCTGTTAGAAAAACATTACAAAAATTCTCAAGACACTTTATCTGAAACTCTTTAAAGATACATTATTTTCTACTTTGAATTATTTCTAATCATGTCTATACAGGACCTTCTTGAAATATGTTGATCTCCTTTTACATGGGAGAGTCACAGGGCTGGCATACTAGTAACTACCTTGGATGTTAAGCTCAGGAAGTTTATAGAGAATGAAAATAGGAAGGATATAAGAGGGGGAAAGCCCCAAATACATTTTTCCTGATTTTGTTTACCTTGTCCCTCAACCCCTGCCCAATCAGGGAGGAGAAATGATTAATCTGATTGGGAAAATCTTGAAATACTTTCTTCCCTTGGCTTCCAAGATACCACAGGTTCCTCATTTTCTTTCAGACTCACTGCCACTCTTTCTGAATCTTCCTTGCTGAATCTCTCTTCTCTTCCAAGTTTCTAAATGTTACAGTGCTCCAAGGTTCAGTCCTTCAACTTTTTATTTGCCCCTATTCTCACTTCTTACATGATTGTATCCAGTTCCACGACCTTAAACCTATCTGATAGTCCAAGATGCCAAAATCTATAAATCTAGCTCTGACTACTCCCCTGCAATACAGACACATACCTAACTACCTACTCTACATTCACATGGAGTCATACTGGGCATCTCAAATTTAACATGGCCAAAACAGAACTATTGGTTCCCCCCTCCCCGCCCCATATCACAATCAACCCATTTCTCTCAGGTCAAAAACCTAGCAATCATCCTCATTTCTCCCTTATCCTCATTCCCTTAATCCAATCCATTAGTAAGTTTTACCCAAATACATGCTGCTTCCCACATTTCTCGCCATCTCTCCTGCTAACAGCCTGGCCCCAGTCACCACTACTTCATGACTTGGCAACTGCAACTGCCTCCCTAGTGATCTCCCCCTCTCCACTCTTGGCTCCTTATTGTGTGCCCTTCGTAAAAACCAATTGCCATCGAGTCTATTCTGGCTTTTAGCAACCCTATAAGACAGAGTGAAACTGTCCATAGGGTTTCCAGGTTATAAATCTTTACGGACGCAGACTGCCACATTTTTCTCCTGAAGAGTGACTGGCGGGTTCGAACTACTGAACTTTCGGTTAGCAGCTGAGTGCTTTAAGCACTGTACCACCAGGATTTCGTACTCTTTACACTACAGCATAAATCAGTCCACATACCCCCATTAGAGCCTTTCAGTGGCTTCCCATTACACTTAGAACAAAATATAAAATCCACTGAACGGCCATATAAGGCCCTAAGTGATCTTCCTATCTCTGACATGAAATCGCAACACTCCCTCCCCTCCCCGCCCCCCCCGCCATTAATACATGTCAGTCATGATGGTCTTCTTTTTGTCACAAAAACACACCAAGCTTACTCATCTTAGAAGTTTTACACTTTCTGCTCTACTACTTGGCATGCTCTTCCTCCACTTAGAATGTCTGCCATCTTATTAATGCCCTCCCTTCAGAGAGGCCTTCCCTGACCACCTTAGCAAAAGTAGTCTCTCTCCGTATTTACTGATTTTATTTTCTTGATAGTACTTAATGGTGTCTGGAATATCTCATTTACTTGCTCACATGCATATTTTTAATCTCCGTCCACTAGAATGTTAGTTCCTTGAGTGCAAGACCTCTTTCAGCTGTGTTCATTGCTGTGTCTGCAGTGTCTGGCACAGAGTAAGAAATCCATATATATTTGTTGATTGACTGCCTTGCTTTAGGTAATATGACTAGAAAGGGCAATAGCTTGGGCTGTAAACCAATATCTGGTCATTCAATGTGTTTCCCTCCTTAATTCCAGTGACTTCCATGTCCATTCTTTCAGCCTTGCCACTATTGTCCCCTAACTGCTTCACACATGACATTAAATTGAAACCTCCTTGATTCCACCTAGATCTTCCTATTCCTAGCCTGAGGCTCCAACCACATTGGATCTTCCACCTTATTGAGATGTCTGGTCCCTGGAATCCCCTTCTCTCTCTCAGTCTCTATCAGGGGTGGGAGGAAAACAAGGTGATTATAGTGTCACGGGACTTAAAGAAAAAAAAAAAAAAAAAAAAAAGGCCATTCAAGGATGATCAAATGTTAAGGCCTGATCTTAGAAATGGACTGAAAAATGTTCCCTTTGAGATTCTGTGCTTCATCACTTAAACCTTGATTTTTGATCAACGTTCGGAATTATTTTTGCCCATCTAAAGCCTTAATCCTGAATTAATCCGACAATTTACCTTTTTTCCTCCTATATCACGGCATCTGTGTCTACTGGAAAAAATTCCAGTTTGGCATTACTACAAGTCCACAGTCTCTAGTGCTGCCTGGCAATTCCCATATGGTTCCCTACACAATGCTTTTTCCCATTTAACACTGTAGATGTTCCAAACCTTCTTTCCTTTTCCCAAGCCACCTACTCCATTACTCCCCTGACTCTCATTCAAAGAAGATAACTATATCACCTACCACAGAGACAAGGGGAACCTCTGGATTCCATCCTCTTCTGCACTCCTCTCTCCTAGATTTATTACAGCAACACTTACACTTAAAAGTCTCTCTAACCTTATAAACAATATTTTTAAATAATAAGAAAAACCTATCCTCCCATATCAGACAATATCCTACTTTATCCTCTCCTTCAGACCAAAATTTCTTGAAGGGTGTGCTTATACTGGCTATCTTCATTTTTTCACCTCTCACTTCCCATCTGTTCCTTATTGTAATATGGCTTCCTGCTCTATGCCGTCAAGTTGATTCCAACTCATAGCGACCCACAGGACGGGGCGGAACTGCCCCATACGGTTTCTTAGGCTGTAATCTTTACAGGAGAAGATCACCAGGTCTTTTCTCCCATGGAGTGGCTAGTGGGCTAGAACTGCTGACCTTTGGACTAGCAGCTGAATGCTTAACCATTGCATCACCAGAGCTCCTTTCTGCTCTATCACTCCACTGAAAATATTCTTGCCAAGAGCAACAATGGTCCCTTTGCCACTAAATCCAAGGGGTCATTTTTAGCGCTTTTCTAAGATCAGTCCTTAATGTCTGTGCAACAGTGACCACCTGATCATCCTTGAATGGCCTTTTGTTGTTTAGTTCCAAGACACTATAATTGCCTTGTTTTCCTCCCACCCTCCAGCTATTTCTTTTAAGCCTCCTTTTAAGTCTACCTTTCCTTTGCCCACACAGTGAATTTTAATGGCCATAAGGATTTTATCCTTGGACTCTTCTCTTCCTGCTACATATTCTTTTTATAAGAAATCACATGGCTTCCATTATCACATATGTGCTAACACAAAACCAAACCTGTTGCCCTTAAGTGGATTCCGACTCAGAACGACCCTATAGCACATATGTGCTACTGACCACCAAAATTTATATCCTCAGCCTGGATCACCCTCTCTTGAGATCCAGACCCATTTATTCAACTGTTTAATGTATTCTTTAGATGTTCGGCAAACACCTATATTAAAAAATGCCCGATGTTGAATTCACTACTTTCTTTTTCAAATTTGACCTGTGCCCAGAATTCATTCTCTTGTTGCATAGCACCATCCACCATGTAGTCATCCAAATATGAAACCTAGGAATCTTTCTCAGCATCTTCAGCTTCCTTACCACCCACATTTAATTTGTCATGACATCCTGCTATTGCTACCTTCTTCTGAATCCATTTTCTTAGTTCAAATCTCCTCACCAAGTTTACAGAATCAGCTACACTGCTGGTATCCTTACCTCTAGCCTTTCTCCTCCCAAATGAGTATCTTCACTACAGATTGGTATTTCAAAGCACAGTTTTGCTCATGACACTCCCGTGTGTTAAAACGTTCAATGGCTCCATACTGCCTTTAGAATAAATTTCAAATTTCTCTTCATGATATATAAGTATAAAAATGGCATGGTGGAAGCACTGTCTGACCTCCTCATCTAATTTCACATGGGAGAGGAGAGAGGATCACCATCAACATCAGCCTGAGGCTGATCTCTAGGAGGTGGAGGTCAGACATATCTCCACCCTCCAATCTTTTTCCAATTCTGGCAGCAGTCATCCCTCCTACGGCACTCTCCACTTCTCTGATGGGTTTGATAATTTGTTGCAATGGCCATACAGAACTCACAGACCATATTCATGATCATAGGTTTATTAGAGAAGTAAAAACCCAGAAGGAAGGGGTTACAATTCAGCAGCAGGAATGACTCAGGATACAGTTCTTCAGTCAGGGCAGCTTCTGAGCCATACCTACAGGCAGGCCTCTCCCTTGGCCCCTGAGACCCTCAGGTTGGCCTCTGCCCCACTTAGACAAGTGTTATAAAGCTTTTCAGCTCTGCAGATAAGTGCCCAGAGGCAACCTATTCCACCAGGAAGCCTCCTGCCCAAAGGCACTCAGCTCTCTCACTCTGTGGTTTGGCACATCCATTGTAGCCACCTTACTCTATGGTCTGGGAAGCTCACCATGCTGTCTCGCATCAATCTCCTGGCTCTGCTGCCATCGTTTCTCTTTTGTTGCTTCTTGCCGTCTCACACCATCTCCAGCATTACAGCTCTCTTTGTCTGTCTCCTGGATCTGAGACGTTCTCCATACAGGAGCTCCGGGTACAAAGAAAGCACTCCACTCCCTGCTCTTCTTTTGGTGTTAGTGAGGTACTCCCTTTCTGTTTCTGGGGTAGCTCATTTTAAGCCTAGCGGAATGGCAAAACTGGCTAATCCCCTCATAAGGGTTCCATACACCTTATTTGCATGGGCTCACCACCACAGGGGTTCCCTGCAGCTTATTTGCATTATTAGCAGCCTGTCCAATTCCATTGGTGGGCCACAAATGCCTTATTTGCATAATCCCACCCAATCATTTTGTGGGAGTCACATGACTATGGCAAGAAAGGCTATCTAAAAGCGATTCATCATACCACAATAAAGCTGTCATGATTAACTCCTGTTTACATCTCCCATCTCAAATCTTGCCACTCTTGCCTGATAAACTGAGCTCTGGCCAGGCTAAACCACTCTATTTCTTACAGTCTATCAGCTGTGCATGCTTTCAATCACCTCCAGACTTTGCTTATGCTCTTCCTGTTGCCCAGGTCACTCTCTCCTCACGACTTGCCCAACTAATCCCTACTTATTCTTCAGATTTCTGCTTAATTATTACTTCTAGAAGACTTCCCTCTCCTCCTGAATTTGGACATGGTGCCTTTTCTAAACGTGCCCATAAAACCAGTTGCTATTGTGTTAACTCCAACTCATGGAGACTCCATGTATGTCAGAGTAGAACTTGCTCCATAGAGTTTTCAATGGCTGATTTTTCATCAGAAGTAGATTGCCAGGCCTTTCTTCCAAGGTACCTCTAAGTGGTCTCAAACATCCAACCAACTCAGCCTAGTGAGTAAATCATTTGCAACACCCAGGGACTTCAAAAGTTCCCATAGCTCCCTGAATTTATCCTTATCATGCCACTCATCATTCTGTGTTTTAATTGACTCTTTTGAGCACCTTTGCTAAAATATAATTTATTGTTCTTAGGTGACATCAAGTCAGTTCCAACTCATAGTGACCCTAAGTACAATAGAACAAAACACTGCCTGGTCCTGCCCCGTCCTCACAACCGTTGTTATGCTTGAGCCCACTGTTACAGCCACTGTTCAATCCATCTCGTTGAGAGTCTGCCTCTCTTTCACTGACCCTCTACTTTACTAAGCATGATGTCCTTCTCCATGGACTGGTCCCTTCTGATAACATGTCCAAAGTATGTGAGACAAAGTCTCACCATCCTTGCCTCTAAGGAGCATTCTGGCTGTACTTCTTCCAAGACAGATTTGTTCGTTCTTTTGGCAATCCATGGTATATTCAATATTCTTCACCAGCTCAATGATTCTAAGGCATCAATTCTTCGGTCTTCCTTATTCATTGTCCAGCTTTTGCATGCATATGAGGAGACTGAAAACACCATGGCTTGGGTCAGGCACACCTTAGTCCTCAAAGCAACATCTTTGCTTTTGAACACTTTAAAGAGGTCTTTTGCAGCAGATTTGCCCAATGGAATACATCGTTTGATTTCTTGACCACTGCTTTCCATGGGTTTTGACTGTAGATCCAAGTAAAATGAAATCCTTGACAGCTTCAATCTTTTCTGCATTTATCGTGATGTTTCTTACTTGTCCAGTTTTGGAGATTTTTGTTTTCTTTATATTGAGGTGTAATCCATGCTGAAGGCTGTAGTCCTTGTTCTTCATCAGTAAGTGCTTAAAGTCCTCTTCATTTTCAGCAAGCAAGGTTGTGTCATCTGCATAACTCAGGTTTGTCAGTGAGTCTTCCTCCAATCTCGATGCCACGTTCATCTTCATATACTCCAGCTTCTAGGATTATTTGCTCAGCATACAGATTGAATGAGTACGGTGAAAGGATACAACCCTGACACACACCTTCCCTGACTTTAAACAACACAGTATCCCCTTGTTCTGTCAGAACAACTGCCCCTTGGCCTATGTACAGGTTCCTCATGAGCACAATTAAGTGTTCTGGAATTCCCATTCTTCACAATGTTATAATGTTACACATAATTTGTTATGATCCACACAGTCAAATGCCTTTGCATAGTCAATGAAACACGTAAAAATCTTTTAGTATTCTCTGCTTTCAGCCAGGATTCATCTGACATCAGCAATAATATCCCTCATTCCCTGTCCTCTTCTGAATCTGGTTTGAATTTCTGGCAGTTACCTGTCGATGCACTGCTGCAACTGCTTTTGAATGATCTTCAGCAAAATTTTACTTGCCTGTGATATTAATGATATTGTTCCAAAATTTCCACATTCTGTTGGATCACCTTTCTTTGAAATAGGCATAAATACAGATCTCTGTCAGTCAGCTGGGCAGGTAGCTGTCTTCCGATTTTCTTGGCATAGGTGAGTGAGCACCACCAGCGTGGCATGCTTTTGTTGAACATCTCAATTCGTATTCCATCAGTTCCTGGAGCCTTGTTTTTCACCAGTGTCTCAGTGCACCTTGGGCTTCTTCCTTCAGTACCATCGTAAATTTTGTGGTGTGTAAATGTAATTTACACACCATAAAATTCACCCATTTTAAGCATACAATTTAATGGATTTTAGTAGGTTTACAGAGTTGTAGAACAATCAGCACAATCTAATTTTAGAATATGAGCATTACCCGTCATCCTTGTGTGTAAATAACTTGAGGAAGGTGCCATATTTTGTTGATCTTTTGATGCCCATGGCATTGCATAGTACCTGTCACCAATAAATATATTTGTTGAACAAATAAAAAACAAATGAAAGAAAAAAAAATTAATGCCAAAACCATGATATGTCACATTTCCCTTTATAAGATATGGCAACTGAATTCTGAAGCTTTCACTTTCATACGCATTCTCCATCCTCCTTCAGACATTTCACCAACTTCCCGACACAGCAGTCACTGATGAGTTTGCTTTGACAGAGAAAATAAGACTTTAAAATATCTTTTTTTTTTTAAGGGGCCAGGAAGTCCAGCACTGTGCATTTAAGGGTAATTCAAGAATGTCTTGAAACTCATATGTGCCCAAAATGAAGTTAGGTTTGTTCCCCAAACACTTGAGGTTTCCTCTGCTAAATTTAACCAATATGGGTTAGTGTGAAATGTCTGCTTCTTGAGTTCTATCCTCACTATTTCTCCTGTCCTAAATTTTTCAGGCTGAAAGTCAAGAGACCTATATTCTGGTCATGATTATGTCAACAATTCATGAAGCAACTTGAAGTAAATCACTTCACACCTCTAAGCCTGAGTTTCCTCATAATATCCATCATATCTCTCCCCACTATAGTTTAGTGAGGATGAATTAAGCTCAAAGGCAAAATAAGGCACTTTAAAAAATGAAATGTACCATGCAAATATATTATTAATGTGCTACCATTCTCTCCAGTTTTACATTAGTTACGTCATTTATTTAAGGACTTTTTTGTTACCTGAACTATTTATACCATCCAAAATTAGACATTTCGAATATGTAAAATCCTTCATGCACAAAGCTGAAGGGAGAAGATTTTTGCTCCTTCTCAGTACCTCTTCTTATTTTGCAAGCAATTCTAATGAACATAGTTATATTATTTTCCAAACCACAGCAGATTAGAAATAGAAATGAAAAGAGGTAGAAGAGCTACTACAGAAAGCTACATTGTAAAGAGGAAAAATTGACGGCTGACAAAATGGAAAAAAAATAGAAAAATACATGAAAGCAAATAAAGGAAATCAGAAAATCATAGCCAGGGGACATTTAGAGTAGGGGCCTATAGTTTTTCCCACTAAATGAATCCTACAGAACAAAATATTAACACTTATGGTGATGCTTCTGAGTCCTCAGGAGACTCCACTACTTGAGATAAATTCTAAAGAGAGAAAATGAGTAATTTTTTTAAATGCAAATTAATGTCTGTTCTTTAAGCCTAACATATAAATGAGAACAAAAATTATGTTCGCTCTGTAAGATATGAAATTAATATATTTGGTAACAAAATGACATTGACTTGTCATATTATACCAAAACCTAGTCAATGCGGTTACTTTGTCATATTTTCTGACTCTTGAGACTAGACAAGAACTAGATTATACATTCTTAATTGAGAAACAACCTTTCCCTAGAGACTACAAAATTACTTTAAAAAGCAAATAATTACAGAGATAAATGTACAATTACAAATGGAGTTTATAATTGTACATTTATGTTTGTAATTATCTGCTTTAGTCTCATTCCTCCCACTAAACTGTAAGTTCCACGTGGACAAGGATTATGTTTGTTTTGAACTTACCGTTGTTTTTTTGGAGAAAGCCTGATAGAGTGTCCGGCACACAGAAATTATTCACTGCATATGTGTTGTGTTGAATGAATTAATGCCATGGGGAGCGTGCCACCCAGCATTTTTGCAAAGAAATGTCATCGTATGGTACAAAAAAGTTCATCATCGTAACTTCTTCATTAGCCGATAGCGATAACCCTCAAAAAGTTATCCTGACTGATTGGCACAATTGTGGTAAAGAGAAATAAAACAATATATCACATGTTTTGTCCAATGAGAGATGTGGGCCATGGATTTATTCTCATGTGCTTTCTACTATTCCATACATGCAAAAGAAATTGACGTAACATAGGCCTGGAGATGTCAAGTAGGTTTTCAAAATTATCTGTGGGAAGCTCTGTTTACTGATATTCAAACAGACAGATGAGACAATGCACTGATAAGGGGAGAGTGAAATAGCTGTGTAAACAATTTCTTCCTAGAACTCTCTTTGTCTCTGGACACTTGGTCCACTAGCAAAATTGTTTACAAGACAATTTCAAAGTCCCTGGAGATGGTTTTGGCTCAACTAACACCTAATTATTTTTGCCCCTAGGATCTAAAGTGAGCTATGAAATTAAGAGAATTGACTTTGTCAGATTTATTGTTTCCTCCCTCTTGGACCCAAGAAATTAACTCCTCCTTACTCTGACATATAGACATTGCACCTGGGTTATCATCTTTATAAGTTAGTGCCCCTCCATAATTGCCCTTGTCTGAGACTGGATTGTTTGAGGACACAGTCAAAATATTGACAATTCTTCACCCAGCACAGTGACTGTTACATAGTAGACACTCATTTTTTGGAAGGAAAGGATGGATGGATGGACAGAGAGATGGAGAATCATAATTATAATCATAATAATGGTAGTAGAAATCCACAATATTCCTGTGGTACTCATGAGTGATATAGATCAATCAGCCACAGCAGCAGCACCCACCGTTCACACTCTAACTAGCATTGTAAGGATAACAACTGGACGTCCATATATAAAAAATCCAAACCTCCACTCATACCTCACACCTCACACAAAAATTGACTCAAAATGGATCACAGGCCTAAACGCCAAAACATAAAACTATGAAACTTCAAAAAAGAAAACAACGCATAGAATTTCTATGACCTTGGGTTAGGCAAAAATTGTTAGGCGTGACATATTTAAAAGACAGAAATGATAAATTAGAGCTCATCAAGTTCAAAACTTCTACTCAGCAAAAAACACTGTTAAGAGAATGAAAAGACAAGCCACAGACTGGTAGAAAATAATTGTAGAACACATATCTGACAAAGGTATGTATCCAGAACATATAAAGAATTCTTAAAACTTGATACTAAGAAAGCAAATAACTCAATTTAAAAAATGGACAAAAGATCTGAAGAGCTATTTCACCAAAGATATACTGATAATGAGTACTCCACTTTATTAGTTCCCAGGGAAACTTGAGTTAAATCTACAATGAGATAAAATGAAACACCTATTGCGAATGTGTATAATTTTAAAAACTGACCATGTCAAGCAGTGATGAGGAAGTAGAGAATCTGCAGTATTCATACATTGCAGATAGGAATGTAAAAATGTCACAGCCACTCTGGAAGCCTGTTTGGCAATTTCTCAGAAGGTAAAACATGCTTTTATCTTATGACACAGCAATAACACTCCTAGGTAACTTCTAGGTATTTACCCAAATGAAATTAAAAACTTCTATTCATCAATTGGCATAATATAGTTTATAAAAAAAAATGTTCTACACCCTACTTTGGTGAGTAGCATCTGGGGTCTTAAAATCCTATGAGTGGTCATCAAAGATACACCTACTGGTCCCATTCCATCAGGAGCAAAGAGAATGAAGAAAACCAAACACACGAGGAAAATGTTAGTCCAAAGGACTAATAATGGACCACAAGTACCACAGCCTCCACAAGCCTGAGCCCAGAACTAGACGGTGCATGGCTACCAACAACAACCGCTCTGACAGGAATCACAATAGAAGGGCCCAGGACAGAGTGGAAGAAAAAATACAGACCAAAATTCAAATTCACAAAAAAAGACCAGACTTAGTGGTCTAACAGAGACTGGAGGAATCCTGAGACTATGGCCCCCGGATACCCTTTTAACTCAGAACTGAAGTCACTCCTGAAGTTCACCCTGCAGCCACACGGATCTATAAAACAAACAACACAGGTGAGGAACATGTTTCATAGTTCAATTATGTTTATGAGACTAAATGGGTGGACTCACCCAAAAGCACAGATGAGAAGGCAGGAAGGGATAGGAGAACTGGAAATGGAAACAGGGAAACCGGAATAGAGAAGGGGAGAGGGTTGACACATTGGGGAGTTTGCAACCAATGCCATAAAAAATTTGCGTGTTAATTGTTGAATGAGAAACTAATTTATTCTGTAAACTTTTGCCTAAAGCACAATTAAAAAAAAAATTATATTCACCCAGGAACTTGTATTGCCCCAAACAGAAAACAACACAAATGTCCTTCAGCTGGTAAATGGATAAACAAACTGGTATAACAGAACACTACTCAACAACCAAAAAGAAAGAAATACTGATACATATAATAGTATGGATGAATCTTACGCATTATGCTAACTGAAAAAAGACAGACTCAAAATGGTACCTACTGTATAATTCCATTTAAATGATATTCTGAAAAAGATAAAATTATATGAACAGAAAACAAATTGGTGGCTGCCAGGTCTGGAAGTAGACGCAAGGTACGGGCAGGAAGGAATTTTTTGGAGTGGTGGAACTGGTCTGTATCTTTGTTTCAGTGGTGGTTATGTCCTTATGCATTTGCCAGAAGTCATAGAACTATATGCAGAAAAGTAAATTTTACTGAATGCAAATTTAAAAAGTGAATATATGCTTCATTCTAAGAAAAATAACAAAATCATATAGCTTAAAATCATTAACAAATTTTTTAAAATAATATAATCATAATAATAAAAATTACAAACATTTGTTGAGTCCTTACTATGTAACAGACACTTTGCCAAGGCTTTTCTGCATTTTATACCATTTTATCCTTGTAGGGGAATCCTGGTGGCACAATGGTTAAGTCCTCAGCTGCTAACTAAAAGGCTGGCAGTTTGACACATGATCTTATCAGTTGATGCAGAAAAGGCATCTGACAAAGTCTAACACCGATTCATGATAAAAACTCTCAGCAAACCAGGAATAGAAGAGAAATTCCTCAACATAATGAAGGGCATTTATACAAAGCCAACAGCCAACATCATCCTAAATAGAGAGAATCTGAAAGCATTCCCCTTGAGAAGGAGAACTGGACAAGAATGCCCTTTATAACCACTCTTATTCAACACTGTGCTGAAGGTCCTACCCAGAGCATGAGGCTAGAAAAAGAAACAACATCCAAATTGGTAAGAAAGAAGTAAAAGTATCTCTATTTGCAGATGATATCATCTTATATGGAAACCCTGGTGGCGTAGAGGTTAAGTGCTATGGCTGCTAACCAAAAGGTCCGTAGTTCGAATCCACCAGGCACTCCTTGGAAACTCTATGGGGAAGTTCTACTCTGTCCTATAGAGTCGCTATGAGTCGGAATTGACTCGACGGCAAAGGTTTTTTTATCATCTTATACATGAGTCAGAATCGACTCCATGGCACTGGGTTTATATACAGAAATCCCCAAAGAATCCATAAGAAAATTACTGGCACTAATAGAAGATTTCAGCAAAGTATCAGGATACAAGATAAATATACATAAATAAGTTGGATTCCTCTATACCAACAAGCAGAACTTCAAAGAGGAAAACATCAAATCAATACCATTTACAATAGCCCCCAAGAAGATAAAATACTTAGGAATAATTCTAACAAGAGACATAAAAGACCTACACAAAGAAAACTGTAAGATACTAAAACTTTTTTTTTTCCACTACTGCAAGAAACCAAAAGAACTACATAAGTGGAAAAACATACCTTGCTCATGAATAGGAAGACTCAACATTGTGAAAATGTCAATTCTACCCCAAACAATGCAATCCCGACTCAAATTCCAATGGCATTTTTTAATGAGATGGAGAAACAAATCACCAACTTCATATGGAAAGAGAAGAGGCCCTGGATAAGTAAACCATTACTGAAGAAGAACAACAAGATGGGAGGCCTCACACTACCTCTGATTTTAGAACCTATTACACCACCAGTCAAAACAGCCTGGTACTGCACCACAACAGGTACATAGACCAGTGGAACAGAATTGAGAATCAAGACATAAATTCATCCACCTATGAGCAGCTGATATTTGACAAAGGCCCAAAGCCTGTTAAATGGGGAAAAGACTGTCTCTTTAAGAAATGGTGCTGCCATAATTGGATATCCATCTGCGTAAAAATGAAACAAGATCCATACTTAACAACATGCATAAAAACTAACTCAAGATGGATCAAAGACCTAAATGTAAAATCTGAAATGATAAAGATCATGGAAGAGAAAATAGGGATAATGCTAGGAGCCTTAATACATGGCATTAACAGAATACAAACCATAACTAACAATGTACAAACACCAGAAGAGAAACTAGATAACTGGGAGCTCCTAAAAATCAGAACTTATGCTCGTCAAAAGACTTTGGCAAAACAATAAAAAGACAACCTACGGACTGGGAAAAAAATTTTGACTATGACATATCTAATCAGGGTATAATCTCTAAAATCTACAAGATACTGCAAAACCTCAACAACAAAAAGATTAAAAAGTGGGCAAAGAACAAAGCTAGCATTAATCCCAAAAAACAAAATAATAAATGTTGGAGAGGTTATGGACAGACTGGGACACTTAAACACTGCTGGTGGGAATGTAAAATGGTACGACCACTTTGAAAATCAATTTGGCACTTCCTTAAAAAGCTAGAACTACCATACTATCCAGCAATCCCATTCCTTGGAATATATCCTAGAGAAATAAGAGCACTTATACAAATAGATATATGCACACCCGTGTTCATTGCAGCACTGCTCACAATAGCAAAAAGATGGAAACAACCTAGGTGCTCATCGACGGATGAATGGATAAACAAATTATGGTGTGTTCACACAACGGAATGCTTCGCAACAATAAAAAACAACGATGAATCCACAAAACATCTCATAACATGGATGAATCTGGAAGGCATTATGCTGAGTGAAATCAGTCAGTCACAAAAGGACAAATACTGTATGAGACCACTATTATAAAAACTCAAGAAAAAGTTTTAACACAGAAGAAAACATTCTGTGATGGTTACAATGATGGGGAGGGAGGGAGAGGGGTATTCACTAACTAGATTAAAAAAAAAAACTAGATAGCAGACAAGAATTATCTCAGGTGAGGGAAGGACAACACACAATACAGGGGAAGTCAGCAACTGGACTAAACCAAAAGCTAAGATGTTTCCTGAATACAAGCAAATACCTGGAGGGACAGAGTAGCAGGGGCGGGGCTCTGGGGACCATGGTTTCAGAGGACTTCTAGGTCAACTGGTATAACAAAGTTTATTAAGAAAATGTTCTGCATCCCACTTTGGTGAGTGGCCTCTGAGGTCTTGAAAGCTGCTTTCTAGCAGCCATCTAAGATGCATCAATCGTTCCCAACCCACCTGGAACAAAGCAGAATGAAGAACACCAAAGACACAGGAAAATATGAGCCCAAGAGACAGAAAGAGCCACGTAAATCAGAAACTCCATCAGTCTGAGACCAGAAGAACTAGATACTGCCCAGCTACCACCAATGACCACCCTGACAGGGAACACAACAGAGAGTCCCTGAATGAGCAGGAGAAAAGTAGGGTGCAGAACTCAAGTTCTAGTAAAAAGACCAGACTTAATGGTCTGACTGAGACTGGAGGGACCCCAGAAGACATGGCCCCCATACTCTCTGTTAGCCCAAAACTAAAACCATTCCCAAAGCCAACTCTTCAGACATAGACTGGACTGTAAGGCATAAAATGATACTCATGAAGACTGTGCTTCTTAGCTCAAGTATATACATGAGGTTAAATGAAATGGGCAGCTCCTGTCCAGAGGTAAGATGAGAAGGAAGAAATGAACAGAAGCTGGCTGAATGGACACGGAAAATCCAGGGTGAAAAGGAGGACTGTGCTGTCACATTATAGTAAGAGCAAGTAGGGTCACATAACAATGTGTGCGTAAATTTCTGTATGAAAAACTAACTTGAACTGTAAACTTTTGCTGAAAGCACAATAAAAATAAATTTAAAAAGTTTGGCAGTTCAGATTCACCCAATGCCTCCACACTCGACAGAGACCTGGTGATCTGCTCCTGTAAGGATTAACCAAGAACAACAACAACAAAAAAAACCCAAGCCCATTGCCATCGAGTTGATTCCAACTCACAGAGGCCCTACAGAACGGAGTAGAACTGCCCCATAGGGTTTCCAAGGAGCATACAGTGGATTTGAACTGCTGACCTTTTGATTAACAGTGAGCTCTCAACCACAACACCACCAGGGCACCTAGAAAACCCTATATATAGGTCTATTCTATTCTGTCAAGTGAGGTTGCTGAGTCGGAATCAACTTGATGGCACCTAACAACAACAATAACATATCTTGTAACACCCTGTCAAGATAAGAACTACTGTTACTTCCATTTGCAGATATGGAAATAGAGGGTCACAGAGGTTAAGTATATTTCCTTTGATTTCATAGTTCACCACCCAAGTAGCATGACTGCGATGTTGCACCCTGACACATTACCCTACACTGCAGCCCACTGAAAGAATGGCAGGAAACTGAACTGGTTGTCAGGGCCCATCATAACCCCCGTCTGCCACTAACACACTGTGTGAGCATAAATAAGTACTTAACATTTATGCCCTTTGATTTTCTTATTTCAAATCCAAGGCCCTAGAAAAAGATGATTTCTCAGTTTCCATCTAATCCTAGTTTATAAGCTTATGACAGCTTTTAGCTACTTGCTGCCTGGAAAGGTTGAAATTTCTGACTTATTTGGGCTTTTTACTTGCCCTCCTGCTGGCCCGTTGGACCCTGGTGTATAAAATCCCACCATTAGCTCCTTATTCCTTAAGATTAAGGCATGGTGGCTTAAGAAATAGTACCTTGCATGTGACGTAGCTTTTGGATTCAAGTTGCTCACAGTCTAGGCAGAGGAGACAAAGAGATAAATAAGTAGACATATCCCAAGGTGTTAGGTGCTATACTGTGGAGAAGTGACATTTGGACTGTGGAGCAATGATATTTGGAACAGTGGGCAAAGGTGAGGGCTCTGGAGACAAGGAGTGCTGGGTTTAAGACCCTCTCATCCTCAGTCTTCTCATCTATAAAATGGGACGATCACAAGACGTGGGGTTGCTATGAGCATAAATGAGATACTGTACCTAAAACAGAGTGAGACCCTGTGTAATAGTGATTATCCCTGCCCATAACAATTATTATGTTATTAAGGAATTGGACTTTCTCCTGAAATCAAAGAGAAAGGAGGAAACAAAGGCTCAGAAAGGATAAATTAAGTTGCTCAAGGTCAAACAGCTACAAGGATTTCAAAAACAACACACAGCAGTATAGCACTGAATGGGAGATTTGACTAAATGCTTTCTAATATTCATGAAACTCTAAACTTCTCTGACCTTGTCAAATGAGCTGTGTCCTTCATCTTTTTTTGAGATCCCCATCTCCCATCATCATATATAACTAGAAATTGGCAAGAGCTATAAGCCCCTACTGTCTTGTGTCATGGGGGAAGGGTTCCTCAACAAGATTGATCTCTCCATATTTCTTTAGGATACAGATTGTTCCCACAGGAAATATGACTGCCCAGAAATGAAGCTGTATTTGGCACTATCTTCACTTCTGTATTATCTTCTATTCCTCACTGGAGTCATCTCTGGCACTCTCTGGAATTCCACTTACGTGACTTTTTCTTTTATTTGCTCCCTCTCAAAGTAGTTAAATAACTAGCAATGTTTGACATCTACATGACTCTCCATTAGTGGTTCTCATTTGGGGATGCCTTTGCTCCCACTCCACAGGACATCAGGAAACCCTGGTGACATAGTGGTTAAGAGCTATGGCTGCTAACCAAAAGGTCGGTAGTTCAAATCCACCAGGTGCTCCTTGGAAATCGTGTGGGGCAGTTCTACTCTGTCCTATAGGGTCACAATGAGTCAGAATCAACTCAGTGGCAATGGGTTTGGTTTTGGTCTTGGTATAAGACATCAATATGCAACAATGGGCTTAAGGACAACAATTGCGAGGATGGTGTGGGGCTGGGTAGTGTTTCATTCTTTTGTACATAGGGTTGCTATGAGTCAGAACCAACTTGACAGCACCTAACAACAACAACACAGGACATCTGGCAATGCCTAGAGACATTTTTGCTTGTTACAGTGGGGGAGAGGTGCTGGCATTTAGGGTGAAGAGGATGCTGCTAAATATACTACAATATGAAGAACATCCCCAACAACAAAGAACTCTCTGGCCCAAAACGTGAATAGTGCCAAAATCATGAAATTCCTCAACTTTCACATCAACTTGCCCATTTGATTCTTATTACACCATTGGGATGAAAGCCAGATCAATATCCACGTTCGATACCACCCGAAGCTCTCCTGAGAAAAAGAAGAAATAGATAGATAGCCCCACTGTTAAGGTGAGAAAACCTAAACCCCAGGAAGTAAAGTGAATAACCCAAGGCCACAAGGTGAGCTACCGGCAACATCAAGACTGGGAATTTCCTGACTTCTAGAGCTGCCTCGTTGTCAGCATGTTTTTAAGAAACATGATCTAAAGTTTCCCTCCTCTATCTGGTAAGAGAAGTAGGAAACCATAAAACCCAGAGTAGTAAATAAATGTCTCCTCTTAAGTAATCACAGAATGTTAGCTTGGGAGAGATTCTTAGAGGTCACTTAATTCAATTCCATCGTTTTTGAGATGGGAAGAAAATCGAAGCCCACGCCACAAGGTAGATGCAGTTGTAGACCATCATATGCCAAAGACTACTTCCTGTCTGTCCACCCGTAAAGTGGCCTGTTGGTGGCTACTGCACTGGGGAAAGTATTTGAAACCTCAGAGCAGTCTGTACAGTGGTGTTATATGACAAAAACCCAGAAAAAGCTATACAGAAACTAAATCCAGGCATTGAACCAGGGCAGATTGGCCAGATGCTGGGGGCTTCAGAGGGATGGTAGGGACAAAGAAGGCCTGAAGGAGATAGCAAATTAGGAGGAAATGAAGGTGAGGTGAGCATTTAAAAAAAAAGTCGGGAACGAGAAAGAGAAAGTAGACAAGAAAAATACAAATTTCCTTTGTGTTTTAGGATTCCCATGTACATTAAGTCTCTTGAAGCCTTAGAAAAGAGAATCTGTCACACACACTAAACTTCAACTGCACTTTTAAGAAAATCTTTATCATTATTTTCTAACTATAATTGTAATTGTTGTCGTTAGGTGCCGTCGAGTCAGTTCCGACTCATAGCAACCCTATGCACAACAGAACGAAACACTACCCAGTCCTGTGCCGTCTTTACAATCATTGTTACGCTTGAGCTCATTGTTGCAGCCACTGTGTCAATCCACCTCGTTTACGAGGAAGAGGAAGACCCTGTACTCTGCCAAGCATGATGTCCTTCTCCAGGGACTGATCCCTCCTGACAACATGCCCAAAGTATGTAAGACACAGTCTCACTATCCTTGCCTCTAAGGAGCATTCGGGCTGCACTTCTTCCAAGATAGATTTGTTCGTTCTTTTGGCAGTCCATGGTATATTCAATATTCTTTGCCAACACCACAATTCAAAGGTGTCAATTCTTCTTTGGTGGGTCTTTGATCTTCATTAGTAAGTGCTTCAAGTCCTCTTCACTTTCAGCAAGCAAGGTTGTGTCATCTGCATAACGCAGGTTGTTAATGAGTCTTCCTTCAATCCTGATGCCCAGTTCTTCTTCATACAGTCCAGCTTCTTATATTATCTGCTTGGCATACAGACTGAATAGGTATGAATCTAGAAAAACTGGAATAATTGTAATATGTACTTATTTTAAAATGAGTACTACAGAAAAATATAAAGCTTGAGATTTTCCCCTTTTCCCACCCTCCCCTTGAGATAGCCATTATTAGAGGCTTAGTCTATACACTGAGTTTACATTCTAGTCTATATTCTATAGTATAAGCTATTATTTCAGTTAAAAATTTTTTTCTTACAAAAACTGTATCCATACAAAATGTACTGGCTTGATTTTTCACTTGGAATGCATAGTGGGCATATTTTCACATTAGTGCACACAGGGGTACCTCATTCTTTTTTTCCTGTCTACACAGTATTCAAGAGGCACTGGTGGCTCAGTGTTAAAAGTCTTGTTTTCCATGTGGGAGACCCAAGTTCAATTCCCAGTCAATGCACCTCATTTGCAGGCACCACCTGCCTGTCAGTGGAGGCTTGCATGTTGCCATGATGGTGAACACGTTTCAGTGAAGTTTACAGACAGAGTAGGAGGAAAAGCCTGGCAATTTACTTCCAAAAATCAGCCAACCACATGAGATACCACCTCACTCCTATTAGAATAACAATGATAAAAAAAAAAAAAAAAAACCACACAGAAAATAACAGCTATTGACAAGGTTGTGGAAAACTGAAACCCCTATCCTTTGCTGGTGGAAATGTAAAATGGTACAGCCACTGTGAAAAACATTCTGGCAGTTGCTCAAAAAGCTAAACATCAAAGTACCATATGACCCGGCAATCCCAAGGCTGGGTATATACCTAGACGAAGTAAAGGCAGGAACGCAAACAGAAACTGTACACCAATGTTCATTGCAGCATTTTTCATGATAACCAAATGGTGGAAATGTCCATGAAGAGATGAATAGATAAACAAAATGTAGTATAAATGCACAATAGAATATTACTCAGCCATAAAGAGAAATGAAGTCCTAATGCATGTCACAACACGAATAAACCTTAAAAACATCATGCTGAGTGAAACCAGTCAAAAAGAACAAATACTGTATGATCTCACTTAAATAAGCAAATACATAGACACTAAAGGTTATTAGTGGTTACTAGAGGTGGGAGGGAAGGGGAAAGGGAGAGTTTTGGCTTAGGAGGCACTGAGTTTATGTTAATGGTGGTGAAATGATTTGAAATATGACAGCAAGAATGGTTGTACAACTTGAAGGATGTAACCAATGTCACTGAATTGTACATGTAGAAATTGTTTAGTTGACATATGTTTTATGTATATTTTCACCACAATTTAAAAAAATGAAAAAAGCCTTGCAGATCACACATACACAAAAAAATATCCAGTGAAAACCCTATGGACCACAACAGTCTAATCCACAACCGACAGTGGGGATGGTGCAGAACTGGGTAGCGTTTCATTCCACTGTGCACAGGGCAGCCCTGAGTTGAGGACCAACTTGACTGCAGCAAACAACAACATAGTAATCTACTATTAGGATATACCATAATGCACTAATGACAAATATGTGTTTTCATTTCTGTGAGTGCTTCCATATAACAAATTGCTAGAAGTAGAATTGCTAGATTGAAAGATATACACTTTAAAATTTTGATATCCAAATTGCCCTCAATAACATCAATCAATTTAAACTCCTGTTAAAAGGACATTTTAAATTAGTAGACACCTCCTCCACGAAGTTTTCCCTGATTCCTCCAGCAGGAAATAAGCCCTCACTCCCAGAACATTTCCACCTCTTGTTCATCTACTCCTTCCGATCTTCTCTCTCCTCAGGGGTGGCCTCACATTTGAGTTGATGTTTATTATTCTCCGGGTGTCAGCACCTGGAATGGGAAGGTTGGGTGAGAAGAAAATGAGTGTGAAGTGAGGATTCCAGAGTTTCATGAGCTGCTTCCATTCCTTGCTTTTTCTGCTGATCTCACCTGAACAGGTTCTGCCAAACACACTTCTTGCCTGGCTGTGCCAAACAGTGAGAAATGAATTACTAAGGATAGCTAATTAGAAGATCAAACAACCCATAGAATAGAGTAATTCAGACCTTCTGGAGATGTTTCACTGCTCTCAATGTCCTAAATAAATCATGGGCCTTCTAGGGATGGTCCTTTGTGCTTTGTCCTGAAAATCAGAGCAAAGTGTCAATTTTCTCTCTTAAGATGAAAGCTCTGAGCTGAAACAACAATCAAAAGTTAGGTCTGGAATAAGAGATCATCTGTATCCAATTGCTTACCGAGGACAGAGAGGCCCCAGGCCAGTCTTCCTGAAAGCCTGTTCCCTGGAGCCCTAGAACCATGATATGCTTTAGAGAATAAAAGGCCAGCTTAAATAAGTTGGCAAACACCACACACTTCATTCTCCTCTTAGGGATTCACAAAGTACAGTCTCTGAAGAGGCTTTAAAAAAATCCCTGCTGCTAAGAAACCTGTTTAACATATTAATATGCCAGGTTACTCACTTTGGGAAAAATGGCACAACCAAGCTTCACTTCCATCCTGCTTATCCCATCCTTTCAAGGCTCTGCTCAAGATATGGGGTGATTTAGGAATCATGTAAAGCCACCTTCTGGACTGTAAAGCCTGATACTAATGTAAAGGACTACTATAGCAGGAGCATCAATACACAGATGTGAAATCAACACTCAAGAACTATTAACACCTACTAGGTGTCCAGCAGGAGCCCTGGTGGTGCAGTGGTTAACTATTCGGCTGCTAAGTGAAAGGTTGGCAGTTCAAACCCACCAGCTGCTCCGTGGGAGAAAGATGTGGCAATCTGCTTTTGTAAAGATTACAGCCTTGGAAACCTTTTGAGGCAATACTACTCTGCCCTATTGGGTCACCATGAGTCAGAATCCAGCACTAGGAACACAACGGTCAGCAAGCAACAAGACCCTATCCTCTGGTCTAGTTTCCAGGATCATGTGATGGTTAATGTTATGTGTCAACTTGGCTAGGCGATGATTCTCAGTGCTTTGGCAGACAATGGATTGGTTGTTCTTCCATAATGTCATATAATGTAATTGCCATCCATGATGTGATCTGATGTGATGAACCAATCAGTTGAAAGAGAACTTCCCTTGGGGGTGTGCCCTGCCTCCAATATATAAATGGACATTCTGGTAAAGCTCGTGACCTTACGCTCCTGGGATATAAGCCTGCAGAAGTCTCCAGCCCACACCTGACACATGGATTTTGGACTTGCCAGCCCCCAGAACTATGTGAGCCATTTTACGGAAGTAAATCTCTAGATAGATAGATTAGATAGATAGATGATAGATAGATAGACAGAAAGATAGAAAGAAAGAAAGATAAACATATATATACCAGTGGTTTTCCTCCTCTAGAGAACTCAGACTAGAACAGTCTAATCTTCATACCTGCTATCCTTGCTCCTACCCATAGCCAGACTTCCTCAGCGTTTGAGGGAGTTGGAAGGATGCTCTTTGCTGAGGAAAGAACTGGGAGCTCCCCACAAAGAAAAAAAAGAAGGTTCTCCTGTACTCTTTGAGTTGGGACTCGATAGAAAGTTTATGCAAAGACAAGGTTAGTTCTATTGGCATTTCAATGTGAACAAGACACAGAAACTATGGGCACTTTGCCAGATTCTTCTTATCTGTGAAATTATATAAAAACACAAACCTCCAAAGCCCAGTTATTGACGTTATTTTATTGTTACAACAACCAGTACTATATGGAATGTTTCTGAAATTTGTCCCGGGATGCTGTTAATGTATCAGAGCCGTTAGTATGAAGGTAGAATTCACCGTATCTCCCTCTTAGAGTTGGAGCACAAAAGTAAGAGCTAAGACAAACTCTTAATGGCTTGTGTACAAAAAGGAATGAGCTTTTACATATTACTAGTGGAAGCATAACTTTCATAAGAGACCCTGGGCAAAGCAAATAATTAACGTGCTTGACAGCTACCCAAAAATCCTGGAGGTTCAAATCTACCCAGAGGCAACTTAAAAGGAAGGCCTGACAATCTACTTCCAAAAAATCACCCATTGAACACTGGATGGTACACAGCTCTACTCTGACATACATGGGGTCACCATGAGTTGGAGTTGACATGATGCCAATCAGTTTTTTTTTTTAAACTTTCGAATATTATTTTTACAATCTCTTTAGAGAGAAATTTGCCAATATCAATGAAATTTTAAAAGCACATGCCATTTGACCCAGTAGTTCATTCTTTAACTCATCCAGCAAGTATTTATTGAGCAGACTGGAGGTGCTGAAGACACAGCAGCAAAGAAAAAAAAGTCTCTTCCTTCACGACACATTCTTGGAGAAAAGACATACAGTAAACAACAACAAAAAAAAAGGTAAATATATAATAATTTGAGTAATGATAAATGGCAGTCAGAAAAATAAATTATGTAGGTTAAAGGGAAGAAAGAGTTCTAAAGTGGGATGATTGCAGCCAGGGAAGGTCTACCTGATCAAGTAAAAACTGAGCAGATCCCTGAAAGAAAAGTGGGAGTAAGCAATGTAATACCTGGGGAGAGTATTCCAGGTAAAAGAACAGTACATGCTCCGAGATAGCAAATTACTTGACATTTTAAAAAATAGGAATGCGGCCAACATGGACAGAGGAAAGTGAGCAAGGCAGGAGAGATCAGAGAGGTGGCAGGATCCAGCTCACATAGGAATCAGATTATACAGGGCCTTCTAGGCCAGAATAGGAACCTTGATTTTTATGCAGAGGGAGATAAAAATCACTGGAAAGTTTGCAGAAGATTGCATGATGTAATGTTTTAAGGACTATTGTGGCTTCTTATGTGGTGAACAGATTGCAGGGAATAAGGCAGAAACAGGAGGCCACTGCAATAATCTAGGGGAGATATGATGGTGGTCTGAATCAGAGTGGTAGCCATGGAGCTGAGGGTGTGAGTGGGGAAAGGATTTGCCAAATAAATTTACTGATAATTTGAATGTGAGGCATGAGAGAAAGAGAGGAAACAAGGATGACTACAGGATTTTGGTATGAGCTACTGAAGAGATTGGAATTTCCATTTACTAAGATGTGGAAATCTTCAAAAGGAGAAGGTTTTGAGGATGGATACAGGCAAATTAAGTGTTTGATTTTAGATCTGTTGACTTTGAGAAGTCTTTTAGGCATCCAAAAATGGAGATATTAAGTACAGATGAATACACAGATCTGGAATCAGGGCTAAAGTCAGTCTAGGAAACATTTGGGAGTTATATCTAAATAGAACAGAGAAGAGGACCAAGTTCCAGGAATTAATTTACCATACATAAAGGAACATGTGAGAAATGACATCTATACAAGAACATTTATAGGAGCATTATCATGTAAAAGATTTAAAGCAACAAAAATCCATTTAACGTGAACTGCAGTAGTAAATTATAGCCTGACCAGCAAATAGAGATTTGTGCTCACACTTCCAGACGCTGCCAGGCCCACTTGTAAACAGGTGGTGAGTGTTCCAGTGCAGCCAGGCTAGCACAATTGCCCCACCTGCCTAGACATATCAAAACAAAATAAAACAAGACAAAAAACAGGATAAAGCAAACAAACATACAGTCAATAAACAAATATAATGACACCTTAATACCTTGGAGATAACAAACTATATCAAGTCACATAAAGAAGGACAAGATGGCTCAAGCAAGTGACCAAAAAAAAAGGGCCAGAAAACCTTCCCGAGGAAGAAATGTTAATGGAACTACCTGACAAGAAATTCAAAAGACTTATATTTAGAACACTTTAAGAGGTCAAGGAAAACAGATAAAACCATGGAAAACAAAGACAAAACTCTAGAAAAATTAGGGAAAACAATACAAGAACAAAATAAATAGACAATTAGAAACCATACAAAAACAACAACTAGGAAACCAGAGGATTAACAATAAATTTTCAGAAAGAGATTAACTCAATGGAAGAATATAGGAGTAGAATTATATCAATGGAAGACAGGGTAAGCAAAACAGAGGATAAATCCCTTGACACTGATTTCTTTAAGGAACATTCAGAAAAAAGAATTAAGAAAGACTAAGAGCTATGTGGGACACTAGCAAGAAGAAAAACTTACATGTGATAGGAATCCCAGAATAAAAGGCAAAAAAAACACAGAGAAAATTTTTGAAGATTTTCTGGAAGAAAACTTCCCTGGTATCATGAAAGATAAGAAGATATTCATCCAAGAAGCTCAGTGAACCCCATACAGCATAGACCCCAAAAGAAAGTCACCAAGATATATCATAAACTTTTCAAAACCAAAGACGAAAAAAGAATCCTGAGAGCAGCTCAAAAAAAAACAAACTGTTACTTACAAAGGGGAACTAAAAAGACTCAGCTCTGATTTCTCAGCAGAAAACATGTTTGCAAGAAAGCAATGTCATGATATATAAATCCCTGAAAGAAAAAAAATTGCCAACCAAGAATTATACATCCTGCAAAATTGTACCTCATATACAATGGTGAAACAAAGACATTTCCACATAAATAGAAATAAAAGGAATTTGTAAAAACCAGACCAAACTTACAAGAAATATTAAAGGGAGTCCTTCAGACAGAGAACCAACAACAACAAACAACAACCTGAAATTAAAGTACATGACAACATCACCTAGATATCAATAGAGAAAAGAATTCTCAAAAATAAAACAAAGCAATGAGACTGAAAACAGGAAACCAGAGATGCCAATCTGTAAATAATGAAAACTTCAAAATAAAAGTGGGTAATAAATGGTGTAGCTACAGAACTTCCATATGGAGAGGAAGTCAAAGTGATATCAAGATAAAACAAACTGTTTTAAACTTAGGAAGATAAAGGTAAATCTCAGGGTAACCACAAGAACATTAATAAACCTACTCACCAAAATAAAAAAGAAGAAAACCATAAAGACTCAGTAAACACAAAATGAACAAAGAAAATCCACAAACAAAAAGATCTCAGTACAGAAAAATAAGTGGAACAAAGGAACCGTCAATACCACAAAAAAAAAGGCACACAAAATCGATAAACACACTGAATGTAAATGGATTAAATGTACCAGTCAAGAGACAGTAACAGATGCATAAAAAAACATGATCCATCAGTATGTTGCCTACCACAGACACACCTTAGACACAAAGATAAAAACAAGCTAAAAATCAAAGGATGGAAAAAATTATATCAAGCAAACAGTCAACTCAAAAGGAGTGGATATATTAATCTCTGATAAAACAGACTTTAATGCAAAATTCAACATAAGAGACAAGGAGGAGCACTACATAATATTAAAGGTCAATCCACCAAGATGACATAACCATAATAAATATTTATATACCCACTGGCAGAGTTCCAAAATATATAAAACAAACTCTAACAGTATTGAAAAGAGAAACAGACGACTACACAATAGTGGTAGAAGACTTTAACATACCACTTTCGATGAAGGACAGAACAATCAGAAAGAAACTCAAGCAAACAGAAGAAGAGTATTTTATCCTTTTGCTCTTTTTTCTATTTGCTTGAGTTGTAGGTATAAGGTATTGATTTTCACACTTTGTTCTTTTGATGTGTGCATTTATTGCCATATATTGACCCTGAACACTGCTCTCGCTGTGTCCCAAAGGCTTTGGTGTGATATGTTTTCATTCTCATTTGATTCTAAGAATTAGAAATGTGAGAGACTGTTTATACAAAGAAAACTACAAAGCCCTACTGCAAGAAACCCAAAGAGGCCAACATAAATGGAAAAATATACCATGCTCATGGATAGGAAGATTGAACATTGCGAAAATGTCAATACTACCTAAAGCCATCTATAAATAAAATACAATCTCAATCCAAATTCCAATACTCTTTAATGAGATGGAAAAACTAACCACCAACTTTACATGGAAAAGAAAGAGGCCCCAGATAAGCAAAGCATTATTGAAGAAGAGCAAAGGAGGAGCCCTTACACTCCCCAATCTCAGAATCTACTATACAGCCACGGTAGTCAAACGGCCTGGTACTGGTACAACAACAGACACACAGACTAATGAAACAGGAATGAGAACTCAGAAGTAAATCCATCTACCTATGGACTGCTGATCTTCAATAAAGGATGGTGCTGGCAAAACTGGATATCCATTTGCAGAAAAACAAAACAAGGTCCATACCTCACACCACACACAAAAAGTAACTTGAAATGGATCAAAGACCTAAGTGTGAAACTTAAAACTATAAAGATCATAGAAGAAAAAACAGAGACAACACTAAGGGCCCTAATATATGGCATAAACAGAAAATGAAAAATAACTGAAAATAGCAGAAGATAAACTAGATAACCGGGATTCCTAAAAATTAAACATTTATGTTCATCAAAAGACTTCACCAAAAGAATAAAAAGAGAACCTACAGTCTGAAAAAAAAATTCTGGCTATGACATATGCAACAAGGATCTAATCTCTAAAATTTATACAAAATTTCAACACCTCAATAATGACAATGACACCTTGCTAATGTCAGATGGATCCTGGCTGAAAGCAGAGAATACCAGAAAGATGTTTACCTGTGTTTTGCTAACTATGCTAAAGTGTTCTACTGTACGGATTATAACAAATTATGGATAACACTGCAGAGAATGGAAATTCCGGAACACTTAACTCATGAGAAATTTGTATATGGATCAAAAGGCAGTTGTTCAAACAGAACAAGGGGATACTGCATGGTTTAAAGTCAGGAAAGGTGTGCGTAAGGGTTGTATCCTTTCATCCTACCTATTCAATCTGTATGCTGAGCAAACAATCCTAGAAGCTGGACCACATGAAGATGAAGGGGGCATCAGGACTGGAGGAAGACTCATTAAGGACCTACGTTATGCAGATGACACAACCTTGCTTGCTGAAAGTGAAGAGGACTTGAAGCACTTACTAATGAATATAAAATAAGCTTCAAAAGATCTCTTTAAAGTGTTAAAATGCAAAGATGTTGCCTTGAGAACTAAGGTGCTCCTGACTCATGCCACAGTGTTTTCATATGCACGTGAAACCTGGACAATGAATAAGGAAGAAGAACTGATGCCTTTGAATTGTGCTGTTGGTGAAGAATATTGACTATATCACAGACTGCCAAAAGAAAGAACAAATCTGAGTCTCACATACATTGGACATGTTGTCAGGAGGGGTCAGTCCTTGAAGAAGGACATCAAGCTTGGCAAAGTAGAGGGTCAGCAAAATAGAGGAAGACCCTCAACAAGATAGACTGACACAGTGCCTACAACAATGGGCTCAAGCCTAGCAAGAATTGTGAGGATGGCGCAGGACCTAGCAGTGTTTTGTTCTGTTGTGTATGGAGTCTCTGTGAGTCGGAACGGACTTGATGGCATCTAACAACAACAAAAAGACAAACAACCCAATTAAAAAACAGGTAAAGGACGTGAACAGACACTTCACCAAAGAACCATTCAGATGGCTAAAAAACACATGAAGAGATGCTTGTGGTCATTACCATTAGAGAGATGGAAATCAATACTGCAATGAGGTACCATCTTGCCTGGCAATAATGGCACTGACCAAGAAAAAAAAGAACAGCAAATGCTGGTGAGGTTGTGGGGAGACTGGCACTCTTATACACTCCTGGTGGGAATGTAAGATGGTACAACCATGACAGAAAATGGTATGGTGCTTCCTTAAAAAGCCAGAACTACAAATACCATATGATTCAGCAATACCACTCCTAGGTATATATCCAAGAGAAATAAGAGCCATCAAACAAATGGACATATGCACAACTGTGTTCACTGCAGCATTATCCACCACAGCAAAAAGATGGAAACAACCTAGGTGCCCATCAACAGATGAACGGGTAAACAAACTGTGGTACATACACACAATGAAATACTACACGACCATGAAGAATAATGATGAATTCGTGAAACATCTCACAACATGGCTGAATCTGGAGGACATTAAGCTAGATGAAATAAGTCAATTATAAAAGGACAAATATTGTATGAGACCACTATTCTAGTCAAGAAAAGTTTTACATACATTTTTTTTAATTTCATATTTTAATTTTTCTAAAGAATCTTTTTTTTTTCAATTGTACTGGGTTTTTGGGTTAGATGAAGGTTTACAGAGCAAATCAGCTTCTCATTAAACAATTAATTCACATACCATTTTGTGACATTGGTTGCCTACTCCACAACATGTCAACACTCTCTCCTTCTCAACCTTAGATTCTCCATTACCAGCTTTCCTGTCCTCTCCCGCCCTCTCATCCTTGCCCTTGGGCTGCTGCGCCCATTCAGTCTCATTTTGTTTTTGCTTTTGGGCATATGTTGTCCTTGTGGTCTCATGCAGACGATTGTTCTAAGGAACACTTTCCTCACATGTGTTTATCTATTTATAGGCCTGTTTTTAATTTGGCTGAAAGGTGATACCCAGGAACGGCTTTAGTTCCAAGTTAGAAGGGTATCTAAGGGTCATAACCTTGGGGGCTCCTCCATTCTCTCTGAAACCAGTAAATTTGGTCTTTATTTATGGACTTGAATTTTGTTCTACATTTTTTTCCACTCTAACTGGGACCTTCTATTGTGATCCTGGTCAGAGTGGCCAGTAGTGGTAGCTAGGCACCATCTAGTTCTTCTGGTATCAGAGTAATGGAAGCTGTGGTTCCTGTGGTCCATCAGCACTTTGGACGAAGTGTTTCCTTGAGTCTTCAGTTTTCTTCACTCTCCTTTTCTCTGGATGGAAAGAGACCAATAGTTGTATCTTAGATGACCTCTGACAAGCTTTTAAGGCCCTGGATGCTACTCACCAAAGTAGAATGTAGAATATTTCCTTTATCAGCTATGTTATGTCAATTGAGCTAGATGTTCCCCAAGACCATGGTCGCCATATCCCTCAGCCCAATAATTCAGTTTCTCAGGGAGTTTGGAAATGTCCATAGAGCTTCCATGACCTTACCTTGGACAAGTTGTGCTGGCTTCCCCAGTATTATGCACTGTCTTACCTTTCACCAAAGTTACCACTTGTCTATTATCTATTTAATGTTTTTCCCTCCCCATCACTCCCCTCCCTCCTGAACATCAAAGATTGTTTCTTTTTGTGTGTAAACCTTTCCATGAGTTTTTATAGTAGTGGCCTCATACAATATTTGTCCTTCTGTGATTGACTTATTTCTCTCAGCGTAATGCCTTCCAGATTCATCCATGTTGTGAGATGCTTCATAGATTCTTCATTGTTCTTTATCATTGCGTAGTATTCCATTGTGTGTATGTACCATAGCTTGTTTATCCATTCATCTGTTGATGGACATCTAGGTTGCTTCCATTCTTTTGCTAATGTGAATATGCTGCAATGAACATGAGTGGGCATGTCTATTTGCATGGCAGCTCTTATTATTCTAGTATATATTCCTAGGAGTGAGAATGCTGGATCACATGATATTTCTATTTCTAGCTTTTTAAGGAAATACCATACCATTTTCCAAAATGGCTGAATCATTTTGCATTCCTACCAGCAGTGTATGAGAGTTCCAATCTCCCCTCAGCCTCTCCAAGAGTTGTTATTTTCTGTTTTTTTTAATTCGTGCCAGTAATTTTGGGGTGAGATGGTATCTCATTGTGGTTTTGATTTGAATTTCCCCAGTGGCTACTGATCAAGAGCATTTCCTCATGCATCTGTTAGCCACTTGAATGTCTTCTTTGGTGAAGTGTCTGTTCATGTCCTTTGCCCATTTCTTAATTGGATTATTTGGCTTTTTTGTTATACAGGTATTGGATTTTCCTGTGGATTTTAGACATTAGAACTTTTTCAGGTTTGTAACAGCCAGAAATGTTTTCCCAGTCTGTAAGTTGTCTTTTTATTCTTTTGATGAAGTCTTTTGATGAAGATAAGTGTTTAATTTTTAGAAGATCCCAGTTATGTAGCTTATCTTCTGGACCGAGTATGTTGTTAGTTATGGTTTGTATCCTGTTAATGTCATGCATTAGATCTGCTAGCATTGATCCTACTTTTTCTTCTATGATCTTTATATTTTTGGTTTTATATTTAGGCCTTTGATCCATTTTGAATTAGTTTTTGTACATGGTGTAAGGTATGGGTTCTGTTTCATTTTTTTGCAGATGGACATCCAGTTTTGCCAGCACCATTTGTTAAAAAGACTGCCTTTTCTCCATTTGGTGGACTTTGGGCCCCTGTCAAAGATCAGGTGACCGTAGGTGGATGGATTTACACCTGGGTTCTCAATTTTGTTCCACTGGTCAATGTGTCTGTCATTGTACCAGTGCCAGGCTGTTTTGACTACCATAGCTGTATAGTAGGTTCTGAGGTCAGGTAATACGAGTCTTCCTACTTTATTCTTCTTCTTCAATAGTGCTTTACTTATCCAGGACCTCTTCCCTTTCCATATAAAGTTAATGATTAGTTTTTCCATCTCTTTAAAGAATGCTGTTGGTATTTGGATCAGCGTTTCTTGTATTTGTAGATTGCTTTGGGTAGAACTGACATTTTCACAATGTTGAGTCTTCCTATCCATGAGCACAGTATATTTTTCCATTTATGTAGTTCTCTTTTGGTTTCTTCCAGTAGTGTTTTGTAGTTTTCTCTGTATAGGTCTTTTACATCCCTGGTTAGATTTATTCCTAAGTATTTTATTTTTTTAGGGGCTATTATAAATGGACTCATTCAACTCATGGTGTTTTCCTGATTTCCTTTTCATCATTCTCTTTACTGGTATATAGGAATCCAACTGATCTTTTTTATGTTTATGTTATGTCCTGCTTCTCTGCTGAATCTTTCTATTAGTTCCAGTAGTTTTCTCATGGAATCTTTTGGGTTTTCTATGTATGGTATCATATCATCTACAATTAGGGACACTTTTACTTCTTTCTTACCGATTTGGATGCACTTGATTTCTTTTTCTTACCTTATTGCTATAGCTAGGACTTGCAACACAATGTTAAATAGGAGCGGTGATAAAGAGCATCCTTGTCTTGTTCCTGTTCTCAAGAGGAATATGTTCAGCCTTTCTCCATTAAGAATGTTTTTGGCTGTTGGTTTTGTGTAGCTGCCCTTTATTATGCTGAGGAATTTCCCATCTATTCCTATTTTATTGAGAGTTTTTATCAGGAACAGGTGTTGGACTTTGTCAAATGCCTTTTCTGTGTTGATTGAGATTATCATGGGGTTCTTTTATTTTTCTTCTTGTTTGGTGGATCGTGTTGATTGATTTTCTAATGCTGAACCATTCTTGCATACCTGATATGAATCTTACTTGGTCATAGTGTATTATTTTGTTGATATGATGCTGAATTCTACTGGCTAGAATTTTTTTGAGAATCATTGCATCTATATTCTTGAGAGATAGTAGCCTGTCATTTTTTTTTTTTTTTTTTTTTTTGTATCTTTGCCTGGTTTTTGTATCAGGGTTATGCTGGCTTCATAGAATGAATTCAGAAGTATCCCTTCCTTTTCTATGTTCTGAAATAGTTTGAGTAGTACTGGTGTAAGCTCTTCTATGAATGTTTGATAGAATTCTCCAGTGAAGCCATCTGGGCCAGGGCTTTTTTGTTGTTGTTGGGAGTTTCTTATTCAATCTCTTCTCTTGTTACAGACTTGTTCAGATTTTCAACATGAGTTTGTGTTAATTTGGGTGGGTAGTGTGTTTCTAGAAAATTGTGCATTGCCTCTAGTTTTTCAAATTTGTTGGACTATAGTTTTTCATAGTACTCTGTTATGATCCTTCTTATTTCAGTTGAGTCTGTTGCAATGTCCCTCATTTCATTTCTTATTTGGGTTATTTGTGTCCTCTTTTTTTGTTCTTTTGTCAGTCTGGCCAGTGGTTTGTCAATTTTGTTGATCCTTTCAAAGAACCAGTTTTTGTTTTTTTTTTTTACTGTTTTTCTATTCTGTTTCATTTATTTCTGCTATGATCTTTTTTATTTCTTTTTTTCTGGTGGCTGTGGGCTTCTTTTGCAGTTCTCTATTTGTTCAAGTTGTGTAGCTAATGTTTTGATTTTGTCCCCTTCTTCTTTTTTGGTGTGTGCATCTATTGCTATATATTGGCCTCTGAGCAGTCCCTTTGCTGTGTCCCAAAGGTTTTGTTATGATGTGTTTTTATTCTCATTTGACTCTAGGAATTTTTTTATTCCATTTTTGATTTCTTCTATTACCCAGTGGTTTTTAAGCAGGGTGTTATTCAGTTTCCATGTATTTGATTTTTTTCCTTGCTCATCCTGTTATTAATTTCTGCTTTGATGACATTGTGATCAGAAGATACTCTGTATTACCTCAATGTTTTGGATTTTGTTGAAGGTTGCTTTGTTGCCTATGCTGTGGTCTATTGTGGAGAACGTTCCCTGTGCGTTGGAAAAGAATGTGCACTTTCCAACTGCTGGGTGGAGTGTTCTATATATGTCTATGAGGTAAAGTTGGCTGACTGTGCCCTTTAGATCTTCTGTATCTTTGTTGAGATTCTTTCTAGATGTTCTCTTCTTTACTGAGAGTGGTGTGTTGAAATCTCCTACTATTTCTGTGGAACTGTCGATTTCTCTTTTTGGTACTGTTAGCGTTTGTTTTAAGTATTTTAGAGCCCTGTCATTGGGTGCCTAGATATTATGGTTATGTCATCATGATGGATCATCTCTTTAATCATTATATAATGTCCTTCTTTGTCTGTTACGGTGGATTTTGTTTTAAAGTCTATTTTATCTGAGATTAGTATTGCCATTCCTGTTCCTTTTTGGTAACTTTTTGCTTGATGTGTATTTTCCATCTTTTGATTTTTAAAAATAAATTTATGTCTTTGTTTCTAAGGTGTGTCTCTTCTACACAGCATATTGATGGGTCCTGTTTTTTTTTAATCCATTCTGCCATTCTTTGTCTCTTTATGGGTGCCTTTTGGCCGTTTATGTTCAGTGTAATTATTGATAGGTGTGAGTTTATTGCCGTCATTTTGTAATGCTTTTTTTTTGGAGTGCTGACATTTTCTTTGTTCCTCTTACTCTCCTGTGCTGAATTCCTTTTGTTTGTATAATTTTGTTTCATTTCTTTTGTTTTTACTGAAACTTTGTATTTTTCTCCTTTATTTTGATGAGTAGGTTTGTTAATTTTTTTGTGTGTGGTTACCTTAAATTTACCCTTACATTCCTAAGTTTGAATCAATATTTTATTACTTGGAATCACCTTAACTTCTTATCCAGTTGAAAATTCTATACCTACACCATTTATTCCCTCTTTTATTGTTCTGATGTTGTCATTTGCAGATTAACCTCTCTGGTTCCCTGTTGTAAATCTTTTACTTTTGATTTATCCTTGAGAATTCATTACCTAGGTTGGTATTCCATATGGGGCTTGGTTGAGTATTTTACCCCTCCATTTGACACTTAGGGTTACAGGATTGATGTTTGTCTCTGTTTTACTTAGTTTTTTGGGTCTTTGCTGTGAAGAGATGGCATGGTGCTTCTGTCTATAGCACGAGGTTGGCTCTGCCTCCCAGAAAGAAACATTTTTTGATGGCTACCAGGGATGGGAGTGGGAGCGAGGGAAAATAACTAACTAGAGAGTAGATATGTTTTAACTTTGGTGAAGGGAAAGGTAGTACACAATATGGGAGAAGTCAGCACAGCAAGACCAAGGAAAGGGAAGACAATGAGAGGTTCACAAGAATAAAAAGCAATGATGGTAAATACTATAACATACATATACAATCCTGCAACAACGGTAATAACAAACAACGATTTATGAGTAGATACATAGGTAGATATGTAGCTGAATAGGTGTAGGAGGGTTTATGGGAGTACACCCAAGTGCATATATAGGTTTGGCTGAGGATATTTTTACATACATATTTATCTGTGCTACAAGTATATTCATATATATAATAGAGCACTTAGGGGGCACAGTCATGGAAACATCCTAGAAATAACCAAATACCTCATGAGACTGAGTTACTGGGCTTGAAGGTTAAGGACCATAGTCTCAGAAGACATCTAGGTCAAATGGCATAATACAGGCCATAAGGACAGTGTTCTAAATTCTACTTGGTGAGTAGCATCTGGGCTCTTAAAAGCTTATGAGAAGCCATCTAAGATACAACCGTTGGTCTCTTTCCATCCAGAGCAAAGGAGAGTGAAGAAAACTGAAGACTCAAGGAAACAATTAGTCCAAAGGGCTAATGGACCACAGGAACCACAGCTTCCAATAGCCTGATAACAGAAGAACTAGATAGTGCCTAGCTACCACTACTGACCACTCCGACGAAGATGACAATAGAAGGTTCTGTTAGAGTGGGAAAAAATACAGAACAAAATTCAAGTTTAAAAAAAAAAAAAGATTTACTGGTCTCAAAGAGAATGGAGGAGCTCCCAAGACTATGGCCCTTAGACATGCTCCTAACTTGGAACTGAAGCCATTCCTGGAGGTCACCTTTCAGCTAAATTTTACAAAAGCCCATAAATAAACAATAATACATTTGAGGAAAGTGTTCCTCAGAACAATCATCTACATGAGACCACAAGGACAACATATGCCCAAAAGTAAAAACAAGAAGGCAGGAAGGGGCAGGAAAACCAGACAAATGGAAAAGGGGAACTCAGGGTGGCAATGGTGAGAGTACTGACATATTGTAAGGACTTCAATCAACGCCACGGAACAATCTGTGCATAAACTACTGAATAAGAAACTAATTTGCCCTGTAAACCTTCACCTATAACACAATAAAAAAAGAAAATCCTATGGATCACAGTTACACAGGATAGCCATGGGTTGGGGGTCGACTCAACGGCAGCTAACAACAAGAACAAAAACAACAAAATGCTTGGAACATTGTAAGCACCATGTGTTAGTTGCTGCTATTACTATCATTATTATTACTATTAATTATTAAAGCTTTGAAATGTCGAACCCCATATAAATTCTCTTAAATGAGAAATCATAATTGAAGCTATGTGAAAAGTTCATAGTCCTTACCTCAGAAAATATAAAATGGTATTTTCCTCAGAAGACCTTGCCGATGTTAGTTACTGTTGAGCTGATTCGACTCACAATGACCCCATGTATGTCAGAGTAGAACCGCTGTGACCTTTCAGAAGCATATCACCAGGCATGTCTTTTGAGGTGTCACTGGGTGAGTTTTAACCACCAACCTTTGGGCTATCAGTAGAGTGCTTATTTGTTTGCACCACCCAGGAATCCCTTAAACCAAAAAAGAAAAAAAAAAAAGCCTGTTGCTGTCGAGTCAATTCCGGCTCATAGAACCTTAATTCTTAGAAACATTCTCTGTCCTGGTTGGAAAACGTTCTGCTTTGTTTTTGGGTCTGGCCAGGGTGTAGGAGAGGCTACTAACTTGGTATTTTCCTTCCAGAGCCCCCAGAGGGGTCTTTGCCACCAGAGATTACTTGAAGTAGCCATTGGTTTTATGTGAAGCGTAATTCAAGTATTATAATAAAATTGTATGTGCTTGTTTAAAAAAAAAAAGTAAATTATGGGACAATCTTCTAATGGAATATAATCCATAAGTCTTTAAAATATGAGTGTCACCTTCTGCTAGCATATTTCTTTGTAGTTTTTGCTGCTAGTTGCTTTCCAGTCAATTTTGACTCATGGTGACCCCATGTGTGCAGAGTAGAACCATAGGGTTTTCAAAGCTGTGATCTTTCAAAAGCAGATTGCCAGACCTTTCCATTAGTACCCAGCACTTAACAACTAGCACTACTAGCGCTATACAGGATCACCTGCAAACGTCACACTTAAAGTTAAAAAACTAAATGCTTCTCCCCTAAGACTGGGAAAAAGGCATGGATGTCTGCTGTTACCACTCTTATTCAATATACAGTGTACTGGAAGTTCTAGCTACTGCAATAAGGTAACAAAAAGAAATAAAGGCATATAGTGTGGATACAAAGAAATAAAATTATCTCTATTTGCAGATGACATGATTGTCTATGTAGAAAATCCCAAGCAAACTATTAAATTAAAAAGTCTTAAAACTTTTCAGCAACAATAAGTGAGTTTAGCAAGGGCTCAATAAAAAAAATCAAAACACAAAAGTCTACTGTATTTCTATATACCAACAATGAACATATGGAAACTAAAAGTAAAAACACAATACCATTTATAACTATTCTAAAGAAAATGAAATGAGGAAATACTTAGGTATAAACTTAACAAAGCATGTGGAGTATCTGTATGCTAAAAATTTTAAAATTCTGATGAAAGAAATCAAAGAAAAACTCAATAAATGGAGAGCATACTCTGTTCATAGTGAATATTCAACAAAATAAAAATGTCATTTCTCCTCAAGTTGATCTACAGGCTTAATGCAAATTCTACCAAAACTCTATCAAGGATTTTGTAAATGCAGACAAGCTTATTCTTAAATTCATGTGGAAAGGTACAGTCCCTAATAGTTAAGATAGTCTTAACAAGGAGGAATAAAATGGGAGGAACCAGTCTACAAAAATTTCAAGACATTATATTTTATAGTAAATAAGACAGTGTGATATTGGTAGAGGGACAGACACATAGGTCAATAGAATAGAACAGAATACCCAGAAACAGACCCACACAAATATGTAAAACTGATGTTTGACAAATGTGTAGAAGGTCATGGACTTAAATGTAAAATCTATAAACCTTTAGAAAAAAGCACAGGAGAAAATCTTTGGCAAAGCATTCTTAGACTTGACTCCAAAAGCACAATTCATAAATGAAACATTGATAAACTGGATCTCATCAAAATTAAAAACTCTGATTTTACAAAAGCCCATGTGAAGAGAATGAAAAGACAAGCTACAGACTGGGAGAAACTATTTGCAAGCTATATATCCACCAAAAACTGGGATCGGAAATATATAGAGAACTCTCAAAACTCAACACTGAAAACATCAAACAATCCAATTAGAAAAGAGACAAAAGACATGAGTAGACATTTCACCAAAGAGGATATACAAATGGACAAGGTCATGAAAAGATGTTCAACATCATGAGTCATCAGGGAAATGCAAATTAAAATCACATAAAATCTTTACACACCTATCAGAATGGCTAAAAAAAAAAAAAAAGTGACACTACCAAATGCGGGCAAGGACGCAGAGAAACTGAATCACACTCATATGTTTCCGGTGGGAATGGAAAACAGGCTGGCAGTTTCTTACAAAACTAAACATGTAACTTACCAGACCGACTGGCAATTGCACGCTTGGGCTTTTGGCCCAGAAAATTAAAACTGCATGATTATACAAAAACCTGCATATGGCTATTTATAACACCTTTATTTGTAAGAGCCAAAAACTGGAAACAGCACAGGTGTACTTCAAAAGATGAATGGTGAAACAAAGTGCGGTACATAGATATACACTAAGCAATAATAATAAAAGACTTATTGATACAAACAGCTTGAATGAATCTCTAGAGAACTACGCTGAGTGAAAAAAGCCAAACCCAAAAGGTAACATACTGTATGATTCTGTTTATATAACATTTTTTAATGACAAAGATTTAGAAATGGAGATTAGTATTTGGTAGAGGAAGGGACAGGGAGAGTAGGGAGGCAGATGAGTGTGGGCAACGTAAGGGACCCTTGTGATGATAGGTACATTCAGTATCTTACTGTGGTGGTGGATACTTGAACCTCTACATGATGAAAATGGATAGAACTAAATACACTCTTTTACACACACAAATGAGTGCAAGTACAACTGGAAATCTGAATAAGATCACTAGATTGTATCAATGTCCTGACTGTGATACTATAGTTTTACAAAATGCCACCACTGAAGAAACTGGAAAAAAAGGGTACACAGGATCTCGCCATGTCATTTCTTACAACTGCAAGTGAATTTGTAATTATCTTGAAAAGTTCAGTTAAAAAATTATTGTTTAAGTAAACTATAAAATACAAAAAAAAAAGTCATTCTTTTTATACTGGTCAGGGAAATATCAGATATTTATTTATGAACAATATATTAAACAAAAACACAAAGTGCATACCTGAGACATGGACAATGAATGAAAAAGACCAAAGAAGGATTGATGCATTTGAATCATGGTGTTGGCAAAGAATATTGAACATACATGCACTGCTAGAAGAACGAACAAATCTGTCTTGGAAGAAGTACAGCAAGAACGCACTTTAGAAACAAGTATGAAGAGACTGACTTCATTTCATGTACCTTGGAAATGTTATCAGGAGGGACCAGTCCCTGGAGAAGGACATCATACATGGTAAAGTAAAGGGTCAGTGAAAAACAGGAAGACCCTCAACGAGATTGGTTGACACAGTGCCTGCAACAATGGGCTGAACCATAACAACGCTTGTGAGGATGGCACAGGACCAGGCAACATCTCGTTCTGTTGTGCATAGGGTTGCTACGAGTCGGAACTGACTCGATGGCACCTAACAACAACAACCATAATAAGGAAAAGGCCATTCATAGACAAGCTCTAGATAGGACATGAAAGAACTCGTAATAGCAGTTGCCTCTGAGGTGGGAAAAAAGGAACCGGAGGGGAAGGGGAGACACATTTCACAGTAGCACACTCTCTTGGGCCTTTGAATTCTGAGCCATGATTATGTGTTACCTATGCTCTAAAATAATTAAATTTTAAATAATTCAGTTTTTCCTAAATGAAAATCAGTAAGCCTGAACAATAAATAAAGAGAAACAATCAACCAACAGATATTTTTTAACTGTCCCCTAAGAGAGAGAAACCACTCGGGGTTATAAAAGGTTCAGAATGATGTGTAAAAACATTACCAATATCAATTCAAGGAGAAATGATTTACAAACTGGGAGGAATAACTAACACTCTGAGGCAGATCTTTTAAGTGTCAACAGAGTGTCCAAGCAGTGAGGCCTATGAAAAGTTAGAGATGGGGAAGATTTTGGAGAGGTGGGCAGAATGAAGGCTTTCTACAAGTGGTGGAATGACTGTGACCTTGAAGTTCAGAGGGGATTTGAATAGGATGGCCACCGTAAAGATATCGAAGTGGACTAATAACAGAAGTTGTGCTGTTGTTAGTTGCTGTCAAGTCAGTTCTGACTCACTGCAACCCCATGTACAACAAAACACTGCCCAGTCCTGCACCATCTTCACAATTATCGTTACGTTTGACCCCATTGTCACAGCCACTGTGCCGATCCATCTCGTTGAAGGTCTTCCTATTTTTTGCTGACCCTCTACTTTATCAACCATGATGCCCTTCTCCAGGGACTAGCTCCTCCTGATAGCATGTCCAAAGTATGTGAGACGAAGTCTCGCCATCCTTGCTCCTAAGGAAGTTTCCGGCTGTATTTCTTCCAAGACAGATTTGTTCGTTTTTCTAGCAGTCCATGGTATATTCAACATTCTTCACCCACACCACAAATTCACAAATTCAAAGGCATCAATTCTTCCTTATTATTGTCCAGCTTTTGCATGTCTATGATGTGATTGAAAACACCGTGGCTTGAGCCAGGAGCACCTCAGTCCTTAAAGTGGCATCTTTGCTTATTAACACTTTAAAGAGGTCCTTTGCAACAGATTTGCCCAATGTAATACATCGTTTGATTTCTCGACTGCTGCTTCCATGGCTGTTGATCGTGGATCCAAGCAAAATGAAATCCTTGACAACTTCACTCTTTTCTCCATTTATCATGATGTTGCTCATTGGTCCAGTTGTGAAGATTTTTTTTTTTTTCTTTTTGTCGAGGTGCAATCCATACTGAAGGCTGTGGTCTTTGACCTTCATTAGTAAGTGCTTCAAGTCCTTTTCACTTTCAGCAAGCAAGGTTGTGGCATCTGTAATAACACAGGATGTTAATGAGTCTTCCTCCAATCCTGATGCCCGTTCTTCTTCATATAGTCCAGTTTTTCAGATTGTTTGCTCAGCATACATATTGAATAGGTATGGTAAAAGGATACAACCTTTTTTTTTTTACTTTAAACCACACAGTAGCCCCTTGTTCTAACAACTGCCTCTTGGTCTAAGTACAGGTTTCTCATGAGCACAATTAAGTGTTCTGGAATTCCTATTCTTTGCAATTTTAATCCATAATTTGTTATGATCCACAGAATTGAATGCCTTAGCATAGTCAATAAAACACAGGTAAACATCTTTCTGGTATTTTCTGCTTCAGCCAGGATCCATCTGACATCAGCAATGATATCTCTGGTTCCGTGTCCTCTTCTGAATCCGGCTTGAACTTCTGAGAGTTCCCTGTTGATGTACTGCTGTAAGTGCTTTTGAATGATCTTCAGCAAAATATTAATGATATTGTTCAATAATTTCTGCATTCTGTTGCATCACCCCTTTTTGAAATGGGCACAAAAATCGATCTTTTCCAGTCAGTTGGCCAGTTAGCTGTCTTCCAAGTTTCTTGGCATAGACAAGTGAGTGCTTTCAGTGCTGCATCCATTTGTTGAAACATCTCAATTGGTATTTTGTCAATTCCTGTAGCCTTGTTTTTCACCAATGTCTTCAGTGCAGCTTGGACCTCTTCCTTTAGTTCTAGATCATATGCTACCTCCTGAAATGGCTGAATGTCGACCAATTCTTTTTGGTACAGTGACTCTGTGTATTCCTTCCACCTTCTTTTGATGCTTCCTGCATCATTTAACATTTTCCCTGTAGAATCCTTCACTATTGCAACTCAAGGCTTGAAGTTTTTCTTCAGTTCTTTCAGCTTGAGAAAGGTCGGGCATGTTCTTCCCTTTTGGTTTTCTATCTCCAGGTCTTTGCACATGTCTTTATACTTTGTCTTCTTGAACCACCCTTTGAAATCTTCTTTTCAGTTCTTTTCATCATTTCTCTGTTACCTTTAGCTACTGTATGTACAAGAGCAACTTTTGGACTCTCTTCTGACATCCATTTCGTCTTTTCTTTCATTCCTGTCTTTTTAATGATCTCCTGCTTTCTTCTTGTATGATGTTCTTCATGTCATTCCACAACTCGTCTGGTGTTTGGTCATTAGCGTTCAATGCATAATATCTATTCTTGTGATGGTCTCTAAATTCAGGTGGGATACACTCAAGGTCATACTTTAGCACTTATGGACTTATTCTAATTTTCTTCAGCTTCAGCCTGAACTTGCATATGAGTAATTGATGGTCTGTTCCACAGTCAGTCCCTAGCCATGTTCTGACTGATCGTATTGAGCTTTTCCAATATCTCTTTTCAGAAATGTAGTCTATTTGATTTCTGTGTATTCTATCTAGTGAGATCCACGTCTACAGTCACTGTTTATGTTGTTGAAAAAAGGCATTCATAATGAAGAAGCCATTGGTCTTGCAAAATTTTATCATGCAATCTCCAACGTTGTTTCTATTACCAAGGCCATATTTTCCAAATACCAATCCTTCTTCTTCGTTTCCAACTTGTGTATTCCAATCACCAGTAATTATCAATGTATCTTGATAACCTGTTTGATAAATTTCAGACTGCAGAAGTTGGTAAAAATTTTCATTTTCTTCATCTTTGGCTTTTGCAGTTGGTGCATAAATTTGAATAATAGTTGTATTAACTGGTCTTCCTTATAGGTGTACAGGTATTCTCCTATCACTGACAGCATTGTACTTCAGGATAGACCTTGAAGTGTTCTTTTTGATGATGAATGCCATGCCATTACTCTTCAATTTTTCATTCCTGGCATAATAGGCCATATGATTGTCTGATTCAAAATCACTAATGCCAGTTCATTTCAGTTCACTAATACCTGGGAAATTGAAGTTTATGAGTTCCATTTTTGATGATTTCTAATTTTCCTGGATTCATACTTCGTACATTCCATGTTCTGATTATTAATGGATTTTGCAACTGTTTTTTTCTCATTTTGAGTCATGCTACATCAGCACATGAAGGTCCTGAAAGCTTGACTCCATTCACATCATTGAAGTTGACTCTACTTTGAGGAGGTAGCTCTTCCCCAGTCTTATTTTGAGTGACTGGATTCCAAAGTGAGGGCTCATCTTCCAGCACTATATCAGAAAATGTTCTGCTGCTATTCAAAAGGTTTTCAGAAGGCAATTTTTTCAGAAGTAGACTGCCAGATCTTTCTTCCTAGTCTATCTTAGTCTGGAAGCTCAGCTGAAGCCTGTCCACCCAGGATGACCTTGCTCGTATTTGAAATACCAGTGGCAAAGCTTCTATTATTACAGCAACACACAAGCCACCCACAGTATGACAAACTGACAGACATGTTGTGGAAATAACAGAAGCAGATATTTTATATTTTCGTAATGCTTATATTTTCATAATGCTCTGGAGGTTACCAATAACGTTCAAATACATCATTTCATTTGATCCTAATACAAGCCTTCTGTAATGGGCATTAACGGTTTACAGATGTGCAAACTGAAGGCTAGAGAAATGAAATGAGGTTCCTAAAGGAGCTCTGGTGGCACAGTGTTTAAGCACTCTACTGCTAACCAAAAGGTTGGCAGTTCAAACCCACCAGCTGCTCTGCAGAAAAAAGGTGTGGCAGTTTGCGTCTGTAAAGATTACAGCTTTGGAAACCCTGTAGGGCAGTTCTACTCTGTCCTATAGGGTTGTCATGAGTCAGAATCGACTTGACAGCAGTGTGTTTAAGGTCCCAGACTTCCTAAGTGAAGAAGAATAGAATAGAACTTAAGGGTCCTGACTGCTAAATACTCACTCATTCCACTCCATATGAAACAAGAAAGCTTCAAGTAGCCAATATAGTAAGGGGAGATGCCTGGAGATTTATATCCAGTACAGCCAAATGCAACTCTACCATCAGACAGAAAAGTTTACATCCAGGAAACAGAAATTGCCAAATCGTTTGTCTGGTTCTAGAGGCATCAGCTAGGAAGGAGAATACAAAATAACTCCTATTGAACCCTTACCATGTGCCAGTCATTGTGCTGAGCGCTTTTCACAATTTGCTCATTTTGTCCTCACCATGACTTCATGATTTCAATATGTTTAATCCTGATTCTGCGAAAAAGAAACTTGAGGACCATGGAGATAAATAATGTGACAGCGCTAGGATGTAAGCCCAAATTGCTTTGCTTCTACATCCAATGATCTTTCCACATCACTGGATGTCATGTTTTGCTAAGTTTAACAATACATTGACTTGCATTTCCCAAACCTACTGTAATGAGAGAGGGAGTCTGGCCTGGAATTTTAAGAATAACTAAAAAAATAGTTGTTGTTGTTAGGGGCCGTCAAGTAGATTTTCAACTCACAGCAACTCCATGAGACAGAGTAGAACTGCCCCATAGGGTTTTTCTTTTCTTTTTTTTAATTGCGCTTTAGGCAAAAGTTTACAACTCAAGTTAATTTCTCTTACAGAAATTTATACACCTATTGTTATGTGACATTAGTTGCAATCCCTATCATGTGACAGCACAGTCCCCATTTCCAACCGAGGTTTCTTGTTTCCATTCAACCAGCTCCTATCCCTTCCTGCCTTCTCATCCTGCCTCTGGACAGGAGCCACCCATTTGGTTTCCTGTATCTACTTGAACTAAGAAGCACACTCTTCATGAGTATTATATTTTATAGTCCAGTCTAATCTTTGCCTGAAGAGTTGGCTTCAGGAATGGTTTTAGTTCTGGGTTAACAGAGCATCCAGGGGCCATGGCTTTGGGGGTTCCTCCAGTCTCAGTCAGACCATTAAGTCTGGTGAATTTGAGTTCCGCTCCACACTTTTCTCCCACTCCATCAGGGACTCTCTTTTGTGTACCCTGTCAGGGCAGTCATTGATGGTAGCGAGGCACCATCTAGTTCTGGTCTCAGGCTGATGGCACCTCTGGTTTATGTGGCCCTTTTGTCTCTTGGGATAATATTTTCCTTGTGTCTTTGGTGTTCTTCATTATCCTTTGCTCCAAGTGGGTTGGGACCAATTGATGTATCTTAGATGGCTGCTCATAAGCTTTTAACATCCCAGGTACCACTAACCAAAGTGGGATGTAGAACATTTTCGTAATAACCTTTGTTTTGCCAAGTGACCTAGATGTCCCCCAAAACCATGGTCCCCACCCATAGGGTTTTCTAGGCTGTAATCTTTATGGAAGCAGATCGTCAGATCTTTCTCCTGCAGATCCACTGAGTGGGTCTGAACTGCCAACCTTTCAGTTAGCAGCTGAGTGCTTAACCACTGCACCACCAGGACAACAATTGTTCTATCTACCACCCATCTGACAGTCTGTGGCAGCTTGCATGTTGGTAGGATGCTGGAAGCTATACCCCCAATATTTGAAATACAGCGGGGTCATCCATGATAGATTGGTTTCCATAAAGCTTCCAGACTAAGACAAATTAGGAAGAAAGTTTGGTGATCTCCTTTTAAAAATCAGCCAATGAAAACCCTATGGATCACAACAGAATATTATCTAACTCTGGAATATGAGCCCCCCTAGGTTAGAAAGGGAGCACTGGTGGTAAAGTGGTTAAGCATTCGGCTGCAAACCAAAAGGTTGGCAGTTTGAATCCACCAGCCACTCCTTGGAAACCCTATGAGGCAGTTCTACTCTGTCCTATAGGGTCACTATGAGTTGGAAACTACTCAACATCAACAGGTTTGGTTTTTAATGGGTTGTAGGTTGGAAAGCACTCAAAATACACAGTGGCCACAACAATGAACTCAAGCATACCAATTATCATGAAGATGACTTAAGACTGGGCAATGTTTCATTCCATTGTATAAGGTGTTGCCATGAGTTGAAGCTGACAACTGCAACTAACAGCAATTATTACTCTGTATGTTTATTTGTTGTTGTTGTTAGGTGCTGTTGAGTTGGCTCTGACTCATAACAACCCTGTGAATAACAGAAGCCTGTGTATAACAGAACAAAATGTTTATTTAGTATTTTCTATTTTGACATTTAAAACTATTTTATAGATGAAGGAAATAAGGCTTACATGTTTTTCTGACCACTAGCAAGAATCTGCTTTGTCCTCACACACTTGCAGACAAGTAAACATCGGGGCTTGGATGGTCCTAGGACATAGACCTTCACTTCTAACTCAGTCACTTTATAGGTGAGGAAACTGAGACCCAGAGAGGTAAAGGGACTTCCTCAAGGTACCACAGCTGACTAGTCAGAGATACAGGACCAGCACTCAGGTACCCTGGTTCTCAACTCTATGAGAGGAATTACTGTTAGCAAGATGCAGGAGAAAATCAAATCAAATCCTGAAACCTACAGACTCAACCAGACTGAGCTGTTAGGGAAGCCAAAAAAGGAAAGGATGGAGAATGAAGTATTTAAAAAGGAGCTTCAGCAACAATTCAGCTTTGCACGTCATAACAGACAAAAATCAATCTTCATTCACCATCTAAAACTGAATCAGATATCTCAAAGAGACACACACACACACACTGCCGGCTATGAAAACAAACTCCAAAAAAATCAATATCATTTTATGCATTGGAGTACTGAAAAAAAAAAAAAAAGTACTGGGAAATCTATTATTCCACTGAGACAGTGATTTTAATTTTGATTTGGTTTTGAATAAGATTTTTAAAAGTGGACATCAGCTAAACTGAGATACAAAATCATTCAACATGGTAGCTAGCAGGGAAGAGTGACTTCATTTAACCTATTCTTTATCTTGCAAATAAAGACACTAGGACTTAGAACAGACCAAGACATTACCAATTTGATCATTTTCTTTTGAGAATAAAATCAGTAGAAATCAGTTTGGCTAACTCTTGCTCTATAAGACACCTGGGTTTTAGAGGCAAGCAAACCTATGTTCCAATCCTAACTCTACCACTGCTACTTGAGTGACTGCAGCGACATATTTGTTGGCTAACATGCACCTATTATGAATCATCATCTCCCTTGCTGCCTCCTATATAATGTCAGAGAAAGCTAAATATTCATTTTTCAATTCTCCCTTGCAGCTACAAGTAGTCATATGACATAACTCTGGTCAATGAGACATAAGCAGAAGTCAGCCAGGGGCTTCTAGGAAGACTTCTACTTTTCCTGATAGAAGACACACATGGTTAGCACTTTCCCCATCTTCTTGCTTCTTTCTTGAATACAGACTTGCTGCCTGAAGCAAGCACTTGAGGTTACAATATGTGACCATGAGGATGCAAGCATAAAGAAGAAAAGTCAACACACTGAGGATGACAGAGCAGAATGATAGAAGTAACCTCAGTCCTTAGAGGCATCACTGAAGCTGAATCATTGTGGTGGCTAATTTTATGTTTCAACATGGCAAGGCTAGCTAGGCTGTGGTTCCCAGTGGTTTAGCCAAACGGTAGTCTAGTTGCTCTCAAGGAGTAGTTACATGTCATAATACCAGCTGGCTTTTGGTAGAGCACATTACCTTCCATAATGTAGTGTAAATAATGACCTCACATGAAGTATAATGTAATGCAAGGTAATATAATCACTTTCTACAATGTAATATAACCTAATGTAATCACTTTCCATAGTACAATCTAATGTAATGCAATACATGAATTGGTTGAGGTATCAGTGTAGGGTGGACCCTAAACATAATCATGTCTGTGTTATAAAAAGACCAGAATAGATACAAAGACACACACACTGAGAGAAAGACAGACAACAGGTGAGAATCACCTACAAGAAAGGAATGTCAAAGATCCCTGGCAGACTCCAGAAACCAGAAGAGAGGCTCACAGAAGAAATCGACAAGGCCAAGACTTGTATTTGGAATTTTAACCTCTAGAACTGTGAGAAAATAAATTTCTGTCCTTTAAAGTCACTCACTTGTGGTATTTGTGTTACAGCAGCACTAAGTAACTAAGACAATCAGTATCAACACTACCACCAGAATACTTTGAGAAAAAAAAAATACCACCCCACTTGTTTAAACCAACCCTAGTTGGTTGTCTGTTATTTGCAGCCTAAGATAACTGATACAGTCACCTTGGACAAATCAATCTCTCTAAGCCTCAGCTGTCATATTTGTAAAATGAAGAACAAGCATACCTACCTCATTACTCCTCCATCATTTCATTTAGTCAGAACATATTAACTTAGCACCTACTATACAGTAGACACTATTCGGGATGTTGGGGATATAGCAGTGAACAAAAGGCTTCCTCCAACTATGGAAAAGGCTTTCTAATCTTAGGAGGCAGACAATAAACAAATATAAAAAATGTCATGTATTATGATGACTACAGGGAAAAAATGCACTTAAAGGACCTGGGATAGTGCTTGGCACAAAATCGTTGTTATTATTAGCTGCTGTCAAGGCAGCCCCCAACTCATGGCAGCCCCATGAGCAAGGGAACAAAATGCTGCCTAGTCCTGCACTATCCCCATGATCTGTTGATCAAACCATTGTGACCCATATGGTTTTCACTGGCTGATTTTTGGAAATAGGTCAGCAGACCTTTCTTCCTACTTCATCTTTAGTCTGGAAGCTCCACTAAAACCTGTTCAGTATCATAGCAACATGTAAACTTTTAGTAATAGATTGGCGGTAGCTGCACAAGAGGTGCGCTGGCTGGGACTCAAACTTGCGTCTCCTGCATGGAAGGCAAGAATTCTACCGCTGAACCACCAATGCCCCAATTGGCACAGAGTAAGACCCTATAAAGAGCAGTTACTACTATTATCACTCTCTTTGGCAATTAATAAATGCTGTTTAAATCATTATGAATTACCAAAATCCACATACATGTATGAGTTGTTAGACAAGTGAGCAACTCAAACCACCCAGTAATGTCACAAGGAATCCTCACACTCTGACCTGCTGATTAACTTTTTATCCTCATGCTAAGAAAATTCCTTTCTGTGCTTTGTGGCTCCAACATTCACATACCCTTAGACCTTTCCAATCCACCAGGACTTGTTCAAACAATCAATCCAGAAAGGCTGATGTGAATAGAAAGGAAGAAAGAAGCTGGAGAGAAGTGAGAATTTTTCTGTAACTAGAAGCCTGGCAGGGCTTTTCCTGGTAAAACAAACCCATGCAGAAGTACGCTAACAACCACTTCTCCTGGGGGATAGCTTGGAGCCACCTAACGAGGACAACAGAGTCCAAAATGCCTTCATTTTCTTATGTGTCCTTGCAATAAGAAACTGATTCCATGGGTCTTATGTGAAATTCTTATACATATTTCATGGAGCTACAAGGCAATGGTAAAGAGGGTGAGGCTTTGCAGTGCCTTGGAAATACCAGCAGATACATCCAAGCTCTAGACCTGGATCCAAAGATGATTTTCTATGTGACCTTAAGCAATTCCTTCTCTCCTCTGGGCCCCAATTTTCCCAACAGTACAACTGTGAAGCTGGACTGGACTATGTCTGAGGGTCCTTTCAGCCCTGATATCCTGTCATTCTATTTTTCTCAAATCATGCCTCTGGTGAGACTTCCTCCGCCCAGCATCTGTGGAACAGGGGTGCCTCTCTCAGCATATTTGCTAATGCCCAACCGCCAAGGGACAAAATTGCTGACGGATGCTCTGGCTGCCTCTGTGTTGTTAAACACCTACTTACGGCTCTAATCAGCTGGTTTTCACGCCCAGGAGATGGGGATTGATTGCTGACACTAACCTGGCAAGGAGATATCCTGCAATCACCATCCAAAGCAACTTAGGGGCACAGCCTGGGAATTTGGCAAGTGGTACTGCAGAGGGAAAAGGATTGGGGAGGGGAAAAGAGAGAATGGAAAATAAGACGGGGAGGTAGTTTTGTGCAGTTCTTAAGAACATCAGTTTTGGAATCAGACAGATCTGGGTTTCATTCTTTTCTCTGTCGCTTTCTAGCTATGTGAGCTTGGGCATGTTACTTCACATCTCAACCTGTCTCCCAGCAGCAGCAGACCCTGCTCCACTGTCCCAGGGAGTGACTCTTGACTGTTCTAAATCAACATGGTAATCTATTCTGTTTGCCACTGATTGGCTCAGGAATGGTCATGTGAACCCATCCTGGCCAGTGAGGCCTGAGAGGAATTGGAGGGAGCAACTTTCTGGAAAGTTTTCCTTGCAAAGAGAAAAGGGGCACTGTGATGGTTAATGTTATGTGCCAATGTGGCTAGGCTATAATTCTCAGGAGTTTGACGAATATTGTGTATCACTTCCCATTTTGTGATCTGATGTGAAGAGCAATCAGTTGGAAGAGCGGTTTCATTGGGGGTGTGGCCTACATTCATGATATAAAAACGAATGTTCTGGCAAAGCTCACTCCCTCTCAATCCTGCATTCATCTCATTATCCCGTGACTGCCAGTTCTTGGGATGAGAGAAGCCTTCAGTCTGCGGCCTAATCTGCAAATTTTGGATTTGCAGCTCATGCAACCATCTGAGCCAGCGTGGATTCGGGGCTTGTCAACCTCCACATTTATGTGATTCATTTCTTTGAAATAAATCTCTCTATATATATTTACATATATACACTTCACTGGTTTTGCTCCTCTAGTGAACCCAACCTAAGGCATTTGGTATTGAGAGTGGTTCTAGAGGAACAAAATCTTCAGGATGAGTTTTCTGAAATGGTTCTTAAGTCTGGCTAGACTTAAAGGCATTAATAACTCTTATTCCAGTAGTGAAGAGGGCACTGCTAATCCATGGCATGAGGTGGCAGTAGAAATACATAAAATATCACCACCTTTGGATCAAATATTTGTGAGAAACAAGGCTCTGGATGATTGTGTATTTGATAGCTTTCAATGCTTCTGTCATACTGAGAAGTACAGAGGCTGGCTGGTAGGTCCTGCTTTGGCTAGACAAAGTGGTAAAAGAAACAGAGGCACTCAGGGCTTCAGAGTCATAGCTCAAGTACTACATAAATGACCTGAGAGTTGCCACTTGTGCCTGGAAAGAAACCTGCCTTCCTTACAATAACAGAGCTGATATTGCAGAATACCAAACCCAGAGTCTTATCCTAAGAGAGGCTAAATTACAACACCAATAAAATTCCCAACCTCAAATGGGGTCTGAAGTTAAAGAGAGGGTGTTGACTGGGAAGAAATGAGATCCTGAAACTGGGGATGGGGACAAATGGGCAGATAATCAGGAAGCTGGGGACACTGTTGTTGTTAGGTGCTAGTGAATCTGTTCCAACTCATAGCAACCTTATGTACAACAGAGGGAAACGCTGCCTGGTCCTGTGCCATCCTCACAACCATTGCTATAATTGAGCCCATCATTGCAGCCACTGTCAATTCATCTTCTTCAGGGTCTCCTCTCTTTCACTGACCCTCTCCTTTACCAAGCATGATGTCCTTCTCCAGAGACTTGTCTTTCCTGATAATGTGCCCAAAGTAAACGAGACAAACTCTCACCATCCTGGCTTCTAAGAACCACTCTGGCTGTACTTCTTTCAAGATATAATTTGTTCATTCTTCTGGCAGCCCAAGGTATATTCAATACTCTTTGCCAACACCATAATTCAAATGCATTAGTTCTTCTTCTGTCTTCCTTATTCATTGTCCAGTTTTCACATGCATATAAGGTGATTGAAAGTACCATAGTTTAGGCCAAGCACATCTTAGTCCTCAAAGGGGTATCTTTGCTTTTTTAACAGTTTGAAGAGCTCTTTTGCAGTAAATCTGCCCAGTGCAATAATACATCATTTGGTTTCTTGACTGTTGCTTCCATGGACATTGACTGTGGATCCGAGTAAAACAAAATCCTTGACAACTGCAACCTTTTCTCCATGTATCACAATTACTGGTCCAGTTTGGAGGATTTTTGTTTGCTTTATGTTGAGATATAATCCATACTGAAGGCTGTGGTCTTTGGTCTTCATCAGTAAGTGCTTCAAGTCCTCCTCACTTTTTCAGCAAGTAAGATTGTGTCATCTGCATATCACAGGTTGTTAATGAGTTTTCCTCTAATCTTGATGCTGCATTCTTCTTCATATAGTCCAGTTTCTCAGATTATTTGCTCAGCATACAGATAGAATAAGTATGGTGAAAGGATACAACCCTGATACACTCCCTTCCTGATTTTAAATCACACAGAATCCCATTTTTTCTGAATTACTGTCTCTTGGTCTCTGTAAAGGTTCCTCATGAGCACAATTAAGCATTCTGGAATTCCCATTCTTCACAATGTTATCCATAATTTGTTATGATCCACAAAGTCAAATGCCTTTGCACAGTTGATAAAACACAGGTAAACGTCTTTCTGGCATGCTCTGATATCAGCGTCGATATCCATCTGCCATTGGTAGCCTCCGTGACATATAAGGAAAGCATCGTAGCTAAGAGCAGAACTAGTCCCTATTCCTGGCTCTGACACTAATTTTCTTTGTGACATTGGACAAATTGCTTCCCCTCTCTGGGCCTTAGTTTCTCTATTTGTAAAATTAGGGTCACAGACTGCTTAAATCTAAGTTCCTTCCTGGAATTGATACTCTATAAATCAAAATGATATAATATTTTTCTTTCATACTTAGGAGAAACAAAATTGTTGCTGACAGAGATCACAACAAATGTAGTGGAAAGACCATTGTAAATGTCCCATGAGTACCACGCATTGTGTTTGTTACTGGTGCATTGTGGTTAGCTATCACACAGAGACAGTCTTACTTTGGCATGATCTCACTTTACTTTCCCCTCAGCATTGGGCTACCCACTTACATCTGGCCTCCATATTTAGTTATCCTGTTATATAGTTACCCCCAGTATTTCAATCCATTAAAGAACTCACTACTCCAAGATCCTATTTTTAACTCCTGGTAAACCACTTATTTAAAATGCAAGCACACAAAAAGCAAGGATTCTCAAAATGAAATTATTTTGATTGGATACAGGACTCACTTAAGGAAACACTGGCACTCACGTCCAAACCAACCCAACAGTGTTTCCCAAATACCTACTCTAGACACAACACCAGAGGGGATGGAAGTAGATGCTATTTTACCCATTTTCCAAGGGTTCCAAGTATATTTTCTTCATTCCATTGCATGTAGGCTGTCAGCCTTCACATCTGTATTAGGCTGAATAGTGCTCCCCCCAAATTCGTGTTCACCCAGAACCTCGGAACATGACCTTATTTGGAAATAGGGTCTTTGCAGATATAATCATTTAAGATGAGGTCATTCTGGATTAGGGTGGGCACTAATCCAATTATTAGTCTTCTGTTAAGAGAAGGGAAATTTGGACACAGACACACAGAGAGGAGAACTCTATGTGAAGACAAAGATAGACACAGAGGGAAAAAGGCCACGTGACGATGGAAATAGGATTGGCTACAAGCCAAGAAATTTCAAGGATTGCTGGAAACTACTAAAAACTAGGGATAGTCAAGGAAGGATTCCTCCCTAGGGCCTTCCGAGACAGAACGGTCCTGCTGACTGACACCTTGATTTTGGACTTCTAGCCTCCAAAATCTAGTAAAAGAATATCTGTTGTTTTAAGCCACCCAGTTTGTAGAAGTTTGTTACAGGAGCCCTAAGAATTTAATACATCATCTGAATAGTTTGTGGTCCTTCTAAAATCCCTCTTATGTGATTTTCCTAAGGAAAGAATGCAAAGGTTAGTCGCAATATGGTATAATGGTTAAGATCTAGGCTTTCTAATCAATGACACTTGTCTTAGGCTGGGTTCTGCAGAGGAGGAAACCAGTGAAACATACGTGTATATATATATATACACATATACATATACATACACACATATACTCACATACATACAGAGATATATTTCAAGGAAACAGCTCACGTAGTTGTAGAGACTGGCAAGTCCCAAAACCATGCATCAGGCATCAGGCTGGAAGCTTCTCCTGACTCACGTGGTTACAGGGGCTGACAAACACAAAATCAGCAGGTCAGACAGCAGGCAGCTGGCTCACAGGATTGTGGGAGTTGGCAAATCCTTAAATCTGCAGGTCAGGTGGCAGGCTTCTGGCTCATGTCCTGAGAACTGGAGGTCAGAGGATGATGAGTCTGATGCAGGATCAAGAGAGGGTGAGCTTTGCCAGAACATCCATATATATTGGATGCAGGCCACACCCCCAAGGAAACTTCCCTTTCAGCTGATTGGCTGCTCACATCAGATCTCAAAATGGAAGATGATTATATAATATCTGCCAAACCACTGAGAATCATGGCCTAGCCAAGTTGACATATAACCTTAACCATCATAACACTGGAAGTCAAAACTTGGTTATACCGAGTTCATTCTCTTTTTCTCTCTAGAAAAAAAAAATGTACTACACACCTTCTATGTGCAAGGATATGTTCTAGGCATTGGTGTCACTCCTCACCATACATATTCCCCCTCCCAATCAACCCTAGAACCTCAAATGTATGTTCAGGTGGTGGGTAGTCCCCTCCCCAGGCTAAAAGGATGAATTATGTTTGTCTATGCTAACCTCATTTCCCTTTGATTGTAATGGGTCTAGCAGTGGCCATGTGTTTCAGGGATCTCCAAGACCATGCACACGGTCGATGATTTGCTAGAAGGACTCGCAGTTAAAACTTTTTACAGCTAAAGGATACAAGATAGGATCAGCAAGGGGAAAAGAAACAGGTAGAGTCTAGAGAAATCCATGCATCCGTGGATCATACTTCCTTATGATATCCCCATCTGGTGAAGGAACACATTCGTGTCCCTTTTTCCAGCAGCAAAAAAAAAGCAGTAACATGTATGCAATGTTTCTGCCTAGGGAAGTCCATTTGAGACTTAGCACCCAAGGTTCTAACTGGAGGCTGGTCACGTAAGAACCCTCTGCTTAGCACATACCAAAGTTCCAGACTCCCAGAAGGAAGGCAGATGTTCAGCTTAAATAATGTTGTTTGTACAAATAGTATAGGAGTCATAAACCTCCCTTACCAGTTAGGGAATGCATCGAGTGCCAAAGTACCAGATTCTCACCAAGGGCCAACCTTGCAAACAGGTTCTTCTAAAGGTAGGAGCCTCAGGCTTGCTATGTTAACTCTTTTCTGTATGTTACGTTACTCAGTTCTGGTCAATGAGATATAAAGAGAAGTCTGCATGAGAAAAAGTCCCCTTCCCCTGCCCTTTTACTTCCTGCTTGTTGGGGTGTTTAATAAAGATATAACACCTGAAGCTGAGGAACCAATCTTGCAACCATAAGGAAACAAGTATGAGGACAAAAAGACTACATGCTGAATATGGCTGAAAAGAAGGGAAAGTGCCTGGGTCCTTGACAGCATCACTAAACAGCTGAACTATTACCAATAGCCACCTACCTCCACACCTCATGTTTTGTGAAACAACTTCCATAGATTTAAGCCACTGCTAATAAAATTATCGGAAAAAAAAAAAAAAGTCACCAGCCATTCTGACTCATGGCAATCCTCATGTGTTCCAAAAGGTTTTCAATGGCTGTAATCTTACTAGATTGTCAGGCCTTTCTTCCATGGTGTCACTGGGTGAGTTTGAACCACCAACCTTTTAGTTAGTAGCCAAGAGACTCTGTTACTTGGAGCCAAATGCACACCTAACTGATACAACTATTAAACAAAAACGGTCCCTTTTTCCATGGAGTTTCCAATACAGGTATGTGTCTCTTAACATCTGTTCAGGCAATGCCTGACCACATATATGTCCACGGTTCCATAAGGTGCTTTCTTTTTTGTTAAAAGGAAAAGCCAGCTCTCCTTTGTTTATTATTTCCCCCTAATAGATTTTAAAACCCCAAGCTCTCAGAGTGAATGGGCAGCAGGGCTCCAGGGCACATCCCAGTCCCCACACTGCCTACTCCTGGCTTCATTCACCTACCGGTAGCCATGCAGCCTTTCACTCCTGGTGCAGGGCAGCACCTGGCTGGTCCTGGGGCGTTCATGGGTTCCCTGATCCAGGCGGCGGCTGCATATGGTCAGGAAGTGCCACACCCAAGGGCAGCAGCAGCCAGGGTTGCCACCACCAGCAGTACTCCTGGCACCCACACAGCCAGTCCCCATGACCACTTTCTGCACTCACCATGTGCCTCCCCCCATCCCCACCCTCCAGTGCACAAAGTCCTGATCTGTCTGCTAGCACAGCACATGCCTAGTCCAGCCACATACCTGGCAAGACTTGCCTCTTGTATCCAGTGGATACAGCTCTTGGGCCTTGTCCAATGGGCTCCCATAAGGTTTTAAAATAACAGGTTTTACGGGGATTTAATTATAAATTGTACAGGGACAACCTGTATATAATATAGTTTTTACACAGTGTCCAAATCACATAACATCCTATTTTACAGAATGCATTGAGGACATTAAGTGAGGCATACCTGTATAGTGGGAGAGACTGATGATCATATAATGACACTAATGAGTGCATAACTGCAAATTGAGACAAGTGCTCTGAAGAAAGGAACCTGGCCTAGACTAGGTATAAAGGGAGTGGGGGTGGAGGAGTGTGGTCATGGGAAATTTTCTTAAGTTATCTATTTCTGCATAATAAATTGCCCCAAACTTACCAGCTTAAAATAACCATTTATTTTGCACATGCCTCTGTGAGTCAGATAATCTGGAAGGCTCAGCCAGGAGCTCTCTCTTGGTGTCTCTAATGGTATTTCAGTCAGATATGAGGGGAGGCTACAGTCATCTGAAGGCTTGACTGGGCTGGATATTCAAGACAGCTCACTCAAATGGCTGCAGTTGATGTTGGCTGTCAGCTGGGAGCTCAGCGGGCTGCTGACGACAGCACCTATACATGGCCTCTCCAGCACAGGTCTCAGGAAAGTTGGAGTCCTTATGTGGTAGCTCAGGGCTCCGAGCACAAATGTCCCAATGAACAAGGTGGAAAACTGCACAGTATTTTATGACACAGCCTCAGAAGTCACATAGCATCGATTCTACCATATTCTCTTGGTCAGAGCAGTCAAAAACCTGCCCAGATTTAAGGGTAGGAGATATAGATCCCACTTCTCAATGAGAACATTGTCAAAGAAATTAAGGGTCTATTTTCAAACCTTCCAGGCATCCCTTAGGCAATGGCAGTTGAACTAATACCAGAAGAATGAGTAGGAGGTATTGAGTAAGCAGTGGAGGCAGGAGGATATTACATCTACAGAAAATAGTTTGTTCAAAGAAAGGCCCAGTAGTGGAACATAGCACAGCATATTGAAGTATAAAGAGAAGGCTAGTGTGGCTGAGACACAGTTGTCTGAAGACTTGACTTAGGTGGATATTCAAGATGGCTCACTCATATGGCACAGAAGTAGAGGTTTGGGGGCAGGGGCAGTGGTGTGAAGGGAATTCTTACTGGGCCTTGCAGGCTGTGGTAAGGATTTATATCTTAATTTTAAGACTTAGTATTTAATACCTGTGTCACCTTGGATACATCACTAAAAATCTCTGAGTCACTCTCCACATCTCTTAAAGGAGGGTGTGTATTGATCATATTTACTCCATAAATCTGTCAGAAGGTTTAGTGAGATACTATAGGTGTAAAGCTATTAGTAAATCTTTAGTATATAGTAAGTTCCCGATAAATGATAGTTGTGATTATTGTTATTTATTTTTATGATTATTACAAGACAGGGCATCAATTTTGTAGGTAGGAAGCTGAGACCCAGAGAAGTGGCTTAAAAAATCAAAGAGCAGGAAGTTTCTCAGGAATTGAAACCCAAGCCTCTTAGCCCCTTGTTGAATGCTCCTTCTCTTGACCTCAAAGTATTAGGCGCAGGCACAGAGGTCAAGGTGTGGGATGATAAGGGAGGAGGGCTCAAAACTTGTGCAATGCATCAACAAATGGACACCTTCTACATTTTCAGATAACACTGACTAGTAGCAGCTGTGGATTTTTAAGAATTCTGTTAGCAGACCAGGTCCACCTCTGCTGCAAGCTGAAGGAGCCTTGTATACATGTAAACAACAAAGAAGTGATGTAATGAAGGGCAAGTGTATTGTCTTTGCCACCAGACAGAATCCCAGCTCAGCCATTACTGGCTGTGTAACCTCAAGCAAGTCACTAGACACTCACTGGGCCTCAGTTTAAGTCAGAATCAACTCAACAACAATGGGTTTGGTTTTCTGTTTGTTTGTTTGTTTGTTTGTTTTTCCTCATCTTTAAAATAGGAATAACACTTACTAGGTTATTGTAAGAATAAGAAAGTGTATGTAAAACACCTGGGGCCTCAGCCATACCCAATATATATTTCCCTTCCCACTAAGGGGCCTAACCTTCAAAACACCAAAACAACACTGATTCATTCAATCACATTTTATTAACACTGAGGAAAATACAAAGGTGAATCTGATACTGACTGGACCCATGCTGGTCTGTAAATCCACCTAGCAGGTCCCTGATTCAGAATCTTTCCATCTGCTCTTCCCTCTGCTCAGAACTTCTTCTCTGAGATCCTTGTAAGGATTGTTCTTCATTCATTCAGGTCCCTACTCAAATGGGGAGGAGGTGAAGAAAAACTTCACGAGAGAGGATTTCATAATATGTAGGATTTGGTAATGTTGAGGTAAGGGCAAAAGGGCATTTCAAGAAAAAAGAATGGCACAAGGACATGAGTTAAAGCACAAAGGTAGGAGAGCGGGGACCTGAGATCATGGTGGACACGGACCATGGAAAGGAACAATGGAAATGGAACTCTAACATTAGTGAAGCCTGGAATGTCACTCTAACAGTTAGTGAATACTAATACAATTGGGCCCAAGACGCTGACCTATTTATAAAACAGTCGATCTATTGATATATCTATTTATCCATTGATATCCCACACCTCTTTCCCTCTCTCTCTTCATCCTTTACCAATTGCATGTCTGTGCTCTCTCTTTCACACACTGCCTCACAATGACCCACCTTCCCCCACCCCCCCGCCCCCCCCCCCACCCCATTGTTCTACAAGCCTGGGGGCTCCCTTGCCAGCCAGGAGCTAAGGCATCACCTCAGAAGCTCATCACTGATAGAAATCAGAGCAAATAGGTAAGTTATGGGAACATGAAGGAAGAAAACTGGGAGAAACTCCAATATTCCCACTTTCCCTGGGTAAGAGAATGGCTGCCAGAATCGCTCCTCCTGAGCCACACTTATGGGTAGACAGAGCAGAGAAAGGTATATGAGCTGATACTCAAGGACTACCCTTGTAGCCCACAAATATCACCCCCTGATTCTGTCACAGTGTCTAAAATTTCCCCATTAGGGATGCAGGCATCTTTAGGAGTTTAGTGTTAAAATGCAAATAGCTCTAGGGGAAATCCAACATTTAAGCCAATATCAACTATTAGCACTTCTACAGGGATTAGAATCACAGTGCCAGAAGCTTGTCTGGCAGGAAGGGATTTTTAGATTAGTTTATGAGACAACCTGTGAACACCTGGGATACCATGGCACATATCCTCAGGGGAAAAAAGTACAGCCCATGCTCTGGATCTGTGTCATCCATCTACCTTCATCTCTTCTTCCTCCCTAACACATGCTCATTCAACCATGCATACATGCGTTCTTCAACTATTTATTGAGCACTGTTCTAGGCATGGTGAAACTTCAGTAGTCAAAGTCAGCAAGGTCTTGACATTCTAGTGGAAAAAAAAGTGGAAGAGTTAGACAAGTATAAAGAAACAAATCCTTTACTTCCTTAAGGTCTTTTCCAAACAATAGAGTATCTGATTCTTCATCTTCAATCTTTGTAAACACACAAGGCTCATTCCAAAACCCAAGCCTTTGGGTAGGCCACTACTCTATCAGAAATGCCTCCTGTTCTGTGCCTGTCCAGACACACTGCAGTACTCACTCTCTCCCTGGGGTACATGCCCAACTCTCATCCATACTGCTATTTCTCTTTTCAGAGAGTCTACTGAAATGCGAAAAGTCTCCTACAGTTTAGCTTCTAATTATGCTTTAATTCTTCATGTGTTTATTCTGCTTTACGTGTTTGTTCTGCTTCCCCAACCAGATTGAAAGAACCTGGAGGGTAAAGGACACTGTCATAACTTTTTCTGATCTTTACAAAACCAACCCCAGGCCAAAGCAAAATATGAGGTCAAAGATTTGATAATCCCTATGAACAACAGCTATTTTTTTTCTCATACCTAAACTATCATTTAGTAGATACTCTATAGACTTTTTTAATAATAAATTAGTATGAATTACTTTCACAGAAGACATTCCAGGTGGGCTTAGAGAGATGGGGAGCACACAGTATTTAGGCACTAGACATTTGAGGTTGACACGGGGTAGGGAAGAGGAGGTACTCAAAGGGAATGGGAGGGTAGAAATAAACTATAATCTCATAATTTTTCTAATGCTTTGTCCCCAGTTATGATGTGAGCTAAAATTTCTTCTAACTTACCACTCAGTGATTGAAGAATTGTTCATTTGATTGATCTGACTGATTCATTTATTTCAATCACTCAACATATCCTGAGAACCTACTAAATTCCAGGCACCCTACTAGACTCTGGGGAGGATAGAATCCCGACAAGAATTATGCTCAGACCCTGCATTTGAGGAGATTCTATGAGACAACTGTTTCTGATTCTGAAGGACTCTTCTCTAGGTGTTCAGAGGGCAGGTGGCAGATGAATATCTACAGTTTGAATAGCAGTGACTTTCAACTCTATTGTCACAGACTGAAAACACCCAGAGATGTATGATAAGGCAAATGTGTTCTCAGTGAAGTGGTCAGGTGGGGCTTTCTAAACCCCTTTAGTGCAGAGGCCTGTTGGCCAATTCTCTCTTGCCTTCTGGCACACATTTATTCTACAATTTGTTCTGAAATACCCAGGATCTGGAAGCAAATAGCTTGGGTTCCATTCCTGGCTCATCCACTTACTGGTGATATGGACTTGGGCAACTTGTTGAATAGCATTGCTTCAATTTTCTTATCTGTAAATTGAGGATAATATTAGTACCTACTTCCTAGAATATTTCTGACAAAATAAGTTGGGACATGAAAAACACTTAACTCTTTCTGGAACATGGTACATATGAATAACTTTTATAAGTATTATTTGTTCTGGGAATGTATACCTGTCCTCACAGAACTCACTGTCTAATGAAGAAACAGACAGACAAGCAATTAGAAAACAACGAGGTAAGTGTTGTGGTAGGATGAAGCAGAGGGTAAAATGAGTAGTTACAGGAGGCCACAAGTCTATGATCAGGAGTTCAGGGAGAGTTTTTAGGAGAACGAGAAGACTGAAATGAGACAAGAGAGATCATCCCCTCAAAGAGTAGGGGAAATAAAGTTCCAGGTAGCTTAAAAAGTAAAATCTCATACATCAAAGAGAATAAGAGCTTTCGGGAAGCTGAAACTTCAGCATGGCTAAGAGACCAAGACAGGAGACAATAATAAAAATCTGGAAGGTGGAAAGCCGAAAGAAATGTGGTAATTTAATTAATCAAACCAAGAAAGGTGAATTCTAAGGTGGTTGTGGAAAAAGTCAAAAAACAACCTGTTTACACCTCGGAAACTCCAAAGGGTTCAGGAATTGATGGTACCAGAGCCGCTTGGAGGATGCAAAGGTGGGACTGAAACAAGAGGATGGGCTGCAAGTCCATTTAAGAAGTAGTAGAAATTACTAAAATATTGATAAGGATTGAAGCTGTGATAAGTAAATGAAGTTTTATTATATTCTTTTCTCTAGTTTTGTATATGCTTGAAAATTTCCAAAATAAAAGGTTTAAAAGAAACAGGCTCCAAGATTTTGTTGCTGTTAATTGTCGTTGAGTCGGTTCCCTCTCATGGCAAACCCACGTGTGCAGAACAGCTCCACAGGGTTTTCAAGGCTGTGACCTTTTGGAAGCAGATCACCAGGCTCTTCTGAGGTGCCTCTGGGTGGGTTCAAAATGCCAATCTTTTACCTAGTAGTCAAACCCTTAACATTTGGGACACCCAGGGACTCCTGTCTCCCAGATATCCTCCCCCAATTCACATAGCTGAGAAACTGCCCCTAACCAGCCTTCACAGAAAACTGGAAGTTCATACTGGATAAGGAATTAATCCAAAATCTCTGAATAGGTAGTCCTCAGGAAAAGTTGAGGAGAAAGGTATTATGCTCAAAACAAGGGTACTAAGCAAACAGCTGTATTCTGAATGCTGAGACTCCCATAATTTTTCTCCAACTGGACTACCAAAACAGTGACAGCTATATATTGTCTAGGCAAGATATTGGAAGAATCTCATCTGAGTAATCTGACTGGCTGAAGGATAAAAGACCTAAAGAAGTTAACATCAGGGTTTCTCCTATAAAATACCTCAACTTGATTACATTAGGATGCAAGCACACGTGCACACACATATAGTTTCCATTTCTGTTTGTTCGTTTCTTACTCTTAAATCTGAACAGATATCCAAAGATGAATAGCTATCTGAGGAAAGCCTCTAACATGAGCGACAGGCAACGAGACAGCAAACAGAAAAAAGCAACGCAGGAAGATGAAAGCCTCAAAGACAAAACAAGACTGCCATTAATATCCTCAGAGAGAAGATAGGAGACATTGTATATATTTACATATAAAAAAATGTTATTTTAAAAGAAGTAATTAGAAACCACAAACCACCTCACATTTGTCAATTTGACATACTATGGTGGCTTGTGTGCTGCTGTGATTTTGGAAGCTATGGCACCAGTATTGCAAATACCAGCAGGGTCAATGATCCATGGTGCACAGATTTCAGCAGAGCTTCCAGACTAAGACAGACTGGGAAGAAGGATCTGGGGATTCACTTCTGAAAAAACTGACCAATGAAAACCTTACAGATAGCAGCAGAACACTGTCTGACATAGTGACAGAAGATGAGCTTCTCAGTTTAGAAAGCACTCAAAATATGACTGAGGAAGAGCTGCCTCCTCAAACTAGAGTCGACCTCAACAACGTGGATGGAGTAAAGCTTTCAAGACTTTCATATGCGATGTGGCAAGATCGAAATGAGAAAAAAACAGCTGCAAACATCCATTAATAATTGTAATGTGGAATGTATGATGTATGAATCTAGAAAAATTGGACGTTGTCAAAAATGAAATGGAATGCATAAAGATCAATATCCAAGTCATTAGTGAGCTGAAATGGACTGGTTTCGGCCATTTTGAATCAGACAATCACACGGTCTATTATGCCAGGAAAGACAAACTGGAGAGGAATGGCATCACATTCATCATCAAAAAGAACATTTCAAGATCTATCCTGAAATACAAAGCTGTCAGTGATAGGGTAATATCAATACACCTATAAGGAAGACCAGTTAATATGACTATTATTCAAATTTATGCACCAACCATTAATGTCTAAAATGAAGAAACTGAAGATTTTTATCAACTTCAGCAGTCTGAAATTGACCAAACATGAAATAAAGCTGCATTGACAATTATTGGTGATCAGAATGCTTAAGTTGGAAACAAAGAACAAGGACCCCTAGTTGGAAAATATGGCTTGGGTGATAGAAATGATGCTGGAGATTGCATGATAAAATCTTGCAAGACCAAAGACTTATTCATTGCAAGTATCTTTTTTCAAAAACATAAATGATGACTATACACATGGACCTTGCCAGATGGAATACACAGGAATCAAATAGACTGCATCTGTGGAAAGAGACAACAGAGAAGCTCAATATCATCTGTCAGAACAAGGCCAGGGGCCAACTGCAAAACAGACCATCAATTGCTCACATGCAAGTTCAAGTTGAAGCTGAAGAAAACTAAAGCAAGTCCATGAGAACCAAAATACAACTTTGAGTATATCCCATCTGAATTTGGAGACCATCTCAAGCATAGATTTGACTCACTTAACACTAATGACTGAAGAACAGACAAATTGTGGAATGACATCAAGGGCATCATACATGAAGAAAGAAAGAGGTCATTAAAAAGACAGGAAAGGGAGAAAAGACCGAAATGGATGTCAGAAGAGACTCTGAAAATGCTCTTGAATGTTGAGCAGTTAAAGCAAAAGGAAACGTCATGGATTGAATTGTGTCCTCAAAAAAATATGTGTCGACTTGGCTAGGCCATGATTTCCAGTATTGTGTGGTTGTCCTCCATTTTCTGATTTTCCTATGCTTTATAAACCGTAATCTCTGCCTATGGTTAAAGAGGGTTAGGGTGGGATTGTAACACCTTAACAGATCACATCCCCGGTTCATTGTAAAGGGAGTTTCCCTGGGCTGTGGCCTGTACCACCTTTTGTCTCTCAAAAGATAAAAGGAAAGGGAAGCTAGAAGAGAGTGGGGACCTCATATCACCAAGAAAGAAGCACTGGGAGCAGAGCACATCCTTTAGACCCAAGGTTCCTGAGCAGAGAAACTCCTATTCCAGGGGAAGATTGACAAAAAAGACCTTCCTCCAGAGCCGACAGAGAGGGAAAGCCTTTGCCTGGAGCTGATGCCCTGACTTTGGACTTCAAGCCTACTAGACTGTGAGAAAATAAATTTCTCTTTGTTAAAGGCATCCACTTATGGTATTTCTGTTATAGCAGCACTAGGTGACTAAGGCAGAATTTGGTACCAAGAGCAGGTTGTTGCTCTAACAGATACCTAAAATTTGGAAGCAGTTTTGAAACTGTGAATGGATAGTGCAGCAGCAGTGACAGACAGCCAGCAACAGCAGAGGACTGACTGCAGCAGCAGCAACAGAGAACCAGCAGCAGCAGAACCAGGAGACCAGTGACAGACAGTGCTGGAGCTGACCCACAGAGCGAGTCTGAAGGGCAGGGAGATTGTGTAAACTGTCTCGGAGGACAGAGAATTATTTGCAAAGCCTTGAGGGCTAATGGAACATGTTCTGCTGACCTGCTTGGTGCCTGTTATGCCTTTTTTCCCTCCAGTTTCTCCCATTTGTAATGGAAATGTCTAGCTTGTGCCTGTTCCTTTGGAAGCAGATAACTTGTATTCTAGATTTCACAGCTGAAGGGGAATTTTTGGATTTTGGACCTGGAGTTAACACTTTTGCTATGATATGATGGGATGAATATGTTTTACGTGTTGCAAGACTGTGATTTTGGGGAGGCCAAAGAGTGGAATGTCATGTGTCCACCAAAAATGTGTGTCAACTTGGTTAGGCCATGTGTGGTTGTCCTCCATTTTGTGATTTTCCTATGTGTTATAAATCATAATCTCTGCCTGCGGTTAAAAGGATTAAACTGGGATATAACGCTCTTGCACAGGTCACCTTCCTGATCCAATGTAAAGGGAGTTTCCCTGTGGTGTGGTCCGTACCACCTTTTACCTTACAAGAGATAAAAGGAAAGGGAAGCGAGCAGACAGTTGGGGACCTCATGACACCAAAAAAGCAGCACCAGGAGCAGAATGCATCCTTTGGTCCTGGAGTCCCTGTACCTGAGAAGCTCCTCAACCAGGGGAAGATTGATGACAAGGAATCTTCCTCCAGAACTGACAAAGACAGAAAGCCATCCCCTGGAGCTGACACCCTGAATTTGGACTTGTAACCTACTAGACTGTGACAGAATAAATTTTTCTTTGTTAAAGCCATCCACTTGATGACTAAGACAGGAAGAAATGATGAAGTAAAAGGGCTGTCTTAGGCCGGGTTCTCTCTAGGGGCAAAACCAGTAAAGTATATATATATATAGAGAGAGAGAGATTTCAACGAAATAGCTTATACAGTTGTAGAGGCTGGCAAGTCCTAAATCCATGGATCTGGTGCCAGGCTGACTCATATGGTTCCAGGGGTTGATAAACCCAAAATCAGCTGGTCAGACAGCAGGCTACTGACTCACAGGGCTATGGGAGCTGGCAAATCCTAAAACCTGCAGGTCAGGTGGCAGGATGCTGGCTCACTTCCCAAGAACTGAAGGTCAGAGGATGATGAGTCAGATGCAGGACTGAGAGAGGGTGTGCTGTGCCAGAACATCTGTATATGTTGGATGCAGGCTATACCCCCAAGGAAACTTCACTTTCAACTGATTGGTTGCTCACATCAGATCACAAAATGGAGGATGATTATACAATACCTGCTAAACCACTGAGAATCATGGCCTAGCCAAGTTGACGCATAACCTTACCCTCATAAGACCTGCACAGAAGATTTCAAAGGGCACCCAGAGAAGACAAAGTGAAGTATTAGAATCAAGTGTGTAAAAACCTAGAGTTAAAAAACCAAAAAAGGGAAGAACACGCTCAACATTTCTCAAGCTGAAAGAACTGAAGAAAAACTTCAAGCATCAAGTTGCAATATGCAGGGATCCCAAGGGCAAAAAACTGAATGATGCAGGGAAGCAACAAAAGAGTCACTGTACCAAAAAGAACTGGTTGACATTCAACCACTTCAGGAGGTAGCATATGATGAAGAACCAATGGTACTGAAGGTAGAAGCCCAAGCTGTATTGAAGGCACTGGTGAAAAACAAGACTCCAGGAATTGATGTAATACCAACTGAGATGTTTTAACAAACAGATGCAACACTGGCAGTACTCACTTGACTGCCAAGAAATTTGGAAGACATCTACCTGCCAACCAACTAGAAGAGATCCATATTTGTGCCCATTCCAAAGAAAGGTGAGCCAACAGAATGCAGAACTTGTCAAACAATATCACTAATATCACACAGAAATAAAATTATGCCAAAGATAATTCAAAAATGGTTGCAGCCGTACATCAACAGAGAACCACTAGAAATTCAAGCTGGATTCAGAAGAGAACACAGAATGAGTGATATCATTGCTGATGTCAGATGGATCTTGGCTGTCAGCATAGAATACCAGAAAGATGTTTACCTGTGTATTATTGACTATGAAAAGGCAGTCGACTGTGTGGATCACAACAAATTCCAGATGAACCTTGTGAAGAATAAGAATTCCAGAACACTTAACTGTGCTCGTGCAGAACTGTACATAGACCAAGAGGCAGTTGTTTGAAAAGAACAAGGGGATAGCATGTGGTTTAAAATCAGAAAAGGTGTGTGTCAGGGTTTTATCTCTTCACCATACGTATTCAATTTGTATGCTGAGCAAATAATCTGAGAAGCTGGACTATATGAAGAAGAATCCACCAGGATTGGAAGAAGACTCATTAATAACCTTTGATATACAGATGACACAACCTAACTTGCTGAAAGCAAAGAAGACTTGAAGTACTTACTGATGAAGATCAAAGACCTCAACCTTCAGTATGAATTATAAAACAAACTCGTTGCCATGGAGTCCATTCTGACTCATAATGACCCTACAGGACAGAGCAGAGCTGCCCTGTAGGGTTTCCAAGGAGTAGCTGGTGGATTCAAACTGCTGACCTTTTGGTAAGCAGCTGTAGCCCTTAACTACTGTGCCAGTAGGGCTCCAGTATGGATTACACTTCAACATAAAGAAAACAAAAATCCTCACAACTGGAACAATAAGCAATATCATGATAAACAGAGAAAAGATTGAAGTTGTCAAGAATTTCATTTTACTTTGATCCACAATCAACACTCATGGGAGCAGCAGTCAAGAAATCAAACAATGTATTGCATTTGGGCAAATCTGCTGCAAAAAACCTCTTTAAAGTGTTAAAAAGCAAAGATGTTACCTTGAGGACTGAGCTGTGCCTGACCTAAGCCATGGTGTTTTCAATCACCACATCTGCATGCAAAAGCTGGACAATGAATAAGGAAGACCAAAGAAGAATTGATCCCTTTGAATTATGGTATTGGCAAAGAATATTGAATATACCACAGCCTGCCAGAAGAATGAACAAATCCGTCTTGGAAGAAATATAGCCAGAATGCTCCTTAGAAGTGAAGATACTGAGACTTTGTCTTGTTTACTTCGGACATGTTTTCAGGAGGGACCAGTCCCTGGAGAAGGACATTATGCTTGGTAAAGTCGAAGATCAAGTGAAAAAGAAGGTGGTTCTCAGTGAGATGGACTGACAGAGTGGCTGCAACAATGAGCTCAAACATAGCAACGATGGTGAGGATGGTGCACAACTGAGCAGTGCTTTGTTCTGTTGTGTATACTGTTGCTATGAGTTGGAACCGACTCAACAGCATCCAACAACAACAACAAAGAAAACACAAAAGAACACATGGAAATTAAAAATGTGATAGAAGAAATTAAAAATTCAACAAAGATACAACAATTGAAGACATCTCCCAAACAGAAGAGCAGAAGACAAAGAAATGGAAAACAGAGAAGATAATATAAGAATAGAGAACTCATCCAGAATATCCAATATCTGTACAAGAGGGGTTTCAATAAAAAAGAAGGGATAAAATAATTGAGAGAATCATCTAATAAATAATTCAAAATAACCTCTCATAATCAAAGTATCTGAGTTTCCAGATTGAAAGACCCATTAAAAAGTCCAGTACAGAGGTTGAAAACAGAGCTAACCCAAGGCCCGCCACTAAAAATTTCAGAATGCTGGGAATAAAGAAAAGATCTAAAAGGTTCCACAGAGGGATGAGGGAAGCTATATACTAAGAATCAATCAATCAGATAGGCTCTGGGCTTCTCAATAGCAACACTAGATCAAAGAAAATAAACGAATGCCTTCAAAATCCTTAACAGAAAGTAATTTCTAACATAGAATTCTATACCCAACCAAAATGTCAGTTAATTCTAAGGATAAACTAGAGATATTTTCCGACATGTAAATTGGTTAGAAAATCTCTTCCTATGTATCCTTTCTAAGAAAATTACTGAAAGAAGTTTTCCACCAAGATATGGAAGCAAACCAGGAAAGAGGAAGACAATAGAATTCAGTTCAGGATAAAGAAGAAGAAACTCCTCAGGTTGCAGATAAAGGGAGTTTGGCAGATAGAGATACCAACGAGTCCAGCTTAAAACAGGCCAGAAGTCTCTAAAACTGATGTCTCCAAGAATATGTAATCGATAGAATACCTAATATATGAATGTAATCAGAGGAGACTGAGACAAATGGAGCGGTGTTACAGCATGTGGGGACAAATTTAGGAAATTACGTTAAAAAAAAAAACTAAACAAATAAAAAGAGAAAATCAATTCCACAGAAAGCTAGAGAGGAAAGTTAAAGCAATCATAGTATTTGACATGGTTTAGCAGTGAACAGCATGTACCTAATGTGAACATGGAATATTGATATAATTAACCGTACGGTAATTGCATTAGGGGGATCCAGTTTAAATTCAGGGGATAGGAGGAAGGAAAGTGGGCATGTGTGCATTGACATACTAACAAATCACAGAGGGGCCCTATGTACATGTGATTAAGAGATAAATATGAAAAAATAAAAAGATTTTTTTTAATTTTACAATGACTGTGAACAGAGGTATGCTTTTCATAATTGTTGTCATTGTTGTTAGTTGCCATCAAGTCAGTTCTGACTCATGGTGATCCCATGTGTGCAGAGTAGAACTGCTCCATAGAGTTTTCAAGGATGTGACCTTTCAGAAGCAGATAGCCAGGCTTGTCTTCTGAGGTGCCTTTGGCGGGATTTGAGCACTTAACTGTTAGTTCCACCCAGCTTCCACTTTTCATAATAATTATTTCGCATTATTTAACTCTAAGCTTTGATTAAAAATAAAAACGGAATCAGAAAAAAAAAAGTAAAAAAAAAATCATGCTTTGTTCCAGTAGTGGGTCACATACAGCACTTAAATGATGAGAAATCATCTAGCCTAATCCCTAATTCCATTTAACAGATGACATATCCAAGACCCATAGAAGTGAAAAGACTTGCTCAGGGTCACCCAGGGAGTTAGTGGCATTGATGGAGTTAAGCATCAGATCTGTTAACAGTATAAAAATTTACAAAGCTTTTGTTTATATACCCGCCAGTATGCCACATCTGCCCAAGCAGCGCCTACAGCATCTGGACTTCAAGAGGTCTTGACCATTGCTTCCAAAGCTCACAGTGAGAGGACTAGGACCGGCACATGCTAAATGCTTCTAGAATAATTAAGCATCCTTACTCATAACAATTATCCCTGACACTCTGGTACCGCTCTCTCCTTTTGCCCCCACAGGTTTTGGCCATTGCAGCTTGGACTAACTGAAAATTTTACATATGTGGATCTGTCTTTTTATCCTACATTGCTTGATAAATAAAAAGAAAAAGAAAAATCTTTATCATTACACATATAAATGATGCTTTCTCTAGCCTCATATCTAATAGAGGAAAGGAAGAAAAACATCAAATAACAGCTCAGAATATGACAAAAAAAAAATTTCTTTAAACTACAAAGGGGCTTTAGAGGTAGTAGGGCTCTATCAACTTATTTTTAAAAATTGGCATCATTAGACTGGCAAAAAAGGAAAAAAAATGGCCAACTTGGGAGGAAAAAGGCATTGTAGTACACTGTTGGAATGTTAATTATTGCAAACTTTGGAAGACAACATGATGGTAACTATCAAAGTTTAAAATTCATTTACCTTTTGACTCAGCAGTTTCTTTGCTAGGAATTTATCCAAAACTATGCCAAATATATGTGCAAGAAAAATCACTGCAGCATTGTTTATAAAGCAATAATAAAAGGGAAAAAAAGGAATCAACTTAAATGTCAACAGCGAACTGGTCAAACCATTAATCACTGTACATCCTTATACTGTAATAAGTAACCTTTAAAAAGAATGAGTTACATCTGTCTTGTTGACATACGCATATTTTCAAGATATGCTGTTCAATTAAAAAAGCAAGGTTCAGCATAGTGTATTCCCAGTTGTGAATTAAGTGAGATAAAAGGAGCCCTGATGGTGCAGTGGTTAAAAAGCTTTGCTACTAAAGAAAAGACTGGTGGTTCAAACTCACCAGCCGCTCTGCAGCAGAGAAAGATGTGGCAATCTGCTTCCGTAAGGATTACAGCCTTGGAAACTCTATGGGGCAGTTGTACTCCATCCTGTACGGTTGCTATGAGTGGGAATCGACTGGATGGCACACAACAAGTGAGATGATGCATGTGAAAGCATCAGGAAAATGTGAAAGTACTCTTATAAAATCAAGCATTTCTGCTTTGAAATAGTTAACACACCGTGCCCACCTGGGACTTGACCGTCTGCCCCTGAGTTCCCATTTGGAAAGAAGGTGGCTGCCCCAGTGGCTCCTCCGTCTGGTGTGATAGATGAGAGGACCACGAAGCAAGCAGCCACCAAAGGCTCAGCTATAGCTCCTGTTGGCTTTCTGATCACATCTCAGCTGGCTGTCAGGTCCACAGCCCAGCGATTTATGGCTTCCCTGGGCAGGAGCAGCCTGTACAAGGCTGTGCTTCGGTAGCCCAGGGACAGGAGCCAAGTGTTCGCTCTCCTTGAAGCTGGAACCATTCCTCCTGCAGGCTGGGAGCTCTCCCTGCATCAAGACAAAAAGAATGTACCTGGTGTACCCCCTGGCTTTCCCAGCATGACTCCACAGCAGCTGGGGCAGCGACTCCATAGACAATATAGGTTGGTGGAAAGCAAACAGCTTTGCTAGACATAGCTTCCCAGACCACTGATTATGAGAAAAAAGGCATTTTCCATCTCTATCTTCACCTGAGACATATGCCTGGATGCCACAGCATCTCAGGAAGAGATGAGCAGAAAGCTCCCCACAATTCATTTAACAAAGCGTGGCCAGGGTGGAATACTGGTGTGGTAAGAGTGTGAGCTCTGGACTCCAAACACCTGTGTTCAAACCCTGGCTCTGATGCTGGCCAGCTATGTGACCTTAGGCAAGTTACTTAACCTCTCTGTGCCTCCATTTCCTCAACTATAAAATGGCAATCCTAATAATAATACTTAACTCATCAGTTTAATGTGAGGATTAAAAGAGATAATCCATTTGAATAGAACTTTGCTGTTTACATTTAGGTAGGCAGTTCAGGAAAGGATGGACCCTGCTTACTGTAGAGGGGAAACAGGTTACATCACATCACAAAAGGCTTTTTGAAGGAATGAACCCTTTGAATACGGATGATCCAGAGGTGGCCAACAGGATGTGGATGGTCAGAGATAAGGGAAGGGCATTCCAGAAAAAAGGAACACTAAAATGGAATACACAGGGACAGGAAAACAAGGAACATGTGTCCTAGGTCAGTGTGGATAGAATGTGGGATAGTTTAGGGGAGGATGGGAGATGAAACCAAAAAGGGAGATTAGCTGTGAAGGCCAGGAGTGTCAAGCTAAGGAAAAAAAAAAAAAGTAGAATGCAATTTGGCAGTCAGCAGGGAGCCCTTTAAGCTGTTTGGGCTGGGGCAAGGCATAAACAAAGCTACACTTTAGAAAGAGTCATGTAATACCCTCTATTTTCAAACAGATGAGAGAAGGGGCTCTAGGACTAGAGTTAAACAATGAAGGCAAAGGTATTATAGGACCATCACCCCCAGAAGAGGAGCCCTCGTGGCACAGTGGTTAAGTGCTCAGCTGCTAACTGCAAGGTCAGTGATTCGAACGCACCAGCTGCTCTGTGGGAGAAAGATGTGGCAGTCTGCTTCTGTAATGATTTACGCGGCCTTGGAAATCCTGTGGGACAGTTCTACCCTGTCCTATAGGGTCACTATGAGTCATAAGTGATTCGACGGCAACAGGTTTGGTTTTACCCCCCAAAAAACTTCTACTCTTCCAGCTAAATGACAAACTGGCTACAGAGGCTTCTATGGAAAGACAAGCCTGCTTCTAAAATGCCCCAGGTAATCTCTTGAGTCTTCGTACTGTAAACGGGGAGCCTAGAGCTACAGCTCTGTCTCTTTCATTCCTGAAGAAGTAACTCGCACCATGACCAGATTTACACATAAGGAGTACTCTACTCAGAGTTCTCACAGCCCATTCCAAGGGCCTTTTACATCTCTTCCACCTGGGCCTTGGTTTCCCTATTTGGCCATAACAAGTTTAAACTAGATGAAGGTTGCTTAGCCTTCAGACACTCCCTGACTACCTTCAGGATTTTTGGCCACTTGCACATAGTATATTTCCTTTTACTCTTATTGTTTTATTTACCTGTTTTCTTAAAGTGAGCCCACTTTTTTACTTAAATAAATGAATTTGACAAAAAGGAATCTTCCTACCACAACTGTAAATAGAAAACTCTTATTACCTTCTCTAAACACAAGGTAATCACTGTAAACAAAAACCAGGTAATCACTGTAGAAGGTAAATAAAAGATGCAACAAAAAAAATCATTGAATCTAGCATGATCCTCTTGCTCTCTCCTTTCTGAAAGGGGAGATGGGCAGGTGTTAGTGAGGCAACACGTAGCACCAAACTGAGACGTTCTCCTCAAGGTATCTGGAGTGATTAAAAGACAACTGCAGAGGAATTATCTTTCTCACAATGGATTGATTCACTGTTTGTAACAGAGTACCACCTAAAATCTTTTCCGTGAACCAGATATATACTTTCTCATAATTTGGCCAACACTGAACTAAATATCTCTAAGAAGCCTTTTATTTCATTTTTCTTCTTTTGACAAATAGTCTTCACATACTTTCACAGATTGGGTGCCTTACTAAGCTTGGGAGATCAAAAAGATGAGCAGGACATGTCCCCTGCTGCCATCAAAGAGTTTACAATCATGTGTTCCAGTCTCAGGTCAGCTGAGAACGTGTTCATCATCACTGGACAACTTCCTCACTCACCCCCCTCGGGCCTCACTTTCTCCAGCTCTGAAAAATTGAGGTGGAGCCACATAATCATTCTGGGTTCTTTATGATACACTTTTGTATAATTCAGTAAATCCAAGATAGGAGATTTTGGAGTTAGAGCAAGGTTCATCGCAAGGACTGGGGCAGGGATGGATTCAGATAGCTACATAGGCAGGTTGATCTGGAGACGGTCTGAGGTAGATGCTAAGGTTGGCCGACTTAAAAATCAGCGGAGTTTGGTACAGCCACTTTAGAAAACTATTTGAAAATATTGACTAAATCTAAATACCTGTATACCCAATGACCAACAATTCCACCCCTTAGGGGAAATTAGTTCTTCATCAAAATATAAGTACAAGAATTTCCATAACAGCTTTTTTCATAATTGCCAAAAGCTGGAAATACTCCACATGATCTCAACAGGAAAATGGATATATAAAACACAGGAGACTGATACAATGGAACGTTACATGGAATGAACAAGAATGAACTAGTGCTACACTCAACAACACGGATGACTCTCGTAGATATCATGGTGAGCAAAAGAAACCAAATATAAAAGAGTACAATCATACTATATGATTCTATTTATATAATGTTCAAGAACTGATAACATGAATTTATGGTATCAGAGGGACTAACGGTGATTTCCTACTAGGGAGGGGGCATATTGATTAAAAAGGGTATAAGAAAACCTTCAGGGATGCTGGAAATAAGTTATATCTTGTACAGTGTAGAAGTCATATTTACAGTTGTAGATTTAAGTACAGATGTAGACATTTTTAAAAATTCATCAAACTCTGTTGTTGTTGTAAGGTGCTCTTATTCCTACTTAAAGAGACCATATGTACAACAAATCACAACACTGCCCAGTCCTGTGTCATCTTCACAATCGTTGCTATACTTGAGCCCATTGCTGCAGCCACTATGTCAATCCATCTCATTAAGGGTCTTCCTCTTTTTTGCTGACCCTCTACTTTACCAGGCATGATGTCCTTCTTCAGAGAGTCCCTCCTGATAACATGTCCAATGTATGTGAGACGAAGTCTCACCATCCTCACTTCTAAGGAGCATTCTGGCTGTTAAGTCTTCCAAGATAGATTTGTTTGGTCTTCTGGTAGTCCATGGTATACTCAATATTCTTCATCAACACCATAATTCAAAGGCATTGATTCTTTTTCAGTCTTCCTTATTCATTGTCCAGTTTTCACATGCGTATGAGGCAATAGAAAATACTGTGGCCTGGGTCAGGTGCACCTTAGTTCTTAAAGCAACATCGTTGCTTCTTAACACTTTAAAGAGGTCTTTTGTAGCAGATTTGTATATTTTATTACATATAAGTTGTACTTCAACAAGAAAATAAATGAAAAATAATTAAGGAAATTCAAAGCTGATCAAGATGTTAGGCTGAGCTAAGGAGAAATGCAAGGAGGAAAGATTTCTCTAGAAGAAAAAGTTTTTTCTGACCTCCCCATGTCTAAAGCCACTTCTTCGCTGCTGCAGACCCTCATAATCTTACAGCGACCATGTCTTAAGGTTTATCCAATGATATGATGTGGGCTTAACAGACATGAGGTATTGGAAAGTCAAACGATGGAAATGGGTTCCAATGTAAAGTAGGGCCCTCAAAAGGGGAGGAAGGAAGAGATGTGATCAGACATCATAAACCAATTCTATCAAATGTACTGTAGAGCCCTGATGGTATAATGATTAAGTGCTGGGCTCCTAACCTAATGGTTGGCAGTTCGAAATCACCAGTGGTTCGCATAAGAAAGACGGGGCAGTTCTACTTTGCCAAATGGGGTCACTATGAGTCAAAAATTGACTCAATGGCGGGACTCAGGCAGACATGGCTCTAGCATGTCCATTCCCCACTTTTGCCTCTTGGAACATATGCTGAATAAAATCTTTCTTCTTACCACCCTCCCCCCAAAAAACCAAATTGACACAGTGGCAAACCACCACAACCAACCAACCAAAACCACCACCCATAACCACTAACAACCACCACAACCAAGCACCACAAAAATTTTTTTGGAATTTGTTATGTCTTCAAACCTCTACCAAACATACCACTCAAGCTCTAATCCTGAACCCAGGATAGAGAGAAAGTGTGGCAGAGTAGGAAATATACAAGATCAAGTGCTTAGAGATATTGGTCCAAAATCTGACCTACCACTAATTTACAGTATGACCTTGGATATCTTATAAATCCTTTCCCAGACCTAGTTTCTTCATCTCTACATTAAGTAGATTAGATTGCTCATCCTTAAGTTTGGGGGATCATAAAGTATTTTAAGACTCTGATGTAAACTATGAATTCCCTCCCCAGAAAAATGCCCCCACACAGAGAGTTTTGCATATGATTTCAAGAGGCTCATAGAATCCTTGAAGCCTATGTATGGACTTCGGATTAAGAACCTTTAGATTATGGGGTTTTTAAGATTCTCTGCAAGGATGATTTTTCTATATTCTCTCTTTTTTTTTTTTTTTCTTTAGTGCTGCTACTACTGATTCTTTGCCTTCATTCCCTCTCTATTTCCAACTTCTCTGGCTGCAAGACCACTAACTCTGAGCTGCTACTTCCACATTAGGTTGGGCATGAAAGGGGATTAGGATGGACACACACAGCTGGTCCTGGCCAAGCACTCCCCTACCCATCAGACTCATCCAAGTCTCAGGGAATGTGCACTTGCTGGAGAAGCAGAAAATCAATTCATTGCTAGCTAGCTGGAAATCACGTCTTACTGTGTAACTTTTCAGTAGTAATTCAAACATGCAGAGGGTAGGGAAGGAACTTTTTTTTTCTTCTTTCTCTTTCTACCTGCATATTCTCTCCTTACCATGTGGCTGGGAAAGGCATCAAGATCCCTGGAGGATAGGTCTTTTCTTGTTAAATATAATTTCTGTTGAGCCGAATTTTGTCAAAGAGCAAACCATAGGTCTGATCCCCAAGCAATATTCAACTCCATTAACATTGAGGCTTTCCTTGCCAAATTCAGGTGACTAGACCACCGCAGAAGGAATTTGGTTGGCAGTATGATGGAGGCAAGGGATAGGACTGGAAGAGAGGAAGTACTGGAAAGGTAGCGTGTACGAGTTCTTGGCACTGAGAATTAGCCAAATTGGTGAAATAGATCTGAAGGACATCTGGATGAAATGCTTTGTCCTTCTCATTTTTGTAGGGGTTTCCCTAAAGGTCCCAGTATGTGCTTCTCGCAGCTACACGTATGCTCCAAGTAGCTGCCCATTAGAATCCTACTCCACAGACAAACTGCTGGGGTTTATGGTTTCATACCAAGGAACAGTAAATAAATAATAATAATAAAAAAAACTCCCAACTCCAAACCAATAAATAATGGAGAGAACTTCAGGTACTGTGGATGGCAGGTTGGGGCAGAGAGTATTAGATTGTTGTTTTTGTAGCTGATAGATGCTGTTGAGTCAGTTGTAGCTCATAGTGACCCTATGTACAATAGAACAAAATACTTCCCAGTCCTGCCCCATACTCACATTTGCTGCTAAATTTGAGCCCATTGTTGCATCCACTGTCAATCCATCTTGTTGAGTGTCTTCTTCTTTTTCACTAACCATCTACTTTACCAAGCATGATGTCCATCTCCAGGGACTGGTCCCTCCTGATAACAAGTCCAAAATATGTGAGACAAAAATCTCACCATCCTTGCTTCTAAGGAGCGTCCTGGCTGTACTTCTTCCAAGACAGATTTGTTCATTCTTCTCGCAGTCCATGGTATATTCAATATACTTTGCCAACATCACAATTCAAAGGCATGAATTCTTCTTCAGTCTTCCTTATTCATTGTCCAGCTTTTGTATGCATATAAATATGAGACATTGAAAATACCACGGCTTGGGTGAGGCACACCTTAGTCCACAAAGCTACATCTTTGCTTTTTAACACTTTAAAGAGGTCTTTTGCAGCAGATTTGCTCAATGTAATATGTTGTTTGATTTCTTGACTGTTACTTCCATGGGCGTTGATTGTGGATCCAAATAAAATGAAATCCTTGACAACTTCAATCTTCTCTCCATTTATCACGATGTTGCTTATTGGTCCAGTTGTGAGGATTTTTATTTATGTTGAGGTACAATCCATACTGAAGGCTGAAGTCTTTGACCTTAGATTGTAGTAGTCTCTTTTCACAATCAGATCTGCCCTGATAGAAATCTACTTTGCAGCTGTTGTTGCTGTTAGCTGCCATCTAGTCGACTCTGACTCATGGCAACTTATGTATGACAGAATGAAACACTGTCTGGTCCTGCATCACCCTCACAATCTCCAGCATGTCCAAGTCCATTGCTGTGGTTGTTGTGCCAATCCATCTCAACAAGGGTTCCCCCTTGGCCTTGTTGGCTGTCTACTGTTCATTAAACATAAAATTCTCCTGTAGTGATTATTCTCTTCTGACAACATGTCTAAAGCAAGTGAGTTCGACAATGTTCTGTTGTGATCCATAAGATTTTCACAGGTGAATGTTCAGGAGTAGATCCCCCAAACTTTCTTCCTCGTCTGCCTTAGTCTGGAAGTTCTGCTGAAACCTGTCCACCATTGCTGATCCTGCTGGTATTTGAAATACCAGTGGCACAGCTCCCAGAATCAAAGAAATATCCAAGGCAAACTGACAGGCGGTAGACTTTGCAATTAGAGGCACCTAAATTTGAGGCCAGGCCCTGAGCTTCATCAGCTGTGAGAGCTTACACAAGTTAGTTTTCTTTTATGAGCTTGGAGCTGTCTCTAAAATCTGATTAACACCAACTACTCCAATGGGCTGTTGGGTGGAGTAAAAAGAGAGCACACAAGTAGAGACTAGCCTAGTAGATACTCAGTACAAGTGAGTTCCTCCTTTACCCTTGCCTCTTCAGTCTTTTTCCTAAGGTACTGGGCCGTGGCAGCCCCTCTCCTCTGAGTGCCCAGGGAAGAACAGAGCACAGTCATAGAAAACTGGGCTAGTGGTAGGTACAGGGTACTGCCCCTGACAAGACCCCCACAATAGGAGAAGCCAGACTGGACTGTGAGCTCCCAGCATGAGCAGACCATTTCACGACACTAAGATGATTTGTGCTCACATCTGATACAGTTTAATCATATACTTCTTAAACATAGAATGCATTGCTGTTTCATCCTTGAGGTTGATTGAAGCATTCATTCATTTGGCATCTAACACAGGAGACCATATTGCAGAGACTCTGATGCCGGACTGGCTGGGTGCAGATCCCTGCTCTATCTCTTCCTGAGTGAACCTGGACAAGTAATATAACATCTATGAGCCTTGAAAGGGAGCCTTGGTGGTGCAGTGATTAAGCGCTGGGCTGCTAACCAAAATGTCAGTGCTTCAAACCTACCATCCGCTCCACAGGAGAAAGATGGGGTAATCTTCTCCCATAAAGATTACAACCTTGGAAACCCTATGGAGTAATTCTACTCTGTCCTATAGGGTCACTATGAATTGCAGTTCACTTGATAGCAACAGGTTTAGTGTTGGGTTTTATGAGCCTTGATCTCCCCATCTATAAGAGTTTATACTTCAGAAGGTTATTTGAGTTCTAATTGAGGTTATAGATATGAAATGCTTAGCAAAAGAGTGGGCACGGAATAAATGATCAGTAAATATTAGTTATATTATTATTATTGCTGTTGAGGGTTTGGAATATAAAAGTGAGTAAGACTTGATCTCTACTCCCAAGAGCCTCTTAGTATAATAGAGGAGATGGGCAAGAAAATAACTGATTATAAAAAGCATGAATGGCATAAAGTGAAAAATAAGTACAGGGTACAATGGAGTGCTCATACAAGGAATCTCTAACCCAGACTAGGAGATAAGTAAAGGCTTCCAGGACCAAGTGACATATAAGTTTAGAAGACCTTAAGGATTAAGAATATATAAAAGCTTGAATACAAAAAGGAACCTTGGGGAACTGAAAGTCTGAATGGAACAGAGAATGTGAGAAGGGAAGTCAAGGAATGTGAAATTGGAGAAGGCATCAGGGGCTAGATCACAGCTCCTAAATTCATGCCTTGAACTTGGTCATGGCTCATTCATATGGTATTTGTTTTTCCAGGCTGCAAATGAATCTTCCCATTTTACAGACAAACATATGAAGTCAGCTTGTAGATGTTAGAGCCTGAATAGAGCCCAGCCTGCCAATATTCAATTTAACGTCCATGCCATTATACCATCAGCCTTTTGAAAGTAACCATTTTGTAAAGGCACCCTGGTGGCACAGTGGTTAAGCGCTTGGCTGCTAACCAAAAAGTTGGCAGTTCAAACCCACCCAGTGGCTCTGCAGGAGAAAGGCCTGGCCATCTGCTTCTGTAAAGATTACAGCCTAGAAAACCCTATGGGGCAGTTCTACTCTGTCACATTGGGTCACTATGAGTCAGAATTGACCCAACAGCACATAATGACAAGGACTAGTTCCTTTGCATTGTGCTAATAATCACCCTCATCAAACTTGGCAGCAAGGAATCATGAATTGTAATTGCCTCCTTCCGTCTTTATTGCTTAACATTCTCTGAACTTGGAAGTGGGACTGCACTACTCAAGAAAATCACTTCTCCACTTGGAATGCTAGTACTGGAAATTGAGATTTGATAGATGAGGGAAAGAGAAGCTATACCAAGGAACTATCACTGGGGTCCTTGTTCATTTTGCTTTGCAGGAGCCTCTGGCTCCTGAGGGATGACAATGGGTACAAAAAAAAAAAAAAAAAACACTTTTTTGAGGAGTGATTTGATAGGGAGTGGTAACCCTTTGGAAGCATTAGAGGAGAAAGAAATCAAAGTGGCAATTGAGATAGTGCAATTTGGCTGAGCCAAGGGAAAAAGAAGAGACCAGAAAGAAAAGAAATAGGAACTGTGATGGTTTCCAAGACTTTGCAAGCAATAACCAGAATCTGCAACATTATGCTAGAGCTAAGGCAAACCAGACAAGGAAGAAATTGAGGGGATTTGACTTTTAAATAAGGAATAGAGTGAAATTACAGTCTTTAACTCTGTAGTGAAATGTGTAAATATCATCAACACCCTTTGTTCATCCACACCGATGTCCACTTACCTCAAAACCAAAAAACCAAACCAAACCCGTTGCCGTCGAGTCGATTCCGACGCATGGTGACCATTTACCTCAAGGGAAGGCAATGAATAAATGATTTTCAATGGCATTTCAGACTTTTAAACTGAAGGTGCTTCTGGGGGAAACAATGAGGAAAGGCCCTTTTCAAAGCCTCTTTATGTGAATTGAACTGAAAAACATCAAGGCTATCATAGGAACAAGAGGTATGGTGGGTCAGAGACCAGGCCATTTTCACAGAAAAGTGTGTTATCTTATAGATAAAAGAAGGACGTGATATAAAGACAGCACAAAGGAGAAGCATTAGTAAAAAGCGAAAGAATTTCAAGAAGAAGAAAACAGTAACTCTTCCTCTTTTGACATTAAAAGGCAGTTACAGGTCCCTATGTGGTACACATGATTAAGCACTCAACTACTAGCCTAAAGGTTGGTGGTTTGAACCCACTCAGGGATACCTCAGACAACAAGCCTGGCAATCTGCTTCTGAAAAGTCAGTCTTGAAAACCCTACGGAGCAGTTCTACTTTGCACACCTGGGGTCACCATGAGTCAGAATCAACACAACTACAACTAACAAGAACATAGTTTTTGCTGTGCGCTTTGCCATTTGGTCACACACTGCCTTGGTTTCTCCAATCATTTTACATAATCTTCACTAACAACCATGGGTGGAGAATTCCCATTATGTGAAAAATAACTGTACTGTTATACCACCAACCACCACCCATTACCATCAAGTCAATTCCAACTGATGCCGACACAAGATAAACAGAAATCAACTAAAGAGGAGATTACAATCTAGTTTGGAGGCAAAAATATAGGTAAGAAAAATAAATGACGGAACAAGGAGTATATATAAATAATAGAATTAGCAAAAGCAACAAGTGCTATAGAAGTTCAGAGTCAAGAAATTTCTGCTAATCTTGTCACCCCAACAAGCGTATATGCTTCCCAGAGGCAAGAGCCACGTTTTCTGCTTCTCTGAGTATGCCCAGACCACAAGGCCCAGGGAAGAAGCTCACTACAGAGCTCTTGTTCTTTAAGCAGATGTAGTAATGACAAATACAGTCAAGCCTAGAGGCACGTATTTGACAGACTGGTGGTTGGCAGTGAAAGAACAGCAGTTGCAGCTAACATTGATATGGTTCTTATTCTGTAGACAAAATAGTGGTTAAGGATATGGGAGATGCTACTACACTGCCTAAATTTAGACCCTTATTTGTTTTGCTTTGTTTTTCACTATGTGACCTTGAATTACTCACTTAAACTCTCTGTGCTTGTTTTCTTATTTTGAAAAAAAAGGGGGGGGGGCGGAAATAATGGTATCCATCTGTGAATCCAGCCTCCAAGATGGCCCCTAACACCTACCACCTGGGTATTCACACTCTTGTGTAGTCCCCTCCCATATCATACACTAGGTTTGGTCTGTGTTAGTAATAACACACAGCAGAAGTGACAGGATGTTATAAAAGGTTATAAAAGACTCTGACTGCCATTTTGGGCACTCTCTCATTTGCCTCCTCTCTCAGATCTCTTGCTCTGAAAGAAGGCAGCTGCCATGTTGGGAGCAGCCCTATGGCAACATCTATGTGGGAAGGAACTGAAGCTTTCTGTCAACAGCCAGTGAGGACTGTGTGAGACCTGGCAACAACCAAACTAGCAAGTTTGGAAGTAGATTCTCCAGCCCCAGTTGAGCTTTGAGATGACTACAGCACCAGCCAACAGCTTGACTATAAGCTCATGACAGATCTTGAGCCAGAACCATCAGCTAAGCCATTCCCAGGTTCTTGACCCTCACAAACTGTGAGGGATAATACCAGTTTGTTGTTTTAAGCTCCTAAATTTTGAAGTAACTCGTTACACCGCAACAGATAATACACCTACCTCACGAGATCAGGAGATAGTGTACTTAAAGCATTTAGTGTCTGGCACTTAGTAGGCATTCAATAAATGGTAGTTAACATTAAAGCATTCCACATGTATGATCTCATTTTTACACAAATTTGAAATATGACAGTAAAAATAAAATCTCACTTTATGCACAAAATGTACTATAATGCCAGTCCTGGATGGCGCAGGACTGGGTAGTGTTTCGTTTTTGAACACAGGGTCGCTGTGAGTCGGAACCAACTCCACAGCACCTAGCAACAGCTCTCTCCCCACCCCCCTCCATGTTGATTAACTATCACATAATTTTAAACTTTATTAACTGGGGGATTTGTACATTATGTTCATGTTCTTTCTATGCAGTGGTGCCCCTTTAGCTCAAAGACAGAAATACCACCCGCTCTTCCTTTTTTTTTGTTCTTCCTTCGTAAAGTCCTATAGGAAAACAGACTTTTAGATATGTGCATTCTGAAGCATGCATGGTCTTCAAAAATGCGTCCCTCAGAGAAAATCATTATTTTCCGCACTTTGCACGCAGTTGAGGAAACTGGGGCCTACAGAAAGTGAGGTAACTTGTCTAGGGTCATAGTGGTAAAGTCAGGGCTAGCATTTGAGCTCAGACACTTCAATTTCAGAGCCATGCTCTGAACCACTACACTGCTGGAGAAGAGAGAGGCCAGCTCTACAGTGTCCTCTGAGCTGCCTTAGAGTGACCTCAAGATTAACATTTTTCAGCTATTGATCACAGAAAGTCTCCCACTTCCTCTATTATTGCCACATTTTAATTAATGTCAAGATTAATAAGTAACATCAATGTTAACCTTTCTGGACTTTAGCCACAGTACAAATACTTATACAATATATGCCAATGATATTTAATCCAGAATTACATACCAGTAATCTTTTCTTTACTTCTTAATTATGCAATGCTTTCATTTACAGTTATCTAGTCAAATACAATTTATATTCAGAAACACATGGCCTGAGAAATGAACAGTGACATTGATGTTGCTATGAGGCGTTTGCTGCAGTTTCCAAATGAATCCAATCTTTCCAATCCGTTTGAAGCAAATTTTCCTGTTGTATCAAATAGTTTTTTCATCAAGGATTGGCTTAGCATTGGGGCATGAATGAATCCTGTGACTTGGAGAAAGGATACAACATTTACTGGGCATCGTTTGTGTGCTAGACTATGAACTAAATTCTTTACATATGTTATCTCATTTAATGCTCTCAACAAACCCTCAAAGTATCTTTATCACATATTCATATGTATGATATATGATACATCTATACATGGCATATATGATATATGCATACATACAGAGTATGATATGTGCATACATTTGATATGATATATGCCTATATCCAAAGAAGAAATCTCTATTGGAAGAAGTACAACCAGAATGATCCTTAGAAGCAAGGATGGGGAGACTAAGTGTCACATACTTTGGACATGTTGTCAGGAGGGATCAGTCCCTGGAGAAGGACATCACACTTGGTAAACTACCGGGTCAGCCAAAAAGAGGAAGACCCTCAACCAGATGAACTGGCACAGTGGCTGCAAAAATGGGCTCAAGCATAACAACGATTGTAAGGATGGCGCAGGACCAGGCAGTGTTTCATTCTGTGGTATATAGGGTGGCTATGAAGTGGAACCAAGTAGATGGCACATAACAACAAAAGCAACAACATGCCCACATCCGATATATGATATACACACACATGATATGTGATATATGCATACATTTTTTTATACATACAATAAATGATATATTCATACATCTCATCTATCTGTCACCTACCTACCTATCTACAGCTAGAAAGCAGAGCAGAATTCAAAACCTGGTTGATCTGACTCCAAATGCCAGCACTGGAAACACTGTACCACATTTCCCTCTCAGGACATTCTTACTCCTGGAAGCTTTGCCTGGCTTAGCTGAGCTGCAGCACAAGTGTATGTGGGGATCTTAAAAGCGGAGAATGAGTATCTTCTCTGGCAGAGCCAGGGACATGCTTCTTACATTCCAGCTGAGAGAAATGATTCAGAATCTATAGATGTGGTGGCGCAGGGCTTCTCGAACTTTAGTGTACGTGAAAATCAGCTGAGGACCTGGTTAACACGCACTTTATGATTCAGTAGGTCTGGAATGGGCTCTGGAGTTCTGAATTTCTAATAAACGTTCAGGTGATGCTGATGCTGCTGGCCTGCGGTTCTCACTTTGAGGAGCAAAGTTTCATGGGATAGTATCAAGATTACAATACCAATGTCATTCAGAATTATGTCCTGGTAAAAGTAAGGTAAGAAACAACAGAAAAAAGGAAAAGGAAAATTTTTGCATTTAGATTAAAATGTTCAATTGCGTACACAAAAGATGGTTATCTTAATGATGAAGGTATCATTTACTGAAGACTCATCATGTGCCAGGCACTGTTTTAAGTGCTTTATACAGACGAATTCACTTAATCCTCACAATAACTCTTTTGAGACGAATGCTATTATCATCCTATTTAACTGATGAGAAAATTAAGACACATAGAGGGAGGTAAGTTGCTCATACACATTATTTAATATGGAGCCAGGATTTGAAACCAATTGACTCATTAGCAGTAGGTTTGATTTTTTGGTTTTAACCTGACTCCAGGAGTCCCTGGGTGGTGCAAACGATTAAGTACTCGGCTACTACCCAAAAGGTTAGCGGTGTGAATTCACCCAGAGGCACCTGAGAAGAAAGGCCTGGCGAGCTACCTCTGATAGATCAGAGGCATTGAAAACCCTATGGAGCCCAGTTCTACTCTGAAACACGTAGGGTCTCCATAAGTCAAAAGCAACTCAACGGCAACTGTTACTTGTTTTTGTTTTTTGTAACCTGGCTCCAAAGACTGATCCCATAAAAAAGATCTAACAATTTTAGTTAACCACAGGCTCAAGGTGAGCCAGTGATGTATGCCAATGGCTAACGCAGCAAATGCAAAGATCTTGGCAATGCTGCTAGGCCTGATAATTTGAGATATGAACGAAAAAGACAGGAAGCACATGAGCAAATTTAGCAGTTGGCAACAAGGATAGTGTATTAGTTCAGAGCCACAGAAGAAAATAGAATTCACCACAATAGCTCAAATGACAAGACTTTAATGAAGGGACTAATTAGGTAAGTGTAGGTAGTATAAAGAAACAAACAAAAGATGCTGAGGCACTTGGAGACTAGCAATAGGGATAGTCGCATTCTATAGCTGAAGGGCTGGGGGGAACAGTGTTACTGGATTCCCTCCAGGTCTAGTGAGATCTAGATCCGTACAGAAGTGGTGACCTAGAAGCAGCTATGGAAATAGAGGGATCCATCCGCTACCAGAAAGTCATGCTAAAGCAGAAAAGGAGCGGGAAAGAAGCAGCTAGCCTTCTCTCTCCCCCTGTCTTCTGATCTCCTTCCTATGCTTCCCGTTGGCCTAACCCAATATGGTGCCAGCCAGCAAAGGAGCCCAAGTTAAATAGTCTAGGAGGTTCAGCCTCCCCGAGCAGGGAGCAGTGCAGAAAAGAGTGAACATGGATACAGAGAGGAAGGGCAAATAGAGAACAACCATCATAGACAGTAAGGAATCAGAAACTCTTCGATGTAGTACAGTTTAGGCAAATATGGATATTTATGACCAAGGAGTGACAACTTGCTGGGAATACACTCACCAGAACCAAACTTGAAGGGTTGACATACAGAGCAGAGAGGAGGCATTCCATATTACTACAGCAGACAAAACAGTGAAGTGGGTTCAAAAAAGTATAGAGATGTGTACCTGATACAAAGCATTTTCTAACAAATATGGAAAGGTCTGCTTTATAGAGTCCCAAGTTTGCCATCACCAGAAATCCTCAAGCAAAGGGCCGATCTGGGGATTTTAAATATAAAAATGGGTCCAGATGACCTCTGCAGTATCTTCCTATAAAGATCCTATAAATGTGTGATGTTATGACAGGCCTGGCCTGGTCAGGCCGATCTCACGGGAGATTGCTGAGTCAAACAGCACCAGGAACACAGCCTCAGGACTCTGGATGACGCGCAGTCAGGCTATTCCTTCACCTCTCACTGACATTGGGAGCAGTGTTACTACATTGCCATATCCAACCTGACAGCTGGAGCCTCCTTTCTCATAACAATGATAACCCCTGACCTCTCTGGAGGGTTCTCACTCCTCCTGAATGAGCATATTACTAAGAGCAACACATTTGATGATTTATGTATCCAGAGGGGTCTCGTGCTTAGAGCATGTGAAATGAGCATCTACTTGGGGTGAAAAATACTTCCTCTAAAATTCATACATCCATGTTACTTAATGAGACAAATGGCTGCCCCTGTCTTTGCAATTGTGTGACTCTTAATGTTAAGGACAGGGGAGTTGGACCTCGAGAGACCTAGATTTGGATCTTGGCTGCATTACTTACTGGATGTGTAGCCACAAACAAGTTACTAGACTTCTTTGAACCTCTATCACCTCTTCTATAAAATGGGGACATGAATACCAATAGCTCAAAATAATTAACTGATAGAAGGTACCTAAGACATACTAAATGCTTGCTAATCAATAGCTGTCATTCTTATGAACATCATCTCATCAAAAGAAAAAATAAAACATACTGCATCCAAGGGGACGGGTAGAACACCAGACAGAGAGAAAACAGGCAAGGAGGTGAGACCGAGCTCCAGGATGGCCAAATATCAAGCTCTCTATTTCCTCTTTAGTGGAAAGACTGTGGTAACCCTTGTCCTACTTAGTAATCTCATGAGAGAGCTAAAAGATGCTAAGGGCGTCATCTGCTCCAGGTGTCCCAAATTCAGATGCTTATGGCATCTAGGCGACAAACCTAAAAGAGCAAAGTGGGCAAAAGGAAACGAAGCCTTGGGGGAGCTAGGGCCCTGGAGAACACATGCCTCACCTGGAGATTGGCAGTTGCTATTCAACTGCTACATATTGCCAGCCACACAGATTTCCCAAAAGAACTGTATCTCAAGAGTTTCCTATGAAATCCCTGAAGGTTTAAATGTTGATAACTAATTTAAAATTGTAAACCCCTCTACGGGCCAAGCAAAATCTATCTGTGGATACCAATCCAAGATCTCTGATATAATCCTGTATTTTTTTTTTATTAACTTTTATTAAGCTTCAAGTGAACGTTTACAAATCCAATCAGTCTGTCACATATAAGTTTACATACATCTTACTCCGTACTCCCACTTGCTCTCCCCCCCTTGAGTCAGCCCTTTCAGTCTCTCCTTTCGTGACAATTTTGCCAGCTTCCCTCTCTCTCTATCCTCCCATCCCCCCTCCAGACAAGAGATGCCAACACAATCTCAAGTGTCCACCTGATATCATTAGCTCACTCTTCATCAGCATCTCTCTCCCACCCACTGACCAGTCCCCTTCATGTCTGAGGAGTTGTCTTCAGGGATGGTTCCTGTCCTGTGCCGACAGAAGGTCTGGGGAACATGGCCGCCGAGATTCCTCTAGTCTCAGTCAGACCATTAAGTATGGTCTTTTTATGAGAATTTGGGGTCTGCATCCCACTGATCTCCTGCTCCCTCAGGGGTCCTCTGCTGTGCTTCCTGTCAGGGCAGTCATCGATTGTGGCCGGGCACCAACTAGTTCTTCTGGTCTCAAGATGATGTAGGTCTCTGGTTCATGTGGCCCTTTCTGTCTCTTGGGCTCTTAGTTGTCGTATTTTTTTAACGCATGAGCAAACAGGGACACAGAGGGGTCTAGCAATTTTCCTGAAGTCACACAGCCAGTTAATACTGCTGAGGATGAAATAACATCATGGATTTCTCTCCCTCCTAAGAAGCCCTTTGTTACCCTCCACTTGGCAATTTCAAAGTGCTTTTTTATTGTTGTTTATAGTCACATATGCATGTATTTTCTCCCCAGCTAGTGAACAAGCTCTTGGTGGGGGGGCATTTCCCATGTCTTGTTCTATCAGTATGTTTCCGCCTGCACCGATCCTAGTTGCATGTGAGAAATGCAGGCTCAATTACAACTTGCCGTACAAATGAGTGAGCACAGGGCGAAAATACTTCTGGGCCCTAAAGGCAGGGTTTCCAGAGGCCAAGTTGTGAGTGATAACCTTATACTGATGGTCCCTCTTCTGAATACCTGAATAAACAGATGCCATGTAAAATGCTTTACATTTATAAAAGAGCCTCCATCCATTGACACACCTTGTTTTTTTTAGAGGGGGGAGGGGAAACACATTTAGTAGATATAATGACAAATTTTACTGAGCACTTCTAGGTGCCAGTCTAGATTAAAGACTTTACATGACTTATCTAGCCCTTTCAATAATCCTATCAGGTATGAATCATCAGTATTCCCATTTTGCAGATGAGAAAACTGTGGCACAGGGAGGCAAAGTTAGTGGTTCAGGGCCATACTGCTGGAGAGAGGCAGCGCCAGATTTGAACGAGGCAGCCTGACCCCAGAGCCTATGCTGTTACCCATCCAGTGTGTTGCCTCCCTTGGATGAGCTAATTTAAGCTTCACAGTGACCATAGGACCTAGGTCCTATTGTCTCCACTTTGCAAATGGGTAAGCTGAGCCCCAGGGAGAGTAAGTGTCTTGCTCGAGGTTACAAAGCTAGCAAGTGGTAGAGTCAGAATTATACTTACAATGATACATTTGTAGGCAAGGAGTGTTGGGACCACATTTTTCTCAGTTGTTTTCTTGGTCCTCAATATTTTTTCACCTGCCCCTTCTCAGAGGTCAGCTCCCGAAGGCATGGCCAGGTCCCCAGGTAAGGCAATGAGTACAAAGGCAGGAAGAAAAGAAGGGCAGTGGTCTTCGGCCCACTGACATCACTAGAATCTAAGTGTCACGTGTTAAGGACCATGTCTATTTTCTCACCATTGTATGCCTAAAGCATGGTACTGACCATCAGTAACTAACTGCTGAATAAATGAATGAATGAGTGAGTTGGTGAGATAAATTCACAACGAAGCCATTTAAACTCTCCAGTCATGGTCCAAATACATTGTAAAGATTCAAAATAGACAGAACTTTTTAAGACTTTCTTTTTTTATTTAAAGAATTTAAGACCAAGCTAGTAGCTCCTGTCCAAAAGCACGATGAGAAGGCAGGAAGGGACAGGAACTGGTTGAATGGACACAGGGAACCCAGGGTGGAAAGGGAGAGTGTGCTGTCACATTGTGGGGGTTACAATTAATGTCACAAAACAATATATGTATAAATTTTTGAATGAGAAATTAACTTGAGCTGTAAACTTTCACCTAAAGCACAATAAAAAAAAAGAATTTAAAAAGCATTAGCAGAAAGCCAGCCAGTCAAAAGCAGAGTTTGTTAGAATAGATTTTTCGATGCTAACAAAGCAATCATTAAAAAGGAAGGACAGGAGAGCAATCTGTTGAGAACTGGGAGTCTGGCCACTTGAGTATCCAAATAGAGTAGAGACGTCAGAAAGAGAAAAAACAAATATGGCAGGAGCAGCTCTGTAGGGTACTGGAGATGAGAGCAGGAGCTGGCAGAGAGTTGAGGAAGCCTCACTCTGACCCTCCACCTCTGCATCAGGGTTTCTACCATCCTGTCCCCCTTGACCCCTCGGGTCCCCTCTCTTCCAAGTCTACTCCTGGCCCACAACACTGGATCAAAAGTACGCAGAGCCTAGAAAGAGAGTCCTTCCACCTGCTGTCTGGGGACACCACGGGACGAGACAGGATACTTTGCTTAGGTTATAACATCTTCCCTGGCTTTGCTCTCACCATTCTCCCTTGCTTTGTTTTCACCATTCTCCTCTTGATCCTCACAAGGTGCCTGTAGTAGGCTACCTAGGCATTACTCTCCCCACTGGAAAGACTCAGGCACAAAAACAGTAAATCAGAAACTTAGTCTGGAAACTTGTTCAGCATCATAGCAACACACAAGCTTCTACTGACAGACCGGTGGTGGCTGCGCCTGAGGTGTACTGGCAGGTAACCAAACCCGGGTCTTTTGCATGGAAGGTAAGAATTCTACCACAGAATCACCACTGCCCACAGAGCACAAAGCTGTGGCTTTCTTGCGGAGAAAACAATTCCCCTCATCCTCTCCCCACTCTCAAAATTTGCAATTTTCTTACACCATAATAATTGGCCAAAGAGTGATTACCTCATCCAGACCTGGCAATTATAATGCCCTATTTCAATAGCTACAGTGATTGGTTCAAGAGGTAGCAATGTGACCCAAGACAGGCCTCAAGAAATCCTTCTCTGTAATTTTCCAGACCTGATTTGAGGGACAAGCTCTCTGTAATGGATAGCGTGGTGGATGCCGCAACATTCATCTGACCCCTGGTAATTTTTCTGACTCAGTTATGAGACTCCTACCCCTCTAATCAGAGATTGATTCCATAACTGGTAATGACCCAATTCTGGCCAATGACGGAAATGTGCTGGGGTTGTGCCTGGGCAAGCCTCCTCTCTCCTAAGAAGAAGTCGGAGACTGTTGTTGGGTCTGCATGTGACACCTGGAACTGGTTCAACCTGTTGTTGTTCTTAGGTGCCATCAAGTCGGTTCCACCAAGCGACCCCATATACAACAGAGCGTAACACTGCCTGATCTTGCTCCATCCTCACAATCGCTGCTATGTTTGGGCCCACTGTTGAAGCCACTGTGTCAATGCATCCCATAAAGAATCTTTCTCTTTTTCTCTGACCCTCTACTTTACCAGTCTACTAACAGTTTAAAGATAAAACCAACCCTGAGGACAGAAACAGGAAATAGAAAGACCCAGGGTCCATGACAGCTTCACCAAGCCACTGACTAAAATGCCTAGAGTCTGCTCTATGCCTCTGGACTTCTGTTGATGTGACATAATTAATTTCCTTTTTCTTTAAGTTCACATGTGTCACAGTTGTCTGTGAATTGCAGCCAAGGCCTCTTATGTGACACATGCTTTTGTCCTTTCTGGCCATGCAGATGTTACAGACTAACCCTGGAGCTGCTGGCAATGATGCCTCTCATCGTAGAAAGAAGTTGGTCTAAAGCAGAAGTAGCTGCAAGAAGCAGAAAGGGGAAAGGGAAAGAGATACGAGAGCATTCAGATTCTTGGTTTCCAGCTCTTGGGTCTTTCCTACTCCACGTCCCAAAACAAGTCCCATGGAAGCTCTCAGCCAGGGGCAGAGCCTGACTGCAGTAGAAAGAGCCCTGCTTAAGCTCTGGGAATGACGTTCTAGTCCTGTCTTTCCACTGACATGCTGGGGACTCTGGACCCTTCTCTCCACTGGGCTTCTTGTGCCATCTATAAAATGAGGAGGTTGGGGCAGTATCTATCATGATCTAAAAACCTGTCTCAGCGTTCCACTCCTGTGATTTTATCCCGTAGATAAACTCACATGCACTGAAAGCTGCAACACAAAGAGGTTCACTGCAGCATTGTTTATAATAGCAACCTAACTGTCCATGTCCAAGGACGTGTGTAAATGAGTTATAATCATAGGCCAAATCCTGCCTGCAGCCTGTGTGTATATGGCCTGTGAGCTAAGAATGTTTTTCACCTTTTTCAAGCATTAAAAAAAAACGAAGAAGAATATGATGCATAGCCCATATGGCCCCACAAAGCCTAAAATATTGACTATCTGACCCTTTATAGAAAAAGTTTGCTGACCCATGAGCTCTAGTGTAGCCTTCCCGCGAAATCTTAAGCAATCATAAAGATGGTTAAAAGAGATCCGATGTGCCGACATGGAAAGAGACTTACTGCATACCGTTAAATAAAAATGCAAGTATCAGAAGGGCATGAATAGTCCGATTACATTTGCGTCAAAATACAGGGCGTGAGTGATTTATGATGTATATGCAAATAAAATTTCTAGAAGGATACACAAGAAACTTAACGGTGGTTGCCTCTGGGGAAATGAAAATGAGACGGGGTGGTGAGGGAGAGAAAGCCTTTTACACTTGATTTTCCTCTCTATGCTTTGATTTTTCCCAAGAGCACGTGTTCCTTCTTTAATCATAAAAATAAGCCATTGGGACAATATGATCTCTCAGGACACCTTCGGCTCCAAGTCCCTGTAGAATAATAACTTCTAACATTATCAACTTACCTTTTTTTTTTGTTTGTTTGTCTATGTTACTACTACTGTGCTAAGCACATTCGACACTTTATCTCCTTTAATTTTTACAATAACTTCCTGAGGTTATGATCCCCTTTGCCAGATGAGGAGACTGAGACTCCTAGAGACTTAGGAACTGGTAGGCTAGAGCTGGAGATTCCAGGTCTCTGGAATGACAATACCAGCTTGCAATGATAACACCAGCCAGCCTGCCCACTAATCTGTGTGTTCACTGAACGCTTTAGTGCATCAGAGTCAGTGCGAAGATGACTATACAAGCAAGAAGAAGCTGCAAAAGATACAAGCCATGATTTGAAGAGGCCAGAAAGGAAATATGGCCAAATATTTCTCTTTCTTGGGCCCGTCACAGACTGCTATTAAGCAGATGGCAGGAGTGGGAGGTGATGTTTTCCCTGGGAAATGGGAAAAGGGCAAGTCTTTCCAATATCCCTCAAATCACGTCATGTAAATGGAGCCTACTATGCTCGTAGGGGAGGCTGTGTGACCTGGGGTAAATCACAGTCCCTCTCTAGCCCTCTGTGCTCATATTTCTAAAATGAAGTGGTTGTCCTGACTCAGGAGTCACAAACTCAGTGCTGAGGGGACCAGACAGGTCAAGCAAATGGGACAAAGGTATAGGAGGGGACTGTGGGTAACTGGAAAGCCCTTGTCCTATTTAAAGCAAGGCCTACCTGTGACTAACAGATTGGTGCCAAGGGTAGAATGTCTTCCAGGGTCATCAAATGGTCTGGTTTGCAAAAGGAGCCAGAAATCCATATTTTCATATGAATTACAATTTTAAATCTTGCCATCTCATTCTAATACTGTAAAACAAAATAAACACACTGGGGCCAAAACAAATCTATCCACAAGTCAGTGCAGTCTGTGGGCCTGCCCGTTTGCCTCCTCTGGCCAAGAGGGTCTCTGCGAGCACTTCCAGCTCTGTATCATGAGTTCCTAATGTTTGGGGGCTATGAGGGCTGCATGGCCCAAAGGCCAAATCCCACTGACTTCCATTGGCAACATCCATCACAATCCTACCTACCACCCCATTCCTCTCCCCTACCTGGTTCCTTTCTCTCAGTCATCTCTCCTGCTCACTCCAATCAATGACAATGGGCAAAATCTAGGAAATAAAAGCAGAAGCAAGAGAAGGAGCAAGGCATAGACTTCTGCCATCTGAGCTAGCCACAGGAGGTGAAGTGTGTGCACCCTGAGGGGGTCTAGAGGCAGCTTTTGCCAAAATGACTGAACGCTCCTTTCCTGGGGACAGCCTGCAAGGCAGTTGCAGGAAAGAGTCTCTCCTTCCTCACCCCATATTCAAGCAGCTTCTTGCTCCCTTTCCTCCCCCTCTGTCTGTATGCTCGGTTTCTTTTCACCCACACCAGTGATTTCCATGCAAGGGAACAGGCACTCAATCTAGAAGCGACAAGCCCCTGCCACCGGCCGACCGTGACAGCCCGGCTCGTTCTTCATTCTGAAGTGGCTGCAAGCGACACCAGGCTCCCGGGTGACAACCTCAAGGTGATTGGAATACTGAAAGTCCCAGGTGGGTGTGTGCATGTGTGTCTGTGCACATGCACACATGGTGGGGACAACCATCATTCAGGCTCTCGACAACCCTCGTGTCACAGGAGCAGGAGAAACAAGGCATACCACGAAATGGGAAAAGGAAAACTGCCCTGCTCAAGAATCGGCCATGACTCCCCAGTGCCTGCACAATCAAGCCAAGCTCCTGGCATTCGAGGCCACCTACCACCACCTTGCCTTTCCAATCTCATCTTTGACTAACTTTTTCCTTGAAGCCTATACATCAGTCACATAAACGCGTCCCTAAACTCTCCCATATCCCAGTCTGTTCGCTCTGCCTAGAATGTTCCTCCACTCGAAGGGACGCAGATCTTCATGGTCAATGCACAAATAATTTAGGCAATTCTTTGGTACCTGTGCTAGTGTTTCTACTGTAGAACCGCTGATAATGTCTTCCAACAACACTAACTACAAGCATACTACGAGCAGCGATGAATGACATTTATTGAGCAACAACTGTATGCTGAATGCTTCATCTGCCTTAAATTATATAACCCTCACAACCAACCTAGTAGATGAGAACACTGAGGAGCAAAGAGGTCAAACACCTGCCCAGTGTCACACAGTCAAGCCATGGGAAAGCCAGGATTCGAATCCAGGCCCTCTGTCCCAGAGCCTGCACCCTAATCACTGGAATATACTGTCTCTCTATAAGGTACTGTGCAAGTGAAAACTTCAAAGTCACCCACCACACCTTGGAGCCCAGAATGGGAGATGGCCTACCAAGAGAAAAATGTGAAATGGGAATCAGGGAAACTGAGTTTGGGCCCCAGCTGGGTCTTTGTCACTGATGTGCTGCATGGCTTTAGACAGGTCATTTCTCCTCTCCTCTAATATGAGGATTTAAATTAAATGACCCTTACTGGCCTGACTGGAGAAACCCCAAGAGTATGGCCTGCAGACAGCCTTTCAGCTCAGTAACAAAGTCATTCCTGAGGTTCACCTTTCAGCCAAAGGTTGGACAGGCCCATAAAACAAAAATGAGACTAAAGGGGCACACCAGCCCAGGGGCAAGGACAAGACGACAGGAAGGGAAAAGAAAGCTGGTAATAGGGAAGCCAAGGTCAAGAAGGGAGAGTGCTGACATGTCAGGGAGCTGTTAACCAATGTCATAAAACAGTATGTATACTAACTGTTTAATACGAGGCTAGTTTGTTCTGTAAACCTTCAACTAAAGTAAAACTAAAAAAAAAAAACCAGAGAAAAATTGTAACCAAAAAAAAAATTAATGACCCAGCTATAGTTTGTGATGCCACATACAAGTAATTTCATCCAGACTTATTATAAAAGATCCAAGAGAATAGCACAATTGACTTAAAAGTGCTATGAATGTCTCAGTGAGCATAATGGAAATTAAAAAAAAATAGGGTGGCAAAAAGGAAAGACAGATGTGCCTGAATCAAGGCACGAAATGACCTAAAAGTCAATTCCTTTGGGACAACTTTTGTGGGGTCTCTTGTGAGCTCACAGATTAAAGAGACCCTGGGAATTCTACTCACAAATTTCAACTCCAGGCTAAAAGGCTTTAGCCCCCTCCATGAGTGCCCAGATAAGCATCACTGCAGATTCTCTGGTGTCCAGCAGAGGGCACCCACGTCCACAGGCTTGGCTGCTTGGAGGGACTGTTGACTTGGCAATCTGGTTCCAGACAGCCTCTTACGTGCTCCTTGTCTGTCCTGTTTTGTTTCCTCTGCTCCGTTTGCCAGTGGGAATAGCCACGAGCCAAGGCTTGAGAATAGGCAATTTAGAAACTAATATCCTTCTTGTATGCCTCTGGATTTCCAACAAACACGTTGAAAAGATCAAGAGCCATTCAGCCGCACCATGCCTCCTCTGCCATTCCTCCAGTTTGTTCTGGGGTGTCTCTGAGCAGGGTCCTGTAGATAAGACAATGTGCCCAGCTGGTACTCTTGCTCTATGCCTTCTCTGGCTGCTCTCAGGGGATCTCTGATTTCGTTGAGAAGGGCTTCTCTTTATCAAATCACAGGCCTCCTTAGAAATGGCCCAAGAGACCAACCCCGCCTGCTGGGTGCTGAAATATGTTATCATTAGGCTCAACGTGTTATTTAGTTAATTAAATGTCATGCTTTTGATGGCCTTAATTAGCCCTGCTGCTGATTGCTTGGAAACAAAACCGAACAAAAATGAAAACATCACTCCTAATCCAGGGAGGCTCAGTGGAGCCAAAGTGAGATCTTCCCAAATCCTTCTCTCCTCCCAGGACAAAATCAGTCCAAATGAATCTTTGAATAGATCAGTGAGCTTCATGATGTCATTCTTCCTTTGAGGGATGATGTTACTAATGTCCCCAGTATTTTGGAGCATTTAATGTTTTTATTAATAATGACATAATATTCCCTTACATGAATATAATGTTTTTGAAGTTGTTATGGATTGAACTGTGTCGCCTGAGAATATGTGTATCTTGAGTCCAAATTCAGGATGCCAGCTCTGGTGAGGCCTTCTCTCTCTGCCAGCTCTCGTCTCTTTGAGCTTCTGCTTCTGGGTGATCTTTGTGTGGCGTGGCATCTCTCTTCCCCCTTCTCTCTATCCTAGTTTTTAAGTCTCTTTTATATCTCAAAACAGATTGACTTAAGATACACCCTACAACTATCCTGCATCATTAACATAACAAAGACAACCCATTCCCAAATGGGATTATAACCACAAGCATAGAGGTTAGGATTTAGAACACATGTTTTGGGGGAACACAGTGCAATTTTGTGCGTATACATACAAAAAGGAATGGGCTGTCTTTTATGTTAATGAGACAGGGTTAGTATAGGCTATGACTGGAGTCAATCTATTCTGAGATATAAAAGAGATTAAATGCAAGCTAGCAAGAAGAGATTGGGGAAAAGAGATGCCAAGCAACATGAAGACTACCAAAAGCAGAAGCTAAGAGATAAGGACCTTCCTCCAGAACTTGCAGAGAGACAAAGCCTTCCTCTAGAGCTGGCACCCTGGATTCAGACTTTGAGCCTCCTAAACTGTGAGAAAATAAATTTCTGTTTGTTAAAGCCACCATTTGTGGTATTTCTGTTATAGCAGCACTAGGTAACTAAGACGGATGTTATAACCTACTTTCACATTCACCACCTCTTCAGTGTTTCAAAATAGCCTGGAGGAGCTAGTGGGGGTGAGGAAAGAGGCTCAACTTGCTGAAGGTCACAACCAACCAGGGTCCTGGACCTCAAACCCAGACATCTCCCCATGAACCCAAGTTGCCTCACATTTTAAAAGAACTTTCATACATGTTTTCTCATATGAATCTCACAAAAACCGTAGCAGGTAGAAAGAGGAAGAATTAAAAGCACTATGTGACAAGTGATGAAACTGAGGCTCCAAGAAGTCAAATGACTTAGCTAAGGGGTCTATGCTAATTACTGAGGTTTTAGCTAATAACAATAAGTGAGAACAGAAGCACCAGAATCAGAAAGCCCTGGAGCTCTGATCTAAACGCTTAGGAAAACTTCGAAACCCAAGAGAGAGAAACATGGTTCTTCCAACACAATTAGCAATAATGATATGAGTGTCTACCAATTATTTGACACCTCCATGTGCCAAGCACTGTCCCTGTGTATCCTGACACAGCGTGTCAGGTCCTCATAAAAATTTACAGGCATACATTATTATCTAATCTACTCAACTTAGGAAATAAAATCTTGTAGGGCTAATTAGAAAGATAAAATATGCAGAGAAGCTGGAATTTGAACTGAAGCCTTGCAGAATGCAAAGCCACCATCCTTCCACTCTGCAATCAGGCCTTCAGTAAGGTTGTCACAGTATAAGTGTTTTTTGGATGTCCACTGTGTTCCCAGCATTTTATGATACACCCATGGGAGTAAGAGAGATACACTGATACAATTCCAGTAACAAAAGTTTTGCGTTACGCTGAAAAAGACAATAGGGGTGGAAAAAAGCTAAGCAGGTGTGAGAGGAAAAAAAGTACAAAGGGCAGGACAGAAAACAACAGCACTAAGGAAAAATTTCTTGAAGATTATGGATTTCTTCTTGGACATCAAACTCAACCACTGAAAGTGCTCTGAGCTTCTGTTAAAAGTGGTGGAAAAATCTGGAAATGAATAATGGTGATGGTTGAACAACATGACGACAGTACATATGAAAAAATACTGAAATGACAAAAGTTTTGTTATATATATACATACCACAATTTTTTAAAGTGTTGTGGACCTTTAGACGGCTTAGATTTTTACCAGCACTTATTTTTACTGTGGACTTATACATTATACACATTGAATATATATTAATTCATTGGCATGCATTTTACAGAGAGAAAGACAAAGAGAATTTAAATAGTTAAGAGGTCTCCCAGCCATCCCCTCCCAACCAGGGCACACCCCTGAGTGAGCATGAGATGGAAGACATGGACCTGCTGGTCCCCCGTTTCTGTCCCTATATGCCTTTCTTAGCATGAGCAACTTAGCTAGATAGTTGTAATTGTATTGCTAAAAGACACAGTATGTATTTTAGTATAAATTGGTATAAACATAAGACAACTACTTCGTGTGAGGCTCAACCAAAGAAACAGCCATCTGTTCCAAGGCCCGAGAACAAACTAGCTGTGGCAGACCTACAAATAGATGGAATTATTCAGAACTTCATGGATAATTTAAGCTATTTTCTAGGTTCACTTTTATTATGGATATTCATGCATACACATGTTGACCTTGGAACTCAACCACACATACGGTACAACTCCACCACACATCACACGATCATTTGCCACTTTGTTATTTACTGGCACATCTGAGTCTACCGGCAGTGCTTCCAAAATGGCAACTATTTGGGAACAGGTATCTATACATCGGAAACCCTGGTAGCTTAGCAGTTAAGAGCTACAGCTGCTAAACAAGAGGTCAGCAGTTCAAATCCACCAGATGCTCACTGGGAACAGTATGAGGCAGTTCTACTCTGTCCTATAGGGTCACTATGAGTCAGAAACAACTTGAAAGCAATAGGTTTGGTTTTTTGGTTTTTATCCATAGATCCAGACCCACCCAGTGCCATTGAGTCGATTCTGACTCATAACGACCCTATGGGACAGAGTAGAACTGCTCCATAGAGTTTCCAAGGAGCGCCTGGCAGATTCAAACTGCTGACAGCTCTAGGAATTACAATGATGACCAAGGATCTAAGTGGACACATAGTCAGATGGTCACTTCCAGGAACCACCAAGAAGACAGCTAAGCATAAGGAGGCCCAAGATCAGACAGAATAAGTCATCGAGGCCCAAGATACAGATATAGGTAGAAGGATCTACTGGAAAGATCACTGACTGAATGATTTTAGGCCTATTCCTTGCTACTCTTGATCTTGAGCAAGTCACTTGGTATCTCTGAGCCTCTGTTTCCTCAGTTTAATACAATGGACAAGGTGACCTCTAAAAATCAATCTCCAAATCCTGGTGCCAGACATCAAAAGGAGGGCAGAGGCAGACCTATGGGAACCTGAACTACTAAGGATTTCACAAGGAGGAAACAGGGTTGCAGATGTACAAAGTCACAGTAGATAGTCTCATAATAAAGGTACAGCTTAATGGGGGCACTTTTGAAAAAAAAGCAAGAGCAAGTAACACTTAAGCAAAGACAATATGCATAAATCAGGACCATCCCAGCCAATCAGTTCATACGGCTTCGCTATCATAGGAGACAGAATTATCTCTTCCTCTGCCTGGGTTTGTCCCTTCCGCACTGCCCTGCCTAGCTGACTCCTGTGTCTTGTCTTGGCCTGTGTCCCAGGACAGAGGTCCATGGGGGGCCCTCCTGGGGGTTTTAAGAGGAGTCTAAGTCCTCAGCAGGCACAGTTATGCCAAATGAGGCAGAAAGCCAGATTCAACCGCCAGGGGCTAAACCATCCAGAGGTGGGTAGCACAGGGTAGAACAAAAAGCATACTCAACTGGGACCCAGGAAATCTGAGTTATAACACCAGATCTGCCACAGAATTTCTGCATAACTTTGAGAAATTCACTTAACTTCTTTGAATCTCAATTTTTTTACTTAAAAAATCAAGGAGGAATCTTGGTTCTTTGGCATTTTCAACCCAACTATCATAGGGTTTTAAGGTTCTTGTAAACATGGGACTACCTTTGCACTCTGATATTTCTGTGAGGTTTTAAATTTTCAGCCTCTCCTTCACAGTGTAAAACCTCTAAAAGCTCTTTCTACATCCATTGTACTAGCTTTAGATATGCTGAGTATTCAGTCAATGTCATCCTTTAGGAATGACCATGGCCCCATAGCAGGTCATCACAGAAGGCTTGCCAACACCCTAATATCTCACATGTCTACTGCAACGTTTGGTTATTGTGTTTGGACAGTAATAGGTAAGGTGACATTTACATTGTGCACCAGTCCTGATATCATTTGAGCACCTGGATCCAGCCATGCCTGAAGCCATTGTCCTAGGTTTTTCAAGTTACTTCAATCAGTCACTTCCCCTTTTAACTTACACAGGCTGAAAATGTAAAACCCTGTCTTGATTAGTCCTGCTATGCTCCATTTCTATCATTTGTAACTGAAAGAGGCCTGAGAATATACAATCTATCTGGGAAGCAAAATTCCCATATGTAGTTTATAATATAAAGCTAGATTTAGATGTCTCTGCAGGTTTTCTTTTCTATAGGTCAAGATTCAGAAGGAGAAATTGTAGAGCCAAGATTTTGCCGGTGTCAAGAATCTGCCGGCTGGATTGTGGAACTGTTTGTTGAAATGCCCTTTTACCCAGTCGTGCTGAGCATTTTTAACAGTCTGCAGTTTGCTCCTCTGAAATTTAGCTGCCCAAAAAGAAGTTTCTGCTTCTTGCGACATCACAGCATAAATGGAATAGATAAACCTTTCAAAGCCATGTGTCTTTGACCTCTATATGATAAATACTTGAAGGTGAGGTGACAGCCACTTATTGAGAAACTATTGTGTGCCGGGCATGTCCTGGTGCAATGATGTCCATTCTCACAACAGGTGGCACAATTACCCCCATTTTATTAATATTGATGTTAAAGGTCAAAGTAGTAAAGTAACTTTTCCAAAATTTAGAAGTAGATCCCAGGTTCAATATTGGGTCTCTTAGGTTCAAGTCCAATATTCCTTCCACCATACCCCAATAGCTTTCCCTCCATAGAATGGCAACTATGAGGGAGTTCAGTAAAGTGTTAATGGCACCAAATGAGGAGGAACAAAAATAGCCCAGACCTGAGAGTTTGGTGGGATAGTGGCTATGGAGAAGTGTCTCTTTCCAAAGGGGCAGTGCTTATAGTGAGCAAAGGCATGAAGCAGGTGTGTTGACTACATGTTAACCTTGCCAATACTTTTCTGAAACAATCATTATCTTTCTCCATTTTTTCTTCTTCATGTAACCCCCTAAACCAGGCTCCAGATCATAAAGCTGGTGAATAGCAGAGGTGGGATTTTAACCCAGTCCTGTCTATCTCCAGCACCCACACTCCTAACAAGCACCTGATGGTTTCCCACACGTCATCACTCTTATTTCACGTTCCAGGTTTTCTTCTATATCCACATACCACCTGCATTGTTCCTTACTTAGTATTTTAATTTCAAATGACACGTTCCATTTAATATTACTTAAAACCACATCACAACATAAATGCAAAAGCTGTATCACTTGCCCTAAATAGAATATCAAAATAAAATCAAGAAGAACAAGCCATTACATTTAAGAGACACTGTTACTTGATGACGTTTTTTAACCTAAGACTCATTCTCTCCTTGGTTTAAAAAAGAAGGACAGGAGAATTTAGAGCTCTTAAAAATATATTAGCACAAACATGAGCCTTTCTCCCTTACATAATCAGATGGATTAAAAGAGAATTGAAAAGGAAATCATTTTCTTATTTAATACCAAGTCTATGAACCACCTAAGATCGTGGTGGAAGTACCAGCAGAGACACATCCTGTACTTTGGAAAATGCTGCCTCCACGTACCTCCTGGCTCGGACATGCCTGCCACATCCCCAGCTCTGTGCTTTTGCTGTTGCTGCCCAGCCCCATCGTCCTTCCCTTTCTTCTAGCAAATCCCACTTCTCCTTCATGGAGCCTTCCTGAGATGTCTCATCCTGAAGTGCCATTCTGCTTCTGTACCACACGTTTAGAAAATGTGCTGTTTGTCGTCTGAGCGGTAACATAACCATTTCAGGTGCAGATTCCTTCTTGCTTTGATAAGCTTGATACCCACACAGGCAAAGTAACTGTCTCAATCAATCAGTTTCCCCATCTGCAAAGAAAACTGTAAAACATCTAACACGCATTACAGCCCTGACATCGGCTTCATGTATTTTAGAACTGGAAAGTATTTTAACGATCAATGGGTATATCCCCTTATTTTGTAGACAAGAAAGCTCAGGCTTAGGTTTGAAAGTGACTTGTTCAAGGTTAAACCCCCAGGAGATGATGACATAACTGGGCTCTGAACCCAGGGCCTCTTGATGGGCAGGAATCTTTCTCTTCCCTGTATTTTTCTCTAGGATAAGAATATCAAAACACTTAATAAATGCACTCAGAATTTAAATATTCAACAACAAATAGCCAGGTCTCTGATTCAGTTGTCGCAAAATTCCAGGGTTGAAAAATATAGAATCTTCCAGAAAGCAAATTTTAGAGAAAATCTTCATCTTGTAAACCAGGCTTTGCTGATTTAGTCAGGATTTGTAAATGAGGACTGACGTGATGGAAGGGTCAGACCAAAACGGGTAGGAAGGAGTGATTCCACCAGCGGTGGCACTGTAGAAATAATAAATGTCTCCAACGGGAGATTTTTCCTTTCTTAACTGTTATTATTAAACCTCTCAAACATAACTATAGAAGTGTCCCTGCCAAATGGCACCCACTTCTGCTGCTCAGGTGATTCACATAAGCTTTAGATAAATACCCGTGGCTCTGTGGTGTCAATCCAACTGGAGTTGGAACTTCCAACACTTTGAGGTTTGCCCAGCACTAAGTAAGTTATCTCTGGAAATATTTACTGTTTATCTACCTTCAAATTTTAATGACAGAGATTCCGCTGCTCCCATTGTGATTTGAGGCATGGACAAAAGCTCCCCCAGACTCATTCTAATAAAACCTAATACAGCACGGAGTGTTGCTTCAATTTTTATGAGTCTGCAGAGTCAGTTCCTCAGGTTCTCCCCGTTACCCGTTTCCAGCTTTTTGGGTGGAGAGCAAGAAGTACGTCCTAATTTCTTCAAAACAAAAAAAAACCTTGACTACACGTTCTATGAACTTGGTTTTAAGGTCTTTTTTTTTTTGCTCTTCTGGGAACGCAGTCCATTTCCCTTAGTAAGGTGTATGTTCAGCTGTGGCACCTTCTCCCTAGGTTCCAAGAATGTTTCTTTAGTGTCTCTATATCCATGGACTGTCCAAAATCAACATTTCCATTTCTTTTCGAGGTCATTCTAAAGACTATGACCTTGGGGTTGGAAAGGAAAAGGGTGCATTGGAGTGACAGTCAAGAGGCCTCTCTGGGCCTCGGTTTCCCTATCAGTAAATGATAGTGATTGGGCTACACAAGCCCAAAGGTTTCCTGTTGCTCTAACCTTCTGTGGACCGGCCTATGATGAGCAGTCCAAAGAATGTGACTACAGGAAACCAGTTCACTGTTTCATCAGCTGCAAAAGATGCTGATGGTCAGGAATGTTAGTTACACTTAGGGAGAATTATCTGCTCACCTGTCCATTGGGAGCACTCAGCAGTAAGGCCAGACCAAGAGCCATGCAGTCTTATCTGCCAGGGAAGACACAGCTCCTTCATATGCCAGGAGGTCCTTACACCTCTCTCTCCGGAAAACAGCATGATGAAATCATTCTCCTCCCCTTGATCCACAACAGGTCGGGAGTCAGCAGATTTGCACAGGGCAGTTTTTCTAGCTGCTCCATCCTGGTCTCCAATAGGCAAGTAGGACAGAGTAAGGATTTGACTTTCCCAAGAGTCTGGCTACGAGCTATGGCAGGACTAAAGCAGTTACCTTGGAACAGAGTTTTACAGACCTTGGAAAGCCACTCCTCCCACAATACTTGTCCACACTTAATGACAAACATCTCCCCTTTTAATGCATGGCAACCAACTTCTTAAGGCATGTAATGCCAAAATCAGGCTTCTTAAGAAGTGAAGTGTTTCCAGAAATAACAGACTTGGCTTAAAGTCAGAGACTTAGATTCTAATCTAAGCATTTCTTCACTAACTTGCTGTGTATCTTGAGCAACTCTCTTCACCTCTCTGAACTCCAGTAGCGTAATTTATCAAATCAAGATATAACTTACCTAGTACCTACTGACTGTCTATTTAGAAGGCGCTAATAAGTAAGACCCCTTACCTGTCTATCAGTTTGTTGTACTATGGTGACTTGTGTGTTTCTATGATGCTGGAAGCTATATCACTGGTATTTCAAACACCAGCAGGTCACCCATGGTGGACAGGTTTCAGCAGAGCTTCCACATTAAGACAGGCTAAGAAGATAGGCCTGGTGATCTACTTCTGAAAATTAGCCAGTGAAAACCCTATGGATCACAACAGAATATTGTGCTGACATAGTGCTGGAAGATGAACACCCTAGGTTAGAAGGCACTTAAAATACACAGTGGCCATAGCAATAGACTCAAGTAGACCAACAATCTAGAAGATGGCACAGGGCCAAACAATGTTTCATTCTGTTAAACACAGGGTCACCACGAGTCAGAGCTGACACCACAGAAACTAACAACAATAAGCAAGATGAGATGATACAAAGGTTTGCACAATGTGATCTTTGCCTTCAAGTGAAGGTAAGAAAGACAAGTATTGGTTACTGCGGTAAAAACTCTAACGAGAAAAGGACCATGTGAACATTACAGTACTGGTCAGTGCAGAAACTGAGAGGACTTCTTGAAGAAGTCAGTATTTAAACATGGGTGAAGGAGCCTTGGTGGCACAATGGTTAAGTACTCGGCTGTTAACTGAAAGGTTGATGGTTCGACACCACCAGTGGCTCTGTGGGAGAAAAGATGTGGCATCTGCTCCCATAAAGAAATCCTATAGGGCAGTTTTACTCTGTCATATAGGGTCACCATGAGTTGGACTTGATTCAATGGCACACAACAACAGCAACGAAGAAGTGACAGAATTTCAGGGGTAGAGATGAGAAGTGAAACGAATATCGTAGGCAAAAGAAACAGCTTGAAGAAAGACAAACAGCAGGAAATGACAGACTGTGACTGGGGAACAAGGGTGGCTTGGCTTGGTCAGAGGATGGTATGCTAAGAGAGAAATGGCAAAATTTGAGGACTGGGGATAAGACATTGAGACCTAGGGTAGAAGACGTTTATATTGTTTGAGGAATTTATAATTCACTCTGGCAATGGGGAGCCATTAGACACTTTGGAGTGAGGGAGTGATGTGATCAAAACTGTTCTTTAGGGACTTGAGTCTGGCAACTGTGTAGGATATGAATGAGGGGTGGAGAGAGACTGGAGGCAAGAAAGCAGCCGGGAGGCTACTGTATTACCTCTCCCACAGTGCTGTAACAAGGCACTGATTTAAGGCAAGGCATAGCTCCCATCATTGTGAGAAAAAAGCAAAGAAGGAACATAGATGTAAAAGTATTTGAATTATTTATTTGGATAAAAAATAAGTAGGAAGTCAGTGTCAAGAAATGGGAAGGGCCTGATATCCTTGTAAGCTAACAATTTAGCCTACCACGGCTTCATAGATTCTGGCAGAAGACACGCAACTCCTGGGTCAGAGACAAATGACTGTATTACTCATGGCACAGCAGACAGCATGAGCTTCATATCTGCATCAGTCCCTTTCCCCCTCCCCAAGTCCCCTGGGCCAGTGCATAGGTGGGCCGAGCTGGATATAGCAAACACATTGTGTATGTGATACAGCTGAGGAACTCCAAGCTTAGGAAAGCCCCTATCTTAAAATGAGGCTGCTAGCAAACCTGCCTTAATCTTTGTCCAGAGCAAGACGTTACCTTTATTATGCTGCTCAGGAAAGAAATCTTTTATCTGTCCCAGAGGGAAATGCTTTCTCTGTCTTCCAAGGTCATTTGATATAGAAACATCCTTGAAAATGTAGTCCTGAACAAAGCCACCTATGTCTCCTGCTCAGAAGGTAGGCATAAATGCAAGAGACTTGTGGAAAATTGTCTCCCAACAGGCTTCCTTGATGGAAATAAATGGAGAGTTTCATTAAATAGACTTTAGGTGAGCCACACAGGGGCCAAACAGAAGAGAAGGCTGTGTCTCATTTGCTTTACTATGAACCTCCATGAAAGCAGCAAAGAAAAGTAGTACTACAAAGCAGACCATATTGCATCAATCTGCAAGAATAACTACTTTTCTACCTTTTAAGAATGTTCTTTTAGAGGATCGTTTCTTCTGTTGATGAAAATAAAGAGGGTTTATAAGTTACTTACCCCTAGGGGCCCATCCAATGGGCATGTCCTCTGTCTCAATACTTCAAACCCAGCTTGATTGTTATTACTGTGCATATTCTTATCCTCCCATAAGGTTAGAGTGCTGAAGAAGATGGTTTTGCATGGCTGTGTAAACATCATTTCTGCTTCCCAGGATGACAGAGAAGGGGGGAAACTCATAATACCATTAGCATTTTCACTTACTGAGCACCTTTTACCTGAAGAACCCAATTAATGCTTTGCCTAGCATGTATTCATTTATACTCCATGACACCCCTGAGAGGCAATGTAAGTATTATTAAATTCACCCACCAGTTCCACGATGAAAGTTATGAAACTGAATGTCAGGTCAAATAAGAAAGGCTCAGAATGACACAAGCCAAAGTTGTTGAGCAAATATTGGACTCCCCTCTCAAGTGTTACCCAAACCCTCAACTGTCCTAGTGAGGAAAATTCCAACAACTGAGAGTAATGACAACACCTTCTATTGCATCTGTTTTATTCAAGTTATGTCTAAAAAAAATCCATCTTCCTATTTGTTTCTGTGTGTTTCTCATGTGCCTTGACTACCCTAAATTTAACCAATCTGACCTGCTCCTGAAACTCCATAAGTGGAGTTCATGCCATTTGTGAGGTTTCCTTTCCCACTGCCTACCTTGAATTCCCACATCACGTCCGTCTCTGAAGATGTCAACTCCTCCCTGGAATCTTCCCAAGATCGCTTCTCTGGCCTGTGGTCTACACCTTTTTTTATATATATAACTTATTCATAAATATCTACAGTGCAAAGTAGAAAGTGACATGCATTTGCTCTTTCCTAGACTGAAAACTTCTTGAAGGCATGATCCACACCTATTTCTTCTCCATATCCCTCATGGTACACAACCTGGTGCCGGAATCCACACAGCTTCTCAATGAATTTTAGTGGAATGAATGAACCAATGTGTACTCTAGGAACAGATGAGTCACCTCTCTCTCTGCTGTGTTTGCTGGAAAATAACAGCATAACATCAGATACTATTTTCTGGCAAGATACTTGACTATTCTTTTACTTCTAGAGCACAAAAGTCATACACTGGCTTTGATAAATAACACGATATAGAAAAGTTGAACAGAGAAGTAACATTTTTGTTCACAACTCATTTATCGTGTATATAAAATTTAGCTAACCTTCAAAATACAGAAAAATTATAATAATTCCTTACATTTCTTTGCTATTGTTGTTCAGTGCTATTACGGATTAACCTGTGTCCCCCTCAAAAATGGGTGTCAACTTGGCTAGGCCATGATTCCCAGTATTGTGTGAATGTCCACTATTTTGTCATCTGATGTGATTTTCCCACCTCAATGATGTTAGTGACGTGGGATCAGCAGCAGTTATGTTAGTGAGGCAGGAGCCAATCTACAAGATTAGGTTGTATCTTAAGTCAATCTCTTTTAAGATATAAAAGAAGTGAACAGAGAGACATGGGGACCTCATACCACCAAGAAAGCAGCACTGGAAGCACAGAGTGTCCTTTGGACCCAGAGTTCCTACACTGAGAAGCTCCTAGTCCAGGGAAAGATTTATGACAAGGACCTTCCTCCAGAGTTGACAGAGAGAAGACACGTTTCCTTGGAGCTAACACCCTAAATTTGGACTTCTGGCCTACTAGACTGTGAGAAAATAAAATTCTGTTTGTTGAAGCCATTTCCTTGTGGTATTTCTGTTATAACTAAGACAGGTGCCGTGGAGTCAGTTACGACTCACAGCAACCCTATGTACAACAGAATGAAACACTGCCAAGCTTGCACCATTCTCAAAATCGTTGCTATATTTGAGCCCATCATTGCAGCCCCTGTGTCAATCCATCTCATTGAGGGTCTTCCTCTTTTTCACTGACCCCCTTCCCCTACCAAGCATGGTATCCTTCTCCAGGGACCTGTCCCTTCTGATAACACATCCAAAGTATGTGAAACAAAGTCTCGCCATTCTTGCTTCTAAGGAGCATTCTGGCTCTGCTTCTTACAAGACAGATTTGTATGTTCTTCTGGCAATCCATGATATATTCAATATTCTTTGTCAACAACGTAATTCAAAGGCATCAATTCTTCTTCTGTCTTCCTTAATCATTGTCCAAAATTCGCATGTATGCAAGGTGATTAAAAACACCATGGCTGAGTCAGACACACTTTAGTCCTCAAGGCAACATCTTTGCTTTTTAACACTTTAAAGAAGTATCTTGCAGCAGATTTGCCCAGTGCAATACATCATCTGATTTCTTGACTGCTGCTTCCATGGGTTTTGATTGTGGATCCAAGTAAAATGAAATCCTTGACAACTTCAGTGTTTTCTCCATATATTTCTTTAGTCCCCTTTATATCCTTTAGAGCACTGGTGGCACAATGGTTAAGTGTTCAGCTGCTAACCAAAAGGTCGGCAGTTCAAATCCACCAGCTGCTCCTTCAAAACCCTATAGGGCAGTTCTACTCTGTCCTATAGGGTCGCTATGAGTCAGAATCGACTCAACAGCAATGGGTTTGGTTATATCCTTTATTTCAAGTGATCTTCCTTAAAGCGCTCTTTGGGGATCAGAACGCACTTTGTTTTTTCCCCACTTTAGAGATGAGGAAAGTGTGGCTAAGAGAACTTGAGTTGTCCAAAGACAGATACCTAGTTGGTGGTTGGCTGAGATGGAATCTCAGATGTTGTTGTTAAGTGGTGTCGAGTCAATTCCGACCCATAGCAACCCCATGCACAACAGAATGAAACACTGTCCGGTCCTGCACCTCCTCACAATTGTTGCTATGCTTGAACTTATTGTTGCAGCCACTGTGTCAATCCGTCTCTTTGAGGGTCTTCCTCTTTTTTGCCGACCTTCTACTCTACCAAGTGTGATGTCCTTCTCCAGGGACTGACCCCTCCTGATAACATGTCCAGAGTACGTGAGACATAGTCTCATCATCCATGTTTCTAAGGAGCACTCTGGCTATACTTCTTCCAAGACAGATTTGTTCATTCTTTTGGCAGGCCATGGCATATTCAATATTCTTCTCCAACACCACAATTCAAAGGTATCAATTCTTCTTTGGTCTTCCCTATTCATTGTCCAGCTTTTACATGCATATGAGGCAACTGAAAACACCAGGACTTGGGTCAGGCGCACCTTAGTCCTCAAGGTGACATCCTTGATTTTCAACACTTTACAGAGATCTTTTGCAGCAGATTTGCCCAATGCAACGCGTCTTTTGATTTCTTGACAGCTGCTTCCATGGATGTTGATTGTGGATCCAAGTAAAATGAAATCCTTGACAACTTTAATCTTTTCTCCATTTATCACGATGTTGCTTATTTGTCCAGTTGTAAGGCTTTTTGTTCTCTTTACATTGAGGTGTAATCCATACTGAAGGCTGTGGTCTTTGATGTTCATCAGTAAGTGGTTCAAGTTGTCTTCACTTTCAGCAAGCAAGGTTGTGTCATCTGCATAATGTAGGTTGTTAATGAGTCTCCCTCCAATGCTGATGCCCCATTCTTCTTCATATAGTCCAGCTTCTCAGATTATTTGCTCACCATACACAGTGAGTAGGTATGGTGAAAGGATACAACCCTGACGCACACCTTTCCTGACTTTAAACTGTGCAGTATCCCCTTGTTTTGTTTGAATGACTGCCTTTTGATCCATGTACAGATTCCTGATGAGCACAATTAAGTGTTCTGGAATTCCCATTCTCCACAATGTTATCTATAATTTGGTATGATCCACACAGTCAAATGTCTTAGCATAGTCAATAAAATGCAGGTAAACATCTTTCTGGTATTCTCTGCTTTCAGCCAGTATCCATCTGACATCAGCAATGATATCCCTGGTTCCACGTCCTCTTCTAAATCTGGCTTGAATCTCTAACAGCTCCCTGCTGATATATTGCTACAGTCACTTTTTAATGATCTTCAGCAAAATTTTGCTTGTGTGTGATATTAATGATATTCTTTGATAATTTCTGTGTTCAGTTGGATCACCTTTCTTGAGAATAGGCAAATATATGGATATCTTCCAGTTGGTTGGCCAGGAAGCTGTCTTCCAAATTTCTTGGCATAGATGAGTGAGCACTTCCAGTGCTACATCCATTTGTTGAAACATCTCAATTGTTATTCTGTCAATTCCCAGAGCCTTGTTCTTTGCCAATGCCTTCAGTGCTGCTTGGACTTCTTCCCTCAGTACCATCGATTCCTGATCATGTTACCTCCTGACATGGTTGAATGTCGAAAAATTCTTTTTGGTATAATGATTTTGTGTATTCTTTCCATCTTTTTTGATGCTTCCTGTGTCGTTTAATATTTTTCCCATAGAATCCTCCACTATTGCAACTCAAGGTTTGAATTTTTTCTTCAGTTCTTTCAGCTTGAGAAATGCAGACTGTGTTCTTCCTTTTGGTTTTCCACCTCCAGGCCTTTTTACATGTTATTATAATACTTTACTTTGTCTTCTCAAGCCACTTTTTGCCATCTTCTGTTCTACTCTTTTACTTCATCACTTTTTCCTTTCGCTTTAGCTACTTGACATTCAAAAGCAAGTTCCAAGGATTTCTTCTGACATCTATTTAGGTCTTTTCTTTCTTTCCTGTCTTTTTAATGACCTCTTGCTTTCTTCACGTATGATGTCCTTGATGTCATTCCACAACTTGTCTGGTCTTCAATGTGTCAAATCTATTCTTGAGATGGTCTCTAAATTCAGGTGGGACAGATATACTCAAGGTTGTACTTTGGTCCTCGTGCACTTGTTCTAATTTTCTTCAGTTTCAATTTGAACTTGCATGTAAGTAATTGATGGTCTGATTTGCAGTTGACTCCTGGCCTTGTTCTGACTGATGATATTGAACTTTTCCATCATCTCTTTCCACAGATGTAGTCAATTTGATTCCTGTGTATTCCGTTTGGCAAGGTCCATGTGTACAGTCACCATTTATGTGGGTGAAAAAAGGTATTTACAATGAAGAAGTCATTGGTCTTGCATCAATCTATCATGAGGTCTGCAGCATCGTTTCTAACACCAAGGCCATATTTTCCAACTACCAGTACTTCTTCTTTATTTCCAACTTTTGCACTCCAGTCACAAGTAATTATCAGTGCATCCTGATTGCATGTTTGATCAATTTCAGGCTGCAGAAGCTGGTAAAAATCTTCAATTTCTTCATCTGTGGACTTTGTGGTTGGTGCATAAATTTGAATAATAATCATCTATACTGGTTTCCTTGTAGGTGTATGGATATTGTCCTATCACTGATAGCGTTCTACTTCAGGATAGATCTTGAAATGTTCTTTTTTATGACACATGCAATGCCATTCCTCTTCAAGTTGTCATTCCCGACATAGTAGGCCATATGATTGTCCGGCTCAAAATGGCCAGTACCAGGCTATTTCAGCTCACTAATGCCTAGAATATCAATGTTTATGCATTCCATTTTATTTTTAATGATTTCCAATTTTCCTAGATTCATACTTTGTACATTCCAGGTTCTGATTATTAATGGATATTTGCAGCTGTTTCTTCTCATTTTGAGTCATGCCACATGAGCAAATAAAGGTCCCAAAAGCTGGACTCCATCCACGTCATCAAGGTCGACTCTTCTTTGAGGAGGCAGCTCTTCCCCAGTCGTCTTCTGAGGGCCCTCCAAACTGAGGGGCTCATCTTCTAGCACTATATCAGACAATGTTCCACTGCTATTCATAAGCTTTTCACTGGCTAATTCTTTTCAGAAGGAGACCATTGGGTCCTTCTTTCTAGTCTCTCTTAGTCTGGAAGCTCAGGTGAAACCTGTCTGCCATGGGTGACCCTGCTGGTATTTGAATACTGGTGGCATAGCTCCCAGCATCATTATCAACACACAAGCTCCACAGTACAGCAAACTGACAGACATGTGGCAGAAATCCCAGATACATGATTCTAAATCAAGGGATCTTCTCTTTTTGCCATTTGTTAAAACAATTAATGCATCATTCTGTCTTTGAAAACAATGTTTAACACTTATTTCTCATTAAAATAAGCATTTAGTTAGTGCCACCTTTGTAATTGAACACTGTGCCAGGCATACAGGAAGAGGTCAAATAAGCATTGTCCCGTCCCCTAATGAGTTCATAGTCTGATGGGAAAGACAGATAAGTAAATCAGCAGCTACAGTGTGATGGCTGCTGTGATCACAGTGTGCATTCAAGTGAGGTGTGAACTTACAGAAGAAGAATCTCAACTAGATACAGGAGCAGGAAAGCCTCCTGGAAGAGTTGCAGATATAAAGCTTGAGGTAGCAAGAAGAGTGAAGGGGATTCCAGGGAAAGGGCAGACAATGGGTAAGCAAATGAAGTGGTTAGAATAAATGGTGTGTGAGAAGGCTATGAGGATATAGGTGGGGCATAGACCAATCACGGAGGATCTTTACAGTCAAATAAGGTATTTAAAATGCATTCTGATAGATTAAAGCTTTGGGGGCACCCCAAAAACATTTAAGTAGAGAGAGGCACAATCATATTAGAATATTAGATGGTTACTAGGGGAAGGAGTAGCGTACTTTGAAGTAAGGAAACCCTTGGGAAGCTTCTACCTTATTAAAAACTAGGGATTAAGGACTCAAATTAAACTCAGAATAAGAGATTAAATCATAAAATATCAAGAAAGCCAGTATTAAAGAATTTAGTGAAAAATTACATTGGGGAAGGTCTAAAATGACTCCCAGATCTGACTTACATATCTGGATGAATGCTGATACCATTTGGGAGAACAAGAAAATCTAGGGGAAAGGTGATGAGTTTAGTTTGGACATTTTGTATTTGAGTTAGTTGTGGGGTATCTAAGGGGGAGATGCCTGGCAAGCAAATAAATACAAGTCTATGGCATTCAAAACCCATCTGGCTTAGGGTTTTTGTTTTCAAAATTATCAAATTATACTTGGTAGTTTCTGCATAAACTGAGGAATGCTGGTGGCATAGTGGTTAAGCACTCAGCTGCTAACCGAAAGGTCGGAGATTCAAGACCACCAGCCACTCTATGGGAGAAAATGTGGCAGTCTGCTTCTGTGAAGATTTACAGCCTTGGAAAACCTATAGGGCCACTACAAGTTGGCATCAAGTCAACAGCAATAGGTTATGGAGCCACAGGCTTAGAAGAGGTCATCCAGGGAGGATGTTTAGGATTAGAAGAACAGAGAGATCAGGGTGAGGAAGAGAGGCAAAAAGAAAGAAATCCATGAAGAAGGCAGAGATGGAGCCACTCCTTTCTCAAGCAGAGAGAGAATTAAACCTGAATTCCCTAAATCATCACTGTGTACAATGATTTACCTTGTCTCCTGTGTACCTAGAATGGGTGCTAGTTGTGTACTTTCCGTGAAACAGTTGAAAAAATGGTCCTTAAATCATTTTCTGTGCTGTGTCTCAGGTGAGGACCCCTGGTTAAGCAAGGCTGCTGGGCAGACAGGAGGTAAACCAGGACACTGTAGTTCCCAGAAACCAAGAGAGATGGCCAATGGCAAGTGGCACAAAGAGGATGAGAAGGATACAGGACTTGGAAACACAGAGCTCATTACCAGTTAGCAGGAGCAATTTCAATATGTACGTACAGAGAGAAAGCATGGCATTAGTAGAGGAGTAAATGGATTCTGACAAACTTGCTAAGATCAAAATGCTGAAAATAAGTACCCACTTTTGAAGAAAACTGCTCATTAATGCTCATTAATATTAAGACTGTAGCTAGAGGAGAATATGGGGTTGATCATGTTTATATCCAGAGGAGAAAGAACAAGTATGATGGAGGTGGCAATTGAGCATAAGACCACAAAGTGAATGACTGGTAAAATGAGGTCCAGAAGGGAGTGATGGAGGATGGGATCCAAAGACAGGCAAAAATATTACCCTTGACCGGGAGAAAGAATTTCTCTTTCCCTGAGGTAGGGAGAAAGGAGGAAAGTTTTGTGGAAGGAGATATGTTTGTAGATATCAGGAGAAGCAATTGATGGAGCTGGAATGATGGAATCAATCTTCTCAGTGAAGCAGGTAAAGGCATCCTCTCAGTGTTAAAAAAAAAAGAAAGAAAAGACAGACCTGGGCCTTTCAGAAAGGAGTAAAAGCATGGAAGAGTCACCGAGGAAAACTGGAGAGCAGTTCTGATTTGGAATCTGTCATCAGAGTCATCAGGAGAGCCAAACTGCTTGTTGAACCCAAATGAGATTGAAGACCCCTGGAAACAATTACTGCATTACATTCTAAGTTGTCGACATTTGTTTGGATGAGCTATGTAGAATTATTGATACTTTCTTAGCCAATCTCTTTGGAATCAAAGACATGAATTTGCAAGACAGCAGGTCAGTTCAGGATAACCATACTTAGATCTGAAAGTTGTTGTTCCCAAGAGATTTTTAATGAAGACAGAACCCGCTATCTTAGCCTCGTCAGCACAGTCCTCTACTCTCCTGAGCTAACAACACAGAATAAATAGTTTCCTTCTTGATATTCTCAAATGCACATTATTTGGGAATGTCAGTCCTTCACCAATTTCTCACAAATCCAAATGTGCTGATATATTATCTACATTGCTACCAAATGAAATAGGGCCTTGGAATTCAGTAAATTCAGCAGATATTCAAGAACATGCCCACACCTCTCTTTAACTTGGCCCTTGCTCAGTCTTAAAATGAAGTAGATGTTCTAGGTCAATGACTAAAATGCAGTAGGAAGTATTTTTCCTACCTTTGGTATTGGTCCATGCACTTCTGCCCTCAAATTCATTGTCTACAGTACACTGTGACTTAAGTGGAGAGGTCTGGTACTCAATCAACCAAATGTACCAATTATCTACTACATGTCAGGTACCATGATAGGTGCTGAGAATGCACCCACGTATAAACAGACATGGCCCCTGCCATTGTAAAGCTTATAGTCTAGTGTGAACAAAATCAAACTTACAGATGACAAGGTCATCAATGAAGGGGTTATTAAGAGAGAAAGAGGGTCTCCATTGGAAAGCTGACATGGAAAAAAAAATTACATTTGTTCTAGGATTGTAGCTGGATTTGATGGTCTAAAATCCCTTAACCCCATTTTTTAAAGCATCAGTGATGATATTAGATGGTTTGCAGGCTGTGAACGGTTTTTTAATCCTTCCAATCTTTCTATCAAGTTTTAAGGAAGAAGTCTAACCCGTGGGTTTGGATGGTATCAATTTATATACTTATAGTGAGAATACAGTGTATTCCAAAATAAGAAACAAAGACTACTCCATTAGGAAGGATTTTAGAGGTTCATTTAATTCCCTTTTGATCCTTAAATCTTCCATATAAGATTCTCACCAAGTAACCGTTCAATCTCTGATTGAATGTATCCATTAATGGGGAACTCACTACTCATAAAATAACCTACCTTATCTTAAAATTTACTGAATGTTTGAATGAAATTGTGACTTCCTATGGCTGCTACCCATTTAATCCCTAAGCTTAAAAGACATAGAAGCTTTATCTGTATAAGACAACCTGATGGGATTTGCTGTATAGGTAATGCAATTTCGCAGTAAAATCATTAACACAAGTCTTAATCCTGGGTTTGCTTACACATTTCCAGGAGATGCTGACAGCATACATTCCCAATGCTGCCATGGAGGAAGCAAGGGATGTGTTTTGTGTGTATACGCTGAAAACGTGGTCCCTGATAAAGGGAATTAGAGACAGTCTAAGAGGAAAGAGCTAGAGGTTCTCACCAATCACTGACTCAAGAAACAGACAACATGACGGACATACTCTGTCTTGACCCCAGCTCTCTCCATCTCTGTCTCTCCTCTATATTTAGTCCTTCACTCAATCAACACGTATGCACTGATTATCGACAACATGCCAGGTACTAGGTTAGGTGCTCAGAATGAGGCCCATCACCTCACTCTCCTGACCATGCAGACACTCAGATCTCAAGATTCAGGTTTAGAATAGGAGGAATGGAAGGCCCCTTTAGGTCTCAGGTCCATTCCGTGCAGTCTAGCTCACTTTGCTAGAGTTATCCATTGAGGTAAAATGATGCCTGGTTTCCATAAACCACAGTCCTCTGTACCCATAGCTCCCTTGGGAACCATGAAGAGTGAAAGATGTGGTTCAGGAAACAATGTGGGCATCCTTGTGTCCCCTAATTCTATGTAAGAACATTCCAGATTCTATGTTCTCCCTTAATGAAATCCTTTACTATTGGAAGGCAGAGTAATTCTGAGTTCAGAGCAATATCTCACATTCCAATTTTAACTCAGCCCAGCTTCTCATGGGTTCACGTCTACAGAATAAATAAACTTCGAAAGATTTCTCACTAAAAATATCATGAGCCACTGGAAGGCAAGGCTGTGCACATTCTAGCAGAGAGCTAAAGAAAAAGGAGTACATTCCCTCCACATTGGCACAGCACCCCACACACGTATGGCACTTGGGACCCTAGTGCATTCTCCATGCTAGCAGAAGAATTAGTAACTAATGAAAGCAGGAACTGATTTTTACAGTGGTCCTGGGGCCTCGGGTGCTGAAGAGGTGGGGGCAGAGACAACTCTGAGCTCCCTTGGAGGCCCTGGGGGCCTGAGAAGCTATCAGTAGCAGGAAGTAACTTGCCTCTGGGGCCTAGAGGAATTGGTGAAACAACACGCTCTGGTCAATAAACGCAGCAGAGCATCAGCTCTGAGCTTCATCGGAGGGCATCAGAAGGGGGAAATGGCAGATGCCGGGTAACGGTGGACCAGATCTATTTGTTAGCACATATGGGACTCTCCCTGGGGACCCCCTGAATAGCTTGAAGGGCCTTTGCCGGGGGGCTGGAGACACTGCATTAGCAGGTGCAGATGAAGGTCGTAGCAATGTGGTCTTTTACCGTGAATGCTTCCTTCTAAAGAAAGGAGGAGGAGCTTGGGGAAACAGAGATAGTCAGTGCCACAGAATAGCAGAATGATGAGGCTGGGGGAACCTTAAAGGTCATCCAGTACTAAATCTTTGTAGATGAACAAACGAAAAAACTCAGAGAGGGGCAGGGGCAGATGCAAGGACACGGCAGAGGACGATCAAGACTCTCATCAAGGTAACGCCCTGACTCTACCTCCCAGCGGGCTCCATGCCTCTGGTTAGACTGCAAGTGTGTAGTTCTCTTGGTGATAAGCATGCTGGGCCTTGTGTTTACAGATGTAGACCAACTATGTGCGGACTGATGACTTGGTAAGCAGAGTTACTAATTTCTGTACCTGTACCTTTAAGAGATCTTTGGAGGAAAGGGAGGGGGAGGGGAATCAAAGGTCAGGATAAGGTGAAGTTGGGCAGAAGGTGATGGAATGTGGGTCTTCTACTTTTTAAGCCACCAGGGCCTGCTCTGCACGGAGGGGGCGGTTCTCACGGTGCAAGAGGAGGTGGACCACAAGGGTTAGAGGTGTGCGGTGTGTGTGGTGTCTGAGACGTGGTGTTTGTGGCTTCTACATGACATTGGTATTTTTTTGATAGACCAGAGAAGGAAGGAGGGAGATTTGGGGAAAGGGGACATGCTCTGTGGGGAGAATGCCTGGGATGCAGGTAATAAAAAGGCAAGGGAGAATGCTTTCTGCAGGCAGCCACCAGCAAACCTGCACCACCACAGTCATAAAACATCTGTGCCTGCCAAACCTGTAACCAGTAGACAGGATCATTCCGCCACCCACCCACCTGGCCTGCCTCCCACATTGCTCTGCACCAAACTGCCACAGAGTGCATCACAGGCTCCCAGGAGACGGCTGCCGGTCCCAAGCCAGAACCTGATTACTTTTCTCCTCCTCCTTGCCCAGGGTGGGTTGTACCTGCTGAGAGGGGAGGAGGGGAGCTAAACAGTAATACTCTGTCACCTTTACAAGGTGTCCAGGGCAACACCATGGAGATGGTGACATTTGAATTCTCAATGCAATGTCCCCTCACACTCCCAGGACCTCCTCCATTCATGCCTTCTTCCAGCTGGGGCTCCTGCTTGTCCAGGTCTACTCCCCTGCCCCCAGGCTTTCATTCCTCCACTCCCTCTGTCAGTGAGCATGACAGCTAAGGATGACTCATAATACCTGGTTTTACTGCAAACCTATGATAGCCAAGCACTTGGCTAAGTGCTTTACCTGCACTGCTGTATTTAATTCTCGCAACAAATTGATGACATAGATGCCATTGTTAAGATACTTGCTTTGCTAATCAGAAAATCAAGGCTCAAATGTCATACTGCTAGAAAGAGTTTGATCCAAAGGTTAAGCCATTGGCCAGAGTCCATGCTTTTCGACCAGGATCACAGACAATGGTGGGATTTTAAATATTACAAGTAAGCTGGCAGGGATAACACTGCCCTGCAGGGCTTTCCAAGCCCCCTTGAAGTCATCTACTTGAATTACATCAGCCTCTTGAATTATCTCCTCCACTTAGAGTCGAGTCCAAGGTCCCCACCACCCTATAAAGGTGCATGGCCAAGATCATTTCCTTCCATGGAAACAATTCTCTCCCCATGCGAGTGTTTTTGCAACACTTGGTCCTTTTCACTGTGATCTCATATATTCTTCCATTCAATCCTCAAATTGACCCTCTGATGTGGATGGGGTACAAGTTAGTGCAATCTCACAGATGAGGAAAGGAAGGTTCCCAAGGGTGAAAGCACACAAGGTCACAGAGCTCATGAGTGACACAGCCAGGGTTAGATTCCAGGTTTTGAAATTCCTTACAACACTTTTCTCCTCCACATCCAGGTTATGTCCAAAGACCTCACCTAGAAACAAGCAAAGACTTCCCAGCAAGTCAATAGCCACATAAATTGATTTTAACCTGGAATTGCTTGATAACAGTTAATGAAAGCCTTCCTTCTTCTTCCCAACTTCTGATAAATGAACAAGAAACACACTTACAGCCTTCAGTGCAATTAAGTTTTCCTGGTTCATTTGCCCCAGCCACCATCTGTTGGTCAGTATGTTATCCTGTGGTGGCGTGTACATTACTATGGTGTTGGAAGCTGGGTCACCAGTATTTCAAATACCAGCCGGGTCACCCATGGTAGACAGGTTTTAACAGAGCTTCCTACTTCCAAAAATTAGCCAATGAAAACCCTATGGGACACAACAGAATACTGTCCTAGATAGTGCTAGAAGGTTGAAAGGCACACAAAATACACAGTGGCCACCACAATGGACTTGAGTATACTAACAATCATGAAGATGATGCAGGAACCAGGCAACATTTCATTCGGAGTCAGAACCAACTCCACAGCAACTAACAACCCACCCAGCAAGGCAGAGCAGGGACAGAATGAGCAAGGCTGTTCTTCTCACAAAGAGAGCAATTTACAAGATGCCCTCTGAGGGAGGGAAGAGCCACAGCGCCTTCATTAAAAAAGAGATGTAAACAGCTGTCTAGGCTTCTGAAAACGCTCCCCATTGGGAGCAGAGATGGCAAAGAGAAAACACAGCAAAAGGAGAGAACATTTAACTGAACAGGAGGCGGCTGCCCCAGGACAGGGCACTAGGAAGCCAGCAAAGAGTTCCAAGCCCCTTGGTGGCTTCCTTGTGCAGACGAAATATCTCCTCCTGGCTTTCAAAATTATCCCTGTCTTGATCACAAGCTGCCTTTCCAGTTTTCTTCCCCACTACTCCCCTGTGTGTTTTCTAGACTCTAACCAAAATGGGTTAGTACAAAATGGGTTAGTGCTAAAATGCTGTTTATTAAGATGGTAATGAATATAATGATAATGTTTTGTACTTACTCAGAGACAAGATGTGTCCTTGAGGGAGTGGAAACTTCAAATCACAAGTCCCTTCAGAAAACGGTTTTTTAACGACACTTGTAATAAAGTCTAGATGGACAGTTTGAATCCACAAGCTGTTCCTTGGAAACCCTGTGGGGCAGTTCTGCTTTGTCCTGTAGGGTTGCCATGAGTCAGAATTGGCTTGACGGCAACAGGTTTGGTTTTTTTAATTAAGTTCAGTTCTATAAACATTTATGGAGTGTCTGTATGTACAAGGGACTGTCCTAGGTACAGTTCATGTCCAGAAAGTGTTTGAAAGGGGGGATTAGACAAGTCCACAAATAATTCTAATACAGTGTAAACCCACAAATAGGGATAATGCTTTCTAGGAGAGATGGTAAGTAAAATGAGGACTCAGTAACAGAGGTATTCCAACCAGATGATGGAATTCTGTAAGTTTTCTGAAGAAGGTGTTTCCTGAGGTGTGGTTTGAGGGTGGGTAGATTTTATTCTTTTGGAGATGAAATAGTTATCACTCGGATTTAAATTTTCGGGGGGGGTTATTTTTGTACTACAAAAGTTATACCTGATATCTTTTGAAAATTTAGAAAATATCAGTAAGCAAATGGAAGAAAATCAAAATCCCCTGCAATCACACCAGCTAAGATAACTACTCTTACAAATATTAAAATATTTTACTATACAAGTATATACACACATAGCTATGCAAATGGATTGTACTTCTCTATTACTAGTTTTTTTTCTTTTTACTTCAAAACACATTTTAAATGGTCTTAGGCTTCGTCATGGTTGCATGATATTTGACTCTTGGGTATAGTATATTCAGTCAAGCCTCTATAATCCAGGGTTCTTTTTTTTCCATTTTATTTATTTGTTTATTAATTACAAGCAACACTGCAATAAACATAAAAATAAAATCTACTGCCATCGAGTTGATTCCGACTCATAGCAACCCTATAAGACAGAGTAGAACTGTCCCATACCATTCCAAAGGCTGTAATCTTTACACAGCGGAGGCAGGTGGGTTCAAACCACTGACCTTTCAATTAGCAGCCAAGTGCTTTAATCACTGTGCCCCAGGGTGATAAACATAGTTGTAGCTAAGTAATGCAGTCACATACTCTAAGCCAAACAGTTGCAAGCTCAGATGCCCACCAGGTCAGTTGGTAAAGTGACAGAGTAAAGCCAGCTAAGTGGAAGTTAAACAACATGCCAGGTATATTTTTAATGGCCACTGACCCTCAGAAAAGTGACAGGGAATGCTGAGACATGAAGCGAACTGTAATGTTTCTGCCCTGTCCAGAGGAGCAGAAGTTGCTCAGCTCTGGTCACTCACTGCCCAGCTTGGAGGCAGGCTCAGGTTTCCAAAAGCTCCTGAATGAAGAGAACCCAGAAACCTAGCTAGCTATATGAAGCATCCTGATAATCAAATATAAGTAACTCTTTTACAATTTTTAAAACAGGCTACAGGCTATACAACATACTTCCATGGACCAAATGTGGCCTGAAAATTACTAGTTTGAAGGGTTTTTTCTACTTTCTGCCTACACAGCTTGAATTCCCCACTGTTGACTAAAAGCCTGCCCTCTCCATGACCTGAGAAAGTGGTACAGTGCCAAGCAAAATGTCTCATGGTTACATTTTTTAAAATGATAGGTTAGCGCACAGTGATATACAATTTGGAAAAACAAATCAAGTTAACATCATAGGTCCAATCATCCCCATTAGGCTGATGCTGTGAAAAGATAAAATAGTTATTAATGTGCTGAGGAGGAGGCAGGACAGACAGCATGGTGTATGAGAGAGGGTAGCGGGACTCCATATTAGAGGCTGCATTCTAAGTCTGGCTCCATCATTTCCCAGCTGTGTTACCTTAAGCATGTTACTTCACTCTGTAAGGCTTGTGGTCTCATCTGAGAGGTGAGAAATAATAATATCTACCTATCTAAAAAAAAAAAAAAAAAATTTTTTTTTTTTTTTTACCTATCTCCAGGAGCCGTGGTGGCACTGTGGCTAAAAGATAGGCTGCTAACCAGAAGGTTAGCAGTTCAAATCCACCAGCTGCTCCTTGGAAACCCTACAGGGCAGTTCTACTCTGTTCTAGAGGGTTGCTATGAGTGAGAATTGACTTGATAGCAACAGGCTTTTTTTGGTTTTTGGTTTTTGGTTATCTATTTCCAGAGTTGTTGTGAGAATCAAATTCATTGATACATGTGAATATGTTTTCAAAATTGTAAAGTGATTTAGAAATGCAAGAAATTGTTTTTGTTAGTTGCCATCGAGTCGATTCTGACTCATGGTAACCCCGTGTATAGTGATTACTAATGTAATATTTTGAGGTTATTAATAAAAATTTGAATAATAAAAAGTCTACCCATCCCAGTACAAATCAAATGCCTTTAAAAAGTGCATGTCTCTTCTTTCCAGAAATTGCACTACTAAGAAATTAGCCTAAGGAAATAATTACATGTGATTGCATTACTTAGCTACAACTATGTTTATCGCCCTGGTGGTGCAGTGGTTAAAGCACTCGGCTAATTGAAAGGTCAGCAGTTCGAACCCACCAGCCCTCCAATTCTGTAAAGATTACAGCCTTGGAAACTATGGGGCAGTTCTACTCTGTCCTATAGGGTTGCTATGAGTGGGAATCGACTTGATGGCAGTGGGTTTTGTTTTTACGTTTATTGCAGTGTTGTTTGTAATTAATAGATAAACAAATAAATAAAATAAAATAAAAAAACCCTGGATTATAGAGGCTGACTAAATATACTATACCCAAGAGTCAAATATAATGCAACCATGAAGCCTAAGACCATTTAGTGGGATAAAAAATATATATTTTTTAAAATGTGGTTTGAAGTAAAAAGAAAAAAACTAGTTATAGAGAAGTATAATCCCATTTGCATAACTATGTGTGTATATAATTATATAGTAAAACATTTTAATATTATACAACCGAATCATAAGAGTAGTTATCTTAGCTGGTGTGAATGCAGGGGATTTTGATTTTCTTCCATTTTTTATTTTTTTTCCATTTGCTTACTGATATTTTCTAAACTTTCGAAACAGATCAGATATAACTTTTGTAGAACAAAAATAATCCAAAAAAAAATAATAAATCCGAGTGATAACTATCTCATATCCAAAAGAATAAAATCTACCCACCCTCGAACCACACTTCAGGAACTACCTTCTTCAGAAGACTTTGAGAATTCTATCATCTGGTTGGAATACCTCTGTTACTGAGTCCTCATTTCACTTACCCGCTCTCCTAGAAAGCATTATACCTATTTGTGGGTTTACATTATTAGAATTATTTGTGGACTTGTCTAATCCCCCCTTTCAAACACTTTCTGGACATGAACTGTACCTAGGACAGTCCCTTGTACATACAGACACTCCATAAATGTTTATAGAACTGAACTTAATTAAAAAAACCAAACCTGTTGCCAACAAGTCAATTCTGACTCATGGCAACCCAACAGGGTAGGGCAGAATTGCCCCACAGGGTTTCCAAGGAACAGCTTGTGAATTCAAACTGCTCACCCAGAGCTTCATTACAAGTGTTGTTAAAAAAACTGCCTTCTATGGGATGACATATACAGAGCACTGAAGGAGAAAAACTGCCAGCCAAGGATCATATATCCAGCAAAACTCTCTCTGAAATATGAAGGTGAAATTAAGATATTTACAGATAAACACAAGCTTAGAGAATTTGCAAAAACCAAACCAAAGCTATAAGAAATACTAAAGGAAATTGTTTGGTCAGAAAACCAATAATATCAGATACCAGCACAACACATGGTCACAGAACAGAACATCCTGATATCAACTCAAATAGGGAAATCAAAAAAACAAATTAAGATTAATTTTTTTAAAAAATGCTCAAAACAGGGACTCATTGAAGTCAATATGCAAAAGATCACAATAATCAAAAAGAGGGACTAAATACAGGAGGCATTGAACTGCCATATGGAGAGGGATACAAGGCGATATAGGACAATACAAGTTAGGTTTTTACTTAGAAAAATAGGGGTAAATATTAAGGTAACCACAAAGAGGTATAACAACTCCATAACTCAAAATAAAAACCAAGAAAAACGTAACGACTCAGCAAACATAAAGTCAAATACTATGAAAATGAGGAACACACAATTTACAAAGAAAAACATCTCAGCACAAAAAAGTAAGTGGAAAAATGAAATTGTCAACAACACACATAAAAAGGCATCAAAATGACAACACTAAACACATACTTATCTATAATTACGCTGAATGTAAATGGACTAAACGCACCAATAAAGAGACAGAGAGTCTCAGGCTGGATAAAGAAACACCATCCGTCTATATGCTGCCTACAAGAGACACACCTTAGACTTAGAGACACAAACAAACTAAAACTCAAAGGATGGAAAAAAATATATCAAGCAAACAATAAGCAAAAAAGAGCAGGAGTAGCAATATTAATTTCTGACAAAATAGAATTTAAAGTTAAATCCACCACAAAGGATAAAGAAGGACACTACATAATGATAAAAGGGATAACTGACCAGGAAGATATAACCATATTAAATATTTATGCACCCAATGACAGGGCTGCAAGATACATAAATCAAATTTTAACACAACTGAAAAGTGAGATAGACACCTCCACAATTATAGTAGGAGACTTCAACACACCACTTTCGGAGAAGGACAGGACATCCAGTAAGAAGCTCAATAGACACACGGAAGACCTAATTACAACAATCAACCAACTTGACCTCATTGACTTATACAGAACTCTCCACCCAACTGCTACAAAGTATACTTTTTTTTCTAGCACACATGGAACATTCTCTAGATTAGACCACATATTAGGTCATAAAACAAACCTTTGCAGAATCCAAAACACTGAAATATTACAAAGCATCTTCTCAGACCACAAGGCCATAAAAGTGTAAATCAATAACAGAAAAATTAGGGAAAAGAAATAAAATACTTGGAAACTGAACAATACCCTCCTGAAAAAAGACTGGGTTATAGAAGACATTAAGGAGGGAATAAGGAAATTCATAGAATGCAACGAGAATGAAAATACTTCCTATCAAAACCTCTGGGACACAGCAAAAGCAGTGCTCAGAGGCCAATTTATATCGATAAATGCACACATACAAAAAGAAGAAAGAGCCAAAATCAGACAACTGTCCCTACAACTTGAACAAATAGAAAGTGAGCAACAAAAGAATCCATCAGGCACCAGAAGAAAACAAATAATAAAAATTAGAGCTGAACTAAATGAATTAGAGAACAGAAAAACAATTGAAAGAATTAACAAAGCCAAAAGCTGGTTCTTTGAAAAAATTAATAAAATTGATAAACCATTGGCCAGACTGACTAAAGAAATACAGGAAAGGAAACAAATAACCCGAAGAAGAAACGAGATGGGCCACATCACAACAGAACCAAATGAAATTAAAAGAATCATATCAGATTATTACGAAAAATTGTACTCTAATAAATTTGCAAACCTAGAAGAAATGGATGAATTCCTGGAAAAACACTACCTACCTAAACTAACACAATCAGAAGTAGAACAACTAAATAGACCCATAACAAAAAAAGAGATTGAAACGGTAATCAAAAAACTCCCAACAAAAAAAAAGCCCTGGTCCGGATGGCTTTACTGCAGAGTTCTACCAAACTTTCAGAGAAGAGTTAACACCACTACTACTAAAGGTATTTCAAAGCATAGAAAATGACGGAATACTACCTAACTCATTCTATGAAGCCACCATTTCCCTGATACCAAAACCAGGTAAAGACATCACAAAAAAAGAAAATTACAGACCTATATCCCTCAAGAACATAGATGCAAAAATCCTCAGCAAAATTCTAGCCAATAGAATTCAACAACATATTAAAAAAATAATCCACCATGACCAAGTGGGATTTATACCAGGTATGCAAGGCTGGTTTAATATTAGAAAAACTGTTAATGTAATCCACCATATAAATAAAACAAAAAAACAAAAACCACATGATCTTATCAATTGATGCAGAAAAGGCATTTGACAAAGTCCAACACCGATTTATGATAAAAACTCTCACCAAAATAGGAATTGAAGGAAAATTCCTCAACATAATAAAGGGCATCTATACAAAGCCAACAGCCAACATCATTCTAAATGGAGAGAGCCTGAAAGCATTTCCCTTAAGAACGGGAACCAGACAAGGATGCCCTTTATCACCGCTCTTATTCAACATTGTGCTAGAGGTCCTAGCCAGAGCAATTAGGCTAGACAAAGAAATAAAGGGCATCCAGACTGGCAAGAAGGAAGTAAAATTATCTCTATTTGCAGATAACATGATCTTATACACAGAAAACCCTAAGAAATCCTCCAGAAAACTACTGAAACTAAAAGAAGAGTTTGGCAGAGTCTCAGGTTATATGATAAACATACAAAAATCACTTGGATTCCTCCACTTCAACAAAAAGAACATCGAAGAGGAAATAACCAAATCAATACCATTCACAGTAGCCCCCAAGAAGATAAAATACTTAGGAATAAATCTTACCGAAGATGTAAAAGACCTATACAAAGAAAATTACAAAGTACTACTACAAGAAACTAAAAAGGACCTACTTAAGTGGAAAAACATACCTTGCTCATGGATAGGAAGACTTAACATAGTAAAAATGTCTATTCTACCAAAAGCCATCTATACATACAATGCACTTCCGATCCAAATTCCAACGTCATTTTTTAACGTGATGGAGAAACAAATCACCAACTTCGTACGGAAGGGAAAGAAGCCTCAGATAAGTAAAGCATTACTGAAAAAGAAGAAGAAAGTGGGAGGCCTCACTCTACCTGATTCCAGAACCTATTATACAGCCACAGTAGTCAAAACAGCCTGGTACTGGTACAACAACAGACACATAGACCAATGGAACAGAATTGAGAACCCAGATATAAATCCATCCACATATGAGCAGCTGATATTTGACAAAGGCCCAGTGTCAGTTAATTGGGGAAAAGATAGTCTTTTTAACAAATGGTGCTGGCGTAACTGGATATCCATTTGCAAAAAAATGAAACAGGACCCATACCTCACACCATGCACAAAAACTAACTCCAAGTGGATCAAAGACCTAAACATAAAGACTAAAACGATAAAGATCATGGAAGAAAAAATAGGGACAACCTTAGGAGCCCTAATACAAGGTATTACCAAAAATGATGAAGAGAAACCAGATAACTGGGAGCTCCTAAAAATCAAACACCTATGCTCATCTAAAGACTTCACCAAAAGACTAAAAAGACCACCTACAGACTGGGAAAGAATTTTCAGCTATGACATCTCCAATCAGCGCCTGATCTCTAAAATCTATATGATGCTGTCAAAACTCAACCACAAAAAGACAAACAACCCAATCAAGAAGTGGGCAAAGGATACGAACACGCACTTCACTAAAGAAGATATTCAGGCAGCTAACAGATACATGAGAAAATGCTCCCGATCATTAGCCATTAGAGAAATGCAAATTAAAACTACGATGAGATTCCATCTCACTCCAACAAGGCTGGCATTAATCCAAAAAACACAAAATAATAAATGTTGGAGAGGCTGCGGAGAGATTGGAACTCTTATGCACTGCTGGTGGGAATGTAAAATGGTACAACCACTTTGGAAATCTATCTGGTGTTTTCTTAAAAAGTTAGAAATAGAACTACCATACAACCCAGAAATCCCACTCCTCACAATATACCCTAGGGAAATAAGAGTCTTCACACAAACAGACATATGCACACCCATGTTTATTGCAGCTCTGTTTACAGTAGCAAAAAGCTGGAAGCAACCAAGGTGTCCATCAACGGATGAATGGGTAAATAAATTGTGGTATATTCACACAATGGAATACTACGCATCGATAAAGAACAGTGACGAATCTCTGAAACATTTCATAACATGGAGGAACCTGGAAGGCATTATGCTGAGCGAAATTAGTCAGAGGCAAAAGGACAAATATTGTATAAGACCACTATTATAAGATCTTGAGAAATAGTAAAAACTGAGAAGAACACATACTTTTGTGGTTATGAGGGGGGGAGGGAGGGAGGGAGGGAGGGTGGGAGAGGGTTTTTTACTGATTAGTTAGTAGATAAGAACTGCTTTAGGTGAAGGGAAGGACAATACTCGATACATGGAAGGTCAGCTCAACTGGACTGGACCAAAAGCAAAGAAGTTTCTGGAATAAACTGAATGCTTCAAAGGTCAGTGGAGCATGGGTGGGGGCTTGGGGACCATGATTTAAGGGGACTTCTAAGTCAATTGGCAAAATAATTCTATTATGAAAACATTCTGCATCCCACTTTGAAATGTGGCGTCTGGGGTCTTAAATGCTAACAAGCTGTCATCTAAGATGCATCAATTGGTCTCAACCCACCTGGATCAAAGGAGAATGAAGAACACCAAGGTCACACGATAACTAAGAGCCCAAGAGACAGAAAGGGCCACATGAACCAGAGACTTACATCATCCTGAGACCAGAAGAACTAGTTGGTGCCCGGCCACAATCGATGACTGCCCTGACAGGGAGCACAACAGAGAACTCCTGAGGGAGCAGGAGATCAGTGGGATGCAGACCCCATATTCTCACAAAAAGACCATACTTAATGGTCTGACTGAGACTAGAGGAATCCCGGCGGTCATGATCCCCAAACCTTCTGTTGGCCCAGGACAGGAACCATTCCCGAAGACAACTCATCAGACATGAAAGGGACTGGACAGTGGGTAGGAGAGAGATGCTGATGAAGAGTGAGCTATTTGTATCAGGTGGACACTTGAGACTGTGTTGGCATCTCCTGTCTGGATGGGAGATAGGAGGGTAGAGAGGGTTAGAAACTGGCAAAATTGTCACGAAAGGAGAGACTGGAAGGGCTGACTCATTAGGGGGAGAGCAAGTGGGAGTATGGAGTAAGGTGTATTTAAACTTATATGTGACAGTCTGACTTGATTTGTAAACGTTCACTTGAAGCCCAATAAAAATTAAAAAACACACAGAAAAAACTGCCTTCTGAAAGGACTTGTGATTTGAAGTTTCCACTCCCTCAAGGACACATCTTGTCTTTGAATAAGCAAAAAAACATTCTCATTATAATCATTACCATCTTAATAAACAGCATTTTAGCACTTACTATATATATATTTTTTATATATTTACTTTTTAAAACTACACTATGTGAAGCTATAGGTCGTTATGGGACAGCATCAATTCGAGGGCAACGGGTATATGAAGCTACTACCATTGTTATACCCATTATATTGTTGAAGAAATTGAGGTTCAGAGAGGTTCAGTAACTTTCTGAAGGTGGCAGAGCTTAATAAACAGTTGAGCTAGAATTTGAACCCAAGTCAGTCTGGCTCTGCAGCCCTAACTTTTATAACCATGACATCACCCTGCTTCGAACACAATGGTGAGCCAATCTATAGTGGCCATCCATATGGTAAAGTTGTGAGTTAATGGAAAAGTTAGTTGCTGAATTTTCCTTTTACACTCTCTATGAAATACTCGTAATAAGACCACTAAGCTTCTTAAGTTCACATTTAAGGACATGACAGCAATTATTACTATCCCTGTGAAAAGGAAAACATTTATTTAAATGTAGTGAGGAGCAGTCACAAGTATATTGGCCTGGAAATCATTAAACCAAGATTCAAGACCTAGCTCTTAAGCTGATTTGAATGAGAAAAGGCTGGATTTAATGGTTATAGGGTCTTTCTCAGCATAACCTCCTAACTGTCTCAGCTTCCACTGTGGCCCAGCAGCCAAATATTAGATCATGTCACTCTGCTGCTTAAAATCTTTCTGTGGAATTCCTTCATGCTTTGAATACAAAGAGTCTTAGGATAGTATCAGTATAATCAGGCTTCTGCCCACCTTCCAACCCTCACCTCCTCTTCCTCGCTCTAGGAAGCCACTGTCTCCTTTCAGCCTCTCAAAAACAGCAACTTCAGCTTTTGTACATGTTGTTCTTTCTTTCTGGAAGACTTCCTCCCAACCAACACCCTTAGATTCTATCCCAGGAGAACTCCTACTCATCCTTCAGATTCCCAAATAAAAGTCACTTCCTCAGAGACATCTGCCCAATTCTTTCAGCCTAAAAAAGGGTCCCTGGGTAGTCTCTCTTTCAGTACCCTGTATTTCTCTCTATAGTATCATCACAGTTCATAATTTAAAGACTGCCCCCCAGTAGCATACTCTGTGGAGATCAGGGCCATGTCTGTTTTGTTTACCATGTATTCCCAGCAGGTGTCTTTTTCTGACTTACAAGATGGTCAATGCTCAATGTGTTTAATAACAAATTAATTAAAGGATATAATAATGAAATCATGTTTGATAAAGCAGGGGGTCAGCAAAAAAACAAGAAAAACCCTCAAGGAGGTGGACTGACACTACTGCCACAATAATGGACTCAAACATACCAACAATCATGAAGGTGACACAGGACCAGACAACATTTCGTTCTGTAACACATAAGGTCACCACAAGTCAGAGCCAACTTGATGGCAACCAACAACAACAGTGTGATAACTGTGATTTACCAGCGCATATGGGTGGGAATGCATGAAAGAGAAGAAATGGAGGCCTAGGGGGTAAAGGGGGATGTGCTGGCAAGCAGAGAGGCTTGGCTGGAGTAGATGTGTGCTGAAAACAGCAAGAGCAAGAGACAAGTCCAGGTATGTCCAGGTATGAGGTACGTTGGAGGACTCAGGTCAGTGCCCTTTACACGGCATACTGGTTGGACATTATGTGTATGCTGGGAGGGGAGGGTGGACACAGCTCTCTGGCACGGCTGAGTCTTCCACCTGCTTCTGGCACTGCACTGGCCTCGGTCTGGCCTCTGTGCTTCTGGAACGCGGTACGCATTGGCAGGCGGCTCCTCACTGTTGCATTTCCATCCCGCTGAGCTGCGCTGCAACACTTTCAGTCTGCCTCGCTAAGCCCTGGCAGGGCAAAATCATCCCAATCCAACTGTTTCTCTCCTACGCCAGGAGTTTTCACCCTAAGATGGGACCCACAAAACAATAACCGCTTGTTCTTACTGTCACTGGAGGGCTCCTCTCAGTAACAACACCATTTTAATACAGCAAATGAGGCCTGGGATGTGCTGACCCATACCCACATAGCCTACCCCATTATCCCAGGACCAAAGAAACTGCAAGAAGAGACCATGGCCTCAGTCCTTTATGCCAACAACAGGAGGCTGATACCTAAAGTCTGGCCAAGCGGGACTATTTCCTCCTAAGACAGGAAACAGAAGGGCCCCCAGATCACCTGCAATTCACATAAACAAACCAAAGTGACAAAGTAACAGGAAATGGACCAGGGTGCAGAAACAAAGCCATTCCCCAGATCAATGGGGCAGGGTATCAAAGAGCCTGCAAACTTCCTTCAGGTTGTCTTTCAGAAGCAACATGAGGAAACCAGCCCCAGGGACATGCGCAGGGCATCCGCCTGTGACAGTTGTATGACCTTCCGCCAGGGGCAGTGAGGGGCTGCAGCCACAGCCGGGGAATCGAACTCGGGGCACAGGTGACTGCGCAGGTGCAATACCCCATAATAAGTCCTGCTATGGATCCCAGAAGCCTCCAGGACAGGAGCTGCCTTAAAGCCATCTTAAAAAGCTGCCTTGTGTGCACCTTAGTTAACCTATCCCTGCCCAAAACAGGCCACTTGTGAGAAAACCCCGCCTATGCCTCTGAATAAACATGAATCTTCCCCCCCTCCCCCCCTGAAGAATTTTAAAAACCCATGCCAAGTTCTTTGTTCTGAGAGAAGGGGGACGGGGGCAGTAAGCATTGCCTAAGCCCTCTGCTTCTCCGCTTGCAAGCCTCTTTTAATAAAGGTTTGCTCATGTGGAAAATTCTCTGTGTCTTACCTGTTCATTCTTGACCAGTGAGAGGCAAGAGGCTTATTTAATTAAAGGAGTAGAGGTGCCGGTAACACTCCAAGTGCTATTTTTACTGAAGAAAGTATTTTTTTTTTGCAATCTTTTTATTGTGTGCTTATCAAAGTTCTGTAGGAATGTGCAATAGATGAATGGATATACACATATTACTTAAAAACCAGTTGCCACCAAGTCCATTCCGACTCATGGCAAACCCATGTGTATCAGAGTAGAACTGTGCTCCATGGGGTTTTCAATGGCTGATTTTTGGAAGTAGAGCTCCACGCCTTTCTTCTGGGGAGCCTCTGGGTGGACTCGAACCACCAGCCTTTCAGTTAGTAGCCTAGCATGTTAACTGTTTGCACCACCCAGGAACTCCATATGTAAAAATACATATTAGTTACCAAATGTTTATTTATATTGAACCCTTAATATACATTTTACCATCTATAAAGCACTGTTGTCTTCTTTCTCCTTTGAGCTTCACAGCAACCCTGTGAGGTCAGTGGGATATTTGTTTCCTGAGGCTGTGTAATAAATTACCACAAACTTGATGGCTTCAAGCAACAAAAATTTATTCTCTCACAGTTCTGGAGGCCAGAAGTCAGAAATCTGGCAGGGCTGTGTTCCCTTCAGGGGCTCTCTGCTGGGGAGATAACCTGTAAACCAACCTCTGCCTTAACCAATGCAAAAATTTGCTCTACAGCATCCCATGACTGGTTAGCCATCCTTTGCTTACATTCTTCCTAAGACAGAAAACTCGCTTAATTGATTTTGTATCACCAGGAGAGGCATTCAGAATATGTTTGTTGTATGAATGAATGAGTGAGCGAATGAATGAATACTGAATAAATATATGAGTAATCCCTCCCAAGACATCCAAATTCATTCAGGGACAATTCTAAGCATAAGGAAGTTCTATATCATGCAACTTTTAAATTCAATTTTAAAATAATTATTTCAATAACAGTGACTACCACTTATCAAGTCATTATCAAATGCCAAGCACTGACCAGCTGATCTCTTAGCACACATTATCTTATTGAGCTGAAATTTGCTTGCCTATGGTTTCACCCTCCCAGTCTTAGTTCTACCCTAATCCCTCCATTTATTTGAGGCCTTGCTGTGTGTCGAACACTACATACTTTACAAAGCTTCTCTCATTTTATGTCTTCAACAAAACTATCAGGTAGATGGCATCATCTCCAGTTATCAATGAAGAAATTGAGGCTGAGGGATTAAGTAACTAGCCCAGGAAGACAATATATGGAAATGTCTGGATTCCAAAACTGGACTCTAATGCTAAAACCCATGCATTTACCAAAAGGTCAGCAGTTCGAATCTACCAGGCACTCCTTGGAAACTGTACGGGGCAGTTCTACTCTGTTCTATAGGATCACTAGCAATCAGAATCAACCTGATGACAACAAGTTTGGTTTTTGGTTTGGTGTAGCTAAAAGGCTTTAATACTCTGCTGTAATGGAGGAATCCAACTAAGGATTCCAACTAAGAAACTCAAGAAGCATGTGCCTTAAAGGCATCCCATAGAGAGTAGTAAAGTGGAGAACAGAAAATATAGTGAGAGCTGTCACTGTGACACTCTAGGCATGGGGGTGCTGTCTGAGGGTGCCAATTGGCTCCCCTTGCCAGACTGACTCCACCCTACAAGACTCCCTGTACTGTGGGAGCTGATGGCAGCAGAGAGGAACCTGCCTGCAGCCAAATAGGAGAATACAGTCAAATTATGAGGGCCGTGTAAACCTATGGAGTCCTACATCTCCACCAGAGGTCAGAGACACAATCCTGGTGCTCCTCCCACCTAGACGTAGCTAAGCCTACACATATTTCTGCCCAAAGATCATTTAACTGCTCCTTTACCCCAGTCAGGAAACACTGGTGGTATAGTGGTTAAGTGCTACGGCTGCTAACCCAAAGGTCAGCAGTTCGAATCCACCAGGCACTCCTTGGAAACTCTATGGGGCAGTCCTACTCTGTCTTGTAGGGTTACTATGAGTCGGAATCGACTTGACAGCAAGGGATTTTGGCTACCCTAGTCATATTTTACTGTTACACCAAACCAGCAGGTCTCATAGTTTTAGGTCATACTCTTAAACCAGAGAGCTTCAGTTTATGTAGATTCTATCTGTCAATATTTACTGTATTAGAAATTAGAAATTAAAACCGAGAACTTTTAAAAACATTTACTGTAAGACAGCAATCTTGACGTAAACAATCCACCAGCAAAACTAACATATCTTTATCGAAAGTAACTGCATTTTCCAAAGCCATAAAAAAATTACCAAAAAAGATAGCATTGTTTTACTTTCTTTCTAACCTCTTTAATGTGTGTCTTAATAGAAGACAGCTGGATACACTTCTCTGCCTTCTGCATTCAGGGTGTTGCGATAGCACACATCATGTACCCTCCGGAAAACTCAACTGTACACTCGTGAGGGAATGAGTGAATAAAAGCAAATAATGAAACTAATTTTAACTTCATGAGTCAAAGGCGGTCCCCAGACCCTACGTTGAGAACTATAATAAACAAAGCATTGGTCATAGCACATATGCTACAAGTTTTCCTGCCTCCACTCCACTGCTGATGCTGTCCCCTCAGGCTTCTTTCTGGATGTCTCCTATGTAGCCAGGCCCGTCATTACTGTTACCTCCAGAAGCGTTCTCTGATACTGCATCTCCCTATCCACAAGATAGGAAAATCCTCTGCCCTCCTTGAACTTTCAAAGTACTTTGTTTTTAAGCTCTCATATTATTACACACTAGAGTCCATGGGTGGTGCAATGGTTAATGTGCTCAGCTGCTCACCAAAAGGTTGGAGGTTCAAGTCCACCCAGAGGCATCTCAGAGGAAAACCCTAGAAAACAACTTCCAAAAAATCAGCTACAGTAAACTCTACAGAGCACAGTTCTACTCTGACGCACGTGGGATCTCCAAGAGTCAGGCCTGACTCGACAGCAACTGGTCTGATATTACACATCACTTTCTCCTGTATGTAAGAGTTATGTGTGGCCATTTTTTATTCTTCTACTTTAGCATAAACTCTTTAAAAACAGAAGCTACATCTTACTTAAATCACATCTTTCACATTGGTACTACCAGGAAATATTTGCTTAATTTTATGCCAAGTATAGCCTTTAAAACAGAATACAGTGATAAAAACATGGGCAGATATTGTCATGGACTGAACTGTGTCCCCAAAAAATATGTGTCAACTTGGTTAGGCCATGATTCTCAGTATTGTGTGGCTGTTCTCCATTTTCTGATTGTAAATTTATGTTAAACAGGATTAGGGTGGGATGGTAACACCCCTGGAAACCCTGGTGGCATAGTGGTTAAGTGTTACAGCTGCTAACCAAAAGGTTGGCAGTTCAAATCCACCAGGCGCTCCTTGGAAACTCTATGGGGCAGTACCACTCTGTCCTGTAGGGTCACTATGAGTCGGAATCGACTCCACGGCAACAGGTAACACCCTTATCCAGGTCACATCCCTGATCCGATGTAAAGGGAGTTTCCCTGGGGTGTGGCCCGCCCTATCTTTTATCTTACAAGAGATGAAGGAAAAAGGAAGCGAGCAGGAAGTGGAGACCTCATACACCAAGAAAGCAGTGCAGGGAGCAGAGCCGTTCTTAGGACCTGGGCTCCCTGACAGAGAAGCTCCTAGTCCAGGGGAAGATTGAGAAGGACCTTCCTCCGGAGCCGACAGAGAGAGAAAGCCTTCCCATGGAGCTGACACCCGAAATTTGGACTTGTAGCCTACGAGACTGTGAGAAAATACATTTCTCTTATTAAAGCCATCTACTTGTAGTATTTCTGTTATAGCAGCACTAGATAAGTAAGACACATCCCTGGGTTTAGTTCTTTGCTCTGACACTTCCATGCTGTAAAATTTAGAACATGTCTCTCAACCTTTATGAGTTTCAATGTCTACATCGGAAAATGAGGGTGAATAATAGATCAACTTTATAGTTTTGATGTGAGAATTTAGGAGCTTAGCACAATGTTTGATACATAACAAATGCTCAGAAAATGCTTATTATTTTTGTATACTCCATAGTGACACCTGACACAATTGAAGCTCAAGGGTAAGAGTTGGTGAGTATAAAATTCATTGTCAGATGATTCCACCCAGGACTTTCTACAGCTCAGACTCAAGAATCCTTCTCAAGTGCAGACCCATGCCCTCCCCTCCAGTTCTTCCCAGATGGCCTCCTCAGTGTCTCACCCATTCCAAACCACTATATTCCCTCTTGGCTCTCCTACACCAACCTCTTGACTAGTCTCTATACTTCTTCTTCTGGACCCTTTCAATCCATTTTTCATTTAATAGCCAGAATGGCATTTATGAAATCTTTTGTCAATCACATGCTTAAAACGCTTTCATGACTTCCCATTGCTGATACAATAAACTCTTATCTCCTTACCATGGCCTACAAAGTCCTTCGTGGTCTGGGCCCTTCCCAGTTCCCCACTCCAATTCCATACCACTCCTCCCCACCACCCTGTCTTGCTTACCATGCTTCAGACATACTAGCCTTCTCTCTATTTCTAGAACATGCCATGCTGTTTCCCATCTTCAGGTCTTTGTGTTGGCTATTCTCTTGCTGGAATGCTTTCCCCACAGATCCTCATGTGGCTGACTCATTCTCATTCTTCAGCCCTCAGCTCAAGTGCCGTATCTTCCAAAGAAAACCTCATTGACCACCCTACCCTATCCAACATGGACTTGCTATTCAACAACACTCTCACTCATTACTATTTCTTTCATGTTACCTCTGATGTTTTTCATAATCTATCTGTTAAATGTTTGTGTACCTTCCTTACTAGTACATAGCCTCCATGTGGCAGAATCTTGCTTTTTTCACCATCATGTGTCCAATACTAAGCATAGCATTAAGCACTTGTAGGTACTCAATAAATGTGGAATGTATTAGTGAATTATTGGTCTGCCATTTGGTGAATCGTATAAGTTTCCAATCCTTAACCCTCTGGACTATCAAAATAAGAAAGGGACACTGACCCCACAGTGACACCTGACTCAGTTAAGTCTGAGGGTATAAGATGGTATACGCAAAGCTCATTGTCAGGGGACCCTGGACTTTCTACAGCTCAATCCCAAGGATCCTTCTCAAGTACAGACCAGTTCCGCATGCCCTCCTTTAGGTCCTCCCAGATGGTTGCCCACCAGTAGCTACCTTCTACCCTCCCTATGATTCTGTATCAGTAGCTACCACCATCTCCTTAATTCACTCTCTCCTTAATTCCTTGCTACTTCTTCAGATTTTTCTGCTGGGCAGGGGGGTACAGAAGCCTTTCTCCTTTAATGATTAACTGTGAGATGTGATGTGGGCACATTCAGGAGTTAACAAAATTTATAAGAATTGCAGAATCTTAAAAAAAAATCCAACCCCGGATACCTTTTAACTCAGTACTTAAGTTATTCCTGAGTTTCACCCTTCAGCCAAAGATTAGACAGGCCTGTGAAACAAACAATAACACAAGTAGTTCACTCATGCGTATGAGACTAAATGGGCACACCAGCCCAGGGGCAAGGACAAGAAGGCAGAAGGGGACAAGAAAGCTGCACGAACAGAAATGGGGAACCCGAGGTAAAGAAGGGGAGAGTGCTGACATGTTGCAGGGTTAGCAACAAACGTCATGAAACAATATGTGTATTATTTAATGAGAAAATAATTTGCCCTAAATTATCTAAACCAAAAAACTAAAAACCAAACTCACTGCCATCGAGTCAATTCCGACTCATAGTGACCCTATAGAACAGAATAGAACTGCCCCCACAGAGTTTCCAAGGAGCGTCTGGTGGATTTGAACTGCCTACCTCTTGGTTAGCAGCTGTAGCACTTAACTACTATGCCACCAGGGTTTCCTTTCACCTAAAGCACTACATATATATTCAAGATTATGGTCCTTGGTCCATAATTTCTGACTCCTCGAGGTGGTAACTGGGAACTTCTGCCTACTTTGTAGATTGGACTCACCAACCTTCCTTCCTATAATCTGAGACAACCTCATTCCAGTCTGATAAAGCTATCCTTGTCTCAAGTTGGAACCTTGTATTTCAAAGGCTTTCTGCATAGAGGAGCCCCCAGCTCCCTAGGGCTCTGTCATCCCCTCTTTCACTGCCTGCCACTCATGGCTAGTAAGCAAGGATGGCTCCTACAAGTAGTGGGAAGGCAATCACTGATATATCAGCAACCAGTCAACATACCAAAAAGCACCCTCTGTGTCCCTTTTGGCTTGGATACCAGTGTGTGCCCTTTCCCAGGCACTACATAAATCCTTGTTGGTGACTTAATTGAATCGTGGAGAGCTTTGCTCAGTTGGTCTTTATGGTATAACACTTTTCAAGCTTGTAAACATGCTTGAGACTATAGTATAGGGGATGGATGATGTTATATGCATAGACTGGGAGAAACAGCTTCCAGCCATTTAAATGCTTAGAGCATTCTAAAGAAATCCCACTCTGCCTCCTCTTGCCACGCCAGTGCCAGTGAGCTGGGAGGAACGGAAGGATTGCCTACCCATGTCCACTGTCTACATCTCAACTTGAACCTCGTGTCTCTCCTTTTATTGTCATTGTTTGGCTGCAAATTATTTGGCAAGCTGTTTTAAAGCCCCCAGGTTGTTAAATTCAAGGAACTCATGCAAGAAGCCAAGAGAAAAAAAACAGCAATAATGAGACACAGGCTTACCCTGGCACATCGCAGAAATGTTCCTACGTGAGCAGGGTAAAAGTAGCCCCCTCCTTCCCCATCCCTCTCCTCACTCTCCTCCCACCAAGACGCTACCCCCTGCCTTGAGCAAGTGAGAGACCTGGTCTTTGTTGATGCAGTCTGGTATGCGGTGCCTGCAAGACTGCGATCAGTATTGCTCAGGGACAGCCTGAGGCAGGCAGGAGCAGCAGTGCCAGAGGCCTGGGGAGCAGAGGGACTGGGAACAAGCCATGCATGGGAACAGATGCCACACAGAGCCATAGGGTGTTCAGACCCCTTTTATATGCATTGTGCTGGATGATTCTTGTAGGCACCCTGTAAGGATGTCTCTCCTTGAGTGAGCATAAAGCAGACTCAGAAAGGTGATTTGCCCAAAACTGCACGGCAAATAGATGATAAAGTGCCAGTTCTCAAGCCTAAGGATGCTGACTTCTGGGGCAGGCCTTTTACCTTTTTAACAATAATCTCTGTTTACAATATATATAACAGCCAACGGTTAATAACCCTGTGTCAAACATTGTTAGCTGCCCACCCAATGTCCATCCTTAACGTTAATGTTACAAATGGAATCTCAGCCTTGTTCAGGGAAACGACTAGCCTTGTCCCAGACAATAAACAAGTGGTCTAAACCTGCAGTTCTCGATCTTGAGTACATCAGAATCACCTGGATAGCTCATTCAACAGCAAATCACTGGGTTCTGATTCAGTAGGTCAGGACTTGGGCTGAAAATTTGCATTTCTAACAAATTCCCAGGAGATACTGCTGGTCCTAAACTTATAGTCCTGATCTCCAGCTCCCTGTTGCAGCAGATCATGGATACCAGCTGTTCTATCCAATGAGATATAAGCAAAAGGCTGCTGGGGACTTCAGGAATATTTTATTTTTGACTGCAGTAGCCATCCTGTGCCCATGAGGCTCAAGACAACACTGTAGGATGGAGGTAGGAATGGGAAAACAGAAAGGTCTGGGCCTTTCGTAATATATTTCAGCTTTTAAACTACTCCCAGACCACTTACCTCTGAAGTTTCTCCTATTTAATAAGTTGGACAACCAAATATCTTTATTGCTTAAGCATAATTAAGCAGGTCATTTGTTGCTGTTAGCTGCTGTCAAGTCAGCCCCAATTCATGGTGACCCATGTGTCAAAGAGTAGAACTTCTTCATTGAGTTTTATTGGCTATGACCTTTACAGAAACAGATTATCAGGCTTTTTCTTCCATGGAGCCACTAGGTGTGTTTGAACTGCCAACATTTTGGTTAGCAGCAGATTGTACTTACAGGTAAAAGCAATTCTAAACCATACAAAAAGTTCATGCAAAATATATATATAAATTTTTTTTTTTAATTGGAAACTGGTGTCTACCATTTTGCCAAGCATCTTCCTATCCATTAGTATATTCAGTCCTTAGAATAACCCTGAAGCCATGATGTTAGTCTGAGTATTTTTTTCCCTTGTAGGGATGCCTAACCAAAAAAGTTTGGAGTTTATTACCATAAACTGCACTGTCTTAGTCATTTACTGCTGTTGTAACAGAAATACCACAAGTGGATGACTTTAACAAAGAGAAGTTTATTTTCTCACAGTAAAGCAGGCTAAATGTCCAAATTCAGGGTGTCAGCTCCAGGGGAAGGCTTTCTCTCTCTGTTGGCCTTCTTATCAGTCTTCCTCCAGACTAGGAGCTTCTCCTCATGGGACCCCAGGTCCAAAGGACACGCTCTACCCTCGGCACTGCTTTCTTGGTGGTATGAGATTCCCCTGTCTCTCTGCCTGCTTCCTTTTCCTTTTCATCTCTTGAGAGATAAAAGGTGGTGCTGGCCACAGCCCAGGGAAACTCCCTTTACATTGGATCAGGGATATGACCTGGGTAAGTGTGTTACAATTCCAGCCTAAACCTCTTTAACATAAAATTACAATTGCAAAATGGAGGACAATCACACAATGTTGGAATTCATGGCCCACCCAAATTGATACACACATTTTAGGGGGGACATAATTCAATCCATAACATGCACTTTGAAAAACACTGCTCTATATCTGTCCTATACAGTCGCTATGAGTCAGAATTGATCCAACCACAACAAGTTCGGTTTGTTGTTTTTTTATGGTATTCAGTAGATTTTTTTTAAAAAACTGTTAGGAATGGAAGAAATGGACCAGGAGAAAGACTATCTAAAGATGTAGGCTTAGTTTCATACTTGGGTTTATAATAATGCCTAACACAAAATAATTGTCCCAAAAAAAAAAAAGCAAAATGAAACCTGACCTTCTGTACCCATTTGTTGCCAGGTTAGAGAAATGAACTATCATTGAGTTCTCCAAAATGTGTTCCAAAGAACAGAAGTCCCGTAGAATGCTTCACCACCAAAAAAATAATTTTGGAAAATAATTCATATCTTCTCCCTCCTCGTTGGAGAGCCAAAATACACATTGATGCTAAAGGCTCTGAGAGGTCCTACCATAGAGAAATCTATTATATTCTGTTTTTAAAAAAAAAAAAAAAAAGCCTTTTCTAAACTTCCTTGTCTAAAGAACATTTTCCCCTATAATACCTACCAACTTTTCAAAACACTCTTTGAAAAATGTTGATTTAATAAATTGATAGTCAAGACTGCTTCTACCGTGTGGTATAGCATAGCGGACAAGGCATAAGGACTTTATATAGCTGGTTTACTTAGGCTCAGATCCCAGCTCTGCCATTGATTCAAAGATGCATTTGAGAGTAAGTCATATATAACATGACTTACTCTCAGCCACATGTCTTAGCTTAGCTGGCAGCAGGTTTCTCCTTTCTTTCATATGGGTAAATAAAATAATGGTGCATCTCATAATTAACAGACAATGACCTTGATGAGTCGGAATCGACTCGACGGCACTGGGTTTGGTTTTGGTTTTTTTATGACCTTGAGCTATTCCAGCAATTTTGGAGTCAAAAAGTATAATAACAAATCAAACTTAACCATTGTGTGCCTCAGTTTCCTTATTGGTAAAATGAGGATGTTACCTACCTCACAGGGTTCTTCTGAGGATTAAATGGTGTTCAGCACAAACTAAGTGTTCAATCAATGTTAGCTATCCTGAGAATTACTTGAGGAACACTGAAAAGGCTCCCTTCTCTTCAGATTGCTTATTTACCCATCGATTGATTCTTTCTTTAACAAGTAATATTTTTCCAAGAGATAGGAGTCTTAAAATGCAAATCCTTCAAGAAGAGAGAACACACAAACTGACAGTCCTGCCCAGGTAAAAAGAGTAATAAAAGATAGTCTCCTGAGGGCAGATGCTGACAGAGGGAGACAGGAAGGATCACAAAGCACAAACAGTATATGTAGGTTGGAAAGAAATAAAGCCAAGAAATTGAGTGGGGGGAAAGTACAGAGATACAAGGCTAGAAACATGTCCACCTTTCTCCCACTTTTTCTCAGTGTTGAATCCAGGCTCATTTTTCCTGAAGACCTCAAATTGCTCTTTGATTAGAAAGTTAACGTTCCCAGTTTCAGCCTTTAAGATGGCATCACGGATTCATCCTCAGCCTCTTGAACTAAGTCCTTATGGAACTGGACACTGAGAAGGCACTGAGAGGGAGAGGAGCCCAGCAACAGAAGACTAGAAGCAGGTTAGAACGCAGCTTCCATCTCCTCATTCTGCTGAGTATTCAAACAGAGGCAACGGATACCACTCTGGTGATTGAGCCATGGAGAATTCTTAAAACTTAAAAACCACTTTGATGGTATCTAGATTTTCTGGAGTTATTGAGGCTGGATGAAGCCCCCAAACTAGTGCCCTGAGAAAGTCTTTAAACCAAAACTATCCCATGAAGTCTTCTTTGAACAATAGTTTAGCTTAATTAGTAGAGTACGTTTGCCTTGAGCATTGTGCTCTTTTAAAGAATTATCTGTATGTAATCAAATTGACAACAGCAACTCCAAAGATTACATGAGAAGCTTAGAGGGAAGTGAGTTCAAGTAAACGGTGGTGGAATAATTTGGAAAAGGATAGCAATAATGGTTGCACAACTTGAATGTAATCAATGTCACTGAATTGTACATTTAGAAATTGTTGAAACGGTGTGTTTTTTTCTGTGTGTATTTTCATCACCAAAAAAAAAGCCTTTGAAAAACCTGGCACTGGACTATGAGGAAACCTATTCTCTCTTCCCTGGGACAAGAATTTATTTATGTGCCAGTGTCATCTTCATCATTATCATCATCCTCTTTAAATAAATGTGGCCATTTCTCAGATGGAGCCTCATTTTCTTTTCCTAGGGAATCTTTAAAATATATAACCAGGGAGGAGACAAGGAGAAATATTGAATGCATCAAATACAAGCTTTAGAGGCACAAGAACTTTAAGAACAGACAGCCATTTACTAGCTGAGTGACCTTGGATATGGCACTTAATCTCACTGAGCCTGATCTACAAAATGAAAGTAATGTCCCTTACCTTGCCTATTGCAGGAAGTTGTCGTAAATACCGAGTTAAATAATGCATGTGAAAGTGCTCAACAAAAATAAGTAATTAGGGAGAAGTATTTGCAAATCATGTATCTGATAAGAGTCTAAACCAAAACCAAACCAAACCTATTGCTGTCAAGTCAATTCCGACTCACAGCAACTCTGTAGGACAGAGTAGAACTGCTCCCATAGGGTTTCCAAGGAGCACCTGGTGGATTTGAACTGCCAACCTTTTGGTTAGCAGCTGAACTCTTAACTACTGTGCCACCAGGGTGCCAATAAGAGTCTAGAACATATAAAGAACTCTTACAACTCAATAAGAAAAGGACAAACACCCAATTTAAAAACAGGCAAAGGACTAGATATTTCTACAAAGAAGATATACAAATGCCCAAGAAGCAAATGAAAAGATGTTTAATGTTATTAATCAACTGCTGTTGTTGTTAGGTGCCACAGAGTCGGTTCTGACTCACAGCAACCCTATGTAAAACAGAACGAAACACTGACTGTCCTATGCCATCCTCACAATTGCTAGTATGCTTGAGCTTATTACTGCAGTCCCTGTCAAACCATCTCGTTGAAGGTCTTCCTCTTTTTCAAAAACCCTCTCCTCTGCCAAGCATGACATTCTTCTCCAGGGAATGGTCCCTCCTGATAACATGTCCAAAGTGTAAGACCAAGTCTCACCATCCTTGCTTCTAAGGAGCATTCTGGCTGTACTTCTTCCAAGACAGATTTGTTTGCTGTTCTGGCAGTCCATGGTATATTCAGTATTCTTCGCCAACATCATAATTCAAAGGCATCAATTCTTCTTCAGTCTTCCTTATTCATTGTCCAGGTTTCACAAACATATGAGCCTATTGAAAACACCATGGCTTGGGTCAGGTGCACCTTAGTCCTTAAAGTGACATCTTTGCTTTTTAACACTTTAAACAGATCTTTTGCAGCAGATTAACCCAATGTAATGTGTCGTTTGATTTCTTGATTGCTGCTTCCTTGGGTGTTGATAGTTGACTCAAGTAAAATGAAACCCTTGAAAACTTCACTCTTTTCTCCATTTATCATGATGCCACTTATCAGTTCAGTTGTGAGGATTTTTGTTTTCTTTATGTTGAGGCATAATCCATACTGAAGGCTGTGGTCTTTGATCTTCATCAGTAAGTGCTTAAAGTTCTCTTCACTTGCAGCAAGCAAGATTGTGTCATCTGCCTATCACAGGTTGTTAATGAGTCTTCCTGCAATCCTGATGCCACATTCTGTAGTCCAGCTTCTCAGATTATTTGCTCAGTATACAGATTGAACAGGTATGATGAAAGGATACCACCCTGACACATACTTCTCTTGGCTTTAAACCATGCAGTATCCTCTTCTTCTGTTCAAACGACTGCCTCTAGGTCTAAGTTCAGGCTCCTCATAAGAAGGCACAGTTAAGTGTTCCGGAATTCCCATTCTTCACAGTGTTGTCCATAATTTGTTATGATCACATAGTAGAATGCCTTTGCATAGTCAATAAAGCACAGGTAAACATCTTTCTGGTATTCTCTGCTTTCAGCCATGATCCATCTTACATCAGCAATGATATCCCCTGTCCCACATCCTCTTCTGGATCTGGCTTGAATTTCTGGCAGTTCCCTGTCAATGTACTGCTGCGACCACTTTTGAAAGATCTTCAGCAAAATTTTACTTGTGTGTGATGTTAATGATATTATTCGATAATTTCCACATTCTGTCGGATCATCTTTCTTTGGAATGGGTACAAATACAGATCTCTTCCAGTTGGTTGATATCTTAGTTATCTAGTGCTGCTGAAACAGAAATACCACAAGTGGATGGCTTGAACAAAGAGAAATTTTTTCTCTCATGGTCTAGGAGGCTAGAAGTCCAAATTCAGTGTGCCAGCTCCAGGGAAAGGCTTTCTCTCTCTGTTGGCTCTGAGGGAAAGCCATTTTCATCGATTTTTCCACTGGTCTAGGAGCTTCTCAGTGAAGGGGCCTGGGATCCAAAGGACATACATGTTCCCCTCCTGGTTCTTCATTCTTGGTGGCAGGAAGTTCCCCTGTCTCTCTGCTTACTTCTGTCCTTTATATCTCAAAAGAGATTGACTTAAGATACAACTGAATATTGTAGATTGCGTCCTGCCTCATTAACATCACTGTCTCTTATCCTGCCTTATTAACATCATAGAGGTAGGATTTATAACACATAGGAAAATCACATCAGATGACATAATACTGGGAATCATGACCTAGCCAAGTTGACCCACATTTTGGGGGAACACAATTCAATACATAACAGTTGGTCAGGCAGCTGTCTTCCAAATTTCTTGGCACAGATGAGCACTAATAATTAGAGAAAAGTAAATCAAAACCACAATGAAATACTAGTTCATACCCCACAAAGATGGCTATAATAAAAGGAAAACAAAATGTGTTGACAAAGAGGTGGAAAAATTGAAATCTGCATACATTGCAGGTGGAAATGTAAAATAGTATAGCAGCCACTGTACAAAACATTTTGACTATTCTTCAAGAAATCAAACATAGAGGGGAAAAGACAGTCTTTTTAACAAATGGTGCTGGCATAACTGGATATCCATCTGCAAAAAAATGAAATAAGACCCATACCTCCCTCCATGCACAAAAATGAGCTCAAAATGGATCAAAGACCTAAATATAAAATCTAAAACAATAAAGATCATGGAAGAAAAAACAGGGACAATGTTAGGAGCCCTAATGCATGCCATAAACAGTATACAAAACATTACTAAAAATGCAGAAGAAAAACTAGATAACTGGGAGCTCCTAAAAATCAAACACCTATACTCATCCAAAGGCTTCACCAAGAGAGTAAAAAAGTTACCTACGGACTGGGAAAAAGTTTTTAGCTATGACATTTCCGATCAGCACCTGATCTCTAAAATCTATATGATACTGCAAAAACTCAACTACAAAAAGACAAATAACCCAATTAAAAAATGGGCAAAAGATATGAACAGATACTTCACTAAAGAAGACATTCACATAGCTTACAGATACATGAGGAAATGCTCACAACCATTAGCCATTAGAGAAATGCAAATCAAAACTACAATGAGATGCCATCTCACTCCCACAAGGCTGGCAATAATCCAAAAAACACAAAATAATAAATGTTGGAGAGGCTGTGGAGAGATTGGAACACTTATACACTGCAAATGATACAACCATTTTGGAAATCGCTTTGGTGCTTCCTTAAAAAGCTAGAAATAGAACTACCATACAATCCACCAATCCTGCTCCTTGGAACATATCTTAGAGAAATAAGAGCCTTTACATGAACAGATATATGCACACCCATGTTCATTGCAGCACTGTTTACAATAGCTAAAAAATGGAAGCAACCAAGGTGCCCATCAATGGATGAATGGATAAATTATGCTATATTCACACAATGGAATTCTACGTATCGATAAAGAACAGTGATGAATCTGTGAAACATTTCATAACACGGAAGAATCTGGAATGCGTTATGTTGAGTGAAATTAGTCAGTTGCAAAAGGACAAATATTGTATAAGACCACTATTATAAGAACTGGAGAAATAGTTTAAACAGAGAAGAAAATGTTCTTTGATGGTTATGAGAGGGGGGAAGGAGGCAGGGTGGCAGAGGAGTATTCACTAATTAGAGAGTAGGTAGGAACTACTTTAGGTGACTGGGAAGACAACACACAATACAGGTGAGGTCAGCACAACTGGACTAAACCAATAGCAAAGAAGTTTTCTGAATAAACTGAATGCTTCGAAGGCAAGCGTAGCACAGGCGGGGGTTTGGGGACCATGGTTTCAGGGGACTTCTAAGTCAATTGGCATAATAAAATCTATTAAGAAAATATTCTGCATCCCACTTTGGAGAGTGGCGTCTGGGCTAGCAAGCGGCCATCTAAGATGCATCAATTGGTCTCAACCCACCTGGATCAAAGGAGAGTGAAGAACACCAAGGACACAAGGTAAATAGGAGCCCAAGAGACAGAAAGGGCCACATAAACCAGAGACTATGTCAGCCTGAGACCAGAAGAACTAGGTGGTGCCCGGTTACAACCGATGACTGCCCTGACAGGGAACACAACAGAGAACCCCTGAGGGAGCAGGAGAACAGTGGGATGCAGACCCCAAATTCTCATAAGACCAGACTTAATGGTCTGACTGAGACTAGAAGGACCCTGGTGATCATGGCCCCCAGACCTCCTGTTGGCCCAGGACAGGAACCATTTCTAAAACCAACTCTTCAGACAGGGATTGGACTGGACAGTGGGTTAGAGAGAGATGCTAGTGAGGAGTGAGCTTCTTGGATCAGGTGGACACTTGAGACAACGCTGGGATCTCCTGCTTGGAGGGGAAATGAGAGGGTAGAGGGGGTTAGAGGCTGGCGAAATGGACATGTAAAGAGACAGTGGAGGGAGGGAGTGGGCTGTCTCATTAGGTGAAGAGCAATTGGGAGTATGTAGCAAGGTGTATATAAGTTTTTGTGTGAGAGACTGACTTGTAAACTTTAAAAAAAAAAAAAAAGACTTTACCCATAAAAAGAAATTAAACATAGAATTATCATATGATCCAGCAATTCCACTCCTAGGTGTATACTCAAAATAATTGAAAACAGATGGTCAAACAAAGACTTGTATACTTGTTCATTGCAGCACTATTCACAACACCATAAAGTAGAAACAATCCAAGTGTCCATGAACAGATGAAATGTATAAACAAGATGTGGTATATCCATACAAAAGAATATTATTCAGACATAAAGAAGGAATGATGTACCAATACATGTTTGACATTGATGAATCTTCAAAACATTAAGCTAGGTCAAAGAAGCCAGGCACAAAAGTGCTAATATTATATAAGCCCATTTTTATGAAATACCCAGAATAGACAAATTCACAGAGACAGAAAGTAGACTAGTGGTCGCCAGATGCTGGGGAGAGGAGGAAAGATGGGGAGTGATGCTTATAATGGGTATTCACTTGCAGTGACGAAAAAGTTCTGGAACTAGGTAGTGGGGATTCTTCCAAAACATTGTGAATGTACTTAATATCACTGAATTATACACTTTAAAGTGGTTAAAATGGCAATTTCACGTTATGTGTATTCTACCACAGTAAGAAATAAATAAGAGGCAAGGAAAGCTACTAAAGCTTAAATTTTATATTTCCTTTGTCCCCATAACCCCATGTTTTCGGACTCTAGCCTACAAAGGTAAAAAGCACCTGTTAGGGAGGAATTATGTACGAAGCTATTTACTACAGTACAGTTGGCATGTGAGGAAAAGGCAGGAAGAAAGAGAGAAAGAGAAAATTAAAAAATGAATTGAATGTCCTTCAGTAGAGGACTGGTCAAATAATCTTATGTTACATCTATACTACATAATATTATGAAGCTATTATTATGAATTGGATTCATATATCCTGACCTGAGCATTGTCCTTAATATATTTTTAAGTCAGAAAAGCAACTAATATAGAGAGTTTGGGTATTATTCTTTTACTTTAAAAAAGAAAAAGGGAAAGAAATTTTTATGTTTGCAGGAAAAAAAAAAAAAGAAAATGTGTCGGAAAATGCATACCAAACTGTTCACATTGGTTATCTAGGGAAGGTGGAATTAAAAAATGATACAGGGGAGATGATAACTGATTTCTTCACGCTCCTCTGAATTGTTTGACATGGAAAAATAAATATGCACTACTCTTACAAAATGAAAAATCAAAAGAAGCTGAGGGAAGGGATGGAGGTAGGGAGGGGGCAAAGGAAAGAAGAGAGACAGACCTGTAATCTTCCACCAAAGTAGAGGCAAGTACCTTATATGCCTGCAAGGTTTCAAGGGCCACGCTTGGTTCTTTACGGGTATTAGGAATTCTGGGATATGGCACTGACATAACAAGCTATGACTCCTCAAATCACCTATTTCTTCCGTCTTCCAGAGTCTTCCAGGTTCTAGGGCATACAGAAAAAAGGGTTTTTTATTGTTACAATTCAGTGTAGATTTTTATTTTCTGAGTTGAATGTCTATAGCATTTCCTGGAATCTCCAGTATGAAATTCCATTCCTTAACATCTTTACCTTTTTCTATCTGATGTGAGTTTCTCATCTCCCTAGAGCTTTTTGGAGTTTTTCACCTAGAGGAAACAGACAAGGAGAATCTTGCATTTCTGAGTCTTTGGCCAACATGATACAAGGGATGTGTTCACTCTCACTGGTTCCTGGTTACGTCTCCTTTCATCCACTCAGCTCCCAGATTCCACATCAGCAAAGTACAAAGATTTTAGTAGCTACCATAAGCAGCTATTGAGCTTTTACTAGTTGGAAATGTATGACAGATCTGTATAAAACTTGAAGGGCCCTTGGGAGGTGATATGATGCAGTAGAAAGCATTCAAGACTCAACCACTTTTAAAAATGAAGAACACTGTACCGTTGAGAGTGAAGGGAGAAAACACACCCCCACACTGCTCATGGGGTGATTAACAGCAGCCACATCTCAAAAGCAGTTTGGTATAATGTATGAAGTTTTTAAAAATTGCTCATATATTTTAAACAAAAATTCTTAAGGAAATAATCAGAAAGACCAAAAATAAACTTCATCTGTTTGCTGTGGAAATTAATGAATTAGTTCCTCTAACGTATTTAGAACAATTCCAGGTACCTCCCAAAGCCCAGTGCCATCCAGTCGATTCCAACTCATAGTGACCCTATAGGACAGAGTAGAACCAACCCATAGAGTTTCCAAGGAGTGCCTGGCAGATTTGAACTGCTGACCCTTTGGTTAGCAGCCACAGCACTTAACCACTATGCCACCAGGGTTTCCTCCAGGTACCAAGAAAGCACTATATAAGGGCTAGCTTTAAATTTCTCTTGCTTTTCAAAATTTCTACAATGACCTTTTATTCTATTTATAACAAAAAAATTTAAATACAGATGTCAATCCTAAGGAAATAATCTAAAATAAATAATAAGTCAAGTAGAATGAATAAAATAAATATAAATAAGTTCTACACCCAAATATGTTCATAACATCATTTATAAGAGCGACAAATTGGAAACAACCTCAGTGTACAACAATAAGGGATTAATTAGGTAAACGATGGTGTCTCCATATGACTGCATACTTGGCAGAAGTTAAAAATGATGGCCCAAAAGAACTGTAATAACTTGGAGCAACGCTAATGTTCCTAAATTGGGAGGGAAAAAAAGGATACAAAATCATATGTAAAGCTCTCAACTGTGGTCAAAAAGAAAGCATGAGAAAATAAGCCTGAAAGAAATTCTAACAAAATGTTTGCTAGTACCTTCTTTCTATTCCTAAATCTTACCTCCTCAAAGGGATTCCTTAAATTTCAAGGCATGAAAACTTTTAGGGAATAAATAAATGGCAATTTCCTAAAACAAGGGGCTCAGAACAGCTTGCAAAACATTAAAGCAGGAGAGGCGTTAGAGGGCATGGTGGCACGTAAGAGGAAGAACAAGAGTTCTGGAGTAAGACTGGCCCAGGTTCAGATCCCAGCTTTACTTCTTACTCCTTGCGTACCCTCAGGCAAGTGACTTAACCTCTATTTCTTCCTCAGTAAATTGGTAGTAAACAGGGTAACTACTTCACACTGAAGATTAAATGAAGCAAGGCGTGTGAAGTGCTTAGCTTAGTGGCTGTACCTAACAAATCCTACCATTTAGCACCTGTGAATGGTGAAGGTGGTGGTGTTGATGGTGCCTTTCTATCTCATCATTTCACCATTAGTAAATGACAACTTTGATTGCTAAAGGTACTTGTCTCAGTCATCACCAAGACTGAACCAAAACAGACCCACAAGTCTCCACATTCCTATTCTCTGGGCCATAACTGCCTCCTTAGAGTTTTGTTTTTTTGCGTTGCCCCCATCAGCCCCATTTTCCCTTTTGGAAAGAGCTGAAATCATCAGTTTGATATTTAAAAACCCAAGTTACTGTCATGTGCCCAGAGTAATAAATGTTTTAGAGTTTCAATTAAACTAAATGTAGAAGAGCTGGATCCCTTTTCTATATCTAATGAGTCACACAGACCCATTACCCCACTATTCATTAATTATAACAAGGTCAGCACATTACCCAATGTCTCCTCATGACTGCTTAATGAACCTGTGCAGTGGTGGCTGTGAACAAGCCCACAGAGAGACCTGGAGGGAGTACCTCAGAGCTTTCTGTGCCATTTTTCTTATCCCTTGAAACTCACATCTCAGAGCAGAGGGGTTCACACACATTAGAGCCAGAAGTCCCAGGGGGAATGCGTCTGAGCTGCAAGTCATAGTCTTGGCTGTCTAGTGTTGCTATACCACAAGTGGATAGCTTTAACAAAGAGGAGCTTACTCTCTCACAGTCCAGTATGTTAGAAGTCCAGATTCAGGGCACCGGCTCCAGGGGCAGGCTTTCTCTGTCAGCTCTGGAGGAAGGTCCTTGTCATCAGTCTTCCCTTGGTCTGGGAGCATCTCAGCGCAGGAACCTCAGGTCCAAAGGATGTGCTCTGCTCCCAGTGCTGCTTTCTTGGTGGTATGAGGTCCCCATGTCTCTGCTCGGTTCTCTCTTTCATATCTCAAAAGAGACTGGCTCAAGACACTATCCAATCCTGCAGATCTCATCAATATACCTGCCGCTAATCCATCTTATCAACATCGTAGTGATTTACAACACACAGGAATAGCCCACCAAATGACAAAATGGTGGACAATCACACAACACTGGGAATCATGGCCTAACCAAGTTGACACATATTTTGGGGGGACACAGTTCAATCCGAAACAGTCATGAAGTCCCAAGTTTTGTTTTTCCTGATGTTTGCTTGCATAGCATCTTCTATAGTTTGTTTTCCTTCTCTTGTTTCTATCTCCTAAGCTAGAGTCTTTACTTCTTAAGAGAAGAAACCTTAATACTATGTGTCAGGCACAGTGCTAGACATGATTATTATCACCATCTTTCAAATGAAGAAAATGATTCTCAGCCTCAGAGTGGTTAAGTCCTTGCCTAAGGACACAGCTAGTAGGTAGCAGAGCTGGTATTTTAGCACAGACTCCACACCCCATAGTTTTGACTGCTAAGTTTCTGTCTCTCCATGTTAAGCACTTAAAATGAAATGGAGCCAGGGATCTCTGGGCAGGGACCAGCATACCACATAAGGCTGTTTCACATAGCATAAGGGCTATTAAAGCTAAAATATAGGCTATTAAGATTATATTTCTGAGCCCTTAGTAGATGCCAAATAGATACTTAAAGTGATAGAACTTTATATCTGGAAAGGACTTCAGAACACATCTGCCTTACGCCCTCATGTTATGGAAAGGAACAGTAATTTGTGTTAAGGATTGAACTGTGTCCCCCAAAAATGTGTGTCAACTTGACCAGGCCATGATTCTCAGTATTGTGTGATTGTCCACCATTTTGTCATCTGATGTGATTTTCTTACATGTTGTCAATCCTACCTCTAGGATGTTAATGAGGCAGGATTAGAGGCAGTTATGTTAATGAGGCAGGACTCAATCTACAAGATAAAGTTGTATCTTGAGTCAATTTCTTTTGAGATATAAAATAAAGAAGTAAGCAGAGAGATGGGGACCTCATGCCACCAAGCAGAAAGAGAAAGGAGAGCATGCATCCTTTGGATCTGGGGTCCATGAGCTGAGAAGCTCCTAGACCAGGGGAAGATCGATGACAAGGACCTTACCCCAGAACCAATGGATAGAGAAAGGCTTCCCCTAGAGCTGGGCCCTGAATTTGGACTTCTAGCCAATGTTCATTGCAGTGCCATTCACAATAGCACAAAGGTTGAAACCACCTAAATGCCCATGAATAGATACATGGATAAACAAAATGTAGTATATACATAAAATGGAATATTACTCAGCCAGTAGGATAAACGAAGTTTTGATGAATGCTACAATATGGATGGAGTTTAAAGACATTATGCTAAGTGAAATAAGTCAGCATGAAAGTACAAATATTGTATGACCTAGCTTATACAAAAAGACAAGAAACTGCAAATGTGCAAAGACCAAAGTTTATTAGTGGTTGCCAGGGGTGGGAAGAAAGGGGAAGGGGGGCTGATAGTGATGGAAAATACACACTGATCAAGGGGTGTACTGTGCAGTCAATTATTGTAATTGCTGTCAATAAGTTGTACACCTATAAAAAGTTCAATTGGCAAAAGTTGTGTGATAGATATATTTACAACAATGACAAAATAAAAAAAGAATAGCTGCTGAGGCTGCTTACGTACAACCAAAAACCTCATGATATTTGGTTCCTTGGTTTGGAGGTTAAGGTCACGATTTCATGGACATCCCAGTTATTTGCCTTAATAACACATTTAGTGCTTCTGTTCTACCTCCTAGTTTGTTACACATAGCATGAAGTCTTAAAAGCTTGCAGTCGGCACAAAAAGAATCCAAGGCACAACAATTGGTCTCTATTTTCCTCGAGAAACAAAGGAAGAAGAAGAGCCAGGAACAACAGAAGAATATGGAATGTGTGGCTAATTGCCTTCACAAACAACTGCCACGAGACCAAAGAACTGGATGGTACCTGGCTACCATTCTGAATATTTTGATCAAATATTCTATAGAAGAATCCTGGTCAAAAGGGGGAAAATGGGAAGCACAGAATTTCAAATTTTCATGAACTCTAGACTTTCTGGAGCCATGGAGCCTGGATGAACTCCCAAAACTATTGCCTGAGCTAATCTTTAAACTTTAAGCCAAAAATATTCTCTGATGCCTTCTTAAAACTAAACAGTAGTTTAGCTTAACTAGTAAAAAATGCCAGCCTTGAGCATTATACTCTTTTAAGAACTATCTATACGGGATCAAGTTGACAATAGCAACTTGAAAGATTAAATAGGAATCTTAGGGGGCAGTGAGTTTATATTAATGAGAGAAAACAGCTCAGAAAAGGAAGATGAGAATAGTTGTACAACTCTAAGAACGTAATCAATGTCACTGAATTGTACATGTGGAAACTGTTGGACTGGTATATGTTTTGCTATGAATATTCTCAACAACGATAAAATTAAAAAAATAAACAAAAAACCCACAGTGAGATACAATTTCACTCTCATTAGAATGGCTGAGATTAAAAAAAAAAAAAAAACACAGAAAATAGCAAATGTTGGTAAGAATGTGGGAAAATTAGATACCTTGCCCATTGCTAGTGGAAACGCAAGATGTTATAGCCGTTATGGAAAACAGTGTGGCGGTTCCTCGAAAAACCAAAAATAGAACTACCATGTGACCCAGCAATTCCACTCCTAGGTATATACCTAAAGTAATTGAAAACAGATACTTGAACACCAGTGTTCACTGCAGCACTATTCATAATAGCTGGAAGGTGGAAACAGCCTAAATCTTCATCAACAGGTAAATGGATAAACAAATGTGGTACATACATACAATGGAATATTACTCATCCAGTAGGAGAAACGATGTCTTGATACATGCTACATGGATGGAGCATGAAATCAGTCAATCACAAAAGGACAAATATTGTATGACCTCACTTATACAAAAAGACAAGAAAAGACAAATGTATAAAAAAAAACAAAATTTATTAGTGGTTACTGGGGGCAGGAGGGAGAGATAAAGGGGAAGGGGGTTTATTACCGAGAACTGACTTTACATTTACAGTGACGGAAAAATCACATTGATTAAGGGTAAAGTTGTACAGTGGAATAATGTAATTGTTGTCAGTAAGTTGTCCACCTGCGAAAAGTTGAATTGGCAAAAGTTATGAGATAGATATATTTACAATGACTAAAAAGAACGAGTAGCTGCTGAGGTTGCTTATGTACAACCAAACACCTTATGAAATTTTATTCCTTGGTTTGGAGGTTAGGGTCATGGTTTCGTGGGATGTCCCAGTTAATCGGCCTAATATCATGTTTAGTGCTTCTGTTTTACCTCCTAGTTTGTTATGTAGTGCCTGGGTTCTTAAAAGACTAAGAGCAGCCATCGAAGGCACAACAGTTGGTCTTTAATCACCTGGAGCAAGAGAGGAAGAAGGAGAATCAAGAATAGGAGGAAGAAATGGAATGTGTGGCTAACTGTCTCCATAAACTGCCTCCTTTGCCATGAGATCAGAAGAACTGGATGGTGCCTGGCTACCATTACTGAACATTTTGATCAAAGATTCTACATAAGAATCCTGATCAAAAGAGATAAAATGCAGAATACAATTTCATATTCTTATGGACTCTAGGCTTTCTGGAGCCATGCCGGGTGGATGTACCCCTGAAACTATTACCCTGAGTTAATCTTTAAACCTTAAATGGAGGGTAAGAGTAGCTGCATAACTCAAAGAATGTAATCAATGTCACTGAATTCTAAATGTAGAAATTGTTGAATTGGTGTATGTTCTGTTGTGTATATTCTCAACAACAAAAATAAAATAGATTATTAAAAGAATTCCAAAGAATCAGTATTTTAGACTATGATCTCCTATCACAATAACATAAAATTAATATATTTTTAAGTATAGCTTTAAAACTCCATATATCTGCCCACTGAAACAAAGACAATGCTGCTAAATAACCCTTGAGTTAAAAAGAAATTCATAAATGAAAGTATAAAACATTTATGATTAAAAACTGATAAAAAATATACATATTGAAATTTGCAGAAAATAGCTAAAGCAGTACTCAGAGAAAAATGTATAGCTTTAAATACAATCAAGTGAAAAAAGAAATATTAAAAATGAGTGAGCTAAGTGTTCAACTCAAGAAAATTTAAAAAAGAGTATTATATAAACCAAAAAATAATAAAGAAAACAATAAAGGCATATAAACCAATGAAATAAACAAAACATAATGACAAAAAAAGAAAAATCCAAAATATGGGTCACTGAAAATAGTAATGACATGGACCAACGAACTAATGCTTTAAAAAACTGAAGAGATAGCATGCATATTTTTAAAAGCACAGATTGGTAACAGGTACAATAGAATTTTTAATTAAAAATCATAAACTACATGTAAAAAAATCTAAATGAATATATAAATAATGTAAAATATATATAAAATACCAAAATCTGCATAAGAAACATAAAACTTAAATAATCTAGTTAGCAATTAAAGTAACTGGGATGATAATCAAAGCTCTTCATTCTTTCCTTAAAAAAAAAAAGACTGGCTCAGATGATCCTATGAAAGAGTTCTAACAAACTCAAAAAATAGATAATCCCTCTCTTATATAAATTAAACAGAAAAAAAAGAGAAACATTTCCAATCAATTTTTATGATGCTTGTACAACCTGTATATAAAAATTGGGTAATAACATCACAAGAAAAGTAAAATTATATGCCTATTCATTCAAATATCTATATGAAAATTCTAAGTAAGATATTAACTTCCTAGTAAATTTTAAAACAATCTGTCATGATTTACAGATCCCTGGCGGCACAGTGGTTAAAGTACTCATCTGCTAACCAGAAGGTTGGTGATTTGAACCCCACCAGCTGCTCCACAGAAAAAGATGTGGCAGTCTGCTTCCATAAAAGATTACAGCCTCGGAAACCCTATAGGGCAGTTCTACTCTGTCCTGTAGGGTTGCTATGATTTGAAGTCAACTTGGCGGCAATGACTGGATCATGGTTTATCTAATATTTTTGAAGAAAGGAAAGCATAGTTTAATATAAGAAAACAAAAACAATGTAATTCTCTCTACAAACATGGATGAAAGGGGAAAAATCACATTATCTTAATAGGTAAAAAAAAAAAAATTTTATAAAATTAAATGCCTATTTAATTATAGAAAACTCTCAGAGCACTAGGAGTTGAAGGAAATATCCTTAACTTGATAAAGGCTATATCCTACTTAGGAACTTTTTATATATATAAGCCAAGGATTCCATATACCACCAGTATCATTCAAAATAATACTAGAAGCTTTGACCAATGTAATAAGACAAGAAAAATAGAAAGTGTAATATTAAGATGGAAGAGATAAAACTGTCATTGTAAGCAGATAATACAATCATCTAAAAATTTAAAATAACAGATTCAATAAGCAAATTAATAGAAGTAACAAGAGAATTCAGTAAGGCTGCCAGATTTAGGATAAACTTATAAAATTCAACAGCACATGTCTACACCAGCAACAACCAATAGAAAACAGGAATTCATTCATAATAGTAACAAGAGTTATAAGATAACTAGGATTTATAAAGGAAGAATGTAAACACCATTATTGTAAAATACATTTAACGGCATTTAATACCATAAAGGAAAGCTTAAGAAATAGAATTAAGTTTATGGATGGAATGACTTCACATTTGTAATGGTTTTTATTTTTTCCCTTATTAACCTACTAATTCAGTGCTAATCTAGTTAAACTTTCAGCAGTTTCCTGAGAAACTTGACAAATCATATCTTTCAAATCTTTCCTTTCTAAAATAAGCAAGTTGGCTTCTGTTTCTTATAACCAAGAGGGAACTAAATTTAACAAGTATGCCATTGTTGTTGTTATTATGTACCATCAAGTCAGATCTGACTCATAGCGACCCTATAGGACAAAGTAGAAGTGTTTCATAGGGTTTCCAAGGAGCAACTGGTAGATTTGAACTGCCAACCATTTTAGTTAGTAGCTGAGCTCTTAACCATTGCACAACCAGGGCTCCTAGTACGCCATTGGTAGCATTTAACAAAGAAGATCTAGAGACTAAGAAAATGATTATGAGATGTTTAGGGATTTTCACAATTATTATTGTGACTTCCCACTCTCTATGGCCTCAGTTTCTCCATCTGCAAAACGACTTCTGGAAATGTTTTTCGAAGCACTGCCTGCAGTTCACAATGTAAAAGAGTAAGGGGGTTGGCATTAGAAAGTCAGAATCCTGCCTTTCCCGGGCCGTTTGTGGTGAATATCTTCTATTTGGGGTTCTCTGCTTCTAGATGTCTTCTTTAATGGAAACTGTCCTTTCTCCACCCCAAGCGATTCTGGTGATGCTGTCACTCAAGTGGCCCTGTCTTCTCTGCCACTCAGGTAGCCAATTTATGTACCTCATCTCTTTGGACACCTCTGTTGTGGGCATGTCACCCAAGCAGGGCCAATCAGAGACCATTTTAGATGCTGATAAGAAACTGAAAGAGCGAAATAGCAATACTCTTTTCCCTGGGATCACCACTGTGAGAATGATACGAATCTGGAGTTGCTAGTACCTATTTTTATTACCATGTGGATGAAGCCAATATATACATAATAACTTAAAAAGAGGGCAGTTTGATGACATCATTTTAACTGCCAGATCCAGCCATGCCTAAAGTCAACAACACTTCTTTGATTCCCAAGTAGGAGAGTCAATAACTTCGGTTTTGTTTTTGCTTAAGTTGATTTGAGCTGGGTTTCCATTACTTGTAATAGAAAGAGCCCTAACATGAATACTGAATTGGAAGCTCTGAGCAACCGTTCCATTTTTATAAGCTTTCTTAGTGTGTCTGATGTACACTAAAGTTTGAGAGTTAATCTATGGCTTCTTCAGAATCAAACTGGCAAAGAAGAAACAGAAGGGTACACTGGATTTAACCAAAATGATCATCCAACTCATGATCTAGCCCTTGCCCAACCCTCTAGCTTAGATTCATGCCATTTTCCCCTCTCCCAAACCAAGCTTCTTTTATTTCCTCCAATAGGTCATTGCCTACCTCAGGACATTTGCACGTGCTCATTTTTTTTTTTATTCCATCATTCTTCAGCATAGTTAGCTGACGCCTAGTCAATTTTTTTGGTTCCAGTTCAACTCTCAGAGAGTCTTTCCCTGACTAACCCATGAAAAGTAGGTCTGCCTCTCCCATTATTCACTATCTTTGTCACCTTGTTTTTTTCCCCTCATAGTTTTTATCACCGTTGGTAATTGTTTACTTATGTGCTAACATGCCTTTGTGTCCTCTCCTATTAAAATGTAAACTGCAAAGGAGTAAAAACCAAACATGTCGTGATCACCCTTCTCTTCCTCATGTCTGGCACAGGGCCTGATACCTAGCAGGGTTTTCAATAAATATATTTGAATAAGTGAACAAATTGCTACAATGCAGGCACTTACCTATCAGCCCTTCTTGGGAAAGGCAAAGAAGGAAAATCAGCATTCATTTATTCTCGTCCCTTCAGCAAAGAAGGAGGAAAAAGGGCTAGGAAAATAAATGGAGGATTTGCTTCCTCGAGAATTTTCAGAAGCCTGAACTGTGCCACCCTGAGCATGCTTCTGGGAGGAAAAAGATTATCAGGTAACCCACAGCCAGATGTGGTCCCTGTCTTCAAAGAGCTTCTCATCTGGCTGAAGAAACTGTTAAAATAAGGAGCAGCAGGGGCAGAGGTAGAAATCCAAAGAACAGCAACTCCAAAATTATACTGCATCTTTGCAGACACCATTAGCATCTTCTGGCAAAATAATTTGTGAACCTAGTAGAGGACACAGAGATGAAAAGAACAGATGCATCTATACCATACCGAGGGGAAAAGGCTGCAATTAAACTGGCATGCCTTATTCAACAACCTGCAGGCTCTACGGCTAGGCATGGGGTTGGTGTTGCGTCTCTCTCTCCCTCTGTAACTGCGTCTCATTTTCCCCTTCTGGCGTCTTATTGCAGTAACAGGTTTGTTATTAGAACTCTGAAGCCAGAGTGACAAGAGAGAAGAGGAAATGAGAGGAAGGGAGAAGAAAGACAAACATGAACAGACAGCCTCTGGACCGAGAGCTCTTGCTACATTAAGATACAGAGGGAGGAACATGTCCTTTGTGTTTGCCTTTCTCCTGTGGCACTCTCCGAAATGATGCTGCAGGGTGACAGAGGAGGCTTTCTTTGGGAATATGTCTGCTTGAGTCCCTGAAAGAATTAAATTACATTCAAGAGGCACACATTTAATTGCCTATTAGGTGAGGGGAAGAGGAGGGAGCTTAGACATAAAAAAAATACTAAGTGTTTATTCTTCACCAGGTCTGCTCTGGGTGCCAAGAAAACACTGGTGAAGGAGGAGACCCAGGCAAGTCTGAAATTGCATCCTGCCTGGAGAATGTTGCACCTGGGACACTGACCTTGCAGGAATCACTGGGAGTCTGCAGATCAGTGGACAAGAGCCTGGAGCATAAAGACCCTGAGAGTGGAAGAGTCGAAGCTTCTCAGAAGAACGCAAGGAGAACCTCGCCTCTGTGGGATGATACCACCAGCCACAGGGACTGGAAGCACGGCTGGGGCCTCAAGTGGAAAAAACGCTGTTCTTCTGTAATTAAATTCTTACTTCTTTTAATTACATTAAAGAAACGTGTGCCCTTTGCCTAGATCTGTTAGTATCTATCAGACGCGGCCACTCTTGAGACAACTACACGGAGGTAATTTCAGAGAGTGGCAAATGCCTAAGGAGAAAACAAAATGAAGTGATGTGACATTGAGTAGCTAGGAAGAGCAGAACATTAACTCTCGGGGTGCTCAGGGGAAGCCTCTGAGGAGGTAATGGAAAGGCAGCCAGGCCAAGATCAGACAGGGGCACACAAATGCAGACACCCTGTGGGAGAAAAAAGACTGGCATTTGAGGAAGAGAGTGATGGTCATGTGGCTAAAGAAGGGGTGTTCCAGGTGGGGTCCCGAGACTAGCCATATCAGCATCTGGGAGCTTGTTAGGAATGAAAATTCTTGAGACTCACTCAAAAATCAGAAACTCCTGTAGTGGATATCAGCAAGGTGGGCTTTAACAAGCCCTCCAAGTGATTCTGAGCATGCTCACCTTGGAGAAGCACTGGGCTAGAATGTGGTCAGAGAAGAGAGAATTTAGACCAAGAAGGGAACCAGTGCAACTTGGAAGTCAGTTGCCAGATCCTGACAATAAGCAAATCAGTTTAGCTGAGTTCTTCATCTTCGTGTGCCCAGCACTTAGCATGTTGCCTGGCACAGAGTAGATGCTCAATATTTATTGGTTGGACAAATAAACTAATATAACTGCTGAGCCTCTACTTTGAGAAGTATGATACAAGTTACTGGGCAAAGATGTTCAAGATTCACAGTAGCTCACAATCTAAAACTGGTGATGAGAGAGAAATTAGAAGAGGAAAAGGAGACCACTAGAACCAGATTCATTAATATTAGCAAGAGCAAATGGTGAAAACGTCTTGCAGCAAGGGAGAGTCAGAAAAACTAAAAAAAACAGGCAGAAGAGCTCAAAAAGCTTAGAGATTTGAGTATTTAGTTTTGGGGCAAACAGTGTAGTTCATTAGCCCCCTAGGGAATTACTAAATTAATGCACAGCACAATAGCTATCATTCACTTGTCTCCAAGCAAACAAAAAATGTTATGTTATATTGATTCAATCTGTCTAAAATACAAAAATAAGATTCTATACATAAATGGAAAAATCCTCAGCTTTATGGAAAATTCCACTATCCGAAATGTTTTATTTCCTGAGACATTTTAGATAGCCAAGATTTTTACTGTATTACTATTATTTTTATTACCAAAGAGTTCTCACCGCCCATGGTAGATGCCATTGAAACTGACGCAGGTCAGATCCTGAAGCCAGTTCGTAGGCCTCCTTTGAGGGCTTCCTGAGCAAATGGGAGCCAAGAAGCCCCAGCCAGCCAACGTCTCTAGCTGTCAAGAAGTCAGATAGGGCACGAGTCATTCAGAGATGCCGGCCTCTCTATTGAACCTCTTCTTAACAGAGTGGATTTTTAATAGACTCGTCCTTTCCTTCCTCCTTCCTTCCCTTCCTGCCGTTATTAAACCTCTGGGATGAAAACACCTGCTAGATTTCTTTAATTTCCCCCTTTTTTTTATCTCCAGGCCAGAGAGAGTCTGGCACTTCCATGAAAGACATGATCAACCAGGACAAGCCAGAGCCTCCCCTGACCACTTCCCAAGCAGGAAGTTCCTGAACGTCTAATCCAAATCCTACCTGCTGCACAAAGCCCATTTCCTCCCCCTTGAATTTGGATGTTCCCTCAGCTAAGGAGGAAAAGAAAGAGAAGATTTTCTTTATGGATGTGTTTGTCTTCGAATGATTTTACTTCTTCAACTACATTCCCAAATCTTGAATATTTATCTTACTATTTTTTCTATCACTGTTCTCCCCCAAGCAGTCAATGTTTTTTTAAAGACTCACATTTTTGTATTAGTGGAGATATCAAAGAAACAGACCTGGAAGTAATTCAGGGCATTCATACACACACACACACACACACACACACCCAACACACAAAAGGAGATATTAGTAAACAGATTTGGACTTCAACCATTAAAGCTACCTATCTACGGACTGGGATGCCTAGACAGGTAGAGCATTACCTGCAACCAAGAGATACAATTACTTTTGCCTAGTGATTGAAGCAACAGATGAAATATTAGATGAGACACTCCCAACAGTCCTTCCTTGCTGAACTGCTATGACATTCTATGATGCAATGAATCTTCATGTTTGAGCATGAATTTGAGCAGGAGCTAGAAGGAGAGAGGAGGGCAGCATAGTTTTGCTGGATGCATCTGGTGCCAAAAGGTAAGCTGGGAATACTCAGAAGTCTCATCATTGGCAGGACAACGGCAGCAGTAGAGACATCACTACCATCCTCACAAACATTTATCCAGCACCTACAGTGTGCCGGAATCCCTGGGTGGTGCACAAGTTAATACGTTCAATGGCTAACTGAAACGTTGGCAGTTGGAATCTGTTCAGAGGCACCTCAAAAAAGGCCTGGCTGTCTGGGGTCTTAAATGCTAGCAAGCAGCCATCTAAGATGCATCAATTGGTCTCAACCCACCTGGAGCAAAGGAGAATGAAGAACACCAAAGACACAAGGTAATTATGAGCCCAAGAGACAGAAAGGGCCACATAAATCAGAGACTACATCAGTCTGAGACCAGAAGAAGTAGATGGTGCCTGGCTACAAACCATGACTGCCATGACAGGGAACAAAAAATTCCTGAAGGAGCAGAAGAACAGTGGGATGCAGACCTCAAATTCTCGTTAAAAGACCAGACTTAATGGTCTGACTGAGACTAGAAGGACCCTGAAGGTCACGGTCCCCGGACCTTCTGTTCACCCAAGACAGGAACCATTCCCAAAGCCAACTCTTCAGACAGGGACTGGACTGGACTATAAGATAGAGAAAATGATACTGGCGAGGAGTGAGCCTCTTGGATCAAGTAGACACATGAGACCACGTGGGCAGCTCCGGTCTGGAGGGGAGATGTGAAGGCTGAGAGGGACGGAAGCTGGCTGAATGGACACGGAAATACAGGTCAGAGTGAAGAAGTGTGCTGTCTCATTAGGGGGAAAGCAACTAGGGGCATATAGCAAGGTGTATATAAGTTTTTGTATGCAAGACTGACTTGATTTATAAACTTTCACTTAAAGCACAATAAAAAAATTTTTTTTAATTAAAAAGTCTTAGTGGCCTATTTCCCAAAAATCAGCCACTAAAAACCCTATGGAGCACAGTTCTACTCTGACATACATGGGGTTGCCATGAGTTGAAATCAATTCGACCACTGTTTTGTTTTGTCACAGTGTGCCAGGTACCACATAAAGTGTTTTCTGTACATTATTTCTGTCTACCTCACGACAGCCCTATCAGATAAGGACTATTGTTATGCCCATGTTACAGAGGAGAAAAGCGAAGCATAAAGAAAACAAGCTATCTGTAATCATCAAGCTGGTTAAGTATTGGAGGCAAGATGCAAACCTAGGCTAACTGGCTCCACCATACTACCTCTCCGGGGGATATAGTAACCCCTTGCACTATAACATTTTATAGGCTAAAAGGACAGCATGATTTCTTTTCATCCTTACAGAAGACTCCTGAGGCCAGGAAGTTGTACTAAATGACAACTGGGAAACGGGAGGCCAGAGAAGGAGTGGCTTGACTCGGTCACCTAGCAGTCAGAGGCAGAGTCTCTTGGTACCCTGCCCACATGTCCTCGACCTGCCCTCACACCACCTGGCTCTCCTGCAACCTCTGTCCAGTTATTTAGGCAAGAGGGTAGTACCTTCTTAACCCTCTGCCTGTAAACTAAACTCTTGGCCCATACAACCTTAGGTCCCAGGTACATTCTAGTTACAGCCACCAACTCCCCAGGCAGAGAAAGGGCCAGAGGGAGAAAGGGATTCAGAAAGATGATGCTCAGTCTGCAAACCCAACAGAAATCTCTGATGCACCTTTCCTTCCACCCTCTAAGCCCACTGGTCCTAAACCCCTAAAAACAATAATAATAGATGATTTTACTGATAAGAAAAATGAGGTTTAGAGATATTAGGTAACTTGCTCACAGTCACACACCAGGAACTGAGGGAGCAACCAAAGTCCATGTTCTTGATCTCCTCACTGCCCTGCCTCCCCAATTCTGGCCTCATCTCTCACGTCTACCTTTTTCTCTTCTGATTATTGTAATAACTTCGTCCTTGGTGTCTTTCACCTTTTTTTACTGCTCCAATACCATCTGCACACAATGCTGAGTTTTGCCTCCTGAATCAATTTTCTGTTGTGGTTCTCTCCTGCTCAAAGACTTTCAATAGCTCCCCAATACTTCCAGGATCAAATCCCAAATCCCTACTCTGCTCTCCAGGGGCAGTGGTGGTTCAGAGGTAGAATTCTTCCCTTCCATGGCAGAGATCCAGGTTTGATTCCAGCTAACACACCTTAGGCACAGCCACTACCTATCTGTCAGTGGAGGCTTTCACATTGCTATGATGGTGAACAGGTTTCAGCAGACCTTGCAGACTAAGATGGACTAGGAAGAAGGGCCTGGTGATCTACTTTGAAAAATCAGCCAATGAAAACCCAATTGATCACAATAGTCCCATCCCCAACTAATCCTGGGGATGGCTCAGGATCAGGCAGCATTTCATCCTGTCATGCATGGGGTCACCATGAGTTGGGGGGCTGACTCGATAGTAGTTAACAATAACCCTGCTCTTTAGTTCTTCCATGACTTGGCCACAACCCACATTTTGAGTCTTATCACTACTACACATACCTAAGCTCAAGCCACAGCAGACCCCAAGAAAGCCTTGTGTCCCCTTCCTCTGCCTGGAGCACCTTGCCTATTTAAGGCTGTACTCAAATGCCACTGCAGTCAAATCTGTACCTAAAGGCCACCCCACTGTGACAACTTCTCACATTCACCTAGTTAGTCTAAATCTCTTTCTATGCTCCCCCACCCAAGAGTATTCTACTCCATATTCTAAGTACATATGAACATGTCTGTCTCATGTGTGATAAACTCCTTAAGAGAAGGCAGCATGCCTTCCACTTCTTTACAGCTCATTCCCTCCCTCCACAGCAGTAGGTGCTAATAAATGTTTGTTGAATCGAATTAAATTGAGAGGTCATCAGGGGGATGAGAGCTAGAACTTTATCATAATTTGGACTCCAAGACAACGGGGAAGTTGAAGGACCAGTGACCTCTCTCTTCAGAACTCAATTATCTGCATAAGAACAAACGTCTCAGATATCTAGCTATTAATTTACTCACAATCGTCTTGGCCTCCAAAGTTCACAGATGTCCCTTTCAATTTCTCAGCAACATCGTTCACAGAAAATGAGATTTTCTGAGATTTTCATCTCATTCACTGAATCACGGTGGCCCTTGTACCATCTCCCTTTCCCACTTAGCCTCCAAATCTCCTTACATTTTTTTTTTTCCTAGTTTGCCAGAATTAACCACCTGGACATCAAAATGCCTGTCACCACAACTTTCTCGGGGCCTATTCTGGGACCGACAGTTTCCTGCTCAGTGTCATAAATCGATAGCTGAGGACTACAGGTTTTATTGGCATCTCGAGTCAAAGGAATCTATTCTAATTAATCCTCCACACAAAAATGATGGCCTTCAGCCATCTCACAGGCAGGAGCCAACAAACCCAGAGTGAAAGAAAAATGCAGGCCCAGCTTCTTATGAAATCAATACCACCTCACTCTGAGCTCCGTTCAGGGTCATGTAGAGGGGCAGGGTCTCTGGAGAGGTCCCTGGCCTTGACTCTGGAGGCTAGGATGAGAAGAGTGAAGTCCCATTATACCACAGGCTCTAGAGGACAAGTACCCAGCCCCTTTAGGGGCCTTCATCCATTTGGTAAAACCAAAGACATGTGGCTGTCAAATCGATTCTGAGTCATACAGACCCTATAGGACACAGTAGAACTGCCCCATAGGGTTTCCAAGGCTGTAAATCTTTACAGAAGCAGACTGCCATATCCTTCCCCCGTGGCTGGTAGGTTCAAACTGCCGACCTTTCAGCTAGTAGCCAAGCACATTAACCACTGCACTACCAGAACACTTGTCCATTACATTCATTATTAACAGAGATTTATCTAATTCACATGTTCCCAGGTGCTTGGAATGAGGAGATGGCAGTACCTTGGTCAAGCAGGAAATGGAGGAATCTGGGACTGAATGGGACAAAAGAAGAGAAAACCCACATCATTGCCAAAGCTGTTCTGTGATAGAGCAGGTGGACAATACAATGTTCAATGGCCAACACATGGTGCACTTTCAGGGATGGCTTAGTGGGCCACCTAGCAAGTCATGGCTGAGTGTGGTGCCCACAGCCAGCTGGGTAGGGATGTGGCCTTACCAGGTGACTAATTTTTCAGTAGAGGGATTATGAGGTGGGCTTGGAGCCAGACATATCTGCCTTTAAACCCACTTCTCTCTACATAGAAAACCTTGAGTGAGTTGCCTAATTTCTCTATGTTTCCTCATCTGGAAAAGGAATAATTAAGAACAGTACTTATCTAACAAGCTTGGTGTGAAACTGTATTTATGGGGGGGGGGGAATGGTATATGAAAGGAGTATGTGGGTGGCACAGTTAGTACTAGGCTACTAACCAAACAGTTGGTCGTTTGAGCCCACCCAGAGGTACCTTGGAAGAAAGGCCTGGCTATCTGCTTCCAAAAAATCACAACCACAAAAACCCTATGGAGCAGCTCCACTCTGCAACACATGTGGTCACAATGACTCAGAATCTACTCCGAATGGCAACTGGTTGCTTTTTTGTTGTGTTGTGTTGTGTTGTGTTGTGTTCTATAAAACACTACAGGATGTGCTTTTTCCTCTTCATTCATCTAAACCCAAGATCCACCCTCTTCCATTAACTAGACCAGAACTTTTGAGGTCAAGACTGTCTCAAGAATGAGAAGTATTACAAAACAACTTGAGGAAAAAGATAGCAAAATTCTTTACATTAAAGCCTTATTTTGAACATAACACAGGAAAGACTGGGAACACCATAATCAACACACACACACATACACACACACATACAACTCCAACTCACCACTGAGGAATAAAACTATCCAAACTTAGGAACAAGGGAACAATTGAAGAAAAAGAAAAACCTTAGACACTAGTGACAGACCTTGTGCTCTGCCCATGAGCCCCCACCACTACCATCTCTTCCCCCTTTCCCAATTTCTTTCTGGAGTTCTGGGAGGATAGCAGACTCCTCACATCAACCCCTGCGCCATTTTGAGGTCAGTAGAAATGAGAGGGATGCACTGCGGTGGAGGGCAAAGAGGACCAAATGTAGCCCAGAGGGGTGCCAAAGCCAAGCATATTGGTTCCAGTGACCAATCCAGAGTGCCTCCTGTAGATGCAGCCACCTTTCATGAGTTCCACAGAGTGTAGAATCAACTCCAGAGAAAAGGAAGGAAAGACAGAAATCCTGAGTTTGAAATCAATTAGAATGAAAAGAAGGATTAATAGTTGGAAAATATGGCCATGGTGCTAAAAAATGACACTGGAGATAACGTGATAGAATATTATAAGACCAGCAACTTCTTCATTCCAAGTACTTTTTTTCAACAACAGGAACAGGGACTATACAAGTGGACCCCATCAGATGGAATACACAGGAATCAAATCAACTACATCTGTGGAAAGAGACTATACAAAAACTGAATATCATCAGTCAGAATAAGGCCAGGGGCTGACTGCGGAACAGACCATCCACTGCTCATACGCAAGTTCAAGCTGAAGAAAATTAGAACAAGTCCACGAAAGCCAGAGTACGATCTTGACTATATCCCACCTGAATCTCAAGAACAGATTGGACACACTGAATGCTAATGACTGAAGACCAGACAAGTTGAGATGACATCAAGGATATCTTACATGAAGAAAGCAAGAGATCATTAAAAAGACAGGAAAGAAAGACCAAAATGGATTATCGGAAGAGACTCTGAAATTTGCTTTTGAATGTCGAGTAGCTAAAGTGAATGGAAGAAATGATGAAGTAAAAGAGCTGAACGCAAGATTTCAAAAGGCAGGTTGAGAAGACAAAATAAAGTACTATAATGAAAAGAGCAAAACCCTGGAGATAGAAAACCAAAAGGGAAGAATACACTCAGCATTTCTCAAGCTGAAAGAACTGAAGAAAAAATTCAAGCCTCAAGCTGCAATATTAAAGGCTTCTAAGGGGAAAATACTAAACGATACAAGAAGCACAAAAAGAAGATGAAAGGAATACACAGAATTACTGTACCAATAAGAACTGGTTGACGTTCATTCATTTCAAAAGGCAGCATATGATCAAGAACCAATGGTAATGAAGGAAGAGGTCCAAGCTGCACTGAAGGCATTGGCAAAAGACAAGGCTCCAGAAATTGAGGGAATACCAACTGAGATGTTTCAATAAATGGATGCAGTCCTGGAGGTGCTCACTCATCTATGCCAAGAAACTCAGAAGACAGCTACCTGGCCTACCGACTAGAAGAGATCCATATTTGTACCCATTCCCAAGAAAGGTGATCCAACAGAATGCGGAAATTATCGAACAATACCATTAATACCACACACAAGCAAAATTTTGCTGAAGATCATTCAAAAGTGGTTAAGGCAGTACATGAACAGGGAATTGCTAGAAATCCAAGCAGAATTCAGAAGAGGACATAGAACCAGGGACATCATTGCTGATGTCAGATGAATCCCGGCTGAAAGCAAAGAGTAGCTGAAAGATGTGTACCTGTGTTCTACTGACTACGCAAAGGCATTCAGCTGTGTAGATCATAACAGATTATGAATAACATTGCGAAGAATGGGAATTCTAGAACTCTTAATTGTGCTCATGAAAAACCTGTATATAGATCAAGATACAGACTTTTGTATAGAACAAGGGAATACTACTTGGTTTAAAGTCAGGAAATGTGCACATCAGGGTTGTATCCTTTCACCATTAATCAATCTGTATGGTGAACAAATAATCTGAGGAGCTGGACTATATAAAGAAAAATGGGGCATCAGGATTGGAGGAAGACTCACTAATAACCTGCAGTATGCAGATGACACAACCTTGCTTGCTGAAAGTGAAGAGGACTTGAAGTACTTACTGATGAAGATAAAAGACTATACGTTTCAGTATGGGTTATGCATCAACATATAGAAAACAAAAATCCTCATGGCTGGACCAATAAGCAACACCATGATAAATGGAGAAAAGATTGAAGTTGTCAAGGATTTCATTTTACTTAAATCTACAATCAAAACCCATGGAAGCAGCAGTCAATAAATCAAAAGATGCATTGCACTGGGCAAATCTGCAGCAAAGGACCTCTTTAAAGTATTAAAAAGCAAAGATGTCACCTTGAAGACTGAGGTGTGCCTGACCATGGTAATTTCAATCACCTCATGTGTATGCGAAAGCTGGACGGTGAATAAGGAAGGCTGAAGAAGAATTGATGCTTTTGAATTGTAGTGTTGGCAAAGAACTGTTGGCAGGACTGTTCTAACCATGAAGCCCTGGTGGCACATGATTAAGAGCTCAGCTGCTAACCAAAAGGTTGTCAGTTTGAATCTACCAGCCGCTCCCCGGAAACCCTATGCGTCAGTTCTACTCTGACCTATATAGGGTTGCTATGAGTCAGAATTGACTCGATGGCAACAGGGTATGTAGCCCGAGGCTCTGCAGCTTAAAATTGCTGTGGGGTGGGAAGAGTGGAATGAAAGAGGCATCAAAGAGGATGTGTAGAAGAAATGTGTGTCAGTTTAATGACATCCCAAAGTGAACCAAACTGGGCCTGATGTCTCTGCCTCAGTGGGGCCAGGTGCACAGCTAGGCTCCCAGTGCCCTTGGAGGAAGCCCCAAGCCTCAATGACAGGCCAGGCTGAGAAGGCAGAGGAGGTTCCTGGATCATAAACTCAGGGTTTACAGGGGTGGAAATGGAGCCCTGGTGGCGGCTCCACGAGGGGAGCTCTGACCCAGCACAGAAGGAAGGTGAAGTGGTTAAGCCATGGGCCCTCCAGTCACATGGCCCAGCTTTACCTAGCTTTGTCTCCTCCAAGCCTCCCCCTCCACAGAGGAATAATCCAAAACTGGACTGGTCACAGTGACGAGCACATCAGTAAATCTTATTTCTATGATCATATTTTCTAAATAAAAAAATTGTTCAAATGGATGAAAACAGAGAAAAAAATCCTCCATTTTCACACAATGACCTGGTCTTTGGAACCTAACCATGTCGATAAGTGAGGAGTGGGTGTTTAGGTATACACATTATATGTGTGTGTGTGTACACACACACATATACATACATATTAAAACTAATAATAACAATGATAGCAACTACATTTATTAAGTGCTCCTTTGTGCCAGACACTGTTCCCACTGCTTCACAGAGATTATGTCATTTATTTTTCACAACAGACCTATGGATTAGGTACTATTATCATCTACTTTCTGGGGATGGATAAACTCAAGCAGAGATAATTTGCCGAGGGTCCCATTAGAGAAGTGGAGGGTCCAGAATTTAAACTCGGGCCTTCTGGATCCAGAGTCCATGTGCTTAATCACTTTGCTATCTTCCTTCTACATTTAGCCTTCAATATATTACAGTACATTTACTTATAATTTATTGAGTACTGACTATGAGCTGGGCACTGTGCTAAAAGCTTTACTCATACCACATTTATACTCCTTATAATAGCCCCAGGAAAAAACTATTATTATTTCCACTTTTTTAAAGATGAGGAAACGGGGGTGCTAAACCCAAATCTATCTAGCTTCAAAAATTGTGCTCTCAAAAGATATGAATAGACACTTCACTAAAGAAGACATTCAGGTAGCTAACAGATACATGAGGAAATGTTCACGATCATTAGCCATTAGAGAAATGCAGATCAAAACTACAAAGAGATTTCATCTCACTCCAACAAGGCTGGGATTAATCCAAAAAACACAAAATAATAAATGTTGGAAAGACTGTGGAGAGATTGGAACACTTATACACTGCTGGTGGGAATGTCAAATGGTATAACCACTTTGGAAGTCGATTTGGCGCTTACTTAAAAAGCTAGAAATAGAAGTACCATACAATCCAGAAATCCCACTCCTTGGAATATATCCTAGAGAAATAAGAGCCTTTACGTGAACAGATATGTGCACAAAGTGTTTATTGCAGCACTGTTTACAATAGCAAAAAGATGGAAGTAACCAAAGTGCCCATCAATGGATGAATGGATAAATAAATTATGGTATATTCACACAATGGAATACTACGCATCGGTAAAGAACAGTGAGGAATCTGTGAAACATTTCATAACATGGAGAAACCTGGAAGGCATTATGCTGAGTGAAATTAGTCAGTTGCAAAAGGACAAATATTGTATAAGACCACTATTAGAAGAACTTGAGAAATAGTTTAAACTGAGAAGAAAACATTCTTTTGTGGTTACCAGAGGGGAGAAGGAGGGAGGGTGGGAAAGGGGCATTCACTACTTAGATAGTAGATAAGAACTACTTTGGGCGAAGGGAAAGACAGCACACAATACAGGGGAGGTCAGCACAATTGGACTAAACCAAAAGCAAAGAAATTTCCTGAATAAACTGAATGCTTCCAAGGCCAGCGTAGCAGGGGCAGGGGTCTGGGGACCATGGTTTCAGGGGACGTCTAAGTCAATTGGCATAATAAAATCTATTAAGAAAACATTCTGCATCCCACTTTGAAGAGTGGCGTCTGGGGTCTTAAACACTAGCAAGCAGCCATTTAAGATTCATCAATTGGTCTCAACCCACCTGGAACAAAGGAGAATGAAGAACACCAAGGATACAATGCAATTACGAGCCCCAGAGACAGAAAGGGCCACATGAACCAGAGATTACATCAGCCTGAGACCAGAAGAACTAGATGGTGCCCAGTTACAACCGCTGACTGCCCTGACAGGGAACACACAGAGAACCCCTGAGGGAGCAAGAGAGCAGTGGGATGCAGACCCCAAATTCTCATAAGACCAGACTTAATGGTCTGACTGAGACTAGAAGGATCCCAGTGGTCATGGTCCCCAGACCTTCTGTTGGCCCAGGACAGGAACCATTCCTGAAGCCAACTCTTCAGACATGGATTGGACTGGACGATGGGTTGGAGAGGGATGCTGGTGAGGAGTGAGCTTCTTGGATCAGGTGGACACTTGAGATTATGTTGGCATCTCCTGCCTGGACGGGAGATGAGAGGGTGGAGGGGGTTAGAAGCTGGCGAAATGGACACGAAAAGAGAGAGTGGAGGGAGAGAGCAGGCTGTCTCATTAGGGGGAGAGTAACTGTGAGTGTAATTGGGGTTTAGGAAGGTGTATATGGGTTTTTGTGTGAGAGACCGACTTGACTTGTAAACTTTTACTTAAACCACAATAAAAATTATTTAAAAAAAAATTATGCTCTCAGCTACTTGCTGCATGACCTCAGTGTAATCACACGTAGGTTACTTAGTGCAGCCAGCTTCAGGGCAAGGAGTCCACACACGCAGCTGCCAATATTTGGGTCGTGATGATGAGGATGTAACATGTATTCCCAGCCTCCTCAAGTCCAATGGCAGGGGCCAGAGGGAAAGGCTATATAAGAATCAGGATCCAGCCCCACCAAGGAGAGACCCAGCAAATGCCAGAGGACTGTCAGGGCTGCATCATATGAAGAGTTCCAGAGAAAGGCTAGGGTCCAGGAAGGCAGCTGAAGTGCTAGGCAGATCAGGTGAGTCCTGGGTGAAGAGGGTCAATCAGGACCTAGAAGCCATCTGAGGGTCTATAGCCAACAAGAGTTGAATCAGGAAACCATGGGATGACGGGCTTCAGGGTTCTGGCTATAGCCCAATATAGATAATTTAGAAGTGGAAACTATACTGGGTCTGAAAAAAGGCAGAGGAAATCAGTGAGATTAATTTCATAATAAGGAAAGTGAAGTTCAGAGAATCTAAGTAATTTACACAGCGCAGTGAATTACCAGCCCTGTGTATATAGTGTGTTTGACCTAAGACCCCCCCAGAACCTTCAGAGTCATGAAATTTGCATTTGAAAGTACATGCAGACCCACCTGGAACTGCTGGGAGAGCAGGATATTTGCATTTGAAGCAAAGACCTGCAAAGAAAAAAAAATGACTGTTTTACTTTTGAATTTCAAGCAAGCAGTTTGCCACTGGGTGAACTGAGGCAGGAAAAGTCAGTGCCCATCAGAAGAACCCCCTTCCATGAATGGAAGTTAAAGGGAGCAGATGAGTAGACAGCCTGGTATGGTCACCTGGGTGACCACCTGGGGCCATGAGAGGAATGGAAGTAGGAGAGGCATGGTTTGGACATGTTCCATTGGCACCCGTTGACCTAGCCCATGGGGGTTAGGGATAAGAGAGAAAGAGTAACGACTGGCTGGTCTGAAGTACTGGGAGGTATGTGGACTCCCCAGCCTATGGCTAGTACGTACTGACCTCGCCCACAGGGACTAAGGATGAGCTGACCAGAACCCAACCGAATGAAAAGAAAAATGCTTGACATTGTGAGCTAGTATAATAATTTGATAGCTTGTTCTGGACTGGACTTTGTTTATGGATGCAGATATTCAAGTTCCAACCAAAACAGAAGATTCTTCAGACAAGGAACATGCTCATCTCCTCAGAGTACTGGTTTGATAAAGCAAAAAAAGAAAAAAAACCGTTGCTGTGGAGTCAATTCCGACGCATAGCAACCTTACAGGACAGGGTAGAACTGCCCCACAGAGTTTCCCAGGAACACCTGGTGGATTCGAACTGCCAACCTTTTTTGGTTAGCAGCTATAGCACTTAACCACTACACCACCAGGGTTTCCATTAGTTTGATAGGGACAGGCAATTTAAACGCTGGCTGTCTAAAATGGAGGAAAATAAAGGCATTAAGTGGCTGTTTCACACGCCTTCATCAGTGTGTGCTCACACTCAACATGATGGGGGCAAAAGGAGGATCACCACTGGACAGATTCCTATGCTTATCTGGGGGATCTGGGAAAGAGGGGACTGGGGAGGATGCTGGTGTCACTGTACAATTCTTCCCCATATCACCTAATTTTTTTTTTTTTTTTTTCTTGTGGGATGCTGCAATCCCAGGACCAGGAACATAGCTGCAGGTGCCAGAAGCAGGAATGATCCCTAAGTGAGAGACTGTAGCTATACCCCTGACCTTGTATGTCAGAATGGAATGGATTATACCTTCCCCCCAACTGGCAAAATTGGGGTTGACAGTGAATGCTGTCATCTTGTCTAGTGGTCAAGATGGCCCACTAGTGTTGTACCTACGTAACCCTACCCAACATGAATGGGAGTGGGCTGAGGGGGAAGCACTTGCTAGACTGGTCTTGCTACCAGCAATCTAGACTAGCACAGCAGCTGAACCTGATGTCCCTTCCCAAAATGGAAAAGTTTGGGTGAAAATAAATGACAAATGGAAGGAAGGAAAAATAATAGTTGATGGTAAAGGAATGAATAAGTGGGTTATGCGTCAGGGGAACTCTAACATTGTGCTGATACCTCTAGAGAGACTCAGAGCAAAGGAATAATCTCTCAGTTAAATTTTATTAAAGGCCAAAAAGGGTGAAGCTGAGATGACTTTTGGGGAAGCTGACCAGATCAAGTGGATACCTGCGGCAGAACTCAATGGCTGGTACCTAAGTAACCTCACCCTGAGGACTCTTTGCCATACTGAAGGACTAATTGCTAATGACTGTTTTGGACTGGTAAAATGATTGGGAGGGGGAAGTTAATCCTTCAAGTATAAAAGGGTCAATGGCTAGAAGAGCCAGGGGGTGGCCTGAGGTACAGTGAATTACTTAATATGGCTCTTCTAGACATCACCTTTGTGACTCCCACACAATGGTTGGGTGGTACTATGCAAATAAGGTATACAGAACCCTAACGAGGGGATTGGTCAGTTTTGCCATCCCAGAAGACTTAACGGGAAACATGGACGGAGAGTGGGAGGAGCTGTATAACACGGAAAACAGCGAGAGACAGTGGTGTAGCAGTAGCAAGAGCAATAGTGGTCCGAGACAACTGTAACACTTGCCCGAGAAGGCCCCAAAACAGCAGAGGGCAAGAAAAAGCTGTCCTGATCAAGAACTGTATTCTGAGTCATTCCTGTTACTTCTGAGTCAACCCTGATCCTGAGTTATTCTGTTAGTTCCCTAATAAATCATTTAACTGTAAGTATGGTTCGTGAGTTCTGTGAGATATTGCAACAAATTACAGAACTCAAAGATGGAGGAAGAGTAGGTGATGTTGGAGGTGATGGAGTGGTACAGCAGTATGGTAAAGTTGGACACTTGGGACATCTTGAACCACCACCTTGTAGGAACCAGCTTTATGCTGATCCTTATAAAAGAAATATTCGTTTACACAGTCACACAGGTGGTAAGTGGCAGAACCAGGGATACAACCTTGGCTCTCTCTGATTCCAAACTCTGTGCTCCTCCTCACCACTACATTTAGCCCGAGCAGAGTAAAGAACTGCGTTTGTGGTGTGACTCAAAGAGAGAAAAGAGGAGCAAAGATACACTCGCCTACCTCCTGTTGTGCAAGAGGCCCATCCTTATAGTCAGCAAATATTTTAAATTGTCTGGGCTTGCTTGTCCCTTCCAGTCCAGAACAGCCTGACGTCAGATCCCAGACCTCCCCCCAGCAAGGGATTAGTTAAATAAATAAAGTCCCATTTCACAAGCTGCTAAATCCCATTTGACCAGCTCTGCCAGGGATTTCCTGGGTTTAATCGCCTCCTGGCTCTGGGCAGTAGAGAAGTTGCTGGGCTATGACTTTGCTTTTGCCTGTCCTTCTCCCCTGAATCAATTCTACTTGTAGTTAAACTCCCTGGAGTAATTTTTTATATATTTGCACAAAAACGTTCACTGCAGCAGGGTTGGTGGCCAAAAAAATTCATTAATAGGTGAGAGATAAATAAAACACCATATAACAGTTAAAATGAATGTATTAGAGTTACAATATCAAAGTGAATAAATCTTAAAAATAATGCTCAGTGTAAAAAGCAGAACTACAAAAAGCTATGTATATTATGACATTATTTCTAAAAAGTTTAGAAACATACAAAGCAATATTCTATATTGAACAGGGACTCAAACATGTAGAAAATTCATAAAGTCCTGCATGAAAATGACAACCACTATATATAAGACGATGAGTCAAAATCGACTCGACAGCAGTGGGTTTGGTTTTTTTGGTTCATATATAAGAAGGTGGTGACCTCCAGAGAGGAAAAAAAGGGGAGTAAGATTGAAAAGAGGTCCCTGGTACAGTTCAAATCTATTTGTAATCCTTTAAAAAAAACAAACTTAAGCAAAGATGGTAAAATGTTAAGATCTGTTAAAGCTGGACTGTGGGTATATATGTATGTTTATATTATTATTTTTATGCTTGAAATATATCCTTTAAAAAAATTTTTTTAAGAGAATGGTTGAACCTTAAGTGTTATAGTAGGGAGTCTGGACTCTGGTCTGAAAGCAGTGATGGTTTCTGGGTAGGGGACAGGCAGGATCAGACAGCCCTGGCAGGTAGGGAGATCACCCTGGCATGGAATTGTGAAGGCCTAGTATCTTAGTCATCTAGTGCTGCTATAACAGAAATACCACAAGTGGATGATTTTAACAAAGAGAAATTCATTGCCTCACAGTCTAGTAGGTTAAAGTCCAAATTCAGGGTGTTAGGTCCAGGTGAAGGCTTTCTCTCTCTGTTGGCCTTCTCATCAATCTTCCCCTGGACTAGAGGTCCTTTGCACAGGAACCCCTCCAAAGGATGGGCTCTGCTCCTGGTGCAACTTTCTTGGTGGTATGAGGTCCCAACTTTCTGCTTGCTTCCTTTTACCTCTTGAGAGATAAAAGATGGTGCAGGCCACATCCCAGGGAAACTCCCTTTACATTGGATCCGGGAGGTGACCAGAGTAAGGGTGGTGTTACAATTCTACCCTAATCCTCTTAACATAAAATTACAATCACAAAATGGAGGACAACCACACAATACTGGGAATCTTGGCCCAACCAAGTTGATACACACATTTTTGGGGGGACATAATTCAATCCATGACACCTGGTATAGTGTAATAGCAGTGTGAACAGAAAGAGGTGAGAGACCAGAGCCCATTAGTGCTCAGATGGTGAAGGTACCAAAGAGACTAGTCCTTTCCCTCCTCCATTGCAGCTCCTGAGAAGTTCCTGTTCTTCCTGTCCTTCCTCCTCCAGCTTTTCCTTTTCCTCTTCCCCTTCTCCTCAGCATTTCATAAAAGCTGTCTTGAAATTTACATTCTATTCTAAATATTTTACAGTTTCCATTATGACTCCTTTTTTGTACCTTGAGTTATTTTTAAGTATGTGCTTTAATTTCCAAACGTTTTGAGGGAAGGGGTGGATTTCTTAGGCTACTCATTTTATTGCTGACTTCAAATTGTACTGCATCATGATCAAATAACTTCATCCGCACCTGATATCAGCCCTTCATTATTTGTTGAGTCAACTCTAGCTTTTGGTGTGCTGTTCTACAAGTACTTTTAAAGGCTTTATAGTCCCTAATTTTAAGTTGCAGTCTTGTTACAGTCTACTAAATCAACATTATTAATTGTGTTGATCAAATCTTCTCTATCCTTATTAGCTTTTTTTTAACTGTTTTTTCTACTCACTATTGAGAGTCATTCATTCAATTCTCATTGTGATTTCATCATTTTTTCTAACAATTTTGTCGTTTTCCACTATGTACTTTGACACTATGTTGTAAGTTCCACAATTCTTTTACCTTTCTATCAAATTATTCATCTTATCAATATATAATTGCCTTAATTTTTTTAATAAAAAATAAAAAGTCCTTTCAACAGTTTGGCAGTCCTCAAAAAGTTAAACATAGAATTACCATATGACCCAACAATTCCATTCCTAGGTATAGACCCAAGAGACTCAAAAGCAGCAGTACAGACACATGTACATCAATGTTCACCACAGCACTATTCACAGTTGTAAAAAGGTGGAAACAATCTAAATGTCTATTAACACATGAATGGATAAAAAAATGTGGTACATACATACAACAGAATATTACTCAGCTATAAAGAGAAATGAAGTTCCAATACACATGTTAAAACAAAAGTCATACTAAGCCAATGACAGAAACCGATCAAAGTTTCTTTAGTATACGATTTGGAAATTTGGATAACATTTAGACGAGGGAGTCAAAAATGTTCCAAAGATGAGAGAACCTCTAAAAATTTTTATACCCAATCTTACTGGCATTGCCATAGAAAAAAGGGCCAAAACAGAACTGATAAACAATTTGTGTTCAGCAAGGATTTCATATAGCATTGTCTTGAAGAACATTTAAAACAATTACTGAGTTACCCTAAAACATAGCTGTGGTCTGACAGTTGGAGTTTTGTTTCCCAAAACTGACAGAATAAAAGGGCACAAGGTCCAAGGCAAAACAATCTTACTAGTTTATCCAGACCATGGTTTGACTCAAAGTTGACTTTTAGAAACCGGTTTCTTCAAGGCTCAAGATTCAAAAAAACACCTAATGGGTAATGGCTTTAGCAGGTTACCCAACTCCATGGACCCTAAAAGTCTGGATTCCAGGATAATTAAAACTCTCCCTCACATATTACATACAGCATGGATGAATCTTGAAAATATTATGCTGACTAAAGACAGTCAGTCACAAAAGGACAAATATCGTATGATCTCACTCACACAAAATATCTAGAACAGGCCAATGCATAGAGATCGAAGTTTATTAGTAGTTACCAGGGGCAGGAGGGAGTGGTGAAGGAGGAATCATTGCCTAGGGAGCATTGAGTTTCTGTTTATGGTGATGGAAAATTTGGCAACAGATATTGGTGACAGCTGCACAGCATGATTAATGTAATTGATGTCGCTAATGAAAAATGTTAGATTGGCAAATGTTATGTTATATATATCTTTACAATAATTTTTTTTAAAGCCCTTTCATGCCCATTAATTCATTTTATCCTCATTGTAACCCTAGGTGGACAAGGTATGTTTGAGACTATTTCATTCAACTGAAGAGGAAGCCAAACTTTGGCAATGTGACATATCCAAGTCATACAGCAACCTAGCAATTGTGCTGAAAAAGAGGCCGTGCCTCCTTACCCAAACCCAGTCTCCCTTCCAACAACAAGAAGTAAGGCTAGGTAGCTAAGAAAAACAATAGTAACTAACATTTTATGGTGCTTATATACCAGACACTGTCCTTATTGCTTTACATATATTAATTCATTTAGTTAATTACTACATATATTAACTCATTCTTATAACCCTATAGGAGCCCTGGAGGTGCAGTGGATAAGAGCTTGGCTGCTAATCAAAAGGTCAGCAGTTCGAATCTACCAGCCGCTGCTTGGAAACCCTACGAGACAGTTCTACTCTGTCCCATAGCGTCTCTGTGGGTCAGAATCAATTTGACAGCAACGGGTTGGGTTTTTGGTTTGGTATAAGGCTGGTACTACAGGTAGCCCCAGACTTAAAACATATTGGAGTTACAATGAGCTGCATTTACAACCATCCATTTTTGTTTGTTTGTTTTTTGGCACATCTTACCACTCGTAATATGTATTAAAATGCCGCAGCACATAATTTGCTGATGTTATCATTCTAATGCTATTCTCCAAAGACAAATAAAGATCAGATTTATAAAGAAACGGATAATAAAAGGCAATAATAATAAAAATTTAAAAAAAAAGAGGTATTCAGCTTACCTCAGAATCAACTTCAGACTGAGTCATCGAAACAGAACTCCGTTGTAAGTCGGAGACTACCTGTATTATGGCTTGCACTTTACAGATGAGGGAACTGAGGCCCAGAGAGGTTAAGGCATTTGCCCGAGGATGCACAGCAGGCAAGTGGCAGAGTCAGAATTCAAATCAGGAGTCTGATTACACGTTCCATTTTCTTAATCACTATATTAAGTAGCGTGGGAGAAGGGATCTTTCTAGGGTCCCAGTTCTCAACCCCCACCCTCCTTTCAGGGAGAGAAAGTTCTAAGAAGGCCTAGCTCTGAGGGCATCCTGAGCCGCTACGGCTTAGGTTGATCTAAATGCAGGTGCCTCTCACAAAAAGCCTGGAAGGGAAGTGTGCTGATGGAGCAGGTGCTGAATTGCAGAAAAGTTAAATATGGAATGGGAGAATCGAAGGCTGCAATAAGAGCAAGGAGGGTAAAACCAATTTCAAAACAGAGCCTCAGGCAATGATTTGGAGGAAATAACCGATATATGTGGTATCACATAATAACTGTAACAATGCCTTCCATTTACCTCACCCCTTCCTTTGTAGGAGGGAAAAGAAAGTCACGATTGTTATTACAATTCTTCCTTCTCCAGGCCTGTGACCTGCTGAAGATGGCTGTGGGCTTTGACGTTTTACACAGGAAAAAAGAGAAGCACTGAGAAGTCAATGCAGAAATCACAGAGTAGTGAAACACCTGTCAAAGCCAACTCTCGGGACTCAAAAGCTGATAGGCAAAAGCCAATACATTGAAAATCAATTCAGCAAATGACTGATTCACATAAAACTTTCAGATAAATACTCTAAACTCACTCTAGGAGAGTTGATGCCAGCCATTGACTCCAGTGTGAGAGCAGAAGTAGCAGATATGGGGGGACAAGGTGGGGTGCAGACATGGGGCAGGTGATTGGGAGCAGGACTGGGGCTTACGCGACAAAAACAGAAGAGACAGTAAAGTTCTCTTAGGAGAATGCCCACCCATTCACAGATAAAGTCATCAGCAAGCCAAGAATCAACATCAATGAATGGTCATCCAGTAAATCAACTGCTCAGCAAACTGGCTTTTACCCAACTGGTCCAGTGGTCCTGCAGGGTCCCTGTTGCAGTCCGGCAAGTAGAGGGGAATCATGTCTTTAACCTACCCTCCTTTTTTCCTTCCCCTCACCCGTTTCACTGGAGACACCAGTACTCAGTGCCCTTACCCACTAAACCAGCTCTCTGGAAATGATCTGATTGCTGTCATTATCTCTTCCTGATATTATTTCTTTTTCTCTTTTTACTCCTTTTATACACAGCCAAATGGGGCTATTCACTCCTGTCCTCCCCTACACTTTTACTTGTGTTGTTCCTTATAAGCTGGAATGACCTCTCTCATACTTCAAGGTGACTGATCCATTTTAGTGTGCAAACTAAGTTACCTAAGGAACTGGACTCCGGTGGTAGTTACACAACTCTATAAATATACTATTATCACTGATTATTCATTTAAAACAGGTGAATTTATGATGTGTAAATTATACCTCAATACAGTTTTTTTTTCCTTATTTATTATATATCTCGCCTAAGAGGTCTCATTTATAAATTCAGATTTCCAGCCCTACCCCTAGAAGTAATGATTCAGTCACCTACATTTTTTAAATATGAACACACTATAATTTATTTAACCATTCTATTTTTTTAAATATATTTTTTATTGTTGTAAAAATATACACAGCAAAACATATACTGGTTCAACAATTTCTACATGTATAATTCAGTGGCACTGATCGCGTTCTTCAAGTTGTGTACCCATTCTCACTATCCTCTTCCAATTCAGTCTATCATCATTAACATAAACTCATGCTCCCTAAGCAAAAGCTTCTCCTCCCCCGCCCCCCACCCTGGTAACCACTATTAATTTTTGGTTTCTATATATTTGCTTGTTTTATATAAGTGAGTGTCCTTTTGTGACTGACATATTTTGCTCAGCACAATGTTTTCAAGGTTCATTCATGTTGTGGCATGCATCAGGACTTCATTTCTCTTTATGACTAAGATTCTTTTGTATGTACGTACGCTATTTTATCTATCCATTCATCTATCGACGGACATTTCAGTTGTTTCCACTTTTTGGCTATTAGGAAAAGTACTACAATGAATGCTGGTGGACATAGGTTTCTATTTGTCTTCCTGCTTGCACTTCTTCTGGGTATACCTAGGATGAAGTTCGCTGGGTCATATGGTAGAACTGTGTTCGATTTGGCTTTTCCAAGTAATCATTTTTAATAATCAGCCCATGCGATTCTGATAGCTATGCCACTGAAACTCATTCTAGGAAATACTGTTCCACATAAAGACCTAAAACGGTGCCTCCTCCATGAAGCCCTTCCAAACAGGAGTACTATCTCCCTTCTCTAAGCCTTGTGGCGCCTCCCTCAGTGAACATAACCCATTCTACGTTTTATTACTGCTTTCTGCAGACAGACATCTCTTTCTTACTATGCTTTCCCAATAACACGTTGAAAGTAAGGAACATGTCTTCCTCATGTTTTAGTATCCCATGATTCTTCAGACATTCTTTGTTATGTGTACCTGGACTCATTCCACAGATGATTACAAGTCATTTGTATCTGTCATGTAGTACTGAGGAAACAGTGGATAAAGGATGCTTAGATGTATAGACAATTGGATGGAGGATAAGTGAATAGATGTTGGATAGATAAATGAACTGGGTGGATGGTTGTTTAAATGGTAGATGAGTGATGGTTGGATAAATGAATGGGTGGCTAGACAAATGTATAATCAAGAACGAATAAAGGGATGAATGGAGTTATTTACTCCAAAATGTGAATTGTCAGTCCAATTGTTTCTTTTCCAAGACTAGTAGGATCAGGGGAACATCATTCCATTGCATACACTTAAGTATAGGGCTACATCATTTATTGCACAGGGTGAATCAGATGACCTGGTTGAGTCCCTGCCTTGCCACTATCTCTAAATGTGACCTCAACCAAATCACTTCCATTCTCTGAGTCCCAGTCGTCCCACCTGTAAACGGAAACTATCACCCTGTTCTGCTTTCCCATCAGGTTATTTTAAGGATCATACTGTTTAGTGAAGGTGAAAAGCCATATGCTGCAAGTGTCTTACGAGAATTCCTATGGGATACAGGGAAATAAAAAATCAATTCAATGACATTTGTTACTTGTACAAGTGTCCAAGAAAAGCAGCTGCACACTAACCAGGTTCTTTGCAAACTTAGAGCCCAGTTCATGAAATGGAAGCAACCCAAGTTGGATATTAAAAAAAAAAAAAAAAAAACTGGGTTCGGGTCAGAAAGAATTGGTTTTGAACCCACACCCTCAACATTTATTAGCTGTGTGACTTTGGAAAAATTATTTTTTCCTAAACATGTGGTCGTGATAAGTCAGAATCGACTCAATAGCTATTGGAACTTGTAAAAATGGGCATAATAACATCTACATCTCACTGAGTTTAGAGAATTAAATTAGGGATAAATTTATAAAGCACTCATATAAAGCAGCCCTGAAGCATCACAGAAAGTGTTCTGTGTTTGCTCTCTTCTCTCCTTCCCTGGAAACTGGAATCAAGATAAGAACCAAATGAATGAAGTAGATAACGAAGAGGGAATCCCCAATTTGGCCAGTTGACCTTTCTCCCTGATCTGTTCATTCAACACTGTTCAGAGGAGAGAGACTTCTAGTGCCCTCAACCTTTTCCTAATGCCAGTTTTTTATCATTCTAAGGTTTCTATTTGTGTCCAAACAGACAAAAGCAACAGATGCCTGGCTTTTTTCATTTATTCATACATTTGTTACACACCATAGTCACTACATATGTGTTGATCATCTATTTCTGTATATCCAGAGTGGTGCTAGGCACCAGGCTAGGAACCCTTAGCACATGCCAAGTCGGAATTCACCTTATAGCAATCCCTTTTAAGATTCAGGCTTATAGAATACACATAGCTTGAAACCAAAAGTCACCATCTCATGTGTCCAGACTGATTATCTTGAACATACGGATTCACAGAATCAAGCCTAAAAACAAGATTTCCCTATTTTTACACAAATAACATGCAAAAAAATTGGCATAGCAGCGCTTACAAAAATACCATGTGGGGGTGAGGGCGCAGTTGCAAACGAACCTAGAAGGTGTACATTATTTGTATAAAAATATAGTATTTAAGTCTTTCCCAAAAGAGGGGAGATGTTAATTTCAATGCTTCATCCAAATACAGAAGAGCACTGGACTGGGAATGAGGCATTCTGGGATCTCACCTTGGACCTACTATCAACACCATACAATTTTCAGCAAGAAATGTAAAACAGATGTCTTAGGTTGGGTTCTCTACAGGGGCAAAATCAGTAAAGTGTATATATATATATATATATATATGTATAAATATATAGAGAGAGATTTGTTTCAAGAAAATGGGTTACACAGTTGTGGAGGCTGGTAAATCCCAAATCCCTGGCTAAAGGCTTCTCCTGGCTCACATGGTTGGAGGGGCTGACAAACCCAAAATCAGCAGGTCAAATGGCAGGCTGCTGGCTCATGGTCCAAGAACCAGAGGTCAGAGTCTGACAGATCAGAGGCAGGATCCAGAGAGAGTGAGCGTTGCCAGAACATCCATATACAGTCATGCACCGCATAGCGTCCCTTCAGGTGACATCCAACGGCATATACATCTGAGGTCCTATCAGGTTTGTTTTTTTTTTAATACTTTAGATGAAGGTTTACAGAACAAGCTACATTCTTATTAAACAATTAGTACACATGTTGTTTTGTGACATTGGTTACTAAACCCATGACAAGCCAACACTCTCCGTTTCTCGACTTTGGGTTCCCTATTACCAGCTTTCCTGTCCCCTCCTGCCTTCTAGTCCTTGCCCCTGGGCTGGTGTGCCTCTTTAGTCTTGTTTTGTTTTGTGAGCCTGTCTAATCTTTGGCTGAAGGGTGAAGCTCAGGAGTGACTTCATTACTGGCCTAGAAGGGTGTCTTGAGCTTCTCCAGTCTCTGTCAGACCAGTAAGTCTGGTCTTTTTTTTTCTTTTTTCTTGAGTTAGAATTTTGTTCTATGTTTTTCTCCAGCTCTTCCCAGGACCATCTACTGTGGTCCCTGTTGGAGCAGTCAGTGGTGATAGCCAGGCACCGTCTAGTTGGGCTGTACTCAGTCTGGTAGAGGCTGTAGTACTTGTGGTCCATCAGTCATTTGGACTAATCTTTCCCTTGCGTCTTTGGTTTTCTTCATTCTTCTTTCAGATGAGGTGAGACCAGTGGAGTATCTTACGGCCACTCACCAGCTTATTTATTTATTTATTGTGCTTTAGGTGAAAGTTCACAGCTCAAGTTAATTTATCACACAAAAATTTATACACATACTGTTATGTGACCCTAGTTGCAATCCCTATAATGTGACAGCACACTACCCCTTTTCCCTCCAGGTTTCCTGTGTCCAACCAGCTCCTATCCCTTTCTGCCTTCTCATCCTTCTTCCAGACAGGAGCTGCCCATTTAGTCTCAAGTATCTACTTGAGCTAAGAAGATCACTCTTCACCAGTATTATGCTGTTTTATAATCCAGTCTAATCTTTGTCTGAAGAGTTGTCTGCTATCTAGTTACTGAATTCCTTCTCCTTCCCTTCCCACCCTCATAACCATCAACGAATGTTTTCTTCTGTGTTTAAACTTTTTCGTGATTTCTCATAATAGTGGTCTCATACAATATTTGTCTTTTCGTAACTAATTTCACTCAGCATAATGCCTTCCAGATTCATCCAGGTTGTGAGATGTTTCAGGGATTCCTCATTGTTTTCTTTCGTTGAGTAGTATTCCATTGTGTGGATATAACATAATCAGTTTATCCATTCATCTGTTAATGGGCACCTAGGTTGTTTCTGTCTTTTTGCTATTGTGAACAGTGGTGCAATGAACATGGTGTGCATGTATCTATTCGTGAGATGGATCTTATTTCTCTAGGATATATTCCAAGGAGTGAGATTGATAGATAGTATGGTACTTCTATTTCTAGCTTTTAAAGAAAGCACCAAATCAATTTCCAAAGTGGTTGTATCATTTTACATTCCCACCAGCGATGTATAAGTGTTCCAGCTTCTCCACAACCTCTCCAGTATTTATTATTTTGTGATTTTTGGATTAATGCGAGCCTTGTTGGGGTGAGATAGTATCTCACTGTAGTTCTGATTTGCATTTATCTAAAGGCTAATGATCGTGAGCATTTCCTCATGTATCTGTTAGCCTCCTGAATGCCTTCTTTGGTGAAGTGTCTGTTTTTTAGCTGGATTATTTGTCTTTCTGTTGTTGAGGTTTCGGAATATCTTGTAGATTTTACAGGTTAGACCCTGATCAGGTATGTCGTAGCCAAAAATTTTTGCCCAGTCTGTAGGTTGTCTTTTTACTCTTTTGGTAAAGTCTTTGCATGAGCTTAAGTGTTTGATTTTTAGGAGCTCCCAGTTATCTAACTTCTCTTCTGGTGTTTGTGCATTGTACTTAATGTTTTATATTCTGTTTATGCCACATGTAAGGACTCCTAGCATTGTCCTGTTTTTCTTCCATGATCTTTATTATTTTAGATTTTATATTAAGTCTTTAATCCATTTTAAGTTAATTTTTGTACATGGTGTAAGGTATGGGTCTTGTTTCATTTTTATGCAGATGGATACCCAGTTATGCCAGCACCATTTGTTAAAGAGACTGTCTTTTTCCCCATTTAATGGACTTTGGGCCTTTGTCAAATATCAACTGCTCATAGGTGGATGAATTTACATCTGGATTCTCAGTTCTGTTCCATTGGTCTATGTATCTCTTGTTGTCCCAGTACCAGGCTGTTTTGACTACCGTGGCAGTATAAACAGTGTTCTAAAACAGGTAGTGCGAGGCCTCCAACTTTGTTCCTCTTTTTCAGTAATGCTTTATTTATCCGGGGCCTCTTCCATTTTCCTATGAAGTTGGTGATTTGTTTATTCATCTAGTTAAAAAATGTCATTGGAATTTGAATCAGGATTCTGTTGTATCTGTAGATCGCTTTGGGTAGAAGAGAGATTTTCACAATGTTGAGTCTTCCCGTCCATGAGTAAGGTCTGATTTCCCACTTATGCAGATCTCTTTTAGTTTCTTGTAGTAGTGCCTTGTAATTTTCTTTGTCTAGGTCTTTTAGGTCTCTGGTTAGATTTATTCCTAAGTATTTTATCTTCTTGGGGGCTATATTATAAATAAAAAAAAAAAAAGTGGTACTAATTCGGTGATTTACTCTTCAAAGTTCTCTTTGTTGGTATAGAGGAATCCAACTGATTTTTCTGCAAAAAAAAAAAAATTTTTTTTTTTCATCTTGTGTCCTAATACTTTGCTGCAATCTTCCATTAATTTCAATGCTTTCCTTGTGGATTCCTTGGGGTTTTCTGTGTATAAGATCATATTATCTGCCAATAGAGATACTTTTAGTTTTTCCTTACCAATTTGGGATGCTCTTTATTTCTTTATCTAGCCTAATTGTTCTGGTTAGTACCTCCAGCACAATTTTGAATATGAGTGGCGATAAAGGATATCCTTGTCTGTTTCCTGTTCTCAAGGGGAATGTTTTCAGATTCTCTCCAGTAAGGATGATGTTGGCTGTTGGCTTTGTATAAATGCCCTTTATTATGTTGAGGAATTTTCCTTCTATTCCTATTTTGCTGAGAGTTTTTATCATGAATGGGTGTGGACTTTGTCAAATGCTTTTTCTGCATCAATTGATAAGATCATGTGGTTCTTGCCTTTTTTTTATTTACATGATAGATTACATTGATTGTTTTTCTAATGTTGAACCATCCCTGCATACCTGGTATGAGTCCCAGTGGATCATGGTGAATTATTTTTTTGATATGTTGTTGCATTCTATTGGCTAGAATTTTGTTGAGGATTTTTGCGGCTAAGTTCATGAGGGATATTGGTCTGTAATTTTCTTTTTTTGTGGTGTCTTTACCTGGTTTTGGTATCAGGGTTATGCTGGCTTCATAGAATGAGTTGGGGAGTATTCTATCCTTTTCTGTGCTCTGAAATACCTTTACTAGTACCGGTGTCAACTCTTCTCTGAATGTTTGATAGAATTCTCCAGTGAAGCTGTCAGGGATAGGGCTTTTTTTTTTTGTTGGCCGTTTTTTAATTACCTCTTCAATCTCTTCTTTTGTTATAGGTTTATTTTGTTTTTCTGCCTCGGTTTGTGTTAGTTTAGGTAGGTAGTATATTTCCAGAAATTTGTCCATTTCCTTTAGGTTTTCAAATTTTGGGCACAATTTTTCATAGTATTCTCCTATGATTCTTATCATTTCAGTTCAGTCTATTGTGATAACACCCATCTCATTTCTTATTCAGGTTATTTGCTTCCTCTCCTGTTTTTCTTTTGTCAGTTTGGCCAGTGGTTTATCAATTGTGTTGATCTTTTCAAAGAACAAATTTTTGGTCTTGTTAACATTTTCAACTGTTTTTCTATTCTCTACTTCATTTATTTCTGCTCTAATTTTTATTATTTCCTTTCTTCTGGTGCCTGTGGGCTTCTTTTGATGCTCTCTACTTGTTCAGGTTGTAGGCTTAATGTTTTGATTCTGGCCCTTCTTTTTGGATGGGTGCATTTATTGCTATAAATTGACCTCTGAGCACCACTTTTGCTGTGTCCCAAAGGTTCTGGTAGGATTTGTTTTCATTCTCATTTGATCCTGTGAATTTCTCTATTCCGTGCATGATTTCTTCTATAACCCAGTAGTTTTTCCGTTTCCATGTATTTGATTTTTTTTTTTCCTTGCTGTTTCTATTATTGATTTCTACTTTTATGGCTTTATGGTCAGAAAAGATGCTTTGTAATATTTCAGTGTTTTAGATTCTGTTAAGGTTTGCTTTGTGGCCAAAAATGTGGACTGTGTTGGAGAATGTTCTATGTACACTGGAAAAGAAAATATACTTGGCTGCTGTTGCATGGAGTGTTCTGTATATGCCTATGAGATCAAGTTGGTTGACTGAAGCATTTAGATCTTCTGTGTCTTTATTGAGCTTCTTTATGGATGTTCTGTCCTCCACCGAAAGCGGTGTGTTGAAGTCTTATACTATTATTGTGGAGCTATTTCTCTTTTCAATGCTGCTAGAGTTTGTTTTACGTATTTTGGAGCCCTGTCATTGGGTGCATAAATATTTATTATATCCTCCTGGTGCACTGATCCCTTAATCATTACATAGTGTCCTTTCTGATCCTTTGTGGTGGATTTTGCTTTAAAGTCTATTCTGTCAGAGATTAATATTGCCATTACTACTGTTTTTTGATTGTTCTTTGCTGGATATATTTTTTTCCATCCTTTAAGTTCGTTTGTGTCTTTGAGTCTAAGGTGTGTCTTTTGTAGGCGGCATATGGGCAGATTGTGTTTTTTAATCCATTCTGCCACTCCCTGTCTCTTTATTGGTACATTCAGTCTATTTACATTCAGCATAATTATTGAGAGGTAAAGTTTTTTTTTTTTTTTATGAGTTTACTGCTGTCATTTTGATGTATTTTTTATGTGTTCTTGACCATTTCTTTGTTCCATTTAATTTTCTGTGCTATGTGGTTTTTCTTTATGTATTTTCTTTTCACCTTTTTCATTGTTGTTCATTTTGTATCTGCTAAGCCTTTATGTTTTCCTTCTTTTTTATTTTGATGTGTAGAATTGTTAGTTTCCTTTGTGGTTACGTTAATATTTACTTCTATTTTTCTAAGTTTAAACCAATTTTTTATTTCTTGATATCGCCTTGGCTTCCTCTCCATATGAAAATTCCAAGACTACATTATTTAGTCCCTCTTATTTGTTTTAACATTGTCATCTTTTACATATTCGCCTCTCTGTTTCCCTATTTTCACTGTTTTAGTTTTGATTTATTTTTGTGACTTCCCTATCTGGGTTGATATCTGGTTGCTCTGTCCTGTGTTCTAGTCTTGGATTGTTATCTGATGTTACTGGTTTTCCAACCAGAGGACTCATTTTAGTATTTCTTATAATTTTGGTTTGGTTTATACAAATTCCCTTAACTTCTGTTTATCTGGAAATGCCCTAATTTCACCATCATATTTGAGAGACAGTTTTGCTGGATTTTTGATTCTTGGCTGGCATTTTTTTTTTTTTTTTTCCTTTAAGGCCTTATATATGTCATCCCATTGTCTTCTTGCCTGAGTGGTTTCTGCTGAGTAGTCAGACCTTAGTCTTATTGACTCTCCATTATAGATGACTTTTCTTTTATCCCTAGCCACTTTTGAAATTCTCTCTTTATCTTTGGTCTTGGTGACTTTCTTTTGGGATCTACCCTATGTGGGGCTCCATGTACTTCTTGGATAGATATCTTATCTTTCACAATATCAAGGAAGTTTTCTGCCAACAAACCTTCAATAATTCTCTCCGTATTTTCTGTTATCCCCCTCTGTTCTGGTAATCGCTAGCAGGTTATTCCTTTTGATAGAGTCCCACATAATTCTTCGGATTTCCTCATTTTTTTTTTTTAATTCTTTTATTTGATTTTTCCTCAAATATGTTAGTGTCAAGTGCCTTATCTTCAATTTCACTAATTCTGACTTCCATTGCCTCAATTCTGCTCCTATGACTTTCTATTCAGTTATCTAATTCTGAAATTTTATTGTTAATCTTTTAGATTTCTGTTTGCTCTCTCTCTATGGATTCTTGTAGCCTATTAAATTTGTCATTATGCTCTGGTATAACCTACTCAAGTTCCTCTGTTGCTTCGTCTGTGCGTTCCTTGGATTGGCCTGACTTTTGCCTGATTTCCTTCCTGATCTCCTAAAGAGCTCTGTATATTAATTTTTTGAATTCTACCTCCAGTAATTCCAAGACCTTCTCTTCCTCTGGGAGATTTTTTGGTTCTTTGTTTTGGTCGCTTGCTAAAGCCATTAACGGTCTGCCTCTTTATGTGCTTTGATATTGACTGTTGTCTCTGAGCCATCAATAAGTTGTTATATTTATTTTATGTTTGCTTACTGTGTCCTAGCTTCTTATTTTTTTGTTTTCTTTTGATATGCTCAAATAGGCTGGTCATGTGAGCTACTTTGATTATTGGCATCTTTGAAGCTCTCACATCCTGTCACCAGGTGGATAGGGCTGCTATTAGGTATGTGAGCCCAGGAGTTTGTTTAATTTTCTTGTGTGGATTCAGCTCAGGTGTCCAGGTCGCCAGTCACCGAGTATGTCATGCAGTCCTAGACGGGCAGGGCTACGTAGGGGTGATTGGAGGAAGCACAGGTATCAGCTGCAGTAGGGGGTTATCTGCTGAGCAAAGCAGGAGGCTGATGGCTGCCCCCGAGTACCTGGGTGGAAGGCATGTCCCTGTTCCCTAGAGACTGTAGATGGGTGGGTTTTGCAGCCAGACCTTGGGCACCAATGCTGTTTGCTGAAATGACTGGGAGGTACCACTTATTCCTGAACTCCTGTCTTGGGTGACTAGGTGGAGTGAGTGGAGCCTCCAGTCCTCAGGCCCCTGATGTGGGTAGGTGAGGACCTAGCTTAATGGGTAGGGTGGTGTCCAATGTTGTGAATCTGCCACTTCCCCTTAGCTGCTGCAGTTGAATATAAACTTCAGATATGTATCCTGATGTACTGTGCTAATGAGGGCCTACACTGTTGAAATGGGCTCACACAAGTCCAGGCAAGGGTAAAAGGCATTCAAAGTCCATGGATCCCTTATGCCTGTGTGTAGCCAAAGGGGGCGCGAATGCCCCGACGTCCAGTTTGTTAATTTGTTCCCTCTCCAAAGGCGGGAGAATGACTAGGGGTGTGCAATGGGTCCCACTTCCAGCCCAGAGGGCGCGGCAATCCGTGAAGCTGGATCAGAGCAGAGGGGGTAGGGGTTAAGTGGATGGGAGAGACGTAGTTCCCAGAGGGGGATTTTTTTTTTTTTTTTCCTGCACAGTAGGTTAGACACTTGCACTTAACTTTCACAGATTCAGCATTGCTTCTACCCGGTTTCGGAGGCTTGTGTAGACTCTCCACAGCTTGGCTTCTCCTGGTGTTGAAAACACATCCTAAGTGCTACTACTTGCCTCAGCCCATGTGCAACAGCTGATCTAGCTGCAGGGTACCAGCCAGGTCAGGTCTCGCAAATCCTTGCTGCTTCTGAACTGTCTCTCCCTCCCCCTGCCACTTGGTCCGACCCCTCAACTTCATCTTTGATGTTCAGGGTTCCTAGATTGTCATATATAATTGATACACTTGTTTTTAGTGTGTCTTTGTTGTAAGAGAGATGACAGGAAACATCTGACTACTCCACCATCTTGGTCCCATGCCCCCATAAGGTTTTAATAAAGTTCAGAAATCTTAATCAGAGAATGGTACTTAGCAGATATAGCCAGATGCAGTAAATACAACAGCTTCCCACATGCAATGCATGTATCTCCTGTCTCTTGTATACAGAGTGATTGTACTGCCAGGTGTATAGTGGTACAGTACATATATAACCTATAATACATGTATCTGGATAGTCACGATAAACAACTATGTTACTGGCTTATGTATGTATTGTACCATACTTTCTATCGTTATTTTAATGTGAACTTTCCCTACTTACAAATAAAAAGTTTACCGTATAACAGTGTAAGCTTCGACTCATAGGCAGCAGCATCCAATCTCGTGTACTGCACGTCTCTTGAGTGTTGTAGTGTTATCTCTCCGTTTATTTTTCTTTCGAAAATATTACCATGAAGCGCATCATAGCTCCCAAATGCAGCAAAACCAGTGCTAGTGATAGCTGCATCAAGAGGCAAAGGACAATAAAAAAATAAAAACAGGAAAAAAAAAAAGAGGCAAAGGAGAAGTATCAGTTTGAAAGTGAAACAAAAGGTTATTAAACAATACGAAGGTGGAAAATCAGTGAATGCTATTTCTCATGATTTAACGGTGTTCGCACAATGTCCAAATCACATAGTGTCCTATTTCACAAAATGTATCACAGGCATTAAGTGATGCATAACTGTATATTGGATGCAGACCATGTCCACAAGGGCACTCCCCTTTCAACTGGTTAGCTGCTCACATCACATCACAAAATGGGAGATGATTACATAATATCTTCCAAACCATGGAAAATCATGGCCTAGCCAAGTTGACATATAACCTTAACCATCACAACAGGAAGTTAGTCTGGGATCTGGATAGCATTGGGTCTCCTCTATGTTAATGCTAACTGATTGGTAGTAGCTGCCTGGAATGGTGTGTTAAGAAGGATTCTGAGGTTGCATATAACACAGTGATTAATTCATGATGTCTGCCCTACAAAAAGAAGGGAGCGGTGGCAAGTATGCCATGTTTTTTCTATCTCTAAGTAAGGTGATCATTAAGATACCTTTATGCCCTGATAATATATGATTCAATACCTTTAAATCCAAATGCCCTACCAGGAGAGAAAGCATAGCAAATAAGGAAGTTTGGGCAGAAAACCATGCCTTCCGCCAAAACATTGTCTTTCATTCTCTGAGATAGGACCAGCCCACCTCTGCTCTGGAGACTACCCCGTGATTCTTCTACCCTCTTAATTTGATCTGGAATCAAATTAAAAAAGGCCTTAATTAGTTTCCCAATTGCCACTACCTGAGGATTATGACAAGAACTAAACTTGATTTACTACAGTAAAGTGGTTTATAAATAAAATATCCTGGCTGGAGTAAAAACCCCAGAAGGACCAAAGCTTCACTGAGCAGAGCCCAGAGAAGCTTGCTACCTGGAGCCTTTTAGGGGCTCAGGTTGGTCCACTGATGCTCACTCAAATGTACCCCACACACTGCCTCTTCTCTGCCAACCTACTCCTGACACACTGGTTAAAGCATGGCTAAGGAACACCTGGGAAGAATCTAAATAATGGTGCTTTGTAGGCAAGGTAGGAGTAGAACACCACTTCCACTCAGAGCAACCCAATCTTTGTAAAACAGTCTTCCCCCATCCTGGAGACCACTGCTGAGCTCTCCATTCCATGCTGTAGGAAGCTCTAACCTCATTAAGGACTGAGGCTAAAGGGGTGGAGATTCATGAGCACTGTCACAATCTCCCTGGTGCCCGGTTCAGATCCAGCACACAGGGCAGATGCCTGGGTTTTAGGGTGGTGGCTCACCTGCTTATACCTCCAGCCCTCCTACTCACTGAAGGAGGGAGGGCCTTTCTTTCTGGGGTATAGTTCGCTCTGTCCTCCCAGCAATGACAACTCCCTGCTATGAACTCATAAAACTCTCTCTAAACAAAGCTCTCTTTCCCATACTCTCTTGCCGGCTTTGACAAAGTCCTGCCAACAACTTTCAAGCCTTGGTCTCAAGTTCTACCCAAATCCACCCAGGTCTCTCCATCCTCATGGCCACCTCCCTGTGCTGCAACCTCCTCTCCCCTAAACCCCTGTGTCAGCCCCTCACTGTCTCCTCTGATTCTCTCCACTCCATTCTCCCCACAGCAGCCAAAGGTATCCTTGCAAAACTTCACCTCTGAGTTTGCTATTCTCCTATTCACAACCCTTCAGTGGCTTCCCACTGCTTTTCAGATGAAGACCAAAATCCTACAGTAAATGACCATGGCTTTTTTTCTCCAATCCATTGACAAATGAAGCATTTGTTAAATACAATAAAAATGAATTATTTGAAAAACGAATTAAAAAGACATACAAAATACAAGATTCCACCGACATAAAATTACTCTGTCAAGTTGCAATAGAACTCACTCTCAATGTCTGCTCCTATCTTGGCACAGACCTGTAATTAACAGTTCAGGGACAGCCCCACTGCCCAAGCACTCTTTCAGTTGTACTCAGCTAGGGTCAGCCAGGTCTGCCTGCTGACACCTCTAGCCTAATATCACAGGAATCATTTCCTCACTTCCTCTATGGCCATGACCTTCATACCTTCTGGTTCCTGCTATCGGCTTTCTCCAGTCTTGTGGCTCTTCCCTTTATCTGAAACTCTCTCCCTTCTCTTCATGCCCCATCCTTTATTTATATCTAGCTCATCCTTCTGGTTGTCATTCATACATCATTTCCTCCAGAAAGCCTGCTCTGACCTCCTCCAGCCCCCTCCCCCTCTACCTGCCCCAGACACACTGGGTCAGTTCCCTTATTATTTGCTTTCATAGGACCACATTCCATTCCTTCAGTACAATTATCTCACTTTATATTTAGTCATTCATTAGAGGGATCATTTGCTTAGTATCTCTTTCTCTCTTCCCTGTGAGCACCATGAATGGAGAGACCCTATCTTTTCTTGTCTACCCCATACTCACAGCAGTCCCCACAGCATTTGGGCACGTAGTAGCAGTCAATAGCAATTTGGTGAATGTAAAAATAAAATGGCTGAGTTGCCTCTGATTCATCAATGCTCCCCTTTTCCTCCACACAGTGCAGTTCCTTCAACTTGAAGCAACCCATGTGGCTTGTTAAGGTTTCATTTCTACAAACATCTCCCTCTGGTTCCTCATGTCTGCTCGGCACCCCTCCACATCCCACTGAGTTCGCATACACTGGGCCTCCTCCCTACCCATCCGTTATCTCTGCTGTATGCCGCACTCATTACAGTGTTAGCATTCTCTAAACAAACATCCACATTAATATTAATTCTGCATTCTAAGCAGTGGATCACTTAGATACATGTTTTGCCAAATGAGGTTTGAGCCACATCTCCCAATCACACATGCCTTTTCACACCAGCAGTTGTAGAGGGCAGACCTGACTGCAATGTGATGAATCCCTAATGGCGGAAATCCAGGTACTGATGGCAGAGCAGGAGAGCGGGATACGGAAGGGTGGCTCCTCTGCTTGCCTTGAGTCCTAATGCAGAGGCAAAGATCTTTGCATTAGATTTTTGATCTTAGCCAATGGCACTGCTTCTAAGAGCTTATCTCACTTCAGGTAAAGCAGTCATTTGTTGTTTGCTGTCGCTGAATTAGCCCCAATTCATGGCGATCCCACGCATAACAGAACAAAACGCTGCCCGGTACCGTACCATATCCCATGATTTTGTATCAGACCATTGTGATCCACAGGGTTGTCATTGACTGGTTTTCAGAAGTAGGTCACCAGGCATTTCTTCCTAGTCTGTCTTAGCCTGGAGGGGCCAGAACACACAAACCTTCCACAGACAGACAGGTGGTGGCTGTGCATGACGTGTACTGGTGGGGAATTGAACCTGGGTCTCCCACATGGAAGGTGAAAATTCTACCACTGAACCAAAGAAGCCATAGCTAAGCTAGGAAAACAATGACCTGGACTTAGCCAATGACACACTGTGTCGCTTAGACAAGTTACTCCCCCTCTCTGGGCCTTGTTTTCCCCCATCCATATGATGATTTGATGGACCATTGATTTGATGGTATCTACAATCCCAAAAAAAAAATTTTTTTTTTTTACAGTCCCCAAGGGAGACATTCCACAAATCTACCAAATACTGTGATTTTCAAAACCATATACTAGATCTTAGTGTCATCTCTAATCATTTTACTGACTCATTCAACAGATATTTACTGTGCATCTTCTCTGATATATTCAGTGCTGGAGCTAGAAGGATGACAAACACAGATGCAATCCTTGCCTTTCCAGTCTAGGAGAAGCAGATGCTACATAAATGATTAATTAGTTAATTAATTAATAATTGTAATCAAGGCTGCAAAGGAAAAGTGCAGGGTTTCATGGAAGCCTACAGCAGGGAGACCCGTTAGAGTGTATAGGATTTGGGACGGCTGCCTCAAGGAAGTATAATTTGAACTGAGAAGAAGTTTTTGCCAAGAGTCCAAAGCCATGGTCCCCATATCATTTCATTTGGCTGCATAACACCTGTAAGGTTAGAAGGGTGGGTATTATTATCTCCTGTTTAATCCACTAGGATAAAAACTGTGTTGCTTAGCCTACAAAGCCCCAAATGTCTGGCCTCTTCTCACCCCCAGAACTAGGCACACCACTTCCCTCAGGACAACGTAACTCCCCTGCACGGCCTTTATCACAGATTTACTTTTCACATTCTGTGCCTCCGTCACTAGAGTTGCCCCCATGAGGGAAGAGGCCATGTCTCTTTTGTGCATCACAAGCCTAGCACTGAGCACAAGGCCTGCTGCAGACCAGGCATTAAGAGTGAGCTTAAGAATGCATGTCTAATTGCTTCCATGAACAAATGCATCCTTTGCCATGAGGCCAGAAACATGGGATGGTAACCAGCTACCATTACAGAATATTTTGATCAAATATTCTATAGAAGAATCTTGATCAGAAGGGAGAAAATACAGAAGAGAATTCCAAATTCTCATGGAACCCAGGCTTTCTGGAGCCATGGAGGCTGGAAGAACCCCTGAAACTATTGCCCTGAGATAATCTTTAAACCTTAAACCAAAAAATATCCCCTGAAGTCTTCTTTAAACCAAACAATAGTTTAGCTTAACTAGTAAAAAAACTCTGCTTTGAGCATTTTGCTCTTTTAAGAGCTAACTCGAAAGCTGAGATTAGGAAATTTAGGAGGCAGTGAGTTCAAGTTAATGGGGGAAGAACACTTCAGAAAAGGAGGATGAGAATAGTTGCACAACTTGAAAAATATAATCGATGTCACTGAACTGTACATGTAGAAAAGGTTGAATTGGTGTTGATGTTTTGCTGTGTATGCTTTCAACTACAATGAAAAAAAAAAAAGAGTGTGGTTCAATGAATGAATGAATCCCCACTTCACAGATGGGAAACCTGAGGTCACGGTGGGGGGTCCACTGTTTTCCCCAAGTCCTAAATTACCAGATATGAGATGGGTCTCAAATCCAAGCCTAGGATTGAAAAGGGAGATTGAGGAAGGCAGGTAAACAAGCAGTTTCCCTCCAAGCCTCCCAGCCCTGCCTCCCTCACTCAACACCATAACTTTTTCTGTGGTCTTTTTTGACTGGCTGACCAAGAGAGTCCCTGGGGGCACAACAAGTTTGTGTTCGACTACTAACTGAAAGGTTGGTGGTTTGAACCCACACAGTGGCATCACTGAAGAAAGACCTGGCAATTTGCTTTAGTAAATATTACAGCCAAGAAAACCCTGTGGAGCTCAGTTTTACTCTGTAACACATAGGGCTGCCATGAGTCTAAATCAACTCAAAGGCAACAGTTGTTGTTTTGTTTGTTTTTTCCCTGTCTGCTGTTAAATAAGATTTAAACACTCCAGCCTACCCCAAGCTGGTTCTCATCCAGAACCCATCATCCCCACCCTCAGATGTCCAAACCACTTGGGCCATAAGAGGGTTGCCCCCATAAAGGAAGACTCGGGCCCATTTGCACTGGGCTAGTTCTCTTCAATGGACAATCAAAAGGTCAAGCTGCGGGTCTGAGCTGGGGGCAGCAGAGTGCTTTGTGTGTTTTGTGTAATCAAGAAGCCAACACACCTGGCATCCAATGTGCTGCCCATCCTGGGGAGTGAGAGCTAATAGGTCAGTGTGACACAGACACCGAGGGATCCTGACTGTGTGACCCTGATTGACAACCCAGGTCAGCCTTGGTGCTTTCAGAACAAGCCTTTCCTGATCAGCTTCTCTGAGCCCAGTCATCTGTTGGGGGTGGTATGGAAGGTGACAGGAAGCAAAAGGCTCCTCCCGGGCCTGGGATAAAACCAGGCAGTAGGCAGGGACCCAGGCACAGGAAACCAGGCAGAATATCAGTCTTCAGTACCAAGGTCCTGGTCAGTTATAGGAATGGAAGCCGAGTGTGATGCTTAAGATTGTTTGCCAGCTTGGCTGGGCCATGATTCTCAGTGTTTTGGCAATTATATAATGTTGCGATCACTTCCCTGTTGAAATTTGATATGTGATCACCCCCATGATGGAATCTGTGGAGTGGCAGTGATGGGGGCAGGGCCTGTGGTGGCTCACCACCCCCTCAGCCTTCATCTCTTTGCCTTCCACCACCTACTTCCTTCCCAGTCACCTTGCCAAGGCTTTTGGCCTGGTTCTGGATCCTGCAGCTGACTCTTATTTGTCTGACTTCTAGTTCTTAGGACTTGAGCTAGCAGCTTACCTGCGGATCTTGGGATTTGTCCATCTTCACAGCCTATGAGCAAGACTCCTGCTCTCTAACCTACTGGTCCTGGATTCTCCAGCCCCTGCAGCTGCGTGAATCAGGAGACGTCTCTATCCTGATCCCTGGATCTGGGATGTTTCAGCCTCTATAATCGTGTGAGCTGTTTCCTTGATATAAATCTCTCTTATGCTTTACCGGTTTTGCTTTTCTAGAGAACCCAGCTGAGTCACTCCCACTCTGGGGCTGGGCTGCTCTACACCCCACCCTGACAGGGGGCTTGGTCCTCAGAATGGGAATACGGCTAAGATCAAAGAAGGGAACTTGCCAGGGTTGAAAGCAGGGCTATCTTATTGACTGATGTATCCCTAATATCTGGCACAATACCTGACAAGCGTTTCCACAATAACTGAAAGAAAAAGAGAGAAGGAAGCAGTCCTGGCAGTCAACCCAGGAATTCATCATTATAATAATCTTGACCATTATTAATTGAGCATTTACTAAGTGCCAGCAGTATGCTAAATACTTCACATTCAGAATACCACTGAGAGGAATATATTACAATCCTCATTTGGTAGTTGAGAAAATTATGGCATAGAGAAGGAAAAAATGTGCCCAAAGACACCATGCCAGGGGATGGTGGAGCTGGGTTTGACTTCAAGTCTCTCTGATTCAAAAGCCTTTAACCATCATGCTTTTCAGGCAACACACCTAATAAGTTGAACTAAAGGAATAGAGATATTTGGGTAGAGGGAGAAAAGAAAGGATGCTTTTCCTGGGGATTAGAAATGTTGTTAAAGAATATTAAATACACCTTAAGGCAGTTAACAGACACATAAGGAAATGCTTCGGATCATTAGCCATTAAAGAAATGCAACTCAAAGCTACAATGAGAAACCATCTCACCCAGACATTGCTGGCACAAATCAAAAAAAAGAAAATAACAGATGTCGGAAAGGTTTCAGGGAGACTGGAACTCTTATGCATGGCTGGTGGCAATGTAAAATGGTACAACCACTTCGTAAAACAATATGGCACCTCCTTAAAAAGCTAGAAATAGAAATACCATACGATCTCAGCAATCCCACTCCTAGGAATATATCCTAGAGGAATAAGAGCTGTCACACGAATAGATATATGAGCACCCATGTTCACTGCAGCTTTATTCACAATAGCAAAAAGATGGAAACAACCCAAGTGCCCATCAACAGATGAATGGATAAACAAATTATGGTACATACACACAATGGTATACTATGCAACAATAAAGACCAATGACGAATCTGAAACATCTCATAACATCAATGAATCTGGAGGGCATGATGCTCAATGAAATAAGTCAATCACAAATGAACAAATTCCATACAAGACCACTATTACAAAAACACAAGAAAATGTTTCTGCACAGAAAGAAACAATCTTTGATGGTTAAGAGGGAGGGGAGGGAAGGGAAGGGATGGGGAGGAGAAATCACTAACAAGGTTGTAGACAAGTTAACTTTGGTGAAGGAAAAGACAACATATGGTATAGGTGAGACAGCACAATTTGACCAAGGTAAAGTCACAGAGCTTCCTAGACATACCCAAACACATTGAGGGATCAAGTTACTGGGGCTGAGGGCTGGGGACCATGGACTTGGGGGGACATATAGGTCAATCTACATAACATAGTTCATAAAGAAAATGTTCTACATCCTACTTTGGTGAGTAGCATCTGGGGTCATAAAAGCTTGGGAGTAGTAATCTAAGATACATCTATTGGTCCCATCATGTTTGGAGCAAAGGAGAATGAAGAAAACCAAAGACACAAGAGAAATATTAGTCCATAGAACTAATGGACCACATGAACCACAGCTCCCACCAGCATGGGCCCAGAAGAACTAGATGGTGCCTGGCTACCATCACCAACTGCTCTGACATGGACTGCAATAGAGGGTCCCAGAAAAAGCAGGAGAAAAATGTAGAACAAGATTCAAATTCACAAAAAAAGACCAGACTTACTTGTCTGACAGACTGGAGAAATTCTTGAGATTGTCTGACAGACTGGAGAAATTCTTGAGATTGTCTGACAGACTGGAGGAATTCTTGAGACTATGACCCCTGAACATCTTGCCAACTCAGAACAGAAGCCACTCCCAAAGTCCGCCTTTCAGCCAAAGATTAGACAGGCATATAAAACAAACAATAACACACGTAAGGAACATGCTTCTTAGTTCAATCAAGTACACGAGACTCTCTCTCTTGAAAAGAATTCAGAGGGGAGTCCTTTGAGCAAGTTAGACTCTTAAGACATGTGCTTTTTATAAAGAGGACCTGAGTTCAAATCCCAGTTTTGACACCTACCAGCCAGGACTGAATAAAACCAAACCATTTGCTATTGTGTAGATTCTGACTCATGGTAACCTCATGTGTTGCAAAGTAGAACTGTGTTCCATAGAATTGTCAAGGCTATGACCTGTCAGGAGCAGATCGCCAGGCCTATCTTCCAAGGCATCTGGGGGTGGAGGGAGGCATTGGTATGGGGGAGTTCGAACCTATTAGCAGGGAAGCACTGTGCAAATTAGCTAACAATATACAAATTGCTGTCTAGAGATCCATAAACTAGGACTTCTGTCCTCCTTGAGGTTTCTCCTTCATTGGACAAATATTCACTGACGACCTTTTAGGTGCCAGGCATTGTGCTGACTGCAGGTAAAACAGTGATAAGCAAAACAGATGAAGAATCTAATCTAGTTGACGAAAACAGATATAGGTCATATAAATAAATGTAAAATTGCAACTATTCCAAACGCTACAATGCAGACATTCAGGGTAACATGCAAGCCCATTTATTAGAAAGGGACTTGAACTAGCTTAGAGCACAGTTATACTCTGACATGCATAGGGTCGCCTTGATTTAGAATTGACTCAACAACAACTGATAGTAGTAGTAGTAAGGAAGTTAAGGAAGGCTTGGATCTAACACTGAAGGTGGAGTACGTGCAGAATTAGATGAAAAAAGGAAAGGACAAACATCCCAGGCAAACAGAAGACCATATACAAAGCAATTGTGGGAGAAATGTGCTACCATTGTTAAGTGCCATCAAGTCAGTTCCAACTCATAGCAACCCTACGTACAAGAGAATGAAACACTGCCCAGTCCTGTGTCATCCTCACAATCGTTGCTATGTTTGAGTCCATTGTTGCAACCACTGTGTCAATCCATTCCTTTAAGGGTCTTCCTCTTTTCCACCGACCCTCTACTTTATCAAGCATGATGTCTTTCTCCAAGGACTGGTCCTTCCTGATAACATGCTCAGAGTGAGAAGTCTCACCATCCTCACTTCTAAGGAGCATTCTGGCTATACTTCTTCCAAGACAGATTTGTTCATTCTTCTGGCAGTCCACAGTATGTTCAATATTCTTTGCCAACACTATAATTCAAATACATCAATTCTTCTTCAGTCTTCCTTATTCATTGTCTAGCTTTCACATGCTGGACAATGAAAAAAAAACCCGTTGTCGTCGAGTCAATTCTGACTCATAGAGACCTTATAGCACAGAGTACAACCACCCCATAAGGTTTCCAAAGAGCAACCAGTGGATTCCAACTGCCAACCTTTTGGTTATAGCCAAGCTCTTAACCACTGCGCAACCAGGGCTCCCATGCATGGACATTAGGTGATTGAAAATACCATGGTACACGTTAGTCCTCAAAGTGACATCTTTCCTTTTTAGCACTTTAAAGAACATAAAAAACAAAACAAAGCCCATTGCCATTGAGTTGATTTTGACTCATAGTGACTCTATAAGACAGAGCAGAACTGCCCCATAGAGTTTCCAAGGAGGGCCTGGCAGATTCAAACTGCCAACCCCTTGGTTAGCAGCCGTAGCACTTAGCCACTACGCCACCAGCGATTCTTTAAAGAACATAGTAAGTGGGAAATACAGCAAGGTGATCAGTAAGGCTGAGCAGAGAAAATAGAATGGATAGTCTGGTGGAAAAGGAGTCTGGAGAGATACCTAGGGGCCAGATTGTGATAAGCCTTAAGGACCATATCCAGCAGCATGTTTTAACCCTGAGGTAATCACTAGGCTAGAAAACCCTGAAAAAGGTAAGGTTTGAGAGTAGATTACAAGTTCTGCTTTAGACATACTGAATTTGAGGTGCATTTGAGGCAGCTAAAAAGAAATAACATTTAGGGAGTTGTATATTGGAGCCCTGGTGGTATAGTGATCAAGTGCTCAGCTACTAACTGAAAGGTCAACAGTTTGAACTCACCAGCTGTTCCAAAGAGAAAGATATGGCAGTCTGCTCCCGTAAAGATTCACAGCCTTGGAAACCCTATGGGGCAGTTCTACTCTGTCCTACAGGGTTGTCATGAGTTGAAATTGACTCAACAGCAACGGGTTTGGTTTTGATCTATAAGCATATTTGTAGCTCATAACAAAACCAAAAAAACCAAACCTAGTGCCGTCGAGTCGATTCCGACTTATAGCAACCCTATAGGACAGAGTAGAACTGCCCCATAAAGTTTCCAAGGAATGCCTGGCGGATTTGAACTGCCAACCCTTTGGTTAGCAGCGTAGCACTTAACCACTACACCACCAAGTGTGGAAATTATTACTGTCAACCGAGAAATTGAATCTGAGGGCAAGGAGGAGATCAGATGAGAAGAATAAGAGAGGGTCTATAATTGGGACTTGCAGAACTCAGCGTTTCCTTGTTCAACTCCCCTGCTTCAAAAGACTCTCTTTTTTCAAATAATAATGGCAGTGATGATGGTCGGCTGCATTTATTCAGCCTTACTGTACTGCAGGTATTTTACACAAATCAGCTAATTTAATTTACTCTTCACCATAACATACAAGGTATGCCCAAGCATTCTTGTCTCCGTCTTATAAATGTAGAAATTAAGGCTTAGAAACCATTTGATTTGTCCAAGATCACACAGCTAGTAAATGGTGGGTTTTACGTTTAGGTATATCTAATTCCTAAACTACTCATTGTGGTTTTTCCTCACTGGACCCATCAGTCACGACACAGAAAAACACTTCGTGCTGAACCCAAAAAATACAAGGCAGTTTAGTTTAGCCAGTGGAAGGACCCATGAGGGTAACCTTAAAATATGCCAACTGAACTCCTACAGCTAATGGCACAGCCCACACGCTCAGCCTCTTGTGAATGTCAGTGTCTCTGCTATGCCCTGTTTCCTCCTCACATTAGTCCCCTGGTCAATATGAAGAATGGGTATAATGACTTTACCCATAGATGGACCCATTAGAATAGACAACTTACACGAAACCCCACAAGAGCCCCTGTGACACAGCAGAACAAATTTCGACCCCAAAATCAAACACTTACCCCTCATTGACACTAGACTCATTACTTAACCCCTTCCTGATACTAACCCTGAAAAAACAGGAATATATTTACCTGCTGGGTTATTCTGAGGATTAAATGATAGGATGTTTGAGAAAGTGACCTGCAAACTCACAATGATGATGGAAACGAACTTATATGTGAAAAACCTTGTCTCCCTAATAGATGACTTTTGGCTTCTCAGGTCTATTTCAAGCACCAACGAAGACTGGTGAAGAGGAAACGATTGGGAACAACAGGTAAGGAATGGGGTCTATGAGGAAAAATTTTTTTTTAAGTGACATTAATTACGTTTAAAAAGAGGGATGGGAAGAAGTTGACCTAATAAATTATTTCCCCTGCCAGAAAAAGTAGGATGATGAATGTGAATGAGGCTTAGCCTTTAAAAATCACTAAGAAGTGTGACTTGGTGGCCCCAGACACATCTTATTATCATCATTCTCACCCACATTACTATCACTGTTCCAGGTGCTTAATAACAATTTCAACTATGGTTGTGAAAGTAATATTGGTAACTAACATTTTATTGACCAGTTACCATGTGCCAGCCACCGTAGGCTAAGCACTTGATGTGTGTTATTTCATTAAATCTTTGTTGAGTGAGAAGCATTGATCAGAGAAGAAATCTATGGTATTGAAGGAGGGGAAGATATCAGGGTTAGTCTGTCAATGGATTTAGGGGAACATGTGCAAGTCACCAAGAACTTGCAATAAAATAAAGGAGTGCTCTTGCGGAAATGAAGTTTATATTTATATTTTAGGAGCTCCAAAGAGAGATGGACTAAGTGTGATTTGTACCAAATAGGGTTAAGGTTTCAATAAATCTGCACAGCACACTCTGAAACGCCACCTACCTTCAACGAATTACAAGATATTTCAACATCTCCTCCAGTGTTAGCAGAAATAACAATAACAACCACCACCACCACCAGCTAACATATATATTGAGTGCCTAGAATCTTCCAGGTAGTGTGCTAAGTACTTTTTGCATTAGTTTCATTTGATCCTCTCAACAACCTAATTAGGTTTAATATGAGTTTTTCTATTTAGATATAAAGAAAATGAGGCTTAGCAAATTTAGTAATTTGGTGAAAATGACACAATTTGTAAATGTTGGCACCCGGATTTGAAAGCAAGTCTCTTAAAGTCCAGGCTTCAAGATTATAACCAGGATACTTACTCAGGTTTCTCATTCAGCCTGGTAAGACCTCAATCAGAAGGAAATTCACCCATCACGAGCCACATGTGTGGGATGTGTCATAAGAAGACATTTTCAGAGGTTCAGAGGAAGGTGAAACCTGGGATTCATGGAGGCAAGCAGAGACTGAGTTTGTTGCTGAACCAACAAGGCTATCTGTGATCTCATGTTCTTTGGGTACAAAGTGCCTCAGAGGTACTTACATCACCCACCCCTCATCTTCCAAAGAACCCATGGTTCTCAGGGGGATTTTTGAACTCAAGAATTAGAAAACAAAGTAAAATCTAGGCCAAAATCATGTCCCACAGGAAATTAAACAAACTCTCTATATTGGGAAAAAAGAGAAGAGAGAGTTCATGTGTAAAGCAAATTCACCAAGGGAAGCAGTAAGAAACTCAACACAGTATTCTCAGGAACAAAACCCCAGGGGCTGTTTCTCTAGATTCAATACTCCAAGCCTTAGTTTTCTTTATCTGAACAGTGGCCAATTTGGACTGGAAGATTTCTAGGTTGGCTTCTAGTTCTGACAGTCTGTGATACTGTGATAAAATGCTATCTAAGGAACCTGACAAGTGTTTGGAATATTTAATAAATGCCTGCTTTGGAAAAGCACTAAGTAAACATGTCTCAGTACCATTCGCCATCATCTCTTCCCACTCAAAAAAGCAGAGTTGTTGATTCTGAAGGTTCCTCCCCCTGACTTGATTTCCATAACATCCCCCTGCCTTCCATGCAGGTTTGAAACCGTGGGTAACATGGAAAGCACCTCCTCTGCCTTCTGAGAGTTATCAGACTGTAGACTGACCATCTCCAAAGAATCAGTGGGTAAATGGGGATCTGAGGGGTTACCTGATTGACAGGTGAAATTCTGAGCTGGGATTCACGGGGACCCTTTTGGGTAGACATCTCCTGTTTTTGTTTTCCCTACACGCATTATATCTTCTAGTAACAGCAGCCCAGTTTTCCTTTGGAAACCATTCATTATCTGTCCATATGGCTTATAAGGGGATATCCCCACCCACCATCCAGGCATTGGTCCATCGACATAATCCATCTACTAAACAGATTGTTTCAGGAATGAGCAAGCAATCTAAGGCAGGTCAAAGAGAATCTACCCCAGACACTTGTTGTAACTATACCCACTCCTCACCTATCAAATATCTCATTATTCAACATTTCACATTTATAACAACAGTAAAAAATCTACTATCTGACTATTTTGCATATTAACAATGTACGTCTGGCAGTAACAAACGCCAAACCATGAGGTGAGAGTAAAGCTGGCTGTGATGGTTAAGATTATGTGTCAATTTGGCTGGGCCATGATTTTCAGTGGTTTGGAAGTTATGTAATGATGTAATCTGGCAGTTATATAAAAATGTAGGCATTCTCCATTTTGTGATTTGATGTCATCATCCTCCATTTTTATATAGTGCCTATTTTCACATAACAATCTGGTCTTTGGAACCTAACTATGTCAGTGAAGAATGAGTGTATTGGGAAACAAGCATTTATTCTCTACGAAGCTGTTAGGATACAAGCCTGGAAGTAGAGGTTGCCATCTTTACTGCCCCTTTAGGAAAAGTTGTCTGCCAATACAAATGAAGGCAGATCCTAGACTCACAGGAAGTGGAATTACTGATAACACTATGTGAGTACCTAGATCTCACCACGTCTGAAGTTCAGGTTTATCCTCTTGTCTTTTCCTTATGTCTTCCAGTATTTCTTTTTGCTTTGACCAGTTAAAGCTTCATTTCTTTTATTTGTAACCCAAAAAGTCTTGACTAATACATCTTTTACTCAGAAAACAAGTCTTTCTTAAATTTCTGTTATGGACTAGTTATTGTAGGGGGTATGTGTAAGCAATAGATATCGTGGTCACTTACCTTGAGTAATTTACGTGACTGGTACTTTAAGATTTCTTCAAGTAGAGACATTTTATGATTCTTGGAGGACAGAACAATGCAACGCACTCCACACACACCCACGCTGCTCCCCATCTTTCCTACGTGGCGCACTGGGCTTATCTCCTCTAGGTCTTCAGTCTCCACTCAGGGTCTCGTGTCATGCCCTAGCCAACTCTTAGGTTCAGAGAAGATAAGAACCTTTCTGAACACCACACAACTAGTAGATTGCTCAAGCAAGCATCAAGGAGGCAGCCTTAAATCTTCTCTTTCCCTTGCCACCTCCACCCAATTTATCCTGAAACTTCATTTCTCCATTTCCATTCTACCATCTTAGCCAGACCACTATCATCTCTTGCCTGGACCACTGCAACTGCCTCCAACCTTGTATCCCTTTTTTAACTCTGCATCCCTTAGAGTAAATTATCCCATAGAATAATCTTCCTAAAATGTAAGCATTACTCCCTTGTACAATCCTTCATTAGCTTCCCAAATACACTTAGAAGACAGTCCAAAGCCCTAGGTTGGGCAACATGGCCCAGATGATCTGACCCTGCTTCTCACCAGCATTCTCCCCACTACCACCTCTGCTCTCTAGACTTCAAATACTTTGATCTTCTTCCACTTTTCAAACATACCAAGCTGTTTCCTGCCTCAGGGCATTTGCACAGGCTATAGCACTCTCACTCCAGTCCTCATCTTTTTAGTTTCTTCTTTTCCTTTGGTACTCAACTTAATTTCCTCAATATAGCCTTGACCCTTACCACCATCACCACCAAGTTAGTCTCATTCCCATAACCCTGTTCTTTTATTTTACTGCTTATCATAATCTGGTATTTTGCTTATTTATTTACTTGTTTATGGTAGTCACCCTCACTAGCAGGTAAGATCCATGAAGGTTGCGACTTGGTCCCCAGAGTATTCTTAACATGTAGCAGGGTGCCAGGTTTGTGCAAGATGCCCAATAAATATTTGTTGGTTGAATCAATGAATGAAGAGAATGGACGCAGGAGGAATTCTTATTCAGGTCTATTTAGGTTTTAGAAAGAATAAATATCACCTATAAGAAGATTCCCAAATTTATAGTCAGCAATTCTATTCTTGGTTGGATTACATGCGAAACATCACTTTGCCTGTTTTGCTCTGTAAAATGGGATGGCCATGGCGCATCATGAAGCTGCATCAGAAAATCAGTGTGCCACCACTGAAACCTCTGAGAGAAAATAAAAAGTTCCCCATAATATATGCCAGATCTTACAACTGATTACTTCTAGACCCAGGAAGCCCCCCAGCCAGTCGCAATCATCAAGAAACTTCAACTGAAATACAAACAAGATGGACTTTCTAACCTTTAGTTTTTAATGAAAAAAATACTGAGAAAAGAAGATGAATGCTAAGGCAATCACAAAAGAAGATATATCACCTTCCTGTGTTCTCTGCTCACATCTGTAGCTATTTCAGAGAAACTTGGTTACAAGGTAAATTTCATTTGTTTTGGATAAAGAACAATGTGACATTTTTGACAACGCACTGTAAAATATGCCACATTTTTTAAACAAAGCAAGATACAATAAAAATGAAATACAAGATTTCAGGAAAAAGGTAAGATTAGAAAAGAACTCATAGTTTTTTTTTGCACTGCCCATAACACTTAGGAAAAGAAATCTCCATACTCTTGCATGCAAATGTAAATTAAATAATGACAAGTGTAATTAAATAATTATTTTCTGACTTAATTAGCATCTGTCCCCCAACTAGACAGACCATAAGCTCCATGAAGCCAGGGACCGTACCTGTCCATGATTCCAGTGCCTAGAGAAGAAACGGTAAAGGCTCAAACATTTACTAAATGAATGGGAAAATAATTTATAATCCGAGACTTTCAAATTTTTTAACAAGAGAAATAATGCTTTGTAAAATAAATGACTTGAAAAATCATTATTACACTCATTCTATTACTGGAGCAACAGAGCATACTCACTAAAAAAAAAAAAAAAAGGCTCCCTGGGTGAGTGTGTTGCTAGCTGTCACTGAGTCAGCTCCAACTCACGGTAATCCCCCATGTACTAGCGAACAAAACATTGCCTGGTCCTGCACCCTCTTCATGGTGGTTGGTATGTTTGAGTCCATTGTTGTAGCCACTGTGCATTTTGAGTGCCTTCCTACCTAAGGGGCTCTTCTTCCGCACTTACACTGGACAATACTCTGTAGTGATCCATAGGGTTTTTATTGGCTAATTTTTGGAAGTAGTTCACCAGGCCTTTCCTCCTAGTCTGTCCTGGTCTGGAAGCTCCACTGTAACCTATCCACCATGGGTGTCCCTGCTGGTTTGAAATACTGGTGGCATAGCTTCCAGCATCACAGCAACATACAAGCCACCACAGTATGACAAACTGACAGATGGGTGACGAGGGTAGGTATGGGAGGGGGTGAAATGCTGTATCTGTTTAACCCAGCACCTAACAGTGAGGGTAGCCAGCTGCCGTATCAGAGCATAAACCAACCAAAAACCAAATCCATTGCTGTCGAGTTGATTCTGACTCATAGCAAGCCTGTACAGGACAGAGTAGAACTGTCCTGTAGGGTTTCCAAGGCTGTAATCTTCATGAATGCAGACTGCCACATCTTTCTCCCATGGAGCAGCTGGTGGGTTCGAGCCACCAACCTTCCGGTTAGCAACTAAGCACTTAACTACTGTGCCACCAGGGCTCCTTCTATCAGAACAGAGCCCTGAATAATTCCTAGAAAGATGTGGCCCAGGAACCCCAAGGCCAAGAGTAGACATTATGTAAAGAAGCTAGGCCAGATCCCCAGTACACACATGAAGCAGTATGCCTGACCAAGCAGCTCGAGCTGTTGTGGTCCTGGTTCCATAAAAAAAAAAACCTTCCTCTAAGTCCAGGTGACCTTAAAAGGCACTTGTCCTGCCTGGAGCCTCAGTTTCTCTGGCCTGCAATGGGAGTAAGGTAGATCACACAGTCAGAGCCCCCAATGAGCATTAACATTTAGCGGTCTTACAGCATGTCACAAACAGAAAATACCTGAAACTAAGCCAGGACATAGGCAGCCCAGAGCAGAGACACAAACTCTAGCAGAGAACAGCGACTCACACCCTTAATCCTCTACCAGAGTGGTTAAAATATAGCATAGAATCAGACAACCCGAATTCAGATTCTACAACCACCATGCATCCTCTGTGTGACCTTGAGCACAGCTTCAATGTCTTCATCTGTAAACCAGGGACAAATAGTACCTACCTCATTATAATGTTAGAAAGAGTCTATGTAAAGCACTTAGCACTATGCCAAGCATATAATAAGTGCTCAATAAATGTTGCTAACACCATTACCACCACCAACACACCACCACGTCATAACTTCCTCCTCTTCCTCCCTAGCACAGCCAACCCTGAGAACTTCCTCTGCTTTACTCTCAGCTCCTTGAGAACTGTGGAAGCCAGAACATATTATGTCTCTGACATAAATCAGAGGCAGATGATCTTCTTTCACAGACTCGTCCCCATAAATCCATGTAGCTCCCTCAACAGAGACAAATTCAGATTCAAAATATGTTCTCCAGTGTACACCTCAAACCAGAGTTTGGAGCAGGAAAGAAATCTTATAGATGACACAGTTCAGGCCCCTTAATTTACAGTTAGGAAAACTGAGGTCCAGAGAGGAATATAGAGTTTTTCAGTTAGGAACAGAGAATTGCTGGCTTTGAGCAGAGAAGAGACTATACCTGTCGCCAGCGAGTCATTCCTGACTTATAGCAGCCCTCCAGGACACAGGAGAACTGTACCCTAGGGTCTCCAAGGAGCAGCTGGTGGATTTGAATTGCCGTCCTTTCGGTTAGCAGGGGAGCTCTTAACCACTGTACCACCAAGGCTCCAGAGACAAGACTAGGACCCAGAAATCCTGACTCCCAATCCAGTGTAAATTTTTATTCAGTAGCATAACAAGAGCCAGACAGTGAGTGCAGTCTGCCCCAGGTGTGGGCAGTAAGAAGGTGCATCGTCTTGAGAGAATTTAAAAACAATAATAATAATTTTTTAAATAACCAAAGATCAGTTTACTTTTTATTAATTATCACCATGGGCCTGAAATTCTAAACAACGCTAGGGATAAAATACACATCCCACTCCTACCACCCTCACCTCCCCTCCACACACACAGCCCCAAAAAATCTTTGGTTAGTCTATATTATAAACAATTGCTGAGATAATTGTTGAATTTGAATAATATCTATGTAAGTTTCAAGCATGTGGACTCAGCTCTACACATTAATTTCAAGAGTAAGTTCATGACAGTTTGAATTTGAGCTTGCTTTTTCTGAGCACAGTTCCTGTCTCCAAGCCCTGTTGTACTACACATCCTGCATATAAACAGCAGATTTGAAATAAACAATAATAGTACAGCAATCGTAAAGAATTAAAAACAGAACTTGAGACACTTCAGTTCTGTCATTCTGTGACTTCAAGTTTGTATTTGGGTTTAAAATTTAAAACAGTGCAACAGAATGCAGAACGGAAAGCGCAGTATCTTTGTAAATGAAAAGCTCAGTTCAGATGTGAAATATTTTGCTGAATTTGAACATTGTTAAAACTAAAATGGATTCTTCTGTTTTGTTCGTTGTTTTAAAACCAAAGATTGGATCAAGAAAATGGTGATGATTTCTAATTACTCTATGGCTATTCCTGATAATAATCCCGTTGTCTAATGGGGTGGGGTGGGTGTCAGATGTTCTTCTCCAGATGTCATGTATGCTAAGGATGCCACTGTGTCAGTTACATGGTGAAGGATGGCTGGGGAAACCCTTCTTCCCCACTACTGTTACTTCCTTCCATGTGGAACAGGCCGCATTACTGTAAAAAGCCCCAGATTTTTCTCCCAGCCCCTCTTTTTCCTCTCCCCCAGCAGGACGAGTGACTCATTAGAATAACCATTTGAGGACAAGGAATTGGGTAGGCAGAGCTCCAAGCCTTTCTCACTTCCTTGCTGGGAGTCAGGTGGTCTGCAGAAAACTCACGCTCCCCGTCTCTAGGCAGTGAGTTATACAGAAGTAGGTTCCTTGAAACAGAGGCCTGTGATGGGCTTGCGGGCCAGGATGGAGGAGTAGGGCTTTGTTACTCTGTCTACTCAAGTCATATCCTTATCAGTTAGCTTACCAGTGATAAAGGTGAGTGTGGTGGTTAAGGTTGTTTGTCAACTTGGCAGGGCCATGATTCTCAGTGGTTTGGCAGATATGATGTAGTTTGTCAACTATATAATGATGTAATTTGGCAGTTACATAATGATATCATCAACTCCGTGATGAGATCTGCTACGAGCAGCCAGTCAGTTGAAAGTGAGTTTCTTTGGGGTTGTTGCCTGCCTCCAGTACATGTTCCAGCAAGGCTCTTTCTCTGGACCCTGCATCAGCTCATCATCATCTCCCCTCCAGATCTTGGGACTTGAGCTAGCAGCCTATTTGCCAATCTTGGATTTGTTAGCCTCCATAGTCTGTGTGTGAGCCAGCAGCCTGCTGTCTGACCTGCTGATATTGGGTTTATCAGCCCCTGCAGCTACATGACCCAGGAGAAGCCTCCAGCCTGACACTTGACCCATGCACTTGGGACTTGGGATTTGCCAGCATCTACAACTGTGTGAGCTATTTCCTTGAAACAGATCTCTCTCTCTCTTCCCTTCCCTCTCTTTCTCTGTCTATATATATACATATATATGTATACATATATATACACACATAATACATATATACACATATTTATGTAAATCCATTGTTGTCAAGTTGATTCTGACTCATAGCGACCACATAGAACAGAGTAGAACTGCCCCATAGAGTTTCCAAGGAGTGCCTAGTGGATTCGAACTGCCGACCTTTTGGTTAGCAGCCATAGCACTTAACCACTATACCACCAGGGTTTCCTGTATATATATATATATATACATATATTTAGCTGCTAATCAAAAGCCTGGTAGTCTGAATCTACCAGCTGCTCCTTGGGAACCCTATGGGGTCAGTTCTACTCTGTCCTATAGGATCACTGTGAGTCAGAATCGACTCAGCAGCAATGTTTTTTCTTTATATATACACATGTACACACACACATACACACACACTCACATTCTTTTATCTTATATCTTATCTGGTTCAGAACTCAAACCAGGCAAAAGTTCCTGTTCATTATTGTACATGATGAGCCCATATATGACAGAATAAAATGTTGCCCAGTCCTGCACCATCCTCATGATCATGGGTACACTGTGTGATTCAAAGGGTTTTCATTGGATGATTTTTGGAAGTTGATCACCAGGTCTTTCTTTCTAGTCTGTCTTAGTCTGGAAACTCTACTGCAACTTGTCTACCACGGTGACCCTGCTGGTATTTGAAATACCAGGGGCACAGTTCCCAACATCATAACAACACACAAGCCACCACAGCACAACAACCTGACAGATGGGTGGTGGTCTTATATATTGGACTCCTTCATATGAAAACAATCATGATGATGATAATGATACAAACAATAATTGCATTTTTAAAAACCTATCATGTATTGGATATTTACTGTGTTGGGCACATAATGAGAACTTTAAATGCATTATCTTACTGAATCTTCCTGATATATCTATTAACAGGTTCTATTATTATCTATCTCTAGTAACACAACAATGGACTCAAACATACCAATGATCATAAAGATGGCACAGGACTGGGCAACATTTTGTTTTGTTATACATGAGGTCATTATGAGTCAGAGCCAACTTTACAATAACTACCAACAACACTGTTATCTTTACATTACAGATAAGAAACCTGAGGTTTAGCAACAAATGAACATGCCCATCATCACAAAACCAGCAAATGGTGTCAGAGGAAACTGAACCTGGGCTGATCAATTCAGGCCCTAGACACTTAACTACTGTGCTTAATGGTGGGAGAAAATCCATTTATGAACCCTACCTAAACTTAAACTCAGAACTAAAACACAGTTTCCAGGATTACTTGGGCCTCCAGCTATCAAGGATAGAAAAATGGCTCATGTTCTCTCACCTCTGTGTTGTGTTGATTTGCTCTTTCTCACCTCTCCCCCAGTGAGAAATCCAGGAGATTTAATTTGGAGAAGGGCTCTGTGCTGTAAACACAAAGTGTAGCAACCCAGCCATGCTGGTTCCACAGCCCCACTTTTGCCAGCTATCTCATCATGAAGTCTTGCCTTCCAACTTGGCTGGGTACTTCCCTGGCCCAGGACTGCCAGCTACAGTGTCTTCAGTCTGAGAGGGTCAAGGCAGCATGCACTGCTACAAGGTGACAAACTCAGCTCATGCCAAGCCTTCTTGGCAGGGCCAGCTACCACTTTGTGGTGCAATTTGAAAAGCACTGAAATCTCCCAATCTCCTCTCCATGCAAAAAAAAAATGCCTGTCCTCCCACCACCAAATGGCCTATCGTGGGGCCTGACTTTCCACCATTATAGATTTATTCCCTTGACTTAAAGTATTGGCCCCCATTAAAAAACAAAATGTCCAGTAAGTGGTAACACCCTAAGCCTCAGATTTTTCATGTGTAAAGTAGGGGTAAGCAAAATACCCACTTCAAAGAGTTGATGTGAGAACTAAGAGAGACAATATATGTTGAACATGGCACTAGAGACAGAAGCATCATGCAGTCCCTCCACAGCAAAGGCCTGAAAAACTAAGTAAAACAGAGACAAATGTCAATCCTAGAACCTTAAGCACAAAATGAAGAGATAAAGAACTCAACCAAGAACCTAATGGAATAAGAAACTGACAGGGAACAGAGAGTAAGGAGAGTCACAAGTGGAGGTCCCCTATCAGCTAACACAGCACGGATCCACCATCCTGGACTCATGCCAGAGATCAGTGGACAGGGAGCATGGGAAAGCAGATTCATGGAGCAACCAGCAGGAGACAGAGCACTTGGTAACCAGTGAGACATACTTTCCCATCCTCCATCCTGCCTCCCTTTGTTCAGCTTTCCCTGCTTCCCAGCAGGCAGATCCACAGCTTCCTGGCAGGCTGATCTGCAGCTTCTCAGCAGAATGTTTCCCAGCTTCCCAGAGGGCCAATTCACTGCTTCCCGATGGGCTGATTACTGGCTTCCCAGAAGGCTGATTTGCAGCTTCTTGGAGGGTTGATTCACTGCTTCCCAGTGGGCCTTTACCATAGCATGGGAGGTGCCAGTTCCTTGGCATGTGTTTTCACCCTGCCCACACCAGTTGGCTTCTTCACTGCCATTTCTTTGTAGCTGGTATTGTTTTTTTCAGTCTCTCTTGGTTTCTCCCCTGCCTCTCACCTCCTCCCCTTCCTTTCTCTTGAACACCTGACTCTGTGTGCCATTTTTATTTTCTTGACAAGCTGTAAAGCACCATTCAGCTGGGTAACAGCTTCCCCAGTCCAAGGTGCTACACTGGTGGGATGCCTGTGGGCTTTTTTTGTTTTTTGTTTTATTTGTTTTCTCTTTCTTCCTTTCTATTTTTCTTCATTTCTTAATTTGTCTCTTTCTACTTACCTTCTTTTCCTCTCTTCTAAATACCTGAGGCTGTGTATCATCTCCACCCCTTCTAGCAGGGCTGTACGGCGTGGCTGGGGAGCTGCTTCCCCAGTCTATGCAGCCGCATCAGTGGAATCCCTGGGGGCATTTTTATTTTTTTTTTTTATGTTATTTTTTTTTCCTTTTTGCTTTTCTTCATTTCTTGGTTTCTTGTCTCTCCACTCCAACGGCAGGCTCCCTCAGCACTTTTTTTTTCTGCTCCTGTTTCTCTCCTCTCTCTTTCTTCTTTTCCATACCCAACCTAACTCCACACATCACAACCTCCCCCTCTCCCTGCCTCCTGCCTATCTGCACCATGTGCTGAACACTGCAGTCCTGAGAAGAGCAGGCACTGCCTACCAGAACCTGCCCTGCACTGACCCCTGGCTCCTCTTGTTGGCCCCGGAATGTGCCTCAAACAATGCATCCCAACTCCTCCTTCAGCTGGATCTGCCCTCCTGCACCACAGCTGAGTGACTGGCCCTGCCCCTTGGACAAGGAGATGAAAAATATCATGTCCATAGACGAGAAAACAACAAAGAATGCACAGCCCACCTGCTCAGACACAACCAAATAAAACAAAAAAGCAGGATGAACCAACAAATCCACAAACAAAGAAAGTAACTATTGAATGCCCTGAAGACAAGAGACAATATGAAAACATAATTAAAAAAACAGTACAGGATGGTTCCAGTAGGCATCCAAAATAAAACACTAGATGACTTTCCAGTAGGAGAAAAGGTACTAGAACTACCTGATAGGGAATTCGAAACTCTAATATTCAGAGCTATCCAAGAGTCGAAGCAAAAAGCAGACAAAAATGAGGAAAAAATACACAAATTTATGGAAAATATAGACAAAAAAGGGGAAGAATTCAAGAAAATAATACAGGAACAAAACGCCAAAATAAATTTACAACTAGAAATCATACAAAAACAACAACTAAAAATCCAAAAGATAAACAACAGGATTTCAGAAATCAACAGTGTCATAGAAGAGCTGAGGAACAGGTTTGAAAATGGAAGACAGGATCAGCAAAACTGACGAAAAACATTAAGTAAAACTTTGAGGAAAAATCAGAAAAAAGAACAAATAAAAATGAAGAAACCCTGAGATTTATGTGGGATACAATCAAAAGCAAAAGTTTGCAAGTGCTCAGAGTTTCACAGTGGGGGAGGACACAGAAAACACAGAGAGGATCGTTAAAGAACTGCTGACAGGAAACGTCGCTAATATTGTGCACGATAATAAGCTGACCATCCAAGAAGCTCAACGAACCTCATATAGGATAGACCCCAAAAGAAAATCACTAAGGCATATCATAATCACACTTGCTAAAACCAAAGACAAAGAAAAAATCCTGAAAGCAGCTCAAGAACAACAAAAAGTCACACACAGAAGGGAAACAATAAGATTAAACTCTGATTACTCAGCAGAAACCACGTAGGCAAAGAGGCAATGGAATGACATATATAAAACCTGGTAAGAAAAAAAAACTGCCAACCAAGAAAAATATATCCTGCAAAACTCTCGTTCAAATATGATGGTGAAATTAGGACATTTCCAGGTAAACAGAAATTAAGGGAATACGTAGAAACTAAACCAAACTTTTTTAAACCAAACTTACAAGAATTATTAAAGGGAGACCTTTGGTTTGAGAACAAACAACATCAGATGACAGTCTGAACCCAGGACACAAGATCACATCAGCCAGATACCAGGCAAGGAAATGAACTGTCAAGGACTACTCAAAAGATTTACAACAGGAAACAAGAAGGGCTAATCTACATATGACAACGACAACAGAACAATAAAAGAGGGAATAAATGGTGTAGGTATAAAACTTTCTAATGGAGAGGAAGGCAAGGTGATACCAAGTAATAGTAGACTGGTTCAAACCTAGGAAGATAAAGATAAATTTCAAGGTAACCACAAATAAAGTTAACAAGCCTACTCATCAAAATAAAAAAGAAAAACAAAGTCTCAGTAAAAAAAAAAAAAAAAAAACTACAAAAACAAGAGAAATGCAAAAAAAAAAAAAAATTACACTGTACATAAATTGCCTAAATGCACCCATAAAGAGAAGAGAGTGAAAGAATGGATTAAAAAAAGAATACATCAATATGCTGTCTACAAGAGACACATCTTAGAAACAAAGACATAAATTTATTAAAAATCAAAGGATGGAAAAAAATACATCAAGCAAACAGCCAAAAAAAAAAAAAGAGCAGCAGTGGCAATACTAATTTCAGATAAAATAGACCCGAAAACAAAACTCACCATAAAAGACAAAGAAGGACACTATATGCTGATTAAAGGACGATCCAGCATGAAGGCATAACCATAATAAATATCTATGCAATAATGACAGGGCTCCAAAATACATAAAACAAAACTTAACAGCACTGAAAAGAGAAACTGATGGTTCCATTATAAGAGTAGGAAACTTGAACACACCACACTCAGTAAAGGACAAAATATCTAGAGAGAAACTCAACAAAGATACAGAAGATCTAAAGGCCACAATCAGCCAACTTGAACTCACGCACATATATAAAACACCCCACCCATCAGCTACAAAGTACACATTGTTTTCCAATGCATATGGAATGTTCTCCAGAATAGACTACATCTTCAGCCACAAAACAACCCTCAACCAAACCCAAAGCACTGAAATAATACAAAGTATCATCTCTGATCACATCCCCATCAAGGCAGAATTAACAACAGAAAGAGCAAGAAAAAAAATCAGATTCATGGAAACTAAATTACATCCTGCTTAAAAACCACTGGGTAACAGAAGAAATCAAAGATGGAATCAAAAAATTCCTAGGATCAAGTAAGAATGAAAAGACATTATACCAAAACCTGTGGGGTACAGCAAAGGCAGTCCTCAGAGGTCAATTTATAGCAACAGATGCACAGATTAAAAAGAAAAAAGGGACAAAATCAAAACATTAGGTACACAACTCAAAAAAATAGAAAGAGAACAGCAAAAAAAAAAAAAAGCCTATAGCCTCCAGAAGCAAGGAAATAATAAAGATCAGAGTAGAAATAAATGAAATAGAGAATAGAAAAGCAATAGAAAGAATCAACAAAACCAAAACTTGGTTCTCTGAAAGGATCAACAAAATTGACAAACCACTGGCCAAATTGAAAAAAGAAAAACAGGAGAGGATGCAAATAACCCAAATAAGAAATGAAATGGGGGATATTACAATAGACCCAACTGAAATAAAAAAAGGATCATAACAGAGTATTATGAAAAACCATACTCCAGCAAAAATTTGAAAATCTAGAGGAAACGGACAAATGTCTAGAAACACTCTACCTACCCAAACTATCACAAATTAATGTTCAAAATCTGAACAGACCCATAACAAGAGAAGCGATTGTGAGGGTAATAAAAAAAAAAAAATCCCAACAGAAAAAAAAGCCCTGGCCCAGATGGCTTCACTGGAGAATTCCATCAAACATTCAGAGAAGAGCTTATACCAGTACTACTCAAATTATTTCAGAACATAGAAAAGGAAGGGATATTTCCAAATTCATTCTATGAAGTCAGCGTAACCCTGATACCAAAACCAGGCAAAGACACCACAAAAAAGGAAACTTATAGAGCAATACCTCTCATGAATATTGATACAAATATTCTCAACAAAATTCTAGCCAATAGAATTCAACATCATATCAAAAAAATAGAACACCATGACCACGTAGATTCATACCAGGTATGCAAGGATGGTTCAACATTAGAAAATCAATAAATGTAATCCACCACATAAATAAAAGAAAATAATCACATGATCATCTCAATTGATGCAGAAAAGGCATCCGACAAAGTCCAACACCCATTCCTGATAAAAGCTCTCAATAAAATATGTATAGGTGGGAAATTCCTCAACATAATAAAGGGCATCTATATAAAACCAACAGCCAACATCATTCTTAATGGACAGAGGCTAAAAACATTCCCCTTGAGAACAGGAACGAGACAAGGATATCCTTTATTACCACTTCTATTTAACATTGTGCTGGAAGTCCTGGCTAGAGCAATAAGGCAAGAAAAAGAAAAAAAGGGCATCCAAATTGGTAATAAAGGAGTAAAACTGTCCCTATTTGCAGATGATATGATACTGTATATATAGAAACCACAAGACTCCACGAGAAAACTACTGGAACTAACAGAAAGATTCAGCAGAGTAGCAGGACACAAGATAAATATACAAAAATCAGTTGGATTCCTATATACCAATAAACAGAACAAAGAAATGGAAATTAAGAAACCAATTTATAATAGCTCCTAAAAAAATAAAATACTTAGGAATAAATCTAACCAGGGATGTAAAAGATCTATACAAAGAAAACTACAAAACATTATTGCAAGAAACCAAAAGAGATCTACATAAATGGAGAAAATACAATGCTCATGGATAGGTAGACTCAACATTGTGAAAATGACAATTCTACCCAAAGCAATCTACAATTACAATGCAATCCTGATCCAAGCACCAACAACATTCTCTAAAGAGATGGAAAAAATAATCATTAACTTTTTATGGAAGGGGAAGAGAACCCGGATAAGTGAAGCACTATTGAAGAAGAAGAATAAAGTAGGAGGACTCACACTACCTGACCTGAAAACCTATTATACAGCTACAGTAGTCAAAATAGCCAGGTACTGGTACAACGACAGATACATTGACCAATGAAACAGAATCAAGAACCCAGATGTAAATCCATCCAGCTACGGACACCTGATCTTCGACAAGGGCCCAAAATCCATCAAATGGGGAAAAGAATCTTTTTAACAAATGGTGCTGGCAAAATCGGATGTCCATCTGCAAAAAAATGAAACAGGACTTATACCTCACACCATACACAGAAACTAATTCAAAATGGATCAAAGACCTAAATATAAAACCAAAAACTATAAAGATCATAGAAGAAAAGATAGGATCAATGCTAGACACCCTAATACATGGCATTAACAGGACGTAAAACGTAACTAACAACATACAAACTCCAGAAGACAAGCTAGATAGCTGGGATCGTCTAAGAATTAAACACTTAAGCTCATCAAAAGACTTCACAAAAAGGGTGAAAAGAGAAGCTACAGACTAGGAAAAAAAAACAAATTGGCTACTACAAATCCGCTAAAGGTCTAATCTCTAAAATCTACAGGAAAATCCAACACCTCTACGACAAAAAGACAAATAATCCAATCAAAAAATGGGCAAAGAAAATGAGCAAACACTTCACCAAAGAAGACATTCAAGTGGCTAACAGATACATGAGGAAATACTGGAGATCACTAGCCATTAGAGAAATGCAAATCAAAACCACAATGAGAAACCGCCTCACCTGGCATTACTGGTATGAGTCAAAAAAACAGAAAATACCAAATGTTGGAGAGGCTGGGGGGAGATTGGAACTCTTATGCACTGTTGGTGGGAATGTAAAATGCTACAACCATTTTGGAAAACAATATGATGCTTCCTTACAAAGCTAGAAATAGAAATACCATATGATCCAACAATCCCACTCCTAGGAATATATCCTAGAGAAATAAGAGCCATCACACGAATGGACATGTGTGCACCCACGTTCATTGCAGCATTGTTCACAATAGCAAAAAGATGGAAACAACCTAGATATCCATCAACAGATTAATGGAAAAAGAAACTATGATACATACACACAATGGAATACTACACAATGATAAAGAACAATGATGAATCTGTGAAGCATCTCACAACATGGATGAATCTGGAGGGCATTATGCTGAGTGAATAAGCCAAAAACAAAAGGACAAATATTGTATGAGGCTACTAATATAAAAATTCATGAAAAAGTTTATGCATAAAAAGAAACAATCTTTGATGGTTACGAGAGAGGGGAGGGGTGGGAATGGAAAAACACTGAATAGACAATAGATAAGTGGTAACTTTGGTGAAAGGTCAAACACTACACAATACTGCAGAAGCCAGCACAGCTTGTTCATGGTAAGGTCATGGAAGCTCCACGGACACATCCAAACTCCCTTAGGGACTCAATTACTGGGCTGAGGGTTGTGGGGACCATGGTCCTAGGGAACATCTAGCTCAAGTGGCATAACAGTTCATAAAGAAAATGCTCTATGTTCTACTTTGGTGAGTAGAGTTTGGAATCTTAAAAGCCTGTGAGTGGACATCTAAAACACTCAACTGGTCTCACTCCTTCAGGAGTAAGGGAAAATGAAGAAAACTAAAAACACAAGGGAAATATTAGCCCAAAGGACTAAACAGACCACAACTACCATGGCCTCCGCCAGACTGAGTCTAGTATAATGAGATGGTGTCTGGCTACCACTACTGACTGCTCCGACAGGGATCACAATAGAGGGTCCCAGACAGAGCTGAAGAAAAATGTACAACAAAATTCTAACTCACAAAAAAAGACCAGACTTACTGGCCTGACAGAGTGGCGAAACCCCGAGAGTATGGTCCCCGACACCCTTTTAGCTCAGTAATGAAGTCACTCTAGAGGTTCACCTTTCAGCCTAAGATTACGCAGACCCACAGGACAAAAAGAGACTAAAGGGGCACACCAGCCCAGAGGCAAGAACTAGCAGGTAGGAGGGGACAGGAAAGCTGGTAATAGGGAACCCAAGGTCGAGAAGGGAGAGGACTGACACGTCATGGGGTTGTTAACAAATGTCGTAAAACAACATATGTACTGTTTAATTAGAAGCTAGTTTGTTCTGTAAAGCTTCATCTAAAAAGTACAATTTTAAAAAAAAAAGGAGAGAGAGATAATACATGAAGAATATTATTAGAGCACCTGGCAGAAAATATACATTCATTAAACATTAGACGTTACCACATCATGACCACCACTACTAATTTGGCTCTGTTCATTTATATAATTTCTTAGTTCAAGGGCTTAGGAATGGAACCTAGGACTGGTTCTAAGAGGCAGTCAATACATCTAGAAATCCGGAAACTTGAATTCTGACCCTGACTTGGCCATTAACTCACTGCATTCTGGGAACATCACTGATATTCTCTGGGCCTGTTTAATTGTCTTCCCCTCATCATTTCTATAGCATATTTAGTTCACAAAGCTCTTTGGTAATGCCCATCTCATTTAAGCTTTCCAGTAAACCTGGAGGAAGATGGGGGCAAATGTATAATTTGAGGCTCCAAGTATGTGACTTCCCAAAGGTCACAGAGCTGGCTAAGGGTAGAACCAACATTCAAATCCAGGTCTCCTAACTTCCCAGAAGGCATCACCCAGTCTCTAGCCCAAGAGTGGTTTGCCAGCATTGCAGTTAAGAAATGTCCATTCTGAATGAGACTTCGAAAGTGGACCAGTTGAACGATGGCAAGTACCTAGTCTACAAGCCCCCCACCTCCTCATCCCACACCTATGCAGGTATCATTAATTGATCATGGCGTTGAGTCCCTATCATTCTCAACACAGTCCTCTAGGAAGCCCTGTAGTCTCAACCAAAGCTGTAGATGGGACAAACCTCATTGTCTTCTCCCACCTAGACCAGCAATCGTTAAACTCCACCAGCCCATACATATGTCACCACCTATGAGTTCCCATCATCCCCTAGGTCAGTGCTTCAAAAACTTTAATAGGGCTACGAATCACCATGACATCTGTTAAAATGTAGATTCTCAACCAGTGGGTCCAAGGTGAGGCCCAAGACAGTGCATTTCTAACAAGCTCCCAGGTGCTGCAGCTGCTGATGGCCCAGGGACCATACTTTGGGTGGAAAGGTCCTAGATGGTGTGATGGAGATGCCCCCTTTCTCTGTTGTGTGCTGCTATTGCCAAGATTAGTCCTTGGAAATGTCAATTCCCTCTCAAGGCTGCTGATGATGCCTGTATTATGTATTAAGTTTCCTTGAACACAAATTTATTACAGAGGAAGGGCAGGAGGGAGCACACAGTGTGATTTTCTTCTCCCAACCCTGTACCAGTGCTTCACGCGCACATGTGTAAGTGAGCGTGCACACATGTGCACGTGCGTGTGCGCGTGCACACACACACAGACTCTTTTGAGGGTTCCTGGGGCCAACTGAGTGATGCAGCAGAAAGCAAAATAACCTAGGAATTAGGAGACATGAACTCCAGTCTTACCTCTGCACCTTTCTGTGTGATCTTGGCCAAACCACTCCAGTTCATCTGCATCCTTCTTAAAGGACCTTACTCAGAAATGAGTATATCCTAATACCTCTCACAAAGGCCAACTTGCCACCTGGCCCAGATACCTGCCTTCGTCCCTGAGGACCTCAGGGACACAAAGTTAAAAGGCACAAAGCTGTAGTTATGGGTACTCAGCCAATCCCCCACAGGTGGGCGGTGGGGAATAACAAGTAAATAACAAGATCCAGTGTCAGTGCCGGAAGGACCTTAGCACCCAGCCAGTCCAACCACTTCATTGAACACTGTGTTCCTTCTTGTTTATTTGTCTTGTTTAAAACAAAGAAACCCAAACACTTTTGCCCTGAAGCTTCAGGCAATGCTTACTTAACAACTAAAAGATACTTAGAAGCTGTAACAACTCCTACTCACCATAGCAGCATTTTAATGATCTTATAGTAAATCCTTGCTTAGGAAAAAGCAAAAAGGCTTTCCCAGTCTACAATGAAAGCATCTTCACCCAATGGCACCACCCTTATTGTGAGAAGAGATGTACTGATTCTGACTCAAGGTGCTGGAGCAGACAGAGCTGGCAGGAAGTTAGGAGACCTGGACTCTAATCCAGCTCTGGCGATCTTGGGCAAGTCACTTTCAGAACCTGCAGTTTTCTCATTTGTCAAATGGGTATAATAGTAATAGCACACATGTACTGAGTACTTAATATGTGCCAGGCAATATTTCTTATCTCATGCCATTTAATATAAGCCCAAGCACTACCTACTATAATTCTAATAGCTAATTTACAGATGAGAAGACAGAAGCTTGGCAGGGTTTAATATCATGGTAAGGTACAAGTCTGTCCTCTTAGCTCCAAACTTTAGCTTGAAACCTCCACACTAGATCACTTCTCCTTACCCCATTCGCCATATACAACACAGAATTTCTGTGAGTTTCAAAGAAGATGGATAAAATCACTTCATATTCCTAAGTGTGGTGTATGTATTGCTGTGGTTGTTAATCTAAAGCAAATAATGCCAAATAGATACATTTCAGGCACTAGGGTAGCTGAGGACAAATGCAGAGGTGTTGGGGATCTTCTCAGAGTCTTGGAGTTAACCAGCTCTTGATTCCACTTCACTGTAATTTGACTGTGACACCCGTCTCTTTCCTCTCATAGACCACATCACTCAAACTGGATCTACTCCACACATCTAAATGAGCCCATCATTCTAGGGACTTCCCAGGGTCACTCAGAGCTGATCTCACTCCACATTTCACCTGTGGTTTTGGTTCTACTCACAGGTGGGTAGTAAGAGGTGGAAGGGAGGGGGAGTTGGAATTTCCCCCTTTGCAAAGCAAGCCACCTTTTAATTGAATTTTCCTGTCTCCCATTCTGTCATTATAGATTTGGGCAGCCTCTCGCCATTGTTACACAATCTTCTGATTAAATTCTGTCAGACAGCCAGCTCCAGTTTCAGAGTGAATGAATAAACCGCTACATTAAACCAAATGAGGAGACATGTGCCTTCAGTACAGGGAGGGAGTTCTCTAAAAGCCAAGGCAATTAGGACCATATTAAAAGAAGTATACAGGGCAAAATAAGGGAGGAGAGAAGCCAGTCCTGCTTATTCTGAGTGAACCCCATTTAAAAAATAAACACTGATAAAACTAGAATGTGCCGAGAAGAAAGGGAGCAGAGTAGGCAATTAGGTGTGGGGCACAGGGCAAGCCCCTTTCTTTTCTTTCTCTGAGACTCAGTTTCATTATCTGTCAAATGGCATAATCATATTAACTAGCAATGGTAAGCACTGTGCCAAGCACCTTAACAGTTAATAGGTCACACACAGATTAGTTAGAAGAGTTAAAGATGTTTAGCCTGAAGGAAGACAGTTTGAGAATCTAAAGTAAACTGTATTTAAATATTTTCTATAATATGAAAGAAATACTAAATTTATTTTGTTTGCCTTTGGGCTTTGGTGTTAAAAGAGTGCAATGTTTCCTGTCAGAGATCAGGTGGGTGCTTTAACCACTGCACCACCAGGGTTCCTTAAAAAGAAAAAAAAAATTTTTTTCTTTAGTCTAGAATAAATACCATCATCCCTCCCCTTACCTACAACAATCTCCACGTAAATGATGTCTTTCTTTCCTCTCATTGTCCTCTACAACCCACTGGTTGACTCAGGTCACTCCCCTGCTTAAAACCCTCTCTTCCATTCAACATTCAACATTTATTGAGTCTTTATTATACACTAAGTGCTATTCTAGCTATTAGGAATCTATTAGGAATAGAATAATTAACAAATTAAACAAAAATTCCTGCTCTCGGGGAGTTTACATTCTACTTGGGGGAGGTAAACAATAAACAAATAAAGCCAGGGAAGTATTTGGGGGTGCTGAGTGTACAATTTTTAAAAGGGCATTTTCAGCAACAGCTTCAAGGAGAGGGTGGCATTTGAACAAAAACTTGAGAGAGTGAGCTGTGTGGCTATCTGGGGCAAGCGTTCCAAACTGAGAGAACAGCCAGTCCAAAGGCCTGGAAGCAGGAGTTTGGTGTGTTCAGGAAACAGCAAGAAGCCAGTGAGGCTGAAGCAGAGTGAACAAGGGACAGACAAGCAGGAGGTAAGCTCAGAAAGGTAATGAGAGGTCAGGTTATGGAGGACCTTCTAGGCCATTATGAGGGTACTGGACTTACTCTGAATGAGATGGGGAAGCCTTCCTACCAAATGACATGATCTGACTTATATTTTCAAAGGATCACTCTGGTTGCTGTGTGGAGTATAGACTGAAGGCAGTTAAAGCAGGGATCAACTAAGAGGTTAGTGCAATAATCCAGGCAAGAGATGATGGGGCTTGAAGTAGGGTGGTTGTTATGAAAAGAGTGATGAGCAGTCAGACTGTAGATACGATCTGAAGGCAGAACCAGCAGAGTTTTCTCATTGAGTAGATGTATGGGGACTGGGAAGTGGAGGATGACTCCGGATATCTTGGTCTGAGAAACTGGAGAGGTAGATTCACCCTTCACAAAGACAGGAAGGAATGTGGACAATGCAGATTTACAGGACAGAGAGGGGAAGAACAGGAATTCAGTTATACATGTTAACTTTGATTCTTTTAAGACATCGAAGTGAAGGCATTTAGTAGGCAGTTGCGTCTACAAGTCCGGAATGCAAAGGAGAGGTCTACACGGGAGATAGAAATGTGGGGGTCATCAGTACAGGTACAGTATTGAAGTCAGGAGACTTGATGAGATCACTTAGGATGTAAGTCTGAATAGAAAAGAGCAGAGAGAGAGGTCCATAGACTGGGCCTGGGCCCTGGGGATGCTCCAATGTTAAGAGATTGAGGAAAAAAGAGGGGTCAATCAGCAAAGAAAATGGATAACTTTGATAGCACTAGAAAACAATCCAAATACTTTATCTACATGCCTTATGCAATCTGACCCACCCTTTCTCTCCAACTTCATTCTCTGCCTTCTCCCCCATTCACTAAGTATCAGCCACACTGGACTTCATTTTCTTCCTCAAATAAGTGAGACTCACTTTTCCTTCCAAGCTTTAGACTTGTCTGGAAAGATCTTCTTCCAGATCTTGTGGCTGACTCCTTAACACTAACATCTCAGTGCTCTTATGTAGCTTCTATGGACCGGCTTTCTCTATCACACTTGACAAGCTACCACTCCTTACCCAGCTCACGTACGCCTTTACCTTGTCTTGTTTTTAATTAATTAGCTAATCGATTAATTAACTTTATTTTTTAGCAGTAATCACGATCCTTAATTTTCTTATTTATTCACATATTTACTGTCTATGCTACACACACCCCTCCCCAGCCAGGTAAACTCTATGCGGATTAAGACCTTGTTCCCTGCACACACCCAAATGTATCCTCATCAACTAAACTGACACCCAGAATCTAGTAGGTGCTCAACAAATGTTTATAGGATGAATATAAACCAAGATAGAGACTTCACCAAGATCATACAGAGAGTTAGGGACAGAGCTAAGGCTATAACCCAGATTTCTTAACCTTAAACTCAAGTCTGGTTTGATTTCTGTTCCCAGCTATCACAGGGGCAGAAATAGGTAGGCTGAATAAAATCATCCACACTCATTTTGAGTTACCAATGACCAATGCAACCATCTCTTCCCTGGAACTCTCTACAGGCCTAATCTTAAGCATGCAAAATTACTAACAACCATTAGAAGGGTGCTGTTAGGAGACAAATCATAGTGTATCGAAGCTTAGATCAGAGAGGGACCATAGCCATTCTTAATAAACTTACCTTTTCCCCCATAATCTCCTGATCTTGAAAGGTGTTTGGTCAATGGCCAAGGGAAAGAGCAAAACATCTACATCTCTACCAGTTGCCTGGTGCCTTTCAGATGTCCCCTAGAGAAAGACTGTTTTTCATTTGTTCATTCATATGACAAATACATACTGAACAACTATTCTAGAGGCTAATGATCAATGATGAACAAAACAGACAAGGTTCTTGCTCTCAAATGCTTACATTCTGGTCAGAAAGACCAACAATAAATAAGTAAATGACTAAATGAGCAAAATAATGTCAGACAATGTTAGGTGGTATGAAGGCAATAAACCAAACAAAAACCAAACCCAGTGCCGTCAAGTCGATTGCGACCCATAGCGACTCTCTTCATAGTGACCCTATAGGACAGAGTAGAACTGCCCACAGAGTTTCCAAGGAGCACCTGGTGGATTTGAACTGCCGACCCTTTGGTTAGCAGCCGTAGCACTTAACCACTACAGCACCAGGGTTTCCATGAAGGCAATAGAAGTGCATAATGTGATGCAGTGTGCAGGTGGCTAAGACAGCAGCAGACTTTTGGATGAATTTTAGATACCTGGCCCCCTCTCTGCCTTCTGACTTAGCATCAAATCTGCATTTGTTTTATGCTTCTCCCCTTAGAATAGTGCTCACTGGTTCCTCGCGGGAACTCCCTGGGATTCCTTTACCCAACCTGACACTGCTTCACAGGCCACAAAGCAAGCCTGAGGCCCAGCTCCTGTTTGTGGCCCAGAATGTCCACCAACTCCATGTATGCCAAATCCCATTGCTCATAGTCTACATGAGGACTGAGCCCACATGTTTGACCTTGTTATGTTGCCCTGTCAAGCTACTGACTTACTCTTTAGGCACCTAAGTGAACCTGAGGTTGGTCTGCCAAGTGCCTCTGGCAGCACACCTGGCCGTGGCCCAGATCAGCCAGGAGAACAGGAGGAGGCATTGACATCTGCTGTGTTGAACAGAATCACACATGCTCCTTCTCCTCCATCTGCCTTGCCCAGAGAAGAAGGGTTGGAGTATGCTGGGACAGGGCAGGATGGGCTCCAGAGAATAAATACAATTAATATTGTTCGACCCTGAACAGCTCAGGCAACCCTGACCCAGAATTCTTCCCACCTTTATTAGACAACTCTTTTTGGAGAAACTATATTTACAAACAAGGACTTGGGCATTGTACAAACCAAGCCCTGCCACTTACCAGCTAAGTGACCTCAGGCAAGTTATTTAACTTCTTTAAACCTCAGTTCTTTACCTGTACGATGGGGATAATACATGTATCTACCTGAAATGTTGATTGTGAGAATGGAATAAAAGAATGTATCTAAAACACTTAGCACTGTGTCAGGGCACACATGTCACCCAATGGCTTAGACTTTTGGAGCTAGAAGGAAATTTACAAATTTCTTAGTCTCACACCCTCAATGAACAGATGGGGAAAAGTGAGATCCAGAGATTGGAAAGGATTTATCCAAAGTTGACAAGTGGGGGAACCAGGAAGAGAATCCTCAGTCCCTGGCTCTACATGTCAGGCAGCCTTCCTGGGGCTCATCCACAAAATCAGAGAAGGTCCCAGCCTGCAGCTCCTGGCTCTTACAGGTTGAGCGAAGCAATCAGAAGTTTGCAAAATCAAGTTTCAGCTGTTCCATCAACTTACTGTGTAACTTTAGACAGGCAACAATGACCCTCTGTGCCCTGCTTCTCTACCTCATGTAGAAATGGCTAGGGATTACGGTAACACTTAGCCCAAAACTGCACATCACGGGTTTAGCCCAAAACTGCACAGTCTAGTTGTGCACGTTCCATAAATTCAATTCAGAAAATCACTAAAATCCCTCTGACTCCCCCTTCATCCAGGTATTCATGTACCTGAAGGCTCAAGGCCAACCGCAGTTAACTGAATTCCCTTCACAACAGGACGTTTATAAAAAATTCAACACTACCAGCGTTTATGTTCAGATTTCTAAGACACTGAGTGCCAACTTCCTTAGGCTGTTGAGCGCTCCTCAGCCTTCATATTGACCCGCTGATTCATTTACTGCCTTGTGGTAGTTATGTATATACCTCTTTTACTTGTTTTCCAGTCAGAATATCCCCAGATAAACACAGCCCTAGAAGGTACCTAAAAGACTGAGAGTCACATGAATAGATGATGTTGATGGTGGCAGCAGCTAACAGTGATACTTTCTCCTTACCAGACACAGCACTAATCAGTAAACATTACTTCATTTAATCCTCACCATAAGTCTAGTGAGATATGTCTTGTTAAAACCCCCTTTTTGCAGAAGAGAAATGTAAAATCAAAAAAGTTAAAGTAGTCTTGGGGAACATCTAGCTCAAATGGCATAACATAGTTTATAAAGAAAATGTTCTACATTCTACTTTGGTAAGTAGTATCTGGGGCCTTAAAAGCCTGTGAGCGGACATCTAGGATACTCCACTGGTCTCACCACTTTAGGAGCAAGGGAGGATGAAGAAAACTAAAGATACAAGGGAAAGATTAGTCCAAAGGACTAACGGGCCACAACTACCACAGCCTCCACCAGATTGAGTCCAGTACAACTAGATGGTGCCCACTTACCACCACTGACTGTGCTGACAGGGATTACAATAGAGGGTCCCCCACAGAGCTGGAAAACAATGTAAAACAAAATTCTAACCCACAATAAAAGACCAGACTTACTGGCCTGGCAGAGACTGGAGAAACCCCGAGAATATGGCCCCCAGACACAATTTTAGCTCAGTAATGAAGTCATTCCTGAGGTTCATCCTTCAGCCAAAGATTAGATATGCCCATAAAACAAAATGAGACTAAAGGGGCACACCAGCCCAGGGGCAAGGACTAGAAAGCAGGAGGGAACAGGAAAGCTGATAATAGGGAACCCAACAGGGAGAGTGTTGACATGTTGTGGAGTTGTTAACAAATGTCATAAAACAATATGTGTAAAATATTGTACTAACAGTTTAATGAGAAGCCAGTTTGTCCTGTAAACTTTGATCTAAAGTACAATTAAAAAAAAAAAAGTTAAAGTATCTTACCCAAGGTCATATACCTATTAACAGGTATAGCTGGAATTCGACTCATTATGTCTGAATCCAGGCCCTAGTCTCTTAATCACCTCTCTATACATCTAGAAGAGCCTCAGAGAAGTTTAGTTAGGCCACCTCCTCAATTTATAGAAATGGCAACTGAGCCCAGAAAAGGTAAGGCCTTTCATTCATTCATTCATCCATTCATCCATCAAATGCTTACTGACTACCTACTGTACATCAGGCACTACAAAGGTGCCAGGGATACATCAGTAGGTAAAATGCAGTGCCTGCCCTCAAGGAGTTTACACACTATCTATCCAAGTTCACCTAACTGGGTAGTGGCAAAGCCAGGATAACAACTCTGATTTCACAGTACGCTTTCACCTCACTGAGCAGATGAGTCCATCATCCTTCCTAAAATTAAATAGGGCTATACCCAGACTACCCCGATGATATCTCCTCCTTCTGTGCTGCTTTAGTTATAAAATGATAAAATTATTTTTCAGATTTCTTCCATTGAAAGTAAACTTGACCCATATCTTTCTAATATGATGAGACTTATAAACAGATGTAAAAGCACAGCAACACAAGTTTGGCACACAGCCGTCTTCTCCTTTCCAAGACATGGCTATCATGCTTTAATGAATATCAGGAATCTCCACAAAACAGTTGTGCTCCTAAGTCTTATCACCTGCTTCACAAGATAGTGGAAATAAATAAGAACCCTACCAAGTTTGATAGTGCTTGTATAAAAACTACTGTACAAGTAATTCACCAGCCTTTATATATGTATGTGTATGCATAGACAAAGCAGCCCTGCTGGTGCAGTGGTCAGGCGCTCAGCTGCTAACTGAAAGGTTGGAGGGTCAAGCCCACCAGCCGCTTGACAGAAGAAAGATGTGACAGTCTGCTTCCATAAAGATCACAGCCTTGGAAACCCTATGGGGCAGTTCTACTCTATCCTATAGGGTCGCTATGAGTTGGAATCGGCTCGATGGCAATGGGTTAATGCGTGTGTGTGTGTGTGTGTGTGTAAAAAAGTGAGAGAGCCCTGAGTAATTCCAATTATACCTTTAAAGATATACTGGAATTTGACTAAAAGAAAAGTATATTATCAAATAAAAGCATTATCTATTGCAGACGAGGATGTGGAATAGACAGGGTTAATTGGACAGTGGTGCCTTGGTGATTTAAAACATGATTAATAAAGAAAGTCAGATAAAAGTACTGTAATATAATGTATATTCTTGTCCTGGCCTGACTGCATCTTACTGCCACACAACATTCTGACCCTTGGTTTCCTCCCCTTTAATATCGTGTAAAAATTTTTTTTTTTTTTTTTTTTAGTATAACTGGAGGGTTAGGATCTTTCGAACTTCAAATGTCAGTCAGTCGACACCCTGGAGATAGATAAAAAGAGGCACAAGTTCTGTTGATGGAGAGGCAACACAGATAAACCTACCCAGCTTCATAACTTTGCCAAAGGTGACCTTACCTTCTCCTACCAAGGCAGCAGAGTGCCCAGGGTGAACAATGCTTACCAGGGTTGAGTTTGTTTTTTGGACCTCAAGTGCAGAGAATTAATCATAACTCTTATCACTGGTCCTTGAATAGCCCACTTTTGTGCATTTCATTAGATACTTTTAATAATGTATTTAGTAACCACAAATTCACCACCTCAAACAAAAGCTACACCTGTAACAGTAACTTGTATCTAACCATATAAGCCCTCGTTCCATCACCTTGCCTTCCCCATCTGTGATAAGTATCATCATAAATCTTATGTTCATAAGTCCCTTGTTTATGGTTCTTACACAGTTTTACTACACCTATATGACTTCCTTAAAAGTATCTTTATTTTATAAAATGGTAATCAAGCTGAATGAATATTTGGGTACTTATTTTTCCCCTTTATATTAAATTTTTAAGATGCACCCAATACTTTTGTATGTTTCTGTACTTCATTGCTTTTACTACTGTACAAGGTTCAGTTGTGTGAATATACCATATTTTATTCATCCACTTTCCCTTTGATGGGCATTTGAGTCATTTCCAGGTTTTTACCATTGTGAACAGTGCTGCTGTGAACACCGTTTTACATATCTTTCTGTTCTTCTTCTACAGAAGTGCCCTGGCTACTGTCAGCCCTTTACTCTTTCATAGAGACTTTAGAATAATCTTAATCAACTTCTTTCAGGGGCAGGGGGAAAAACCCATTGGAGTTCTCGTTGGAAATGTATTGAATCTATAGTGCAAGTTTAGCAGATTTGATTCTAGAGTATTAAAACTTCCTATCCATGAATGTGGTATATCTCTCTGTTTGTTTAGGTCTTCTTTAGTATGTCTTTAATAAGTTTTATGTATTCTCTATAAAAGTCTTACACATATTTTGTTAGATTTATTTCTAGCCCCTTGATAGTCTTTAATATTATTACAAATGGTGTCTTTACTTATCATATTTTATACTTTTTTATCTAAATTTATACCAATCATCAGGTGACATTTTTAATACAAAGCCTGCCTCATCACCCCTATCAGTAGGGGAAGGTTTTTAATTTTCAGTGGTGGGTGGACGTGAGGGATTTGAGAAAAAGGTTTTTTTCAGAAGGTGGATTTCACCTTTTATGATTTGGGCTCTAATCATGGCTATGCTACTCCTGACACTACCTCTTCAGGCAACATGGCCTTGGGATAAGCCCTTGCCTTCTCTGGGCTTAATATTACTTATGGTAGGTTGTCTCAAAATCACTGCCATCAGTTCCTTCCCTCCCTGTGCACACATTCCCCCCATGTGAGAGACGGAATCTACTCTTCTAAGCCCTTCAACTGAGGCTGGTCTAGGATTGCTTTGACAAATAGAAATGGTGAAACTGATGCTGTATGATTTCTAAGGACAGCTCACAAGAACTCTTGCAGCCTCTCTCTGGGTCTCTTAGAATACTCACTCTGGAGGGAGCCAACAACTATGTTTTAAGAGGAGATTGCCGTGCTATGAGGAAGCTCATGTAAGCCATACGGAGAAGCGAGACAAAAAAGACAGATACCAAACCAATCCCAAGATCCTCCAACTATTCCAGTTCAGGCACAAACATATGAGTGAAGAAGTATTCAGAAGATTCAAGCCTCAGATGACATCTGAATTCAACAGTGTGAGACCTCAAACTGGAACTACTTAGCTGAACAGTCAACATAAAAAACCAAGGAAGATAGTAAATTATTGTTTTAAGCCACCAATATTTCAACAGCTTCTGTACCAGTACATATCAGAAACAATAAGCAATAGATAATGGAAAATAATGATGCAGAAACTCATGCTTTTCAGGCTGTGTTAGGTTATTAATGTTGTTAGGTGCTGTCAAGTCAGTTCCAACTCATAGCAACCCCAAGTACAACACAACGAAACACAGTCCAGTCCTGCGTCATCCTCAACAATCATTGCTATGTTTCAGCTCATCATTGTAGTCACTGTGTCAACCCTTCTTGTTGAAGGCCTCCCTCTTTTTCACTGGCCCTCTACTTTACCAAGCAGGACGTCCTTCTCCAGGGACTGGTCCCTCCTGTTAACATGCCCAAAGTACATGAGATGAAGTCTCACCCTCATCACTTCTAAGAGGCATTCTGGCTGTACTTCTTTCAAGACAGATTTGTTTGTTCTTCTGGCAGTCCATGGTATATTCAATATTCTTTGCCAATGCCATAATTCAAAGGCATCAACTCTTCTTCAGTCTTCCTTATTCATTGTCCAGCTTTTGCAAGCATGTGAGACAATAGACAATTCACAGGGAAACACCTGTTGGTGAATAAAGGTTGATTTGCCAGGCTTTCTTAGAGTTCAAGTTGAAGCTGAAGGAAATTAGAAAAATGACAAGTCAATGAGAGTCAAAATATGACACTGAGTATATTCCCCCTGAATTTAGAGACCATCTCAAGAATAGATTTGATGTATTGAATGCTAACAACTGAAGGTTAGACGAGTTGTGGAATAACATCAAGGACATCATACATGAAGAAAGCAAGAGGTCATTAAAAATATGGGAAAGATGAATAAACTGAATGCTTCAAAGACCAGTGTAGCAGGCATGGGGGCTTGGGGACCATGGTTTCAGGGGACACCTAGGTCAGATGGGATGATAAAATCTATTAAGAAAACATTCTGCATCCCACTTTGGAGAGTGGCATCTGGGATCTTAAACACTAGCGAGTGGCCACCTAAGTTGCATCAATTGGTCTCAATCCACCTGGAAAACAAAGGAGAATGAAGAACACCAAAGACACAAGGTAATTAAGAGCCCAAGAGACAGAAGGGCCACATAAACCAGAGACTACATCAGAAGAGCCATATGGTCCCTGGCTACAACCAATGACTGCCCTGACAGGGAACACAACAGAAAACCCTTGAGGAAGCAGGAGAGCAGTGGGCTGCAGACCCCAAATTCTCATAAAAAGACCATACTTAATGGTCTGACTGAGACTAGAAAGACACCGGAGCTCATGGTCCCCAGACCTTCTGTTAGCCCAAGACAGGAACCATTCCCAAAGCTAATTCTTCAGATAGGGATTGGACTGGACCATGGGATAGACAATGACACTGGTGAAAAAAGAGTTTCTCGGATCAAGTAGACCCATGACACTATGTTGGGATCTCCTGTTGGAAGGGAAGATGAGAGGATAGAGGGTAAGAAGCTAGCCGAATGGATGCGAAAAGAGAGAATGGAGGAAAGGAGTATGCTGGCTCATTAGGGGCAGAGCAATTAGGAGTATACAGCAAGGCGTTTATAAATTTTTGTATGAGAGTCCGACTTGATTTGTAAACTTTCACTTAAAGCACAATAAAAATGTAAAAAAAAAAAAAAGGAGGCACAAGTAAAATAATATATACATATATACATACAGGAAAGAAAGAAAAGACTAAAATGAATGTCAGAAGAGACCCTGAAAGTTGCTCTTGAATGTCAAATAGCTAAAGCAGATGGAAGAAATGATGAAGTAAAAGAAGTGAAGATTTCAAATGGCAGCTCCAGAAGACAAAGTAAAGTACTACAGTGACATGTGCAAAGAACTGGAGTTAGAAAACGAAAAGGGAAGAACATGTTCAGCGTTTCTCAAGCTGAAAGAACTGAAGAAAAAATTGAAGACTTGAGTTGCAACAGTGAAGAACTCTATGGGCAAAACACTGAACAATGCAAGAAGCAGCAAAAGAAGACGGAAGAAATACACAGAGTCACTATACCAAAAAGAATCAGTCTACACCCCCCGATACCCTTTAAGCTCAGTAATGAAGTCACTCCCGAGGTTAATCCTTCAGCCAAAGATTAGACATGTCCATAAAGCAAAACAAGGCTAAAGGGGCACAACAACCAAGGGGCAAGGTCCAGAATGTAAGAGGAGACAGTAAATTGGTAATAGGGAACCTAAGGTCGAGAAGGGAGAGTGTTGACATGTCTTGGGGTTATTAATGTCATAAAACAATATGGGTACTAACTGTTTAATGAGAAATTAGTTCTGTAAACCTTCATCTAAAGTACAATAAAATAAATAAATAAAGAATCGGCCTACATCCAATAATTTCAAGAGGTATATATGATCAAGAATCAATGGTGCTGAAGGAAGAGACCCAAACTGCACTGAAGACACTGGAGAAAAACAAGGCTCCAACAACTGACGGAATATCCATTGAAATGTCTCAACAAACAGATGCAGTGCTCGAAGTGCTCACTCATCCATGCCAAGAAATTTGGAAGATAGCTACCTAGCCAACTGACTGAAGACATCCATATTTATGCCTATCCCCAAGAAAGGTGATCCAACCAAAAGCAGAAATTATCAAACAATATCATCAATATTATACACAAATAAAATTTTGCAAAAGATCATTCAAAAGTGGTTGCAGCAATACATCGACAGGGAAATGCCAGAAATTCCAGCCAGATTCAGAAGACGACATAGAACCAGAGTTATCACTGCTGATACCAGATGGATCCTAGCTGAAAGCAGAGAACACCAGAAATATGTTTACTTGTGTTTTATTGACTATGCAAAGGCATTCAACTGTGTGGCTCATAACAAATTATGGATAACATTGTAAAGATTGGGAATTCCAGAACACTTAATTATGCTCATGAAGAACCTGTACATAGATCAAGAAGCAATCATTCAAACAGAACAAGGGAATACTTAGTGGTTTAAAGTCAAGAGAGGTGCATGTCAGGGTTGTATCCTTTCACTATATTTAGTGAATTTGTATGCTGAGCAAATAACCTGAGAAACTGGGTTATGTGAACAGGAACATGGCATCAGGATTGGAATAAGACTCATTAACAACCTGTGTTATGCAGATAACACAATCTTGTTTGCTGAAAGTGAAGAGGACTTGAAGTGCTTAGTGATGAAGATCAAAGGCCACAGCCTTCAGTATGGATTACACCTCAACATAAAGAAAACAAAAATCCTCACAACTGGACCGATAAGCAACATCATGGTAAAGGGGGAAAAGATGGAAGTTGTCAAGAATTTCATTTTACTTGGATCCAGGATCAACACCCATGGAAAAAGCAGTCAAGAAATCAAACCATGCATTGCATTGGGCAAATGTGCTGAAAAAGACCTCTTTAAAGTGTTAAAAGAAAAAGAAAAGATGTCACTTCAAGGACTAAGATGTGCTTGACCTAAGCCATGGTATTTTCGATTGCCTCATATGCATGGGAAAGCTGGGCAATGAATAAGGAAGACCAAAGAAGAATTGACACCTTCGAATTAAGATGTTAAAGAAGAATATTGAATATACCATGGACTACAAAGAGAAAAAACAAATCCTTCTTGAAAGAAGTACAGCCAGAATGTTCCTTAGAAGTGAGGATGACGAGACTTCATCTCACATTCTTTGCACATATTATCAGGAGGGACCAGTCCCTGGAGAAGGACATCACGCTTGGCAAAGTAGAGGGTCAAGGAAAAAGGGGAAGACCCTCAACAAGATGGACTGACACAGTGGCTGTAACAATGGGCTCAAGCATAACAACAATCACAAGGACAGCACAGGACAGGACTTGTTTTGTTGTGTTGTACACAGGGTTGCTATGAGTTGGAACCGACTCCACAGCACCTAACAATAACAACAAAAGGCCTCCCTAATCACCCCTCCTCAACTGGGAAGACTCCTTTCTTAGGTCTTATAAATACAGTCCTACAAAGAATTTAAAAAAAAAAAAATAGAAGAGGAGGAAAAGAAGGAAGGGAGGTCCAGTGCTATAAATCTGATAAACCCTAGACCAGTAGTTCCCTAAGTTTCCTTCTATCACTAACTTCCTATGATAAGAACATTAGATATCACCCAAATAAAAATCAATTAAAATAATGCCAAGTGAGGAATGAGAGTGAGATTCCAGTACGTTTGACCTAAAGGGGAAAAACACAAGTCATATAATCTAACAAGGTCTGGAATTGTCCAATAATGGGATGAGTTACGTCACCATCCATGAACTCCACCTCAGCCTCTGCCTATCTTCCTACCGAATGTTAGTTTGGTCTAGATCAGATTTCTTATATTTCATTGAATATTTACCTTTAAAATCCTGCTGGTACCATTATTAATTTAATATGTGCCTTTACGTTAGCTTACTTTTTCACCTAAATTAATTTGGTCTCATCCTAGCAATAAAATCTTCACCATGATGGATTTGATGTGTATGTATAATTATTAGAATGAAATTCAATCATAGACTAAAATCATTATACTACATGACCCTTTCAACTCCTAAATTGGCCTAATCTCAAATAATCTCCAAAATATATTTGAGCCCTATATATTAGCTTATTCAAAACTGCATTCATTAGAGATCTGAGTCAGTTTTCCTCATTTATTTTAAGGTCTTCATCCTGCCCTTCATTCCTAAAACTTTCTGTTGTTCTCTGTATTGAAAAATTTCCATAACTGAAATACTCAGATCTCTTTACAATAAAGATAATAACAATAAAGAAATAAAGGGCCTCCAGATTGGTAACAAGTAAAAGTATCTCTATTTGCAGATGGCAGGATCTTATACAAAGAAAACCCTAAAGAATCCTCAAGAAAACTACTGAAACTAATGGAAGAGTTCACCAGAGTATCAGGATACAAGATAAACACACAAAAATCCACTGGAGTCATCTACACCAACAAAAAGAACACCGAAGAGGAAATCACCAAATCAATACCATTTACAGTACCCCCAAGAAGATAAAATACTTAGGAATAAATCTAACGAGAGATGTAAAAGACCTATACAAAGAAAACTATAAGACATTACTGTAAAAAAACAAAAGAGATTATATAAGTGGAAAACATACCTAGCTCATCGTGGGAAGACTTAGCATTGTAAAAATGTCTATTCAACCAAAAAAAGATCTATAGATACAATGCAATTTCAATCCAAATTCCAGTGGCATTTTTTAATGAGATGGAGAAACAAATCACCAACTTCATATGGAAGGGAAAGAGACCCCGGATAAGTAAAGTATTACTGAAAAAGAAGAACAAGGTGGGTGGCCTCATTCTACCTGATTTTAGAACCCATTATATTGCAACAGTAGTCAAAACAGCCTGGTACTGGTACAATAACAGATACACAGACCAGTAGAACAGAATTGAGAATCCAGACATAAATCCATCCACATATGAGCAGCTGATATTTGACAAAGGCCCAAAGTCAGTTAAATGGGAGAAAAGACAGACTCTTTAACAAAAGGTGCTGGCATAACTGGGTATCCATCTGCAAAAAAAATGAAACAAGACCCATACCTCACACCATGCACAAAAACTAACTCAAAATGGATCAAAGACCTAAATATAAAATCTAAAATGATAAAGATCATGGAAGAAAAAATAGAGACAATGCTAGGAGCCCTAACACATGGCATAAACAGTATACAAAACATTACTAACAATGCACAAACACCTGAAGAGAAACTAGATGACTAGGAGCTCCTAAAAATCAAATACCTTTATTGCAGCTCTGTTTACAATAGCAAAAAGCTGGAAGCAATCAAGGTGTCCATCAATGGATCAATGGATAAATAAACTGTGGTATAGTCACACAATGGAATACTACGCATCAATAAAGAACAGTGACGAATCTGTGAAACATTTCATAACATGGAGGAATCTGGAAGGCATTATGCTGAGTGAAATCAGTCAGAGGCAAAAGGACAAATATTGTATAAGACCAGTATTATAAGATCTTGAGAAATAGTATATACTGAGAAGAACACATACTTTTGTGGTTACGAGTGGGGGAGGGAGGGAGGGTGGGAGAGGGTGTTTTACTGATTAGTTATAGATAAGAACTGCTTTAGGTGAAGGGAAGGACAATACTCAATACATGGAAGGTCAGCTCAACTGGACTGGACCAAAAGCAAAGAAGTTTCCGGGATAAACTGAATGCTTCAAAGGTCAGCAGAGCAAGGGTGGGGGTTTGGGGACCATGGTTTAAGGGGACTTCTAAGTCAATTGGCAAAATAATTCTATTATGAAAACATTCTACATCCCACTTTGAAATGTGGCGTCTGGGGTCTTAAATGCTAACAAGCTGTCATCTAAGATGCATCAATTGGTCTCAACCCACCTGGATCAAAGGAGAATGAAGAACACCAAGGTCACACGATAACTAAGAGCCCAAGAGACAGAAAGGGCCACATGAACCAGAGACCTACATCATCCTGAGACCAGAAGAACTAGTTGGTGCCCGGCCACAATCGATGACTGCCCTGACAGGGAGCACAACAGAGAACCCCTGAGGGAGCAGGAGATCAGTGGGATGCAGACCCCAAATTCTCATAAAAAGACAAGACTTAATGGTCTGACTGAGACTAGAAGAATCCCAGCGGTCATGGTCCCCAAACCTTCTGTTGGCCCAGGACAGGAACCATTCCCGAAGACAACTCATCAGACATGAAAGGGACTGGACAGTGGGTAGGAGAGAGATGCTGATGAAGAGTGAGCTATTTGTATCAGGTGGACACTTGAGACTGTGTTGGCATCTCCTGTCTGGAGGGGGGATGGGAGGATAGAGAGAGTTGGAAGCTGGCAAAATTGTCACGAAAGGAGAGACTGCAAGGGCTGACTCATTAGGGGGAGAGCAAGTGGGAGTAAGGAGTAAGATGTATATAAACTTATATGTGACAGTTTGACTTGATTTGTAAATGTTCACTTGAAGCTCAAGAAAAGTTAATAAAAAAATCAAATACCTATGCTCATTCAAAGACTTCACCAAAAGAGTAAAAAGACTACCTACACACTGGGAAAAAGTTTTTAGCTATGACATTTCCAATCAGCATCTGTTCTCTAAAATCTACATGACACTGCAAAAACTCAACTACAAAAAGACAAATAACCCAATTAAAAAATGGGCAAAGGATATGAACAGACACTTCACTAAAGAAGACATTCAGGTAGCTAACAGATACATGAGGAAATGCTCACAATCATTAGCCATTAGAGAAATGCAAATCAAAACTACAGTGAGATTTCATCTCACTCCAACAAGGCTGGCATTTATCAAAAAAAACACAAAATAATAAATGTTGGAGAAGTTGTGGAGAGATTGGAACACTTATACACTGCTGGTGGGAATGTCAAATGGTACAACCACTTTGGAAATCGATTTGGCGCTTCCTCAAAAAGCTAGAAGTAGAACTACCATATGATCCAGGAATCCCACTCCTTAGAATATATCCTACAGAAATAAGAGCCTTTACATGAACAGATATATGCACATCCATGTTCACTGCAGCACTGTTTACAATCGCAAAAAGGTGGAAGCAACCAAGATGCCCATCAACGGATGAATGGATAAATAAATTATGATACATGCACACGATGGAATACTATGCATTGATAAAGAACAATGATGAATCCATAAAACTTTTCATAACATGGAGGAATCTGGATGGCACTATGCTGAGTGAAATTAGTCAGTTGCAAGAGGACAAATATTGTATGATGCCACTATTATAAGAACTCAAGAAACAGTTTAAACATAGAAGAAAATATTCTTTGATGCTTACAAGAGTGGGGAGGGAGGGAGGGAGAGGGGTATTCACTAATTAGATAGTAGACAAGGGCTATTTTAGGTGAAGGGAAAAACAACACAATACAGGAGAGGTCAGCACAACTGGGCTAAACCAAAAGCAAAGATGTGTCCTGAATAAACTGAACGCTTCCAAGGCTAGCGTGGCGGGGGGGGGGGGAGGGATGGGAGGAGTTTGGGGACCATGGTTTCAGGGGACATCTAGGTCAATTGGCATAATAAAATCTATTAAGATAACATTCTGCATCCCACTTTGGAGAGTGGCATCTGGGGTCTTAAATGCTAGCAAGCGGCCACCTAAGTTGCATCAATTGATCTCAACCCACCTGGAAAAAAGGAGAATGAAGAACACCAAAGACACAAGGTAATTAAGAGCCCAAGAGACAGAAGGGCCACATAAACCAGAGACTACATCAGCCTGAAACCAGAAGAACTAGATGGTGCCTGGCTACAACCAATGACTGCTCTGATAGGGAACACAACAGAGAACCCCTGAGGGAGCAGGAGAACAGTGGGATGCAGACTTCAAATTCTCATAAAAAGACCAGACTTAACGGTCTGAGACTAGAAGGACCTTGAAGGTCATGGTCCCCAGACCTTCTGTTAGCCCAAGACAGGAATCATTCCCAAAGCCAACTCTTCAGACAGGGATTGGACTGGACTATGGGACAGAAAATGATACTGGTGAGGAGTCAGCTTCTGGAATCAAGTAGACACATGGGACTATGTGGACAGCTCCTGTCTGGAGGTCAGATGAGAGGTCAGAGGGGGTCAGAAGCTGGCTGAATGGTCAGGAAAATAGAGAGTGGAGAAAAGGATAATGCTGTCTTTTTCGGGGGAGACCAACTAGGAGGATATAGCAAGGTGTATATACATTTTTGTGTGAGAGACTGACTTGATTTGTAAACTTTCACTTAAAGCACAATAAAAATAAAATAATAAAAAGATTTATTGAATATTAACTATGTACTAGGCCCCATACAAATTGCTTTATATGTAAACTAGATACTAATTTTTTTTTTTAAGCCAATATAAAGAAACACTTCATCCTAGCTTCCTGGGTTTCTTTAGTTCAGATGCCTGCTTCCTTTTAGATCTTGGTCACGTAATTATAAAAAATGATGTTTCATTACTTAATGCTATAAATGAGATGCCTGTGAAGTTCCCTATTTTGAAAAATGTCAACCACATCTTGCCAAAATCTAGCCTTGTGGCAGCCTTATTATAAGAAAAAGTTCTCAGCTTAGCATTTCCAGAATAAAATTAACTATGAGAGTTAAACTCTTTCTAAGTCTCTGGGCGCTCATGCCCTTCCCCTGAGAGTTAGTTATAAACGATTTTGCACTTTCTGTGCTGAGTAATGTAAGTAAGAACTCACAGCACGGAGAGGGGGTGAAACACTGAAATATGATTTAATCTTCCCACTCCAAGTTCTAGGAGCCTTTTCAGTGCTTCCTGGGCTGGCTGCTCCTGTTCCAAGAATCACTGAGATGCCCATCATTCTTAGCTTTGACACACACACGAGCTTATCTTTGTTATTTTTGCGTGCCTGTACCACTGAAAGACTGTTTACAATTTCCTATGTAAGCACCCTCCAAACCAGTCCCTTTCTACCTCTCTCTCTGTGTTAAGCATTGTTTTCCCATATCTCAGCTAAAAAGACATTCACTTTGGATTCATTAATTTAACATTTACTAGCTCCCACTGTGTGAGAGGAAACCCTGGTGGCATAGTGATTAAGTGCTATGGCTGCTAACCAAAGAGTCGGCAGTTCGAATCCGCCAGGCGCTCCTTGGAAACTCTATGGGGCAGTTCTACTCTGTCCTATAGGGTCGCTATGAGTTGGAATCGACTCAACAGCACTGGGTTTGGGTTACTGTGTGAGAGGAAACCCTGGTGGCATAGTGGTTAAGTGCTATGGCTGCTAACCAAAGAGTCGGCAGTTCGAATCCGCCAGGTGCTCCTTGGAAACTCTATGGGGCAGTTCTACTCTGTCCTATAGGGTCGCTGTGAGTTGGAATTGACTCGATGGCAGTGGGTTTGGTCGGTTGATTGCTGTGGGAGAAGCTGGACAATATGAAGAAGAATGGGGCATCAGGATTGGAGGAAGGCTTATTAACAACCTGTGTTATACTAACGGTACAACCTTGCCTGCTGAAAGTGAAGAGAACTTGAAGCACTTACTGATGATCAAGGACCACAGCCTTCAGTATGGATTACACCTCAACATAAAGAACACAAGAATCCTCACAATCGACCAACAAGCAACATAATGATAAACAGAGAAAGGACTGAAGTTGTCAAGGATTTCATTTTACTTGGATCCACAATCAACACTCTTGGAAGCAGCAGTCAAGAAATCAAAAGATGCATTGCATTGGGCAAATCTGCTGCAAAAGACCTCTTTGAAGTGTTGAAAAGCAAAGATGTCACCCTGAAGACTAAGGTATGCCTGACCTAAGCCGTGGTGTTTTCAATTGCCTCCTATGCATGTGAAAGCTGGACAATGAATAAAAAAGACTGAAGAAGAATTGCCGTCTTTGAATTACGGTGTTAGTAAAAAATACTGAATATATCATGGACTGCCAAAAGACTGAACAAATCTGTCTTGGTAGAAGTACAGCCAAAATGCTCCTTAGAAGGATGGCAAGACTATGTCTCATATACTTTGGACATGTTGTCAAGAGGCACCAGTCCTAGGAGACGGACATCATGTTTGGTAAAGTAGAGGGTCAGGGAAAAAGAGGAAGACCGTCAATGAGATGGACTAACACAGCGGCTGCAACAATGGGCTTAAGCATAATGATTGTGAGGATGGCGCAGGACTGGGCACTGTTTCGTTCTGTTGTACACGGGGTCGCTATGAGTCGGAGTCAACACAACGGCACCAAACAACAACACTGTGTTACAGACACTTTATGAGGTTGTGTGGGGGATATGTCTTTAAATAAAATAATTTCATTAAGCCAAAATGTATAGACCCAAAGAGTTTAAAAATAAAAGACAAAAAGTTGGCCAATTCCTCCCTACCTTCAGTCACTGGACTGGTAGTATCATAAAGGCAGAAATCATGTATTTTACATATTGTATCCCCAGTACCTACAAGGTAACTGGCCTGTGGTAGCAGTTAATAGAATATAATTTAAATGAACAGAAATATGCTGCCAAAATTCAGCAGAAAGAGAAGTTATTTTGACTGGGAATATCAGAGAAGGTTTCTTGAAAGAAGTGGCAATTTAAGTAACCCTGAAGAATAGATAGACACTAAAAATTTTGAAAGGCTTTTTGCTTATAAATGTAATTTAGAGGCGACACTAAGTTTATGTTAATGGCAGTGGAACAATTTGTAAAAGAAGAGTCAAGAGTGGTTGCATAACTTTAAAAATGTAATCAACGTCACTGAATTACACATGTAGAAATTGATGAGAAAGTGGAAAGTGTAATTTCAGATTATTTTGAAGTAATTGAATACATACAAGTGTTACTTAATGAATAAATTATTCCTGACTATGAATCGAATCGATGGCACTGGGTTTGGTTTTGGTTTTTGGTTACATAACAAGTATCTGTCAGTTTGTAGTAATATGGTGGCTTGCGTGTTGTTGTGATGCTGGAAGCTATTTCACTGGTATTTCAAAAACCAGCAGCATCACCCATGGTGGACAGGTTTCAGATGAGCTTCCAGACTAAGACAGACAAGGAAGAAGAACCTGGTAGTCTACTTCTGAAAAAACTAGTCAGTGAAAACCTTATGAACAGTAGTGGAATGTTGTTTGATATAGTGCTAGAAGATGATCCCCTCAGATTGAAAATCACTCAAAATATGACTGAGGAAGAGCTTCCTCCTCAAAGTAGAGTTGATCTTAATGACATGGATGGAGTCAAGTTTTCGGGACCTTCAACTGCTTTTGTGGCACACCTCAAAATGAGAAGAAACAACTGCAAACATCCATTAATAATAGGAATATGGAATGCATGAAGTATGAATCTAGGAAAAGTGGGAATCATCAAAAATTAAATGGACACATATCCTAGGCATTAGTGAGCTGAAATGGACTGGTATTGGCTATTCTGAATCAGACAATCATATGATCTACTATGCCAGAAATGACAAATTGAAGAGGAATGGCATTGCATTCATCATCAAAAAGAACATTTCAAGATCTATCCTAAAGCACAAACTGTAACTGGTAGAATAATTTCCATATGCCTACAAGGAAGACCAGTTAATACGACTATTATTCAAGTTTATGCACCAACCACTAAGGCCAAAAATGAAGAAATCAAAGATTTTTACCAACTTCTGCCATCTGAAATTAATCAAATATGCAATCGAGATGCATTGATAATTACTGGTGATTGAAATGTGAAAGTTGGAAACAATGAAGGGTTGGTAGTTCGAAGATAAGGCCTTAGTGATAGAAATGACTCCGGAGATCGCATAATAGAATTTTGCAAGACCAATGACTTATTCATAGCAAATACTTTTTTCAACAAGATAAACGGAGACTACATACATGGACCTTATCAGATGGAACACACGGGAATCAAATGAACTATATCTGTGGAAATGATGGAGAAGCTCAATATCATGTCAGAGCAAGCCTAGGGGTAGACTATGGAACAGAACATCAACTACTCATATGCAAGTTCAAGATGAAGCTGAAGAAAATCAGAACGAATCCATGAGATCCAAAATATGGCCTTGAGCATATCCCATCTGAAACTAGAGAACATCTCAAAAATACATATGACTTATTGAACACTTATGACCGAAGGCCAGACAGGTTATGGGATGACGCAAAAGACATCATATAAGAAGAAAGCAAGAGGTCATTAAAAAAGACAGGAAAGAAAGAAAAGACCAAAACAGATGTCTGAAGAGACTCTAAAGCTTGCTCTTGAACATAGAGTAGCTAAAGTGAAAGGAAAAAATGTTGAAGTAAAAGAGCTGAACAGAAGATTTCAAAGGCCAACTAGAAAAGACAAAGAAAACGGTCATAATGAAATGTACAAAGACCTGGAGTTAGAAAATCGAAAGGGAGGAACACACTCAGCATTTCTCAAGCTGAAAGAACTGAAGAAAAAATTCAAGCCTTGAGCTGCAGTAGTGAAAGATCCTACAGGGAAAATATTAAAAGATGCAAGAAGCATCAAAAGAAGATGGAAGGAGGGAAGCCAGCACAATTTGTCCAAGGCAAGGTCATGTAAGCTCCATAGACACATCCAAACTCCCTGAGGGACTGAAATACTGGGCTGAGGGGACCATGGTCTCAGGGAACATCTAGCTCAATTGGCATAACATTGTTTATAAAGGAAATGGTCTACATTCTACTTTGATGAGTAGTGTCTAGGGTCTTAAAAGCTTGTGAGCAGCCATCTAAGACACTCTGCCAGTCCCACCCTGTCTAGAGCAAGGGAGAATGAAGAAAAACAAAGACACAAGGGAAAGATTAGTCCAAATGACTAATGGACCACAAATACCACAACCTCCCCCAGGCTGAGTCCAGCACAACTAGGTGGTGCCTGGCTATCACCACTAACTGCTCTGACAGGGATCACAATAGAAGGTCCCAGACAGAGCTACAGAAAAATGTCAAACAAAATTCTAGCTCACAAAAAAACAGACTTACTGACCTGACAGAGACTGGTGAAACCCCAAGAGTATGGCCCCCAAGCACACATTTTGCTTAGTAATGAAGTGGCTCCTGAGGTTCACCCTTCAGCCTAATATTAGACATAAAACAAAACAAGACTAAAGTGGCACACCAGCCCAGGGGCAAGGAATAGAAGACAGGGGTGAGGACAGGAAAGCTGGTAATAGGAAACCCAAAGTTAAGAAGGGGAGAGTGTTCACATATCGTGGGGTTGGTAACCAGTGTCACAAAATAATATGTGTACTAATTGTTTAATGAGAAGCTGGTTTGTTCTGTAAACATTCACCAAAAGTACAATAACTAAAAAAAAAAAATGCCACCAGCTTGCGAAAAAAAAAAAAAACGATGGAAGGAATATACAGTCACTGTACCAAAAAGAATTGGTCAAGGTTCACCAATTTCAGGAGGTAGCATATGATCAAGCGCCGATGGTACTGAAGGAAGAAGTCCAAGCTGCACTGAAGGCATTGGCAAAAAACAAGGCTCCAGGAATTGACGAAATACCACTTGAGATGTTTCAACAAATGGATGCAGATCTAGAGGTCCTGATTCATCTATGCCAAGAAATGTGAAAAATAGCTACCTGGTTAATCGACCAGAAGAGATCCATATTTGTGCCCATTCCGAAGAAAGGTGACCCAACAGAAAGCAAAAATTATTGAAAAATATCATTAATATCACACACAAGTAAAATATTGCTGAAGATCATTCAAAAGTGTTTACAACAGTACATCCACAGGGAACTTTCAGAAGTTTAAGCTAGATTCAGAAGAAGATGTGGAACGAGGGTATCATTTCTAACGTCAGATGGATCTTGGCTGAAAGCAGAGAATACCAGAAAGATGTTTGCCTGTGTTTTATTGACTGTGCAAAGGCAGTCAACTGTATGGATCATAACAAATCACGGACAACACTGCAAAGAATAGCAATTCCCGAACACTTGATTGTGCTCATGAAGAACCTGCACATAAACCAAAAAGCGGCAGTTCAAACAGAACAAGGGGATACTGCATGGTTTAAAGTCAGGAAAGGTGTGTGTCAGGGTTGTATCCTCTCACCATACTTATTCAATCTGTATGCTGAACAAATAATCCGAGAAGCTGGACTATATGAAGAGGAACATGGCATCAGGATTGGAGGAAGACTCATTAACAACTTGATATACAGATGACACAATCTTGCTTGCTGAAAGTGAAGAGGACTTTAAACACTTACTGATGAAGATCAAAGACTACAGCCTTCAGTATGGATTACATCTCAGCATAAAGAAAATAAAAATCCTCACAACTGGACCAATAAGCAACATCGTGATAAATGGAGAAAATATTGTCAAGGATTTCATTTTACTTGGATCCACAATCAACAACCCGGGAAGCAGCAGTCAAGAAATCAAATGACATATTGCATTGGGCAAATCTACTGCAAAATACTTCTTTGAAGTGTTAAAAAGCAAAGATTTCATCTTAAGGGCTAGGGCGTGCCTGACCCATGCCATGGTATTTTCAATTGCCTCATATGCATGTGAAAGCTGGACAATGAATAAGGAAGACCAAAGAAGAATTGATGCATTTGAATTATGTTGTTGGAGAATACTGAATATACCACGAACTGCCAGAACAATGAACAAATCTGTCTTGGAAGAAGTACAGCCAGAATGCTCCTTAGAAGCAAGAATGGTGAGGCTTTTTCTCACATACTTTGGACATGTTATCAAGGGAGATCAGTCCCTGGTTGAAGGACATTGTGCTTGGTAAAGTGGACAGTCGGCAAAAAAGAGGAAGACCTTCAATGAGATGGATTGGCACAGGGGCTGCAGCAATGTGTTCAAGCATAACAATGATTCTGAGGGTGGTGCAGGACTGGGCAGTGTTTTGTTTCATTGTACATAGGGTCAATATGAGTCAGAACCAACTCGACGGCACCTAGCAACAAACAACAGCAAACAAGTCCATGTGAATATGGCAGAAAAAAGGACTCAAAAGACTCTCTCTGTAAAAAACAATAAAAATGTAAAAGGCACCAGTAGGAACCAGGCAAGGAAAGGAGAACTTCCTTATGCACTAAACTTTATAAGGTAATAGGATGAGAAAAAATAGAAATTTCTAACCCCTCGTCTTATGGCTCCAAACCCATTCCAGCCCTAAAGGACTTAATAGTAAGCTAATAACATCCTAAGATTCTCATGAATATTCCCAAATTTGTAGAGTAGTAACTTGTGGAAGGGTTATTATCATTTCTCCTCTTCTGATTTGAACAATATGGAGTGACTTGATGTAAATGACTGACGGGAAGTGAGGGTAGAAACTGAGCTGACTTTGTCAGAAGATTCAAAGTTCCATGAGGAAATGGTGAGCAATTCCAATTCTAAGAATACATTCTGCCACCTCAACCCCATCATGAGATTAGGAAACACTATCATAAATGACTTTCACAAAACAGAGATTAGGATTATGTTTCATTTTCTGGGGATCAGTAGTAGTTACCTCATCTCATTATGTATGTCAGGCAAATATTTGGATTTTCCAGTGTTACGGCAATCATTTATTTTGTACTTTTATCTTTAAATACCCTATTTTTATTGATATGTAACATAAAATATAGTTCTAGCAGATCCACCTAAGCCAATGAGATTTAGGAGTGCTGGACCCACCACTACTTAAGTAAGACAAATAGATTACAAGGAGTCAAAGATAATCCATCCATACTACATAGAAAGCAAAAAAAAAAAAAAACTTATTAGAACTTCTCATATTAAGCATAAGCAAAACATAAACAATAAAAAAGAGGATGTGGCAAGTGTGCTAATATGCTATAGAAAAAATATCAGAAGACTGGAAGGTGGTATGCAAAAGACATTGAAGAGCCCCAGCTGGAGGAAAACGTAATCTATGAAACACATGAAAACTCTCCATCAATGCTTCATGCTACTTAAAAATATAATAAAAGATTTAATAAAATAAGAATGCAGATGCCATGTGATAAAACAACAAAATGAGGTAAAATGGCTGATTTACAGCTAAGGAGACAAATTAAGAGCTAAGATACCATTATAAAACACAATTTAGAAACAAATCAAATACACACTGCTGTAAGATGAATTGTTGACATGGAACAAAGACAATATAATCACAATGAAAGAACAAAATCAAAACAATTACAAGATAATCAATATGGAGGATACAGATGATCCAACTTATGGATAATTGCTGTCCCTGAAAAGGTGTTCAACCGTATAAAAACAGTAAAATAGAAATTACCCTCAAGTGAAGCAAGAACTAAATCTTTACACTAGAAAGGCATGCCATATTAAACCAAAAATTGATATGTAAGTATCAACACTCAGAAACTATATATGTATATGTATTTTTTCATCTATAATGCCAAAAAAAAAAAAAAATCAAGACTGTCTAAGAGTTCTCCAAAGCAGCATCCATTGTCAAAAGATAATAAAGAAATGTATACAAAGTTCTAAGACAACCAAAGTGTAAACAAAGAACATTATATCATACCAAATTGTTCTTTCAAGTATAAAGGTAAATTTTTTAAGCATGAAAGAACTCAAGAAATACAGAATCTGCAAGTCCTTCTTGAAAAAGATTAATATAAAATTAAATCCAGTCAGTGAAGACATAAATGGATAAGCAGGGCTCAGTAGGACTAATGTATAACATCCAAAGCCAGAGGACACTACAGCAAAGTCTATAAAATCCTGAGGGAACTGAACTTAATGCACATTTGTTGACTGACTGACTGATTTCATTCAGGTTAAGAGCAAATAAGGAACCTTAGACATTAACATTTGACTTGCCCATCATGGTTGTCAAGTTATCAGTGGACTTGTCCCTCATGAACACACAGCTCTGTTCTGCCATCAAAATTTTATCTCCCCCAAAATATGATCCAGGCATATAGAACTGATCCCCATGTGAGTCTTATTGTTTTCTACTCCTCCATGATATTGCTCCCCTCATCCACCTTATCTCAATGTCCAAACCCCTCCTATGTATTACCATTATAGACAAATTGGCAACAAATCTCAAGAGCTTTAAACATTTTCATACATTTTGTCTCATGAAGTTCTCTCCTAGAAATTTGTAGTACAAAAGAATTAGAGGTATAAATAAATATTCATGTTTATTACAGTATTTACAATACCAAAACTTTGAAAGTAATATAAATATCCTAAAAGAAGAGAATGATTAAACTGTGGCATATAAAAACCATATTAAAAGAATGTTTTGAAACTTTTTGTGTATACAATATGTGAAAAAACAAAGGTACAAAAAAAAACATACACATATATATGGTATGGTTCAAAATGTGTAAAAAGTACACATGTGAAGATAAATGATAATGCAAGGAAATGCATACTCTGATTTCCTCTGTGTTGTTAGTTTAGAAAATAATTTCATTATTTTTATTAAAAAAAAACACCAATAATCATGAGGAAAAACCTTAGTTGTACAGTAAGTAAAAATTTGAGGAAAAAAAAATCACCTGAAGTCTACCATTCAAAAGTATTGTCATCAACAATATATTTCTGTGTATATGACTATGCGTATATATGTATGCACACATAAAAAAAAACCTTAATAAAAATGATTCTAATACAAATCACCTTTAAAATTAAATGTAAAATACAATTATACTTGAACAGAAAAAGATTAAGCAAAATGAAGGAACTATGGGACTACAGAAAATATTTTTCTCACCTAAGAAATGTTATTTTTTAAGATCTCTCCCTTATGGGGAGAAATATGAAAGTTCATCAAGAAATTAGAGTCATCAAACCAAACCGTTGCTGTTAAGTTGATTCCAACTCCTAGCGACTCTAGGACAGAGGAAGACTGACCCACTAGATTTCCAAGGTGCGGCTGGTAGATTCAAACTGCCAACTTCTTGGTTAGCACCTCTTCATTTTTTTACTACCATGTTTTAATTTTGGAAGTTGTCATCTGAGTCTCCATGATAAAAACATCAGAATTCACCCTCTTACACTTTATTCTCCTCCTCCACATTCCAGCTTTTTGTTAGTTTTATTATTTTCAAGTTATCAGGGTATATAACATTTCTATTTATTCTATTCTTTAATCACGATTTCCACAGTTACTTTGTCTTCATTCTATACTTATGCTCTCCACAGGTCCTTTAACCATACCTTCTCTGGAGTCAATTTCTTTATTTTGATTCATTGCTTCACGGGCTAGACTTGTATTTCCAAGTTTTTTTATTCGCAAATCCTAAATCCTTTAATTCTTACATATTTGAAACAATAAGATTGTTCATGTGTTGCCTTTACACCCAAAAAACTTAACTGGGTTTAAATTTGCCTTAATTGAGTTGCACTAGTATAACCTAAGGTCTAACTCAGATTCTCATCCACATCTAAACTTTTTTACTTACTAATTTCAGAATTCACTAAATGATAACTGGATTTTGGCTTCAAGGCTTGAGGAAGATATTTATTTTAAGGTCAGAAGACAGGGAAATATTTTAGGTTCTGGGAATACAGTAGTGATGAAGACATACAAGGTGTCTTCTCTAAGAGAGTGTTGCATGGCGAACCAAGGAAGGCAAAAAAATTAAGAGTGTAGACAGGCAAGGCCTGTAATGCATAGCAATATCATAAAGCAGGAATTAGGAAACCTGGCTTATAGCATGAATTTACCGTTTGGCCATGAGAGACACTTTTATCTCCAAAGTGAACATACTAAACTACAGCCTATCTGAGATTTTTCACTATCCCAAAAATTTCCTTCCTTGACTTGTTTATGTGACTCTCTATTTTCTGCCTGTATATATAGTATACCAGTTAGTCCCTGGTTTGACTAATCTCTGTCTACAGGGAGCCTTGCTTGACCACTTCAGCTCACCGACAGCTCTCCACTGTCAGTTCTACTCATTGGGCTCTCTCGTGTCCTGTTTCTTCTCAACCAGACATAAGCTCTCAAAAGACGAGTACAGATCTTGTGTTTTATTTCCTCCACAGCACTGTGCATATTGTTCAGCACTTCAAATGAAGTACAACTTAAAGTCCCTGAGGCATATCCTGAGTAGCAGTATGGATTAGCAAGGAACATTGGTACATTAACTCTTCCCAGGAAAACATAGCTTCTATTACAGCCTTTATTAAAAAAAAAAAAAAAATTTTTTTTTTTTTTTTACCAACTGCTAAACTAAAAAAAACCAGCCTGTAATTCAGTTCCCTCCTACAAGATGAGGCACTGCTACTGCTACCAAATTTTCATTTTGCAAATACTAGAAATATGATACTCTACAAAAATTAAATTTTTAAAACTTAGAATACAAACACTTGTACACCAATGTTCACTCACTTTTCACAATAGCCAAAAGGTTGAAACAACCCAAGTGTCCATCAACAGATGATGGATAAACAAAATGTGGTATACACATACAACGAGTATCACTCAGCCTTAAAGAGAAATGAAGTCCTAGTACATGCCACAACATGGACAAACCTTTTAAACATTATGCTGGGTAAAATAAGTCAGTCACCAAAGGACAAATATTGTATGTCCCATTTATATGATATTTCTAGAATTAGCAAATGTATAGAGACCAAAGTTGATTAGTGATTACCAGGGGTAGGAGGAAGGGGAAAGGGTACTTTTTGTTAAGGGGCACTGAGTCCCTATTAAGAGTGATGGAAAAATTTGGAAATGGAAGTGTTAATGGTTACACAGCATGATGAATGTGATTGATGTCACTGAATTGTACGTGTAAAAAACATTGAAATGGCAAACATTTTGTTGTATATATTTTTACAACAATAAAAAAAAAACTTAAGGGTTCATATATGAGCCCTAGTCCCAACTCTTTGTAGACCTTAAACTCCAGTTTCTTCCTTTAAAAACTAAAGGAATAGGACTATAGATAATCTCTAAAGCACATGGCTCAAATTCAAATGCCTAGGTAGTATATGGAGCCCTGGTGGCATGGTGTAAGAGCTCGGCTGCTAACCAAAAGGTTGGCCGTTTGAATGCACCAGCTGCTTCTTGGAAACCCTGTGGGGCAGCTCTACTCTGTCCCATAGGATCGCTACGAGTCAGAATCGACTCAAGGGCAATGAGTTTGGTTTGGTTTTGGTTAGGCAGTATACACGGATGAAGTGGCCTGAGTTTTACCACAATGACAAATTAAGATATACTTTTTGCACACAAATTAAATACTTATTTCTTCATGTCTACAAATAATATATGCTCTTGCATGTTTCTTGAAAAATAAGTTCTCAGTCCATCTTTCATTTTCCCAGTTTGATAAAGAAATGTATATAGGAAATATATCATTTTCCTTTTAATTTAATGTCTTGGGCTGGGCTCTCTAGAGAAGCAAAACCAGTAAAGCATACAAATATATACAGAGGAAGATTTATGTCAAGGAAATGGCTCATGTGGTTGTAGAGGCTGGAACATGGATCAGGCAAGAGGTTTCTCCTGTTTCACATAGCTGCAGGGGCTGGCAAACTCAAGATTGGCAAGTCAGAGCAGAGCAACGACTCTTGCTCACAGGCCGTGAAGACCAATGAATCTCAAGATCCCCAGGCAAGATGACAGATAAACTGCTAGCTCAAGTCCCAAGAACTGGAGGTCAGACTAAGAGGAGCCAACTGCAGGACCTAGAGTAAGCAAAAGCCCACCAGCCTGGCCAGAAAGTCCGTTTATATTGGATGCAGACCACAACCCCAAGGAAACTCTGTTGCAACTGATTGGCTATTCACAGAAGATCCCATCGTGGAAGTGATCATGTTATATCAAATCTCATCATGGAAGTGATCATATCATTATACGACTGCCAAACTACATCATAACTGGCAAACCTCTGAGAATCACGGCCCAGCCAAGTTGACATGCAACCTTAACAATCACACTCTACTACCAAAAAATAAAAAGGACAGCAGAGGCAAAATGATAAATGCCACTGCCACTCATCCTGAATGTTGGCAAGACCAAAGGAAGTGGTAGGGACTAAGGCAGACTGGAGCATACCTGTCTAACACATCCAAAAAGGGCAGCTGCTCCTTACTTCCACTGAAATGCTTCTAGTTCTATGTGTTTTGCTTTGTTTTTGCAAGAAAAGTTAAAAACCCCATATTTTTGTATGTAATCTCTCAATTTTAAAATGTTAATAGCTTATTTCCAGTATTTTAAGATATTTTGCAGATCAAAAAAAAAGTCTATGGATAAGTGACCCACAGATTACAAGTTTGTGGGGTTTCTTTTTCCTAAAATCTCTCCATCTCCCACCTGTAGTGAATTTCTTTTCTCAGGGCAGGGGCAGAGGGTGAGTTCAAGATAGGACCGTTCTGCTGCCTGTGGTGCTGAAATCCCCGTTCTTCCATAGCACTCTGCTGTGCAAATGGGCCAGTCTGATCCTTCACTGAAGAACTGCGCTGTGTGCAAACTATCATGCTGAATGTTGTGAAGGGCTTCAAAGACAATTTATGTGCATTGCACCCTTCTCAGCAGATTGTGTCTTTGAGCTGTATTGTGAAAACAGAATGAACTGAACTCGTCACGTCTTAACAATGGCCATTACCCTAGTGGTTTATAGCAAACAAATCACATTCACATTCATGGTCTCAGAGGATGCTCATATCAAGTGAGAAAGATAGAAGCTAAGATTAGTGTTTCCACTGTACAGGTAAGTACGCAGTTCACCAATGGTAAGGGGTTTACCTAAGTTCATAGAGTTAGTAAGTAAGAGAGTTAGGACTCAAAATAATGTCTTCTGACTTAAAATTCTTTGGTTTGTTCTCTGTCTAACATATCATACTGGTTTACCCTAATCTATTCAATTGCATACCCTTACAAAATAACCAGCTAAAATAAGGGCTACAGTCCACATTCAGGTACAGAGAAAAGAAAATATGCCATATGGGGCTTCAATTCATAACCTTATTCACTTAGATCTCAAGCCCAAACCACTAAACATGTTTGCCATTCATACTTCAGTTATAAATCTAAGATCTGTGATGCCTTTTTCAACATACATGTACCATCCATAGATCTTTAATCCGGAATTACTGCAATCTCTTAAGAAATCATCTCTCTTACGAGTCTAATGCAGTGACAAGGTCCTAGGCCATTATGACCTCTCAAGATATGATTATTACTGATTGGAAAGTGTTACTGATTTCTGATTTTATCCAAGATGGAGTAACAGGGACAAGATTCATTCTTCCACTTGAAGCAACTAAAACATTGGACAAAATATGTGAAAAAATGGTTTTTAAGACAAGGAACATTAGACATCAAAAGACAATGTTCCCTAAGAAATGGGAAACAAATGAGGCAAGCCCTGTAATTGCCCTTGCTTATTGCTTTGACTTTCCAGGCTACATCATAGGCAACCCAAGCACAGTCTAGTAGACTCCTTGATTGAGGAGACTTAGCTGAGAGACTAGGGACACCGAGGTGCCTAGCATTCTTAGGGCAGAGAATCAGAGAAAAATGTAGATAGAGAATTCCATAGATCTGCAGATGGTGCCCCTCAATTATTCAGCAGAAGGCTGGTCAGCACATAAGTATGATAAAACTACCCAAGACCAGAGAAACAACCACCTGAAGGATTTGAGAGAACAATACTTGGTATTCACAGAGGGCTGGGAATAGAGCCTTTTCCCACCAGCCAGATTGAGAAACTTCATAATTTATGGGGCATTGAATAGATTACTCAGAAGTATCTTGCTTCATTTGTATGGAAAAATTAGCCTTAGAATAAAAGCTGCTTTTGTCCCTCCTAGTAAATCTTAAGAGCAAGACCTAAAAGAGTCAAACTGTTTCTAAGTAACTTAAATATCTCCCAGAACAAAGTCCAAAAATACTTATAGGAATGAAAAAATATTCAGCACCTATCAAAATACAGTTCACAGTGTCCAATACCGAATCAAAAGCATTGAGCACAGCAGCCATCCAACATACAACAATTGGTCTCTATTCACCTGGAGCAACAGAAAAAGAAGAGTCAGGAATAGAAGGAGGATATGGAATGTGTGGCTAACTGCCTCTATAATCTGCTTCTTTGCCATAAGACCAAAAGAACTTGATGGTGCCTGGCTACCATTACTTAACAATTTGATCAAGGATTCTATAGGAGAATCCTGGTCAAAAGGGGGGAAATGTAGGACAGAATTTCAAATTCTCATAGACTCCAGGCATTCTGGAGCCATGGGTGCTAGATGAACCCCTGAAACTATTGCCCTGAGATAATCTTTAAACATTAAACCAAAAATATCCCCTGGAGTCTTGTTAAAACCAAATAATAGTTTAGTTTAACCAGTAAAAAAAAAAACAGTCTGCCTTGAATATTATGCTCTTTTAAGAACTGTCTATATGGGATTAAAGTGACAACAGCAACTCAAAAGATTAGATAGGAACCTTAGGGGGCAGTGAGTTTATGTTAATGAGGGAGGAACCACTTAGAAAGGGAGGGTGAGAGTGGTTGTGCAACTCAAAGAATGTAAACAATGTCACTGAATTGCACATGTAGAAATGGTCGAATTGGTGTGTGTTTTGTTATGTATATTCTCAACAAAAACAAAAAATAAATAAATAAATTTTTAAATCACCAGGCTTGCAAAGAAGCAGAAAAACATGAATTGGTGGCATTTTGGTGTGTATATTTTCAATAACAACAAAAAATAAATATTTTAAAAAATCACCAGACATGCAAAGAAGCAGAAAAACATAATCCAAAATAAGGAAAAAAATTAACCAATCAAAATGACCCAGAAGTGACACAGATATTAGAAGATTAAGACACTGAAACACTGTATTCCATGTGTTCATAAAGCTAGAAGAAAGATTAAACATATTAATTAGTGACTTGGAAGATTTTTTTTTTCATGTTAGGTAATTTTATTTCTGGTTTTATTATACTGAGATCAGAGAATATTGCCTGCTATGTTTCTACTTTGTTTCATTTATCTCTTGTTCTTGCTTAATGCTTTTCGCCCTGAATTTTTACTTTGTCTGGTATTAAATCATAAATCCTGCTTGACTTTGTTTTATAATTACCTGATACATCTTTATTTATTATTTTTATTACTGTACTTTAGATGAAGATTTACAGAACAAATTAGCTCCTCATTAAACAGTTAGTACACATATTTTTCTATGACAAGGGTTACAAATCCCACATGTCCACATTCTTCCTTCTCAACCCTGGGTTCCCTATTACCAGCTTTCCTGTCCCCTCCTGCCTTCTAGTCCTTGCCCCAGGGCTGGTGTGCCCCTTTAGTCTCATTTTGTCTTATAGGCCTGTCTAATCTAAAGACCAAAATAAAACTTCTAAAAATGAAAAAAAATACATTGAATTTGAGATGTATCTGAGATGAAAACACATTGAATGTGGTTAGTGGCAGATTAGGCACTGCAGAAGAAAATCTTAAGTGAATTTGAAGATACATTAAAAGAAACTGTCCAAAATGAAACACAGAAAGAAAAAAATTCAAAAACAAAACCAAACTTCAGGTGACTTAATATCTATGTACTAGAGTCCCTTAAAGAGGGGTGGGAACTGAAAAAAAAATTTTAATGGCCAGAATTTATCCATATTTGATGACAACTGTAAATCTACAGACCCAAGATATGTAACAAAACCTAAGCTCAAGAAACATTAAGAAAACTACACTGAGGCACACTATAAACCAATTTCTCAAAACGTGATAAAGAGAAAAATCGTGAAAGCAACCTAAGAACAAAGAAACACTACCTTCTTGAGGTAAGAATTACAGCAGATTACTCATCAGAAACAATGCAAGCAATGCAACGATGGATCAATCTGTTTAAAGTAATGAAAAACAAAACCTGTCAATCTAGAATTCCATACCCAGGAAAAAAAAAACTTTAAAAAATTAAGGTGATATAAAGTCTTTTCCAGATGTACAAAACCTGAAAGAATTTATCACCATCAGACCTGCACTATAAAACATGTTAAAGAAGTCCCTCAGATGGAAGGAAAATAATAGAAAATAGAAATATGTATCTACACAAAGGAATTAAGAATTAAGTTACCATTGGAAATGATAACTATGTAGGTAAATATATGAGGTATTTTTCTTATATTTAAATATCTTTAAAAGATAATTCACAGTTTAAACAAAAGTAATTGTGGGACTTATAACATGAAAAAGTAATAAGTGTGACAAAAAATTTCACAAAGGTCAGGAGGAGAAAAATGGAAGTATACTATTATAAAGTTCTTATATTACATGCGAAGTACCATGATCTCACTTGAAAGTAGACTGTGACAAAATAATGATGTATACGAAAAATCGTTGGAGCCCTCATGGCGGAGTGGTTAAGAGCTTGGCTGCTAACAAAAAGGTCAGCAGTTTGAATCCACCAGCCACTCCTTGGAAACCCTATGGAGCAGTTCTACTCTATCTTATTGGGTTGCTATGAGTTGGAATCGACTTGACAGCAACAGGTTTGGTTTTTGTTTATTATAATCCTTGTAGCAATCACTATAATAACACAGTTATGGGTAATAATCCAACCATAACAAATAATCCAAAAGGAGAACAAAGAGGAAAGGAGGAACAAAGAACCGATGGGATAAAAAAAAAAAAATAGCAAGAAGATAGATTTAAACCTAATGAGATCAATAATAATATTAAATATAAACAGACTACCCAATTAAAAGGCAGAAACAAAGCAGATAAAAAAGCAAGACTTGACTACATGCTGTCTACAAGAAACCTTCTTAAAATATTTAAATTGTCTTATCAAACAGATTGCAAGTAAAAGGCTATCTCATAAAGGCATGCAATTGAGTGGATTAGGGTGATCCAATACGGTATGTTAGAAAAATAACAAATACACCACACTAATATTAATCAGAGGAAAGCCAGAGTGGTTATATTAGTATCAAGCAAAATATATTCTAGAGCAAAGAATATTACCAGGGATAAAGAAAGTAATTTCGTAATGATAAAGGGGTCAGTTCATCAAGAGAACAGAGCAGTCCTAAGTGTGTATGCATTTAGTAACGCTTCAAAATACATGAAGCAAAAACTGATAGAACTGCAATGAAAAATAGACAAATCCATGTGTATAGGTGGATAGAAGACATCAAAACGGAAATTCACTATTTCATATAAAACTTCCATAACATTTGAAATTAATAAGATTAAAAACACAACAAATCAAAATTTGTAGGATTCTAAATACTTAGGAGATGTATAGCATTAAATATCTACATTAGAAAAAGGCAAAATCAATGATTCATAAGGGCATGTAATCTGAAGAACACTAGTTCTGTAGGAGGTAAGCGTTATGCAAAAAAAAGGAGTTCTCTGATCAAAAAGGATAAGAAATTTTCAAAGAAAACAGTATTCCTTACTACAGGAGATTCCAAACTGTTTCATATGCTAATGTGCATTTTAACTCTGTAAGGTCATGCTGTGGATACAGCATTTCCCAAAAGTATTTGATCATGGAAACCATAGGCCTTTTCCTAGAAGTAGCATCTCACCTAACAGTCTTTGGGGCATTCTTTGTGAGCATTTCCAGGCTCCTCCCTGACCTCTAGCTCCTGGATGGAAAGTGTTAAATGACAGGAGATTAAAGCGGTCATAAAAGAATGATGAACATGTGCATAGTGGCTGCTTCTAATAGTTTAGCCAAAGCTTGAGAATTCTGAAGCCAAAAATGAACTGCTTTCATTTTGTCCATTGTTTCATTTTTCCAGGACACTAGCATGAAAGATTTCTTCTCAGCACGATGACACTCCCCTTCATGAACACATATAATCAATCACCAGTTGACTATGCTCAAAACAGAAGTGACAAGACTCAAGAGAGCAACAAAGAATGTCTATCGGGGCAGAGAGAAAGGAGGGGGCTTGGGAATTGTCTCTGTGAAGAGAAGTGATCCCACCACCAACAGTTACATCTACAGGGGCTCCATTTATTACCACAGCCTCTGTCTTCAAACACAGAGTTCACAGTCAGGGCACCTCCATCCATCTTTCAGTTGATAAATGGAACCATAAATCTTCCTTTCACCTCTTAAAAGGGCCCCAGCTGAGCTAGGGCACCCCTCCCCAGTCTTTCCTACCTCCTGCCTCTTCAACCTGGGCATCATTCTTGCTGAAGAGTTAAACAAAACCCAGCTGTCCCAACCAGCAGTGATAGAGCCTCACACTGTCCCAAAGGAGGCATGGCTCAGACACAAGAGACGGGCCATCTGGGAAGACCAAACAATGCAGTGGGGAAAACAAAGGCATGAATATTCACGCATGTTCAGTGACACTGAGAGACCATATATCCCAAAGGGAGCCCTGACATCCACCCCCCCGCCCGCTCCATTCCATAAGGTACTGAGAGGATCAGACAGTACTGAACCCTTTGAAATTCCAGTGTTAACCAGACAGACCTCTAGTGATTGCTCAGGAGTTGCTCAAATTTAACAGAGCAGAGAGCTAGGAGATCCACCAGCTAAGAGTTGCTCATGGCTTTTCTGCAGATTAAGGTTTGAATGCACTGTTCCATATCATCTTCGGTCAACCCTAATTCCGTAAATGGAAAAACTGACTCTTAGAGAAGAGGCTTCCCCAAAGCCACACAAAGAGTTGTTGGTAAAAACCAGAACTAGGACCTAAGCCTCCTAACTTCCCATCTATTATACATCCCACTAGACTACTCAGAGGCTTCTAAACTTGGGGGACCCTCTGAATTTGTAGGTAAAACTTCAGAAGTACATGCATACTTCTGGATGGAGGCTCCACAGTTTTCAATACATACTCAAGGTAGTAAATATAAAAGAATCATTGCCTGCACCTGGGAGTAATTCAGTTTCTAAAACAGAAGGAATGGCAGGAAGAAGTTGAAACAAATTGAAGATGCTAATTTTAGAAACAAGAAAAAACAAATAAATAAAGTATTTGGGGAGGAAGAGAAGCCTGGTTGGCACAGTGGCAGTCTGTTTCCATAAGGATTTACAGCCTTGGAAACCCTATGCAGCAGTTCTACTCTGTCCTTTAGGGTCACTATGAGTCAGAATCAATTTGATGGCAATGGGTTGTTTGTTTTTTGTATGGGGGAAGAAACATTTGTAGGACTGTCCTAAGGGAAATTATGAGATGGGGAGACTGGTTTTGTGTCCTTCTACCTCTTCTTTTAACTTGCTATCCTTGACATAGTCTTCCATGTTCCTCATCCTTCTCTATCCCCCATAATCAAAATATATCTGTACTATATCCCATCCCCTCAGGTTTCAAGTTCTTTTGAAAACCTGTCCATGCTAAAGTATTAATGACTTACTGAGGTTTTTCTTAATATGAGTCTTCATTGCCTTAACTCAAACAACTGAATAATGGGGGACTACCAGATATCATGGAGTTCCAGGGGGGGTACAAACAGTGAAACACTCAGCTACTAACAGAAAGATTGGTGGTTTGAATCCACCCAGAAGTACCTCAGAACAAAGTCCTGGCAATCTACTTCCAGAAATGTGACAACCAGAGAAAACTGTATGGAGCATAGTTCTACTCTGAAACACATCCGATGGCCATGAGTGAGGAACAACTTGACGGCAGCTAGTTCCAAACGCCACAGCAATATGACTTAGGAGCCATTTGTGTGACAGAGGAAATATTTTGAAATGCTCATAGATGGAGTTAAAAGTTTTGAAGTCTAGGCAGATGGCAAAAATGATGCCTAATCAAAATTATCTTTGAAAACCCCATAAATCTCTCATAAGTAAAATACACTAAGCATCATCTTATGCATCAACACTGGATCATAATATGTACAGATAGGAACCATACTATATGTAAAAATTCAACTCCTTAAACACAGCACATCAGTAAGTGGTAAAATGTTCACACTAGAAGAAACCTTAGAAGTCAAGACCGACTGAATTCATTTCTTTCATGTCTTCCATTCACTCTGGAGCAATCCATCATAGGATGGAGTGGGAAGCAGAATTGCCTCTACTATTTAAATTGTTTTCTCATGGGTGCCTCTTTTGTCGTTGTTGTTTTGCTTTGTTTTTGTTTTTTGTCTAGGCATGTTTCCAAGACTGTAAAATGTGTTTCTGATGCAATTCCACATTGATAGAGTGGGTTGCGGGTTTCTACCCACATAATTATTAGCCCAAAAGGCTCACTTGCTTCTAAAAACAAACTTCATATGCTGTCTCATAAGGGTCCTTAGAGAAGAGAATTCATCAGTTCTCTTTTCCCCTCTAGCTTCTTAGAGACGTAAATAAATAATGAAGTCACCTGGACCTAGGGAGCCTGAATAGAAGAACAGCCATTGGTGGGTAATTAAGAGACTCGAGTTCTCATCCCAGTTCTGCCAGTGGCTCACTGGAGAACTTCAGGGCAGGCCTTAACCTTTCTGCACCTCAGTATCCCCAGATTAAGACTGAGGAACCGATTCTTTTCAGCTCTAAAATTCTTTGGATCTAGGCTCAGCTCTGCCAGTAGTTGTATAACCTTGGCCAACAGCTCTCCCTTCCCTGGCTCCAATTCTGGCTCTGCCACCTCTTAGCTGTGTGACTTTGGGCTTTACTTAACATCTTTCTGACTCAACCCCTCATCTGTAATGGGCAGTATAAAGATCTTAACCTCACAGAATTCCATGAGATGATCCAAACTGCACAGACACAGAGTAAGTGATGAATAAATGGAAAGTCAGTGTTATAATAAAATGAGGCAGTAGTGCCAGCTGACTCCTAAAGTTCCCTTCAACTCCACTGTTCCCCAGGTCTACTGCTCATTTCTGACCAATCGTGTTAACGGAGCGTGGATCAGCATCAAGTGTCACCCATAATCAATCACTTGCTCAGACAGCTGTAACGAGTGTCAGGAGGGAAAAATCTGGTTGTGCTACAAGCAGCAAGAAAATGCTTGCTCCAGTGTAGACCTCACGGTTATTCAAGAGCTTGGAGTCCCTGGGCGGTGCAAATGGTTAACGCTCTCAGCTGCTACCTGAAAAGCCAGACCTTTCTTCTGAGGTGCCAGCTCCAGGGGAAGGCTTTCTCTCTCTGCCAGCTCTGGAGGAAGCTCCTTGTTATCAATCGTCCCTTGATCTAGGAGTGTCTCCACACAGGAACTCCAGGTCCAAAGGACACGCTCTGTTCTCAGTGCTGCTTTCTTGGTAGTATGAGGTCCCCTGTCTCTCTGCTTGCTTCTCTCTTTTGTATCTCAAAAAAGACTGATTTAAGACACAACATAATCTTATAGATTAAGTCCTGCCTCATTAACATACTGCCATTAATCCCACCTCACTAACATCATAGAAGTAGGATTTACAACACATAGGAAAATCACATTAAATGACGAAATGGTAGGCAATCACATAATACTGGGAATTCATGAAGTAGCCAAGTTGACACACATTTTGGGAGGGACATAATTCAATCTCTAACAGGTGGTTTCATTCAAGAGTTTAGGATGGCAATGTTGTGTAACAGGTACAGCCCAACACTAAGAACTGGAGGTTTGGATTCTGGTCACTGCCCCTCACAAGTGTGACCCTGGACAACTCACTCAGGCTCTGTGTGTCATTATCAATAGGACCAATAAGACCTCCCATGCATGACTCATGTGAGGCACAAATGTACTGCAAGAGAGGAGGGAGAAAGTGAAAGTCTTCTGATCCCCCAGCACTTATTATTCGTCACCGGACAGTTCTCCAAAGAGAGCAGGGTACATGACTGCCATGTTTGCGATGTTATGGCAAATCCGTTTGTGATGTGCTTTGTTTAAGCTCTGTGTCCATCCGGCCAGGGAGGCAGTGCAGCTCATATCCCCCAATCACAGGTGGCCCAGGGATGTGACATGATTCACACAGGCCACAAAGAAACTAGTGCAGTAGCAAGAAGGCAAGCCGCATTCTTTTAACTCCAAATTTAGGTCTTAGGCTCTTGCTTTATTTTCCCAGCCACCAAATATAAAGGACTCATGTGTCTCTCCCCAACCCTCCAGTCCAAAATACCTCAGGGTCTCTATGGTGATTCAAAAATGCTCTAATAACCCAAGTCATGGAGGCCACCCATTTCCCAACACCCCCAGCTCTTGCCTGATCCCTGACCTCTGCCTCACTCCCAGATCCATGGGAATAACAGTTCTGTCCACCCCCGTCTGTCTCCTACCCCATAAAAGAAGATGGGTTGAAAGACAGCCATTGCCAACCACTTGTCCAGCCCCGAAAGGTCACCCATTCTCTCTGTTCTGCCTTACTCCGCCCCCAGCCTGAGCGCCCAAAGAACTGCCTCAGCCGCCTCTGCATTGCGTCTGTCCTCTTTCGCTTCCCCCTCCCAATTCCTGCGCTTGCTCCCATCACTAGGAGCATCAGTGACGAGCTCACTCTATTGCCTGGACCAACAGCTCTAGGGCTGCCAGGCTCCAGGGCTGCCAGGCAATGCTGGAGGAGGTGGTGAGGGTGACAGATGCGGACTTAGGGGGACTCAACCCTCCACTCGACCTCAACTCGCCCCCCAGCAACCTCCATCTGCAGCATCCCAGCCGCCACCCAACCCATGCGTCTCCTCCAGCACTCGTGCGCGCCTGTCTCAGCGTTGGGATGGGGCTGCTCAATAGCCCCCAGTGAGATGTGCTGAGATACAGCCCCTCCCCCTTCAATAGATGGAAACTGGGCTCTTGGCAATGAAGCTTAGTTGGAAATGTAGCTATGCTGCAGGAAGCCCAAATTTACAGAGAGAAAATTGATTCAATGCAGCAAAGGTGTCCATTAAACAGAGCCAGTTCCCAGTTAAAACTGCACAGCTGGAGCTTTGACGTCAATAGCCTCAGCCTCCGCCTTCTGCGCAAACTCTCCCCAATCCATCACACCTTCGACTTCCGCCCAGGGACTCGGTGTCTTCATGTTGCCCTCGCCTCCCTTTATTAAAAGCTGCTTTCAGAAAAGGGGTCTCATATCTGTCCCTTACACCTGAGTGAGAATGTCAGTTACCGTGTTTTCTCCGCTGCACAGGCTTCCGTGTCTAGCCTCATCTTTCAGTGTGGAAGGGAAGGTGGTCATTCTTTGGGGACAGAGGATGAGGAGTGGATGAATCACCAGGGATTGGAGAAAGACGTCCAGAAAATTGTGTGACCTTGAGCGAGTTATTTCACTTCTCTGAGTCTCATCTGACCAGTGGGCATGATAATAGCCCCCAGAGTTATTTCATGGAGCTGTTCCATCGGAAGAGAATATGGTAACAAGATACAGTGATTAGAAACCTGGTCTTAAAGTCAATCAAAAAAACCAAAACCAACCCCTTGCTGCTGAGTCAACTGCAACTCATGGTGACCTCACGTGATACAAAATAGAACTGCTCCATACAGTTCTCTTAGCAGTAATCTTTACTGAACCAGAATGCCAGGCCTTTCTTCTGCAGTGCCACTGGGTGGATTCAAACTGCCAACCTTTGGATTATCAACCAAGCACAAGTTGCACCACCCAGGGACCTTCAAAGCCACTGACATCTGAGTTTAATTCCTAGCTCTAGCTGTGTGACCTAAAGCAAGTTGCGTACCTTCTCAAAGGCTCAGCCTCCTCGCCTATAATACCAAGATAATTAAATTTTAAATATTTTACAGGTATGGGTTAATTAAAAAAGACTATAATGTAGTGGTTAAACACATGAATCTATAGTTAGATTATGCAGGTTTAAGCCCCATTTCTACTATTTACTAGCTGTGTGACCTTGAAGAAATCACCTAACCTCTCTATGCTTCAGTTTTATCAGCTGTAAAATGCTAATAACAGTACCTAGTACAAATGGTGGTTGTGAGGATTCAGTGATTTAATACGTATGTAAAATATTTAAAACAATACCTGGCACATAAGCATAAATATTAGCTATAAGCACTAATAAGTATTAGCTATTATTATTGTTGCAGTTATTTAAGTCAAGCCCTTAGCACTGTTCCTGACACATAAACCCAAAACCCCGTGCCGCCGAGTCGATTCCGACTCGTAACGACCCTATAGGACAGAGTAGAACTGCCCCCATAGAGTTTCCAAGGAGCGCCTGGCGGATTTGAACTGTCAACCCTTTGGTTAGCACATAAAAAAAAAAAATAGTAATCAGTAAATGATGGTTATTACTACAGTGTCCAAAAATATAATGGCATCATCCTTCTGGTATTACCTTTATAATGGTGCCCCTGATACCCACCACATGAGGATGACTCTGGTCCTTAAACATCAACGTGATGGGGATTTTAACTGTTAGGCTGTTAGAGTCACATTTAGAGTTTTCAGGGCAGTGTTTCAGAAACAATGGGTGCGATCAGTGGTGGGCTGGGAGTACAGGAACGGGAGGAGGTTAAAAAGAGAACAACAGAGAGGAAACAGAAGCAGTTTTGTTCTAGCATATGAACTCTACAGCTCGTATGACCCTCTGCCAGCCTCTACTCACCAGTGCTGTTCAACAGTCCTGTCCAGTTTGTGACCAGCAACTCATTTCTATAAGAAAGAAAGAGAGAGAGAGAAAATGCCTCTCATTGCTAGAAAATCAGAATTCTGTGAATTCTCTATCCGATGTCTTTACTTATACATGAAGCAAATGAAGCCCAGAGAGGGAAAAGGTTTTACCCAAGATCACACAGTTAATAAGTAGCAGTTAGGACTAGAACCAGGACTTCTAACCCCAAGGCCAAGGTTATATGCAGCAGGGCAGTACCTAGAAGTGGAGATAGTGCTATAGGGAAGTAATCCAGCAAACCCTGAAACCCTCCTAAAGCGAACCGCACATGGGGAGTGGGGCTTCGAATATCCAGATGTGTACTCATATCCTCTCCCCTTCGGCTGGGTGAGAGATGTTTATGTGGCCTTCACCACCCCTGCTCTATGCCTTCAGCTTCTGTGCCCGGGTGTTTTTGCAGACATGCCCTAAAGATTGTCTAGCCCATCGCATCATATAACGTCTCCACACCACGCATCCCTGAGGTGTTTTGTATGTCAGTGCCATCGGTATAACTGCTGAAGGACCCACCTGGAAAGAGAGGGTGTCCCAGATACAACTAAGAGGTAAAGAGGAAGATTACTCTGTGGTTGTCAAAAAATGACCTATTCCCAGATTTATGATGCCAGCTTTGGCTTCTCCTTATTGGCCAGATGGTCCTGGAGTTAATATATTTCTACCCAGTAAAATGCAAATATACTGCAACTATAACTGCTCTAACTGCTGCTGCTGGCCTCACACGGGCTCTTCTGCAGATGATGTTAAGGATAGCAGCTTAAAACATTCTGCAGAGACAACTACCAAAGTGACCACAGTAGATGTACAGGCAACAGTGTCTAGATTCTCTGCAAACCCCATCTCTGGAGCCAGATCACTAGTCCTCACTGCAGGCACACTGTAAACTCCAAAGAGATACATGGTAAACTGTCTCCGGTCCTTATGAATGTAGATAAAAGACTAATTATTTACCACATAGCTATCCAACATCATAATGTGCAGAATTCTATGTAGGGTGCAAAGACAAAACACAGTGCCTTCTCTCAAGGAGCTAACAGTTTGGTAGTGGAGATGTAATATGTACTTACTTAAAAAAAAAAAATCAAGCAGAGCTTTAAACTGTATCCACTTAGTAGCTCCTGATGCAGCTTTTGTCAATTTTTCACTAAAATAGCCAGAAGGCAGAGACGCACACACAAAAACTCATAACAGAAGACAGAATCTAGTAGGAATGTTTGTTAATTGTGAGGCAGCTGGTGTTGCTAGGAAAAAATTTACCAAAGCTTTGCCTCAAGACAGACAGACTTCACTTCATGTTGCCGTTGAGTCGACTGCAACTCATGGTGACCTCATCTGATATAAAGTAGAACTGCTCCGTAGGGTTCTCTTGGCAGTAATCTTTACTGAAGCAGACTGCCAGGCCTTTCTTCTGCAGCACCACTAGTTGGCTTCAAACTGCCCACCTTTAGATTATTATCATCTAAAAAAACTACCTCCCCACTGTCTGCTCTGATTTAGTGGTTGTTGTTGTTGTTAGGTGCCATCGAGTCAATTTTCAACTCCTAGTGACCTCATATGACAGAAGAGAACCGCCCTATAGGGTTTTCTAGGATGTACTCTTTATGGGAACAGATCAACAGATCTGTGGAGCCACTGGATGATTTTGAACCACCAACCTTTCAGTTAGCAGCCAAGCACTTAATCACTGTACTGCCAGGACTCCAGAGACATAATCGAATCACCAAACAGTCATTATCTCATGGATGCTGCATTCTGAGGTGGCCAGAACACAGTGTTTGGCACATGGTGGCAGGAATTAAATATCTGTTAATGAATAAGTGAAACAATTGTTCTCTGATCCACCCGCTCTCACATACCTGCCCCTAATGTCCTAATTCTACATCCTTTGTGAGACAGCAAGGCTCTAAGCAAGAAGCAGGGAGCGTTGGAAATTACAAATTGCATCCTGAGACATGTCATTCTTACACATAAACCAATTAAATCTGGAAAAGGGGAGGGGGAAGACCTCTCATAGCAATATATACTAAAAATTAAGTTTCACATGCATTCCACTGATTTAAAGTATCAGAAAGAAAGGTAAAGGGACTAGCATAAGATATGACCTTAGCAGAACTTAGTATCATATATCCAAATTTGTCCACTTCAGCATTATTGACAATTTGGAACAAATAATTCTTCGTTGGTGTGGGAGGGGCTGCCTGTGCATTGTAAGATGCTTAGCTGCATCCCCAGCCCCTACCCACTGGATGCCAATGGCACACACCCTCTTCACTCAGTTGTGACAACCAAAAATGTCTTTAGATATTACTAAATGTTACTTGGGGAAAAATCACCCCTAGCTGAGGACCACTGACATAGATAAATGCTTAAGAAACTGGAACTTAGATGATGAGTTGTTCACATAACATTGTCCTCTAGCTATAAAGCTGACCCATCACCACACAAACACACTTAGGAGAAAGCCTAAGGGAGGTCGCACCTTTGAATACTGACAAACTGAATGTTCTAAGAGAATTACAAGGATAAATAATAAGAAAAAAGTATGGGCTTTAGGAAAAAAGCAATACATAACACAGGAAAAGGTACTATATACTAAATACTCTAAAAAAATAATCTATACCTCCAGAAATAATCTACTGCAAGATACTAAAGAAAATTTCAGAACACTGTTTTAAATACTCAATAGAGAGCAAAAGGACCTGGCATCCATGAAAAGGCCAGGAAGTCATCAGGAAAGAGAGCCAAGATAAAAAGATAACAAATAATGATAGAATCCAACGAGATAAAAGGATGGTGTGAAATCCAAATGGACAAGATTTTTAAAACATTAAAAGAAGCTAAAAATGTAATCACAGAATCAAAATATACAGGAAAGGCAGTAAATCAGCAGAACTGGTAAAGCAGAAAGTTACATCAGTAATGTGCAAGCCTCTGCCTGACTGCAAAGTAAAGACAAAAGATAAAAACCGTGAGAGAAAATTGGAAAAAAACAGAAAAAGAAAAAAGCAGTATGTAGATAGTTAGCATTTCTGAAAATGGTATTAGAATAAACAAAACATATAACCAATAACCAAAGATAAAATTTACTCAGATAGAAAATTCTTGTGCACACACAGATTGAACAGATCCATTTATTTCCAGATAAATTCCATTAAAAGCCACTCTTGCATTTTAAAAAGATTTAAAAATTATATGAATAAAAGAAAAAATGCTACATGGATTCAGAGTTTAAAAAAAGAAAGAAAAAATGGGATTCACATAAAGGAAAAAGGAAACCTAGCAGCATAGTAGTTAAGTGATATAGCTGCTAACCAAAAGATCAGCAGTTCGAATCCACGAGGTGCTGCTTGGAAACTCTATGGGGAGTTCTACTCTGTCATACAGGGTCGCTATGAGTTGGAATCTACTCAATGGCAACGGGGTATGGGTATAAAGGGAAAAAATCAGACTTGTCTCACATATCTGCTCTGAAATGAGTTACAACCAAAGAATCGTCTACTCAATCAGTTTGTACTAGATAGGTGAGGGCTCAAAAAACATGCCATTTGTGTTCATCTCTTCAAAAAATTATCTAAAGATATGCCCTAAACAGCAAAGGACACGACAACAGAAGACTCAGAAAAAGAGAATTGACAGTATAAAAAGATTAACAATAAACACTGAAATCAGATAATGCAGAAATGAATCTCAATAATTATACCTCTGGATAAAATAATAAGAAAAATTACTACTGAAATAGAATATATAAATTACTAACTTAACATACATAACCTAGATCTAAATCTCAAATTATATTAACAAAGAGAGAAATGTGCACATAGACGAATAAAAGATTTCTAAAAGTTACCAAATGTTCTAAAGGAAATATCATTTCATTCTTGACTGAAAATTAGATGACTATAGATAAAACACTGCTCTCAGAAACATTTGAAGTAATCACAAATAGAATATAACTATTCAATATATACCCCTTAAAAAACAGAAAATAAACCAACAAGGAAGCATAAAGGAACATAAAAATATGACTTAAATGTAGACATTAAAAGTAAATGAGTTTAACAACGCTCTTAAATGACAAAAAAAAAAAAAAAAACTTTAAAAGTGAATAAACCCATGCATATACACACAAGTCAAATTTCAGGCTATAGAAAAAAGAGGTGTCTAAAAAGTAACATAAACCCAAAAACATTTAAAAAATTAAAGACTAAAGAGAGATATAGTAGGCAACTCCAAACAACAAGAAATCAGGATCACAATATTATTAGCAGAAATGTAGAACTTAGCCGGGGCAGAGACAACATGGCACCCAGACATACTATCCTTCGCAGCAATGACCCCAAAAAACTAAGTAAAACAAATACAAAGGTCAGTCCTGGAACCCTAAGCATCAAAATGAAGGGAAAAAGAACTAGATGAAACATTGAGTGGAAGAAAATAGACAACTAGGGTAGATATGAAGTAGAGGTCCCCTGCCAACGAACACAGTATAGTGTCGCCATCTTGGAACACAGCCAGCAAGGAGCCCAGACATGGAATACAGGAAGGCAACTTCACAGAGCTCTCAACAGGAGACTAGCACTGGGTAACTAGAGAAACATGGTTTCCCACCCCTCACCCTTATGCTCTGTATGCCACCTCCATCCCTACCTGAAGGGCCATACTGCATCACTTGCTCAACTAGAGAGACACCAGCCTACCGCCACCCCGGGTCTACCCCGTTCCCGCTCGGGGGTTCCCGCCACACCACTTTTTGTCCTTTTCTTTCACCCTCCCACCTAGACCCCTAAGCCAGCTCCACCCATTCCTGATGAGCCACGTGGTGCCACTCAGCTAGAGGGCCACTGGCCTGCTGCCACTCCAGGGCCACCCCATACCTGGGGGCTTACAGTCACTGCGCAATTTTTTCCTTTTTTTTTCAGTTTCTTCTTTTCTTTCTCCTTCCCACCTAGCCCTGTACACCACGTACAACCCATTCCTGACAGACCACACTGCACCACTTGATTATAGAGGCACTGGCCCCTGCCACCCAGCCCATACCAGCCAGCTTCCACCATGCCTTTTTTTTTTTCCTTTCTTCCTTTTCATTCTCCTTCCCACCTAGGCCCATACACCACTTCCATCCCTTCCCTCTGGACCACAGCATACCAGCTTACAGCTGCCTCAACTAGAGAGATACCAGCTTACAGCTGCCCCAGGTCTGCTCCACCCCCACCGGCCATGCTATCTTTTCCATTTCTGCCTTTCTTCCTTTTCTGTCTTCTTTCCACCTAGTCTGGTATGGCACTCCATTTCTCACTGGACCACACTGCACCGTCATGGTTAGAAAGCCACTAGCCCACCAGTGCCCTAGGTTGGCCCTGCCCCCACCCACACACTCCCACCATACCACCATTTTTTTTTTTTTTTTTTTTTTTTGCTGTTGCTTTGTCTTCTTTATTTTCTTTCTCCCTCCCACCTAGGCCTGTATGTCACCACCCCACCCTTCCAACCAGCCCTCAGGTCTGCCCTGCCCCGCCCCTACTCGCTAGCCCACACTGCACCACCAGTTTTCAAAAATTTTGTTTATTTTTCCCCCCGTTCCTTCTTTTCTTTCACCCTCCCACCTAGCCCTGTACATCACCGCCCCAAGGCCATACCCCACTACACCATCTCAGCTAAAGAGCCACCAACCCAACGCTGACCCGGGTCCACCCTGCCCCCACTTGCTGACTCCCATCGCATCTTTTTTTTCTTCTTTTTCTTTTATTTCTCTCTTTTCTTTCCCCTTCCAACCTAGTCCCATAAGCCAATTTTCCTCCTTCCCACTGGCCCTCAGGTCCACCATACCCCCATTTGCTGGCCACTGCTGCACAGCCTGTTTTTTTAATATATTTTTTAATTTTTTCTCTCTTCCTTTCTTTTCTTTTTCCCTCTCACCTGGCTCTGCAGCCTAACTCAACCGCTTCATGCTGAACCCTGCCATGCCACTGCAGCTAGAGAGCCACCAGTGCACTGGCCTGCCACTGTTCTGAGTCCACCATGCCCCCACCCACAGCCCCAACCACATCCTTACTTTTTTTCCTTCTTTTTCTTCCTCCCATCCACTTAGCCCAGAACATCAAGTCCCACCCCCTCCCACCAGCCCTGCCCCCACTAGCCAACTCCCAACTTGCAGCCATTTTTTTCTTTTTCTTTTATTTCTTCTTTCTTTGCTCTTCCCTTTTCTTTCTCCCCCAAACTTAGCCTCATATGCCACCCACCCCCCTTCCCACTGGCCCCTGCTGACTGCCACAGCTAGAGCATCCCTGGAGCTTAGACCCACTGCCACAATGGGCCCACACCACCTCTACCCTCCCACCACTGAACCAACTGCTGAACAGTGGGAAATGAGCCCATACCACTCCTCTTCTGACAACCCTACCTATCTAACAAAGGGCTACGAACACTCCCACACTGCTGGACCAACATTAGGAGGCAGACAGTGCCAGCCCAGTCCCCATGCAGCCACCTCACCAAACTAGTGTACAGCAAAGTTGGGTCACCCACCCTGCTGCTGTCCTGATCACCTGGACACGGTGGTAAGAGCTCTTGTGCCCACAGATGAGCAAGCACCAAAGCATGGCCAGCCTGCCCACCCTGACATAGCAAAACAAAACAAAAAAGCAGGATGAAATAAATGAACATAAAATCAATAAATGAAGAAAATACCTTAATGTCTTGAGGACAGGAGACAATATCAAAACATATTTAAAAATCAGGACAAGATGGCTCCAGCAAGTGAGAAAATAAAGATTCAGAGGACCTTCTGATAGAAGATAAGGCAATGGAACCACTTAATATGGAATTCAAAGGACTAATATTTAGGGCTCTCTTTTTTTTTTTTTTTAAGAGATTAGGAAAGAGATCAAGGAAAACACAGACAAAACTAAGGAAAAAACAGACAAAGTCATGGGGAAAAAACCAACAAAAACAGATAAAATCAAGGAAAACACAGACAAAACAATAGAAAAATTCAGGAAAATAATACAAGAACAAAATGTCAAAACAAACAATTTGAAATCATACAAAAAACGGCAACTAAAAATTCAAAACTATAATCCAGGACACATAGCAGCATCAGCCAGATGCCAACCTAGGTGAAAGAATTCTAAATAATAAAACAAAGCTAAAAGACTTGAAAAAGGGAAACAGAGATGTCAACCTATCAATAATGAAAACATCAAAATAATAAAAGGGAATAAAGAGTGTAGGTATACAACTTTCAGATGAAGAGGAAGTCAAGGCGATATCAAGAAATAAAAGACTGCTTTAAACTTAGGAAGATAGAGGTAAATTTCAAGACAATTAACAAACCTACTCATCAAAATAAAAAAGAAAATCATAAAGACTCAGTAAATACAAAATCAACAACAACAAAAGAAATGAAAAAAAAAAATCCACAAGCAAAAAGAACTAAGCACAGAAAATTAAACAGAGGAAACCATCAACATCACAAAAAAGTAAAACAAAATGACAGCAGTAAACTCATACCCATCAATAATTACGCTGAATGTAAATGGCATAAATGCAACAGAGAAAGAGTGTGGCAGCTAGATAAAAAACACAGCCCATCAATATGCTGTCTACAAAAGACACAAATTAGATACAGAGACATAAACTAAAACTCAAATGATGGAAAAAATATATATCAAACAAACTATAACCCAAAAAAAGCAGGAGTGGCGATATTAATCTCTGATAAAATAGACTTTAAAGCAAAAGCCACCATAAAAGATAAGGAAGGACATTATATAATGATTAAAGCGTCAATCAACCAGGAGAATAACCATAATAAATATATATCCACCCAATGACAGGGCTCCAAAATACATAAAACAAACTCTAATGGCACTGAAAAGAGAAACAGAAAGTTCCACAATAATAGTAGGAGACTTCAACACACCACTTTCAGTGAAGGACAGAACATCTAGAAAGGAACTCAACAAAGATAGAGACAATCCAAAAGCCACAATCAACCAACTCAACCTCACAGACATATACAGAACAGTCCACTCAATAGCAGCAAAATATATATTCTTTTCCAACACACATGAAACATCCTCCAAAATAAATCTTATTTTAGGCCACGAAGCCTGCCTTAACAAAATCCAAAACATAAAAACAATGCAAAGCATTTTTGTTGATCACAATACCATAAATGTAGAAACCAGTAATAGGAACGGCAAGGGGAAAAAAAATCCAATACATGGCAACTGAATGACACCTTGCTTAAAAACTACTGGATAATAGAAGAAATCAAAAGGGAAATTTAAAAAATCCTAGAATCAAATGAGAAAACACATCTTACCAAAACCTTTGGGACACAGCAAAAGCAGTGCTCAGAGGTCAATTTATAGCAATAAACACACACATAAAAATAAGAAGGGCCAAAATCAAAACATTAACCCTATAACTCAAACAGAAAGAGAGCACCAAAAGACACCCACAGTCATCAGGAAAAAAAGGAACTAATAAATACTAGAGCAGAAATAAATGAAATAGAGAACAGAAAAACAATAGAAAGAACCAATAAGACCAAAAGTTGGTTCTTTGAAAAAATCAACAAAATTGAGAAACCACTAGTCAAACAGACAAAAGAAAAGAAGGAGAGAAAGCAGATAACCTTAACAAGAAATTAGACGAGAAGGGTGACATTACAACAAAAACAACAGAAATAAAAATGATCATAACATAATACTATGAAAAAATGTACTCCAACAAATTAGAAAACTTAGAGGAAATGCAGCAACTTCCAGAAACACATTACCTACTTAAACTAACACGAACTGAAGTAGGAAAACTGAACAAACCCATAACAGAAGAGGAGGCTGAAGAGGTAATTTAAAAAATTTCCAACAAAAAAAGCCCTGGTCTCCACAGCTTCATTGGAGAATTCCACCAAACATTCAGAGAAGAGCCCACATCAATACTAGTCAAACTATTTCAGAGTATAGAAAAGGAAATAATATTCCCAAAATCATTCTTTGAAGCCAACATAAACCTGATACCAAAGCCAGGCATAGATAACACTAAAAAAGGAAATTACAGACCAATGTCCTTCATGAATACAGACAACAGATTTTCAACGAAATCCAGCCAAAAGAATTCAGCATCATATCAAAAAAATAATACACCATGATCAAGTGGGATTCATACCAAGTATGCAAGGATGGTTCAACAGTATAAAATCAATGTAATCCACCACATAAACAGAACACAAAAGAACCACATGAACATCTCAATCAACACAGAAAAGTCATTTGACAAAATCCAACACCCATTCCTTTTAAAAACTCTCAATAAAATAGGAATGGAAGGGAAATTTCTCAACATAATGAAGGGCATCTATACAAGAGACCTGAATAAAAGGAAAAACATACCATACTCATGGATAGGAAGACTCAACATTGTTAAAATGCCAATTCTACCCAAAGTGATCTACAGATATAATACAATACCAATCCAAATAACAACAGCATTCTTTAATGAGATGGAAAAACTAATCACCAACTTTATATGGAAAGGAAAGAGGCCATGGATAAGCAAAGCATTACTGAAGAAATAGAACAAAGAAGAGAGCCTTATGCTACCTGATCTCAGAAGCTACTCTATAGCCGCCATCATCAAAACAGTCTGGTACTGGTACTACAACAGACACATAAACCAATGAAACGGAATACAGAACCCAATGTAAACCCACTCACCTATGGTCAGCGGATCTTTGACAAAGGACCAAAGTCCATTAAATGAGGAAAAGACAAATCTTTTTAACACATGGCACTGGCGAAGCTGGATGTTCACCCGTAAAAAACTGAAACAAGACCAATACCTTACAACATACACAAAAACTCACTCAAAATGGATCAAAGACCTAAATATAAAACCTAAAACAATAAAGAATCATGGAACAAAAAATACAGACAACACTAGGGGCCCTAATACATGGATGGCATAAGTACAGTATAAACTGTAACTAACAATGCAGAAATACCAGAAGAGAAACTGGATAACTGGAAGCTCCTAAAAATTAAACAGTTAGCCCCATCAAAAGATTTCACAAAAGAATAAAAAGAGAAACTACAGATTGGGAAAAAAAATTGGGCTATGACATATCAGACAAGGGTCTAATCTCTAAAATCTACAAAATAATTCAACACAACACCTCAACAAAAAAACACAATCTAATTTAAAAATGGACAAATGATATGAGCAAACACTTCACCAAAGAAGACATTCAGGCAACTGACACATGAAGAAATGCTCCCAAACATTACCCCACGAGTCTGTCAGTTTGTCGTACGGTAGTGGCTTGCATGTTGCTTTGTTGCTGGAAGCTATGCCACCAGTATTTCAAAAACAAGGAGGGTCACCTATGGTGGACAGGTTTCAGCAGAGCTTCCAGACTACAGCAGACTAGGAAGAAGCCCCTGGCAGTCTATTTCTAAAACAATTGGTCAGTAAAAATCTTATAAATAGCAGTGGAAAACTGTCTGGTATACTGCTGGAAGATGGGCCCCCCAGGTTGGAAGGCACTCAAAATATGACTAGGGAAGAGCTGCATCCTCAGAGTAGAGTTGACCTTAATGACATGGATGGAGTCAAGCTTTCAAGACCTTCGTTTGCTGATATGGCATGACTCAAAATGAGAAGAAACAGCTGCACTCATCCATGTAATAATCAGAACATGGAATGTATGAAGTCATCAAAAATAAAATGGACTATACAAAGATTGATATCCCAAGCATTAATGACCTGAAATGGATAGGTTTTGGCCATTTTGAATCAGGCAATAATATAGTCTACTATGCCAAATATGATACACTGAAGAGGAATGGCATAGCATTCATCATCAAAAAGAACATTTCAAGATCTATCCTGAAGTACAGTACTGTCAGAGACAGGATAATTTCCATACACCTACAAGGAAGACCAGTTAATATGGGTATTACTCAAATTAACATACCAACCACTAAGGCCAAAGATGAGGCAATTAAAGATTTTTACTAAATTCTGCAGTCTGAAATTGATCAGACAATCAAAATGCATTGATAATTATTGGTGATTAGAATGTGAAAGTTGGAAATAAAGAAAAAGGACTGGTAGTTGGAAAGTACGGCCTTGGTGATAAAAATGATGTGGAGATTGAATGACAGAATTTTGCAAGATCATCAACTTCTTCATTGCAAATACCTTTTTTCAACAGCATAACCTGTGGAACGGAAAACACAGCAATCAAACCGACTACATCTATGGAAAGAAATGGCAGAGAAGCTCAATATCATCAGTCAGAACAAAGCTAGGGGCTGACTGTGGAACAGACCACCAATTGCTCACATGCAAGTTCAAGCTGAAGACGAAGAAAATTAGAACAAGTCCACGGAGTCAAAATGTGACCTCAATTATATTCCACGTGGATTTAGAGACCATGTCAAGAATAGATTTGATGCACTCAACAGTAATGACCCAAGACCAGACGAGTTGTGGAACGACATCAAAGACGTCATACTGAAAAAAGCAAGAGGTCATTAAAAAGACAGGAAAGAAAGAAAAGACCAAAATGGTTGTCAGAAGAGACTCTGAAACTTGTTCTTGAATATCCAGGAGCTAAAGCTAAATGAAAAAATGATGAAGTAAAAGAGCTGAACAGAAGGTTTCAAAAGGCGGCTCAAGAAGACAAAGTAAAGTATTAGAATGAAAAGTGCAAAGACCTGAAGTTAGAAAACAAAAAGAGAACACAACTCAGCATTCCTCAAGCTGAAAGAACTGAAGAAAAAATTAAAGCCTCAAGTTGCAACATTGAAGGGTTCTACAGGGAAAATATTGAACGACGCAGGAAGCATCAAGAGAAGATGGGAGGAATACAAAGAGTCATTATTCTCCCAAACACTGGTTGACATTCAACCATTTCAGGAGGTAGCATATGACGGTACTGAAGGAAGAAGTCCAAACTGTGCTGAAGGGAATGGTGAAAAGCAATGCTCCAGGAATTGACAGAATATCAATTGAGATGTTTCAACGAACTGATGCAGCTCTGGAGGCAGTAACTCATCCACATCAAGAAATTTGGAAGATAGCTTCCTGGCCAACTGACTGGAGAAGATCCATATTTGTGGCCGTTTTAAAGAAAGGTGATCCAACCAAATGTGGAAATTATCAAACAATATCATTAATATCACACACAAGTAAACCTTTTTTTTAATGATTTTTACTGAGCTTTTTTAAGTGAACGTTTACAAATCAAGTCAGTCTGTCACATATAAGCTTATATACACCTTACTCCATACTCCCACTTACTCTCCCCCTAATGAGTCAGCCCTTCCAGTCTCTCCTTTCGTGACAATTTTGCCAGTTTCTAACCCTCTCTACCCTCCTATCTCCCCTCCAGACAGGAGATGCCAACACAGTCTCAAGTGTCCACCTGATACAAGTAGCTCACTCTTTATCAGCATCTCTCTCCAACCCATTGTCCAGTCCCTTCCATGTCTGATCAGTTGTCTTTGGGAATGGTTCCTGTCCTGGGCGAACAGAAGGTTTGGGGACCATGACCACCGGGATTCCTCTAGTCTCAGTCAAACCATTAAGCCTTGTCTTTTTATGAGAATTTGGGGTCTGCATCCCACTGATCTCCTGCTCCCTCAGGGGTTCTCTGTTGTGCTCCCTGTCAGGGCAGTCATCGGCTGTGGCCGGGCACCATCTAGTTCTTCTGGTCTCAGGATGATGTAAGTCTCTGGTTCATGTGGCCATTTCTGTCTCTTGGGCTCATAGTTATCGTGTGACCTTGGTGTTCTTCATTCTCCTTTGATCCAGGTGGGTTGAGACCAATTGATGCATCTTAGATGGCCGCTTGTTAGCATTTAAGACCCCAGATGCCACATTTCAAAGTGGGATGCAGAATGTTTTCATAATAAAATTATTTTGCCAATTGACTTAGAAATCCCCTTAAGCCATGGTCCCCAAACCCCCGCCCTTGCTCCACTGACCTTCAAAGCATTCAGTTTATCCCGGAAACTTCTTTGCTTTTGGTCCAGTCCAGTTGAGCTGACCTTCCGTGTGTTGAGTATTGTCCTTCCCTTCACCTAAAGTAGTTCTTATCTACTAACTAATCAGTAAATAACCCTCTCCCACCCTCTCTCCCTCCCCCCTCGTAACCACAAAAGTATGTGTTCTTCTCAGTTTATACTATTTCTCAAGATCTTATAATAGTGGTCTTATACAATATTTGTCCTTTTGCCTCTGACTAATTTCACTGAGCATAACGCCTTCCAGGTTCCTCCATGTTATGAAATGTTTCACAGATTCGTCACTGTTCTTTATCGATGCGTAGTATTCCATTGTGTGAATATACCATAATTTATTTAACCATTCATCCGTTGATGGACACCTTGGTTGCTTCCAGCTTTTTGCTATTGTAAACAGAGCTGCAATAAACAAGGGAGTGCATATATCTGTTCGTGTGAAGGCTCTTATTTCTCTAGGGTATATTCCGAGGAGTGGGATTTCTGGGACACACAAGTAAACTTTTGCTGAAGATCATTCAAAAGCAATTGCAGTAGTACATCAACAGGGAACTGCCAGAAGTTTAAGCTGGATTCAGACGAGGATGTGGAATGAGGGGTGCCACTGCTGATGTCAGATGGATCTTGACTGAAACTAGAGAATACCACAAAAATGTTTACCTGTGTTTTACTGATGATGAAAAGGCATTCAACTGTGTGGACCATAACAAGTTATGGATAAAATTGCAAAGAATAGGAATTCCAGAGCAGTTCATTGTGCTCATGTGGAACCTGTACATACACCAAGAAGCAATCGTTCAAACAGAACCAGGGGATACTGCATGGTTTAAAGTCAGGAAAGGTATGTGTCAGGGTTATATCCTTTCACCATACTTATTCAATCTCTATGCTGAGCAAATAATCCAAGAAGCTGGACTATATGAAGAACAACTCAGCATCAGGAATGGAGAAAGACTCACTAACAACCTGCATTATGCAGGTGGCACAACCTTGCTTGCTGAAAGCGAAGAAGACTTGAAGCACTTACTGATGAATATCAAAGACTACAGCCTTCACTATGGATTGCACTTCAATATAAAGAAAACAAAATCCTACAACTGGGCCAATAAATAAGATCATGATAAATGGAGAAAATGTTTAATTTGTCAAGAATTTCATTTTACTCAGATCCTCAATGACCACAGAAACAGCAGTCAAGAAATCAAATTACTTACTGTATTTGGCAAATAAGCCTGACCCAAGCCATGGTATTTCTAATCACCTCATATGCATGTAAAACAGGACAATGAATAAGGAGGACCGAAGGAAAACTGACACCTTTCAATTATGGCGTTTGCCAAGAATATTGAATATACCATGGACTTCCAGAAGAATGAACAAATCTGTCTTAGAAGAAGTGCAGCCAGAATGCTCCTTAGACACAAGGACAGCGAGATTTCGTCTCACATACTTTGGACATGTTATCAGGAGGAACCAGTCCCTGGAGGAGAACATCATGCCTGATAAAGTAGAGGGTTAGCTAAAAAGTGGAAGACCCTCACAGAGATGGATTGACACAGTAGTTGGAACAGTAGGCTCAAATATAGCAAGGATTGTGAGGACGGTGCAAGACTGGGCTGTGTTACGTTCTTTTCTACATAGGATCAGTATGAGTCAGAACTGACTTGATGGCACCTAACAACAACAACATTAGCCATTAGAGAAATGCAAGTCAAAACTACGATGAGATACCATCTCACCATGATAACACTGGCACTAACCAAAAAAAAAAAAAAACAGAAGTATAACAAATGTTGGAGAGGTTCCAGGGAGATTGGAACTCTGATGTACTGCTGGTGGAAACATAAAATGGTACAACCACTATAGAAAATGATATGGCACCTCCTGGAAAAGCTAAGAATAGAAATACCATATAATCTAGAAATCCAACTCCTAGGAATATATCCTAGAGAAATAAGAGACATCACATGAAATAACATATGCATACCTATGTTCATTGCAGCACTATTCACAATAGCAAAAAGATGAACACAACTTAAGTGTCTATCAACAGATGAATGGATAATCAAATTATGGTACATACACACAATGGAATACTATGCAATAATAAAGAACAATCATGAATTCATGAAATATCTCACAACATGGGATGAATCTGAAGGACATTATGCTGAGTGAAATAAGTCAATTATAAAAGGACAAATATTATATGAGACCACTATTATCAGAACCCAAGAAAAGGTTTACACACAGAAAAAACATTCTTTGATGGTTACAAGGGTGGGGAGAGATACAGGGGGAAAATCACTAACTAGACAGTAGACAAGTGTCTACTTTGGTGAAAGGAAAAAAACATACAATATGGCGGAGAGGATAGCAAAATAACAAATTTGGAAAGTTTGCAGGGAGATTGGAACTCTTATGCACTGCTGGTAGAAATGGAAAATGGTCCAACTACTATGGAAAACGATATGGTGTCTCCTGGAAAAGCTAGATATAGAAATACCATACAATCAAACAAACCCACTCCTAGGAATATATCCTAGCAAAGTAAGAGCCATCACACAAACAGATATATGCACACCCACGTTCATTGCAGCAGTATTCACAATAGCAAAAAGATGGAAACAACCTAAGTGCTATTCAACAAATGAATGGATAAACAAATTATGGTGCATACACACAATAGAATACTATGCAATGATAAAGAACAATGATGAATCCTCAAAACATCTCACAACATGTATGAATCTGGAGGGCATAATGCTGAATGAAATAGTCACACACAAAAGGACAAATATTGCATGAGACCATGCCTTAGTTATCTAGTGCTACTACAACAGAAATACCACAAGTGGATGGCTTTAAGAAAGCCACAATCTAAGAGGCTAGAAATCTGAATTCAGGGCACCAGCTCCACAGGGAAGGCTTTATCTCTCTGTCAGCTCTGGGGGAAGGTCCTTGTCATCAATATTCCCCTTGTCGAGGAGCTTCTCAACGCAGGGACCTCAAATTCAAAGGATGCGCTATGCTCTTGGTGCTTTTTTCTTGGTGGTATGAAGTCCCCCTGTCTCTCTGCTCACTTCTCTCTTTTATATCTCAAAAGAGATTGACTTAAGATACAACCTAATTTTTTAGATCAAGCCCTGCCTTATTAACATAATTGCCTCTAACCCTGCCTCATTACCATCATAGCAGTAGGATTTACAACACACAGGAAAATCACATCAGATGACAAAATGGTGGACAGTCACACAATACTGGGAATCATGGCCCACCCAAGTTGACAAATATTCTAGGGGGACACAATTCAATCCATGGCAGACCACTATTATAAAAGCCCAAGGAAAGTTTAACACAGAAGAAAAAAAATATTTGACGGTTAATGAGGAAGGAAGGGTTGGGGAGGAGAAATCACTAAGTAGACAGTAGACAAGTTTTAACTTTGGTGAAGGGAAAAACAACACACAATACAGAAAAGTCAACACAACTTGACCAAGGCAAAGTTGTAGAAATTTCCTGAACACATCCAGACACCTTGAGGGACCAATTTACTGGGGATAAGGCCTGGGGATCATGGTCTCAGGGGCTATCTAAGTCAACTGGCATAAAGAAAATGTTCTATATCCTACTTTGGTAAGTAACATTTGGGGTCTTAAAAGCTTGCGAGCAGCCATCTAAGAATCATCTATTGGTCCCATCATGTTTGGAGCAAAGAAGAATAAAGAAAACCAAAGGCAAAAGGAAAATATTAGTCCAAAGGACTAATGGACCACATGAACCATAGCTTCTATCAGCCTGAGCTCAGATGAACTATATGGTGCCCAGGTACCACCAACACCCACTCTAACAGGGATCACAATAGAGAGTTCCAGATAGAGTGGGAGAAAAATGTAGAACAAAAATTCAAATTCATGAAAAAAGACTAGACTCACTGGTCTGACTGGGGGAACCCCCAAGGCTATGGCCGCCAGATACCCTGTAACTCTGAAGTGAAGCCACTCCTAAAGTCCGCCTTTCAGTCAAAGAATAGACAGGCCTATGAATCAAGTGATAACAAAAAAAAAAAAACTAAATAACTAGGGGAGCAGTGCTGAGAGTATGTCACGAACCAAGGATCATGGTTGATCCAATTTTAAACACTTAACACCCTAAAATAAATAAATAAATAATTCTAGCCAATTCAACACTGTATCAAAAAATAATACATCACAACCAAGTGGGATTCATACCAGGTATGAAAGGATGATTTAACATTAGAAAATCAATCAATGTAATCCACCACATAAATAAAACAAAAGAATCACATCATTTCAATCAATGCTGAAAAGGCATTTGATAAAGTCCAACACCCATTCCTGATCAAAATTCTCGGCAAAATAGAAATAGAAGCAAAATTCCTCAGTATAATAAAGGGCACCAGTACAAAACCAACAGCCAACAATCACAACAGAGAGAGACTGAAAGCATTCTTCTTGAGTATAAGAACCCCACAAGGGTGCCCTTTATCATCACTTTTATTCAACATTGTACTGGAAGTCCTAGCTAGACCAACAAGGTAAGAAAAAGAAATAAAGCTCATGCAAATTGGTAAGGAAAAAGTAAAACTATTCCTATTCACAGATGATACATAGAAAACCCCCAAAGATTCCACAAAAAAGCTACTGGAACTAATAGAAGGGTTCAGAAAAGTGGCAGAATACAAGATCAACTTACAAAAATCAGTTGGATTCTTATACACCAACAAAGAGAATTTCCAAAAAGAAATCTGGAAAACAATACCATTTACAATAACCGCCCAAAAGATAAAATATGTAGGAATAAATCTAACCAGGGACATAAAAGACCTATACTAAGAAAACTACAAAACACTACTATAAGAAAAAAAAAAAAAAACTATAAGAGACCCACATAAATGGAAAAACATACCATGCTCACGGATGGGAAGACTCAACACTGTGAAAATGTCGAGGCTACCCAAAGTGATCTACAGATATAATGCAATACCAATCCAAATTCCAACAGCATTCTTTAATAAGATGGAAAAACAAATCACCAACTTTATATGGAAAGGAAAGATGCCCCAGATAAGTAATGCATTATTGAAGAATAAGAACAAAGTAGGGGACCTCATACTATCTGATCTCAGATCCTACTATACAACCATGGTAGTCAAAACGTTGTGCTGGTACAATGACAGACATGTAGACAATGGAATAGAATTGAAAACACAAATGTACATCCATCTACCTATGAGCAGCTTATATTTGACAAAAGGCCAGTCCTTTAAATGGGGAAAAGACAATCTTTTTAACAAATGGTGCTGACAAAACTGAATGTCCATCTGTAAAAAAACGAAACAGGACCCGTATCTCATACCATACACAAAAACTAACTCAAAATGGATCAAAGACCTAAATGGTCATAGAAGAAAAGCTAGGGACAATATTAGGATCCCTTGTATATGTCATAAATAGATTATGAAACATAACTAAAAATTCACAAACAGCAGAAGATGAACTACATAAATGAGACTTCCTAAAAATTATACACTTCAACAATAATATTACTGGCACTAATTAAAAAAACAGAAAATAACAAATGTTGGATAGGTTGTGGTCATACTGGAACTCTTATACACTGCTGCTGGGAATGTAAAACAGTACAACTACTATGGAAAATGCTATGGCAATTCCTTAAAAAGCTAGAAATACTATATGAACCAGCGATCCCACTCCTAGGTATATACTATAAAGAAGTAAGTGCCATGACATGAATAGACATATGCACAACCATGTTCACTACAGCATTATTCACAATAGCAAAAAGATGGAAACAATCTAAATTCCCATCAACAGAGGAATAGATTAACAAACTGAGGTACATACATACACAATGGAATTCTATGTAGCGATAAAGAATAATAACGAATCTGTGAAACATCTCACATGGATGAACCTGGAGAACATTATGCTAAGTGAAATAATTTAATCACAAATATTGTATGAGGCTACTATTATAAAGATACAATAAAAAGCTTACACACAGAAAGAAAAAAAACTACATTCTTTGATGGCTACCAGGGTTGGAAGGGGAAGAGAGGGAAAATTATCAAATAGATAGAAGACACATGTTAATACTGGTGAAGGGAAAGTAATACACAATATGGGGGAAGTCAGCAAAGCAAACCAAGACATGGGAGGACACTAAGAGGAATGCAACAACAAAGGGCAACAACGGTAATTACTATAGCATAGACAATCCTTCAACAATAGTATTAACAAACACTAATTTACTAATGGACGCATAGGTAGATAGACACGCCGAGAGGTGTGATGGGGTATAAGGAAACGGACCTACATGCAGATATAGGTTTGGTGGTAGATATTCCTACATATATAACTGTAGGTGCTACTTATGTGTTAACATAGACAATACAGCACACAAGGGCCACATTCAGGGAAACTTCTTAGACATAACCATACACCTTATGGGACAAAGTTCCTAGGCTCAAAGGTGAAAGACTGTAGACTTGGGGGACATCTACGTCAACTGGCACAACGTAGTTCATAAGGACAAAGTACTGCATCCTACTTTGGTGAATAGCTCCTCGGTCCTAAAGCTTGTGAGCAGCCAACTAAGGTACAACTATTTGTCTCTTAACATCGAGAAAGGAAGAGTGAAGAAAACTAAAGACCCAAGGAGCAGTTAGTCCAAAGGAATAATGGACCACATAAACCACAGTCTACACAACCCCAAGACTGGAAGAACTAGATGGTGCCCGGCTACCACTACCTACCGTTTTGACTGGGATCACAAAAAACGGCCCCAGACATAGTAGGAGAAAAGTCAAATTGACAAAAAAGGCCAGACTTACTGGTCTGAGGCACCCCCAAGACTATGGCCCTGCTGACCTGGAACTGAAGTCATACCCGGAGTCCACCTTTCAGCCAAACCATAGACAGGCCCATAAAATAAACAGTGGCAACCAAGAGGAAAGTGCCCCTTAGAACAATAATTATACGAAATCAAAAGAGCAACTTTCACCCAAAAGCAAAGATGAAAAGGTAGAAAATCAGGATGAAAGGAAGTGGGAACTAGGACAGAAATGGGGAGACTGCTGATACATTGTGGAGAATGAAACCAATGTCATGGAGCACTTTATGTGGAAACTATTGCATGGGAAATTAATTTGCTCTGTAAACTTTCACCTAATGCATAATAAAAAAATTTTCTTTAAATATATAACAATCATGATAAAAAAGATATAATGCGTAATGAAAAATATTACTTTTTACTCACCAACAATTGCTTTGAAATAAATACATTATACAGATATTGAGGAGAAAAAGAGCAGTAGAAAATTAAATAGCTAATTCTTCAACTGAAAAAGTTAACAAAAATTAAGACATGAAGGATATGAATAATATCAACTGAGTTGACTTAAACTGGATCCTCTACAATCAGGGAATATACCTTCCTTCTAGTGCTCGAGAAAGAGTCATAAAAATCGATCATTTATTAGGCAACAATAAACTCGATAAATTGCAAAAATAAAAGTATAGATCACATTTTAAAGCATAAGGCAATAAGATTATAAGTTACTAGTTAGAGTTATAAGTTTTTTAAGTAACAAGTTCTTAGAAATTATTAATACTCTCCTAAATATCTGTTGGGTCAAAATGGTAATCAAAATCATTATATTACTCAAGAACAATAAAATTTGAGACTATTACATATCAAAATATATGGGATGCAGCCAAAGCTGTACAAATATTAAGATTTATCACTTCACATGCTTTTATTACTCAACAAATGGAAACAAATGGATTAAGCACTGAAGACAAGATGTTATGGGGAAAGAAAAACTAAAGCAAGCAAAAGTAATAAATCTAAAAGCAAAAATTAATTAATTTAATTGATTGCTAAACCGATTTGATAAATTAATACAAAAACCAAACCTGTTGCTGTTGAGTCGATTCTGACTCGTAGCGGCCCTACAGGACAGAGTAGAACTGCCCCATATGGTTTCCAAGGAGCGCCTGGTGAATTTGAACTGCCAACCTTCTGGTTGGCAGCTGTAGCTCTTAACCGCTATGTTACCAGGGTTTCCAAATTAATACGAGAGACCACTAAATTAAAAAAAAAAAAAAACTCTAGAAATTCTGAGAAAATATCTAAAGCAATCATAAAAAAAACTTGACTATTGCAATAGCCAAGAAAAAACTGAAATAAAAGTTTGATCTCCGTCTTGCATCATATACCAAAACTAATTTGCAATGGGTTAAAAATTAAACTTAAAATAATTCTCTTTTTTTGTTGTGCTTTAAGTGATAGTTTACTAAAATGTAATTCTTAAAAGAACAGAAGAAAATGTCTGTGAATACTTTTTTAACTTGAGATTGGATAAACTCCAATCCATATAAGTAAATGCAGAATCTATAAAGGAAAAAAAATAATCTATAGATTTGATTACACTGAAATAGCACTTTAGTATGAAAAACATCTTTAAAACATTAAAAGGCAAATCAAAACATTGAAAAAAATGCTTGCAACATATATGACATAAAAAGATAATACCCTTGATATAAATAAGAACTAACTTAAAAACTAAGAAATAGACAATCATCGATAGAAATATAAATAGCCAAAAACATGAAAAAAGTTCAGTCTTCCTAGCATGTAATAAGTAAATGAAAATAAATATATTTCTTCCTACCAAAATTGACCTTTTAAATGATAATTTCCAGTTTTCACAGAGATATAGAGAAACCAATGCTCACTATAGAATGCAAACATGTAAACTAATTTTATTTTAACCCTTTCTGGAAGGTAATTTGGCCATATACACCCAAAGCTAAAAATGTACTTATTCTTTGACCCAGTGATTCTACTTGTAGGAATTTATCTTAATGAAATGAGTACATAAAACAATTCATTTAGATGGATGTTCTTTTCAGTATTATTTGTTATATGAAAACATTGTTTACACTGTAAATGTCCAACAGTAAAAGACAACTGTGATATATGCAAGTGATGAAATACTACACAAGCATTAATTATGTAGAATAATAAATGTCATAGTGAAAGTTTCATCACAGCTTAAGTTTTTGTTCTTTGTTGTTTTTGAAAAGCATCTCAATCTTCATTGTACATCAGAATCATATCAGGCGTGTTATACATTCATATTCCCAGGTCTCACCCCAGATCTAACCAATCAGTCCAACGGTAAAACCCTAGAATCTGTATTTTTAGTATGCTCCACCCAATAAAGATCAATATTTGAGAGAGAAATGAAGACTGAAAATATATACAACATGTTTATCTTTGGGTAGTAAAAGTATAATTTTTGTTTACTTCTTTCTGTGTATGTTTTGCATTTTCCAGAATGAATATAGGTATTACATTTATCATTTTAAAAAGTATAAGTTATTTTATGTAATTTAACAACACAAGATAGTTTGTGGTAAACCACACAAATAACCCCTAGGGATTATCGGTCTGAGTAGTTTGTAGACAAAACCAAAAACTAAACCCACTGCCGTCAAGTTGATTCTGACTCATAGTGACCTATAGGACAGAGTAGAACTGCCCCAGAGTTTCCTAAGAGCGCCTGGTGGATTTGAACTGCTGACCTTTGGTTAGCAGCCATAGCACTTAACCACTACGCCACCAGGGTTTCCTGAGTAGTTTGTAGAGAGGGGAAAAAAGATTAAGGCAGAAAACATGGGCCACAAAGTACACCTGAATCCTAAACATCTTTAATTCAGATGGTGTTTTAATATTTTATAAGTGATTGTCAACACTTAAAAATTGGGAGCTTCCCCATAATAAATACTCTCTTCTAGCTTCTCTTGCAAAAAATAAGACCTGGCCTCCCTGGACCCAGATGACAATAACTAATTTGACTAGAGTAGCTCCTCCTAAGATGAACAAGGGCTCTGGAGTTCACTACAGCCCCCACCACTCCCTAGAATCCTCCCAATACTAAGGTCAAAGCCACCAGCCTTAATTATCACACCTACACTTTTTTTTTTTAAACTACTAAACTTTTACATTACCTGCCTTCTGCCTGTAGCCATTTGATACTAAGATCCCTTGATGAAGCACAAAATCGTGCAACCCGTGAAAACCGAGGGCCTCAAATGTTGCTATTGACACTTTAGAGCTGTGATTCTCAACCCAGCTGCACATTGGAATCATCTTTGGTGCTTTGAAAAATCCCAAATCTTAGACACCCCCCTCTCCAGACCAATTAAACCAGAGTGCCTGAGGGTGAGATCCAGGCAACTGTGTTTTTGAAGCTCCCCAGTAACACTAATGTATAGACAAGAGTGAGAACCATCATTTTAGGCGAAATGCTACCAGTAGCAGGAACCTAGTCAGCTTTGAGGGTGGAAAAGGAGACAACATTTAGGGGAGGCTGAGGAGTTTGGAGCCTTGATGGTACAGTGGTTAAAGTGCTTGGCTGCTAATCAAAAGGTTAGTGGTTTGAACCCACCAGCTCCTCCAAGGGAGAAAGATGTGGCAGTCAGCTTCCATAAAGATTACAGCCTAAGAAACACTATGGGGCAGTTGTAGAGTTGCTATGAGTCAGAATCAACTCAATGGCAGTAGGTTTGGTTTTTTGGAGGAGTTTAGAGAAAGTCTGGATTCAAAATTCAGCTCTTCCATATACTAGTTGTATCAACTAGCGAGTTTACTTCTCTGGACCTCCTGTTCTCATCTATAAAAGAGGAATCCTATTTCTTTCCTTAGAGGATTGTTATGAAAATTAAATGAGAGTTCAGTACAGTGCTTGGCATATAGTACATGAAGGACAAACAGAAGCAATTTTGAATGTTATCACTAAAAATTGGAACTGGTGCAACAGAGGAATGAAGAAGGAAGAGGAGGGCAAGAAGAGCTGACAATAGCTGGGCATTTTATACTATATTATTTTAGAGTCCCTGAATAGTATAAATGACTAATGCAGTCAGCTGCTAACCAAGAGGTTAGAGGTCCAATCATCCAAAGGCACCCTGGAAGAAAGACTTGGCAATCTACTTTTGAAAAATCAGCCACTGAAATCCGCACCAAGCACAGTTCTACTCCAGCACACCTGGGGTCACCAGGAGTCAAAACTAACTCCATGGCAACTGGAACTGCTACTACACACTTGGCATTATTATTTCATTCTGTCGCCCTCAACAAACTTATCAGAAAGTACTAGAAAGGAGTTAAGTGAGATAATGGAGATGGAAGCATTTTGTGAGCCATAATGAACTTTCCTGACACAGAAGATTCTTAGTGTCCTTATCATTGGTCTTGTTTAAGGATTTCATTTTACTTGGATCCGCAATCAACGCCCACGGAGGCAGCAGTCAGGAAATAAAACAACAAACTGTTGTGGGCAAATCTGCTGCAAATGCCCTCTTTAAAATGTGGGAAAACAAAGATGTCACTTTGAGGACTAAGGTGCTCCTGATATTTTCAATCCCCTCACAGTCATGCAAAAGCTAGACAATGAATAAGGAAGACCAAAGAATTGATGCCTTTGAATTGTGGTACTGGTGAAGAATATTCAATATACCATGGACTGCCTGAAGAACAAAAAAGCCTGTCTTGGAAGAAGTACAGTCAGAGTGCTCCGTGGAAGTGATGATGGCGAGACTTCACCTCAAGTACTTTGGACATGTTATCAGGAGAGGCCAGTCCCTGGAGAAGGACATCATGCTTGGTAAAGTAGACAGTAAGCAAAAAAGAGGAAGACCCTCAGTGAGACGGATTGACACAGTGGCTGCAACCATGGGCTCAAACATAGCAACGATTGTGAGGATGACACAAGACTGGGCACTGTTTCGTTTTGTTGTATATAGCGCTGCTATGTGTCAGAGCTGACTTCATCGGCACCTAACAACAACAAAATTAATAAGCCTCTTGAAAAGTGTCTGGTAATACTATTTCAGCGATGTTCCCTGCTTCACCCTCTCCTGGCCTGACATTTGCCCCTCTACTGTTTCCATTCTTCACTCATCTACAAAATAAATAAAATAAAAGCCTAGAGCAAACACGTCTTGACTTTTCTATCCCGTTGGCAGAGCAGAAAGCAAATAAGATGAATCATCCCACAGGAAAGACCTTGGGCTGGGAAAGGGAGAATTCATCACCTAAAGAGATTGCAACTGAAGGAATTACCAGAAAGGTTCAGACAGATGGGCTTCTACCAGGTAGAAGCCTGTACCCTCCTTTCCCTGGTTCTTTCCTCTGCCCTCTGTTCACACCACCTCCAGTCTCATGTTGGGCCAACTAACTCAGTACTTGGACTCAAGTCTAGCATCAGGGAAGAGGAGGCTCCGGAAGGAGGAAGGTCCCAGGCTCCAGACATAGCTCTGCCATCTACCTCAGGCAAGTCACTTCCTCTCCAGAGCCTTCTTCTGCCTCTTCAACTGTTAAATAGTAATAATAACCCCAAACCTCTCCACTTACCTCTTATAGGTTTTGTGAGGAAGATAGATGAATGGGAGAAAACTCATGAAAATTCATATTACTGGCCAAAGAAATTTAGGCCAGAGCTGGAAATCAGTACCAATGCCATGAATGAACTCATTACCGCTTAAAAGCAGAGTTTAATTTGGACTTGTGTTTCAACCACAGACTCAGTGATGAAACTTTAAATATCTGCAGGGTAGCAGGGCAAAGTATTTTGGGCAGAAGGCAATTTGCCCATGTCAGGACCTCCTCCAGGGTGCCCCAGAGTCACAGTAAATCATTAATTCACTTTCCAGTTATAATCATTCTGATAAGTATAGCTTTTCAAAGCCCTTTCCTAAACAGCATCTTATTGTGGGAGTCACCAAACACACCCCCAGCCCCCACCAACAAACACAAAGCTTGAATTCTTGACGCCTTTTGACAGGTGGAGATAAAATATTCTTTGCAGGACTGTGCAAGGATTAAATGAAATCAGAATTATGAAGCTCTTAGGATAAAAAAAAAATTTTTTTTTTTTTTTTTAGGATAGGCAGGGCACAAGATAAGGACTCAGTGAGTAGAGTCAGGGTCAAGGTTGCTCTTAGCACTGCTCAGCTTGGTCTTCACAACTACACATTCTACTTTTCTACCAGTCCAGAAAGCCATCATCTTCCACTTGGACAACTGCAATAGCCCCCTAACTAGTTCCCCTGCCTTCAAACCCAGCCCATGAATATATTCTCCACACTCACAATCTTACCAAGACTCAAATCTGATCAGTCAGGCCTAAGATTAAAACCCTTTATTAGGTCCCCATTTCCCTAGGATTAAATCCAAGCAACTTGAAGTGGCTTATGAACCTGGCACCATGAGACACTGCCTCTCTCTCCCACCCCAAGCCCCATCTCTCCAAGCTCTCTAGGTTCTGGCCATTTACTGCTCTTCTCTCAGCTCCCAAACCTGCTGTGTTCCTTCTTGCTTCTGGGCCTTCATATGTGCTATGTCCTGCCTAGAAGACTCTTACCTTTCTGGCTGCCTTCTTTCATCTCTCTGCTGCCCCAATTCTTGACAATCTCCTAGGTCTCAACTTCAATGTCACTTCCAACAGGAAGCCTTTCCTGACTCTAGACTACAGCAGATGCCCCTGCTATATGCTCCCAGGGCAGACTGCCTTTCCCATCAAAGAATATGTTACGTTTTGCTGCAATTGCTTATTTAACTGTCCATTTGCTCCATTAGATGATAAGTAATGTGAGGGGACACACTATGCTGAATCCCTATAACCTAAGAAGGAGGAGGGAGGGAGAGAAAGAAGGGAGGGAGAAAAGCAGGCAGAAAGGAAAGGAAGCAGATAAGGATAGAAGAGGAAAAAAAAAAAAAGTTGCCATTGACTCGACTCCAACTCATGGGGATCCCATGTGTGTCAGAGTACAACGGTGCTCCGTGAGGTTTTCAATGGCTTATTCTCCTGATCACCAGGCCTTTCTTCCAAGGCACCTCTGGCTGAACTTGAACCTACTATCTTTTGGTTAGCAGCCAAGTATGTTAATCATTTATACCACCCAGGGACTCTAGAAGGATAGAAAGAGGGAAGGAGAGAAGAAACTGCCTTACCTACCCAAGGTTGTTCTTATTCAGGCCATGGGTTTGCCTTTCTATTTTGATTTATTCTTCATCTGACCTCCAGGAAGAGATGAAGAATAAGAGACCACATCCCCCAACAAGGCGAGACAGAGGAACATTGTCGTGAGAAGTTAAAACATAGAGATTTATTCTAAAATTCAGTATCTGTGCCAGAGAAATTCACCAATGGAAATTAAGAGGAAAAATTCAAAATCAAGATTCAGAATGTCCTCTGGGCCAACAGTTCCTTCTGAAAAAGTCCTTGGAACAGCCAATTCCTCACAGAGAAACAGAGGAGCCCAAAGCCCCGGCTGAGGTTTGAGCAAATCACCTCAGGGACCAAGTACAGCCTTCCCTCCTTCTTTGTGTGTCACGGTAATGGATAGTTGCTCCCACCCATGCCTAGGGGTTTACATGTCCATCTCCACCTTCTAGACTGTAAGTAAAACCAGGGCCCAGGCCTGGTCTATGTGTATCCACCAGACATAAGACACTGCCTGACATATAGCAGATGCTCAAGAAATGTTTTCTGCATGAATGAATGACCTTTACTCATACTCCTTCTCAAGAAACTTCTTTCTACATCATTCATTCTTTCCATACATTATTTTTTGTATGCCTGTTAAGTGCCAGGGAATCAGGCAGACATGATTCTTCACCTCATGGAGTTTACAATCTGTTGGAGAAAGTAGGTATTGGTAACAGAATTCCAAGAATGTTCAGTACTAGGAAAGAGATGTTCAGGGTGAATTAGAAGCCTACAATAGGGGTAGTTGTGAGCACTCTGAAACATGTGTAGGGCTTAGCCAGGCAAAGGGAAGTGGGAAAGAAAGTTCTAGTAAGAGAGAGAAATATGTGAAAAGGTCCCAGATGGAAAAAGGCAGACCACACAGGAGGTGCTGAGAGGAGACCTGATTCCTCAAAGCGTGAGAGCTAGCACAGAGTGGTGCAGCAGCTTCCACACTTGTCCTGGCAGGGGAGCCCTTTCTTCCAGTAAAATCCTCTGTGGAAGCCATTAGCATAAAACAGATAAAAGTAGAGCTGCTCTGGTTGGAGCCACTGCTGTGTTTGCCCAGGAAGGCAGATACTTTAGCCCAGGGCTTCTCCAACTTTAAGGTGCAAACAAATCACCTGGGGATCTTGTTTAAAGGAAGGTTCTGACTCTGTAGGTCAGGGTAGGGCCTGAGAGGTGATGCCAGGTGATGCCACTGCTGCTGGTCCACAGATCTCACTTTGAGAGTCCTAGCCACCTATCCGAGCCCTGGTGGCATAGTGGTTAAGAGCTCAGCTGCTAACCAAAAGGTTGGTAGTTCAAATCCACCAGCCGTTCCTTGGAAACCCTAAGGGGCAGTTCTACTCTGTCCCATAGGATCACTATGAACTGGATCCAGCTCGACAGCACCTAACGACAGCCACTTACCAGACAGTTAAGCAGCGCCCTAGAAAATGCATCAACAACCCACGGCTGTCAAGGCTACCCCAACTCACAGGAACCCCTTGTATGTCAGAGTAGAAGTGTGCTCCGTAGGGTTTTCAATAGCTGATTTTATGGGAAATAGATTGCCAGGCCTTTCTTCCAAGGTGTCTCTGGGTGAACTCAAACCTATCTGTTAGTAGCCTGGCACGTTAGCCATTTAAACCAACCAAAATCTCAGAGGGAAAGCAGGGAATGGTCAAATGACTTCTCCAGGACTTGAAGGCAGGCCTACACAGGGAAAGTGAGTCCATGGCGTGTATTATAAGTATCCAGGCAGGTCTGTAGGTAAACTTGGGCCTTGTGAGTTTGGGGGTCTGAACGCATTATTATTATCCCATTTGTTTGTGTGTACAGACTTGTGCATGTGTGTTTCTCTTAGCAATGTGTACGTGTGTGCATGCGTACACCTCGACAAATGCTCACAACTGAAACAAGCCTGATGGGCACCAAAAATGTTTCCTGGGAGTTACAGCAGCATAATCCGGATTTAGAAGAAAATAAATTACTTGATCTGTCACTTTGATGTCAGCAGGTCACTTACAATCCACCCAACTCTCATCCTGTTATTTTAGTGCCACTAATGAAAGAAAGGAAAAGATACTCAGAGGAGGGTTTCAGCTTCTTGTAAATGGGTAAGGGCTTGGGGCCTCATGGAAACCCTGCTGGTGTAGTGGTTAAGAGCTACTGCTGCTAACCAAAAGGTCAGCAGTTCAAATCCACCAGACTTTCCTTGGAAACCCTATGGGGCAGTTCTACTCTTGTCCTATAGCATTGCTAGGAGTCGGAATTGACTCAACAGCAGCGGGTTTGAGGTTTTTTTAGGTATGGTGCCTCATAAACTAATTACCTCTCCACCGAAGTCTTGATTCAAATGTCTCGCTATACGACATGGGTGTCCCAACACGGCACGTAAACACAGGCCTAGAGAACAGAGAGCTAGGACTGTCTCAGGTTTTCAGGGCTATTTTGAAGATCCCCCTGACCAAAGCTATCACCCCCACCACCTGTCACAATGTCTGAAACCACAGTATTGGAGTTTGTGCTCTTGTAATCTAAAGATTTCCAGCCTAAAGGATTTCCACCTTCTGTGCAGGATAATACTTTAAGCTTTTATCATGTAATTCTTTAGGGAGTTTGGAGACCAATAAGTGAAGCAAGGCCTTATGGAATGAGCCACTGATTTTGAAAAACCACCAAAGAGCATGTGTGATCCAAGTTTGTGTTAATAAAAGTAGACGGTTGTAATTAAAGGAGATAATGTTCCCCAAAAATTCCATGTATTTAGAATCCATGGGGCAGCCAGAGTGATCTTAAAGGGCACGTATTTATCATGCCTTTCCCTTAAAGTCCTTTAGTAGCTGCCCATTGCTCTTAGAAGGCACGGGTCCTTCAAATGACCTCCGAAATCCTACACCATCAGCCCTATTCACCACTCTAGCCCTCTATCTTCCCCACACTAAGTTCTATCCACACTGGCTTCCTTTCAGCTCCTATCACATGCCAAGCACCTTTCCCTTCTCAGGACCTTTGCACACGCTGTTCTTACTGCTTGGACTGCTCCCTCTCCCACTTTACCTGGCCAGCTCCTACTCACCCCGCAAGTCTCAGCTCATATACTACTTCCTTAGCGAAGCTTTCAATTTGGCACCACTGCAAGGTCTATGCACCTAAGCATCTTCTGCTCCACTGTAGTAGTGGTAGCAGCAACAGCTAACATTTTATCAGTGTTCACAACGTGTCAAGCTTGGTTCTAAGTACTTTTCATTTATTAACTCCTGATAACAACTCTAATGAAGTATCTATTATTATTTCCCTCCATTCAACAGATGGAAAAACTATAGATCAGAAAGGTCAAGCAACTTGCTCAATGTCACCTACTGGTAAGTGGTTGAGCTGAAGTTCAAACCCACCAATATGCCTTTAGATTTATTTGCTCAATATATGTTTCTCCTACCAAACTCCAGAGTCCAGAGACCATGTCTTATTCACCACTTCATCACCAGCACCCAGCCCAATGCCTGGTACATGGCAGGCACTTAACAAATGTTTGATGAACATGTAACTGATTGAGTAAACTAGAGTGGGTCCCAAGGAGAATAACCTGGGTCATAAGCCCCGTGGCACAGACTTGATTCCTGCTCATAGTGACCCCATAGGGTTCCAGAGGCTGTAAATCTCTACAGAAGCAGACTGCCAATTCTTTCTCCTGCGGAGCTGCTGGTGGTTTCGAACCACTGACCTTTCAGTTAGCAGCCGACCGCTTTAACCACTGCACCACTGGGGTTCCTTTTAAAATGGCTAAGCAGAGCCCTAGAAATTATGTCATAGAGAAACAGCTGAGGGAGGGGGGAAAGCTTAGCCCAGAGGTAAAAAAAGAAATACAGGGCAGACCTGAAACTTGAGGAGGAAATATTTCTTTTAAGTGTCTGCAGAGGATAAGGCCAGAAACAATGGGTAAAAAGCACAGAAAGGAGATTTCGGCTCAACATAAAGACCATCATACAGTGTTGTGCCAAAGTATAAAGAGTGCTTCCCTAGGTGGTGAGGGCCCCATCACGGCAGGTATTCAAGCAAAGGCTAGATAAATATTTGATAGGAATGTACCTAGACAGACTAAAGCTTCAGATGGGGGTCCAAACTGCATCATTTCTATGTGCTCTTCCAACCTTGAGATTCTAAATCTCACGAGCCAATGAGTCCTCTCTTCGTCCCCTACTCCCAGAGGTGCCAGAGAAAAAATTCAGCAGGGAAATAAACCCAGTGAAATTGTAGTGATATGCCCCTAGCTGAAAATAAAAAGAAAAGATAGATTTAAACCATAATAAAAAGACCGCGCCCCCCGCCCCCATGGCGAGAGCCTGGCAGCCCAGTTAAAGGGAAAAGTTGCACTCCACAGAAACAATGGGCTGTCTTTTAACCTCCAAAACCGAAGCCTGGTTCTGCCACAACTCTCTGCACTGCCTCACTCAGAACGAAGCATGATCAGCGCTGCTCTGATGGATGGAAGGGACAATCCCGCGTTCCTTGGAGCTTGTGGCGGAGTACTTTTCATTTGCATTTAATTGAATAGAGCAGGCGACAGAGGGTGCTTCAACTAGATGACCTTTAAGGGCCTTCCCCACTTGTAGTCTGATTTTATAAATTGAATTAGGCTGAATCATACCATGTTAGAACTAGGAGGAAAGCTAAAGGCCATCCAATTCTACACCCTTGCCTCACAGAGAAGGAAACTTAGGCCCAGAGAGAGGAGGCTATTTGTCCAAGATTGTACAGTAAATTGGTAGCAAAATTGGAACCTCCTGGCACCTCAGAAATATGTCCTGTAGATCTACTTCCGAAAAATCAGCCACTGAAAACCCTATAGAGCACGGTTCTGCTCTGACGCGCATGTGTCACCGTGAGTTGGAATCGGCTCAAACGTAATTGGTTGGTTGTTTTTTTAATATTCTTACATGGCAAAATGAAAAGCTGACAATCTTATGTTTTTAGGTCACTCAGTTTTTTTAGAAATTTTAGAAATCCATTAAGTCTGAAAACTACTAGTCTAAACCAGACTTCCCTTTTTTACAGCTGTGAGACCAGAGGTCCCTGGAGTAAAATTAAACGTTTCCATGTTCTCACAGTCTGTTAGAAATAAAATTCAAAGCACTAGGATACATAAAACTACTCCCACCTCAGAACTGAAGTTGGCATTCGATCCTGAACAAGTTACTTAACTTTTGACCTCTATTTCCCTATCTGGAAAATGGGCACAATAATCCCTGCCCTGATTTACTCATGGGTAATGAAAGACCAATAGATGTGAAAGTGCTTTAAATGGAATAGATTGCCATAATCAGCTCTGTGCAAGCATCTGCATACTCCACTGCCTGCAGAGCAGGCAGAGGATGGGAACAAGGGAAGCAAGACAAGTGTGGGTGAACAGATGGCAGCTGCCACTCAGTCTCAGCATTGAGAATACAATGAGACGTGGTGGGGAGTGTGGCAAACTAGCAAGTTTGGCATCTGAAGGGTAGATGGTGGCTACTCCAGCCAGCCAACTGTTGCCATGCAGTGATGTGTGCCCAATGTTACCAGATATTCTCATTTTCAAGGAAGCTGAAACTTTCCATTTTTATGTGCTGTGCTTTGTCTTGAATTTTAAATGTTGATGACAAATTCGAACTTGAAAAATTCTAAGAGATAAATATATATGTCATTTGTGGGCTGCCTATACGCGAACCTCTCCTCTCAATGATTCCATGTCTCTCTTTTTCTGAAAGCCTCATGGGCAGGTCATATCAGTACATTCCAAAGTGCCCTTTATAGCCCAACAACAAGAACACAGCTCGAGACATGCCTGAACAATACAAATGTGCAGTAAAGACCAACCCCTAAGGATCTGTACACACATTTCAGAACCAGGCAAGGGATAAAGCTGGTTGAGAAAACACTTCATGAATTAGGATGACATTCTCTGTAAAAGCTTTCCCACTAGTTTAACACTCTGGATTATTTCTCTGTCCTCTTTAACCAACTGAAAACACGATTTCCTCATCCTAAAAATGGGGCCAATTATACATGTCTTTTTTTGCCTACTAAATAAGATATTATATACAACTTGAATAAAAGAAGGAGGATAAATACACGTTAGGACTGTTATGTCCCTAATAATGAAGATGATGATGATGATGATAACTGTGTGCTGGGCACTGCTCTAAGCTTTTTAGAGATATTAATTAATTTAATCCTCATGGCAACCCAATGAGGTATATACAATTATTATCAGCATTTTACAAATATGAAAACTGAGGCACAGAAAGGTTAAAGAATCCTCCAATGTCACACAGCTAAAAAGTGGCAGAGCTGAGAGCCAATTGATTGCAACATTCTTTCCTGCTAGGTCTCAGAATGGTTTACAATAGAGTAATCCAAGAAACCCCTGCCAATTGACCAAGCTGACATACAGGTTAAAATCTATTTTCCCAACCCTAGCTCAGTATAATGCCTGGCACAAAAGAGATCCCATTCACTTTATTAAATATTAGCTCCCTTCCTCCTACTTCAAGTTTTGTTGTGAAGATCAAGTCATAGGATGGGTGAAAATCAGCATATCTCAATCTCAGCACTATTGACATTTTGTTCCAGATAATTCTTTGTTGTGAGGAACTATCCTGTGCATTGTAAGATGTTTATCTACATCCCTGGTCTCTGCCCACTACATGCCAGTACCATCCCCCCCCAACCACCACCAACAACAACTACAACAATCAAAGTTGAGACATGGCAAAATGTTCCCTGGGGGGCAAAATCACCCCTAGTGGAGAACCACTGGTGCAAGGTATGATGAGCCCAGTCCTCCTCATAGATCCACAGTGACTCACCCTGCTTCCCTTTACTTCTCACAGCTGCCAAGCCCCACCCTATATTGTGAGGTGCCTCCCCACCAGGGAATAAGAGTCATCTCCTAGGAGCTACTTCTAAAACAGACCCCTAAAAATTTTTCCTTTTACAGATTTCACTGTTAATCCATATAGGAAATGGGTAAGGTTTGAGGAGTAAAAACCAAGACAGGAGTAGGGAAAAAAGCAAAGTTTCAGAATCTCTCCAAGCTCTCAGAAGTATCACCTCTTTTTAAGATTATCTCTTTTGTTCATAAAGATAGAACTCTTTCAGCTTCCTCTTCCAGCAAGCGGCGTGAGGTGATCTCGCAAAATGGTTCACTACTCACTTGACCCAGAAAACCCCACAAAATCATGCAAATCAAGAGGTCCAAATCTTCGAGTCCATTTTAAGAACACTCAGGAAACTGCCCAGGCCATCAAAGGTATGCATATCCGAAAAGCCACCAAGTATCTGAAAGATGTCACTTTGCAGAAGCAATGTGTGCCGTTCCGACGCTCTAATGGTGGAGTTGGTAGGTGTGCCCAGGCCAAGCAGTGGGGTTGGACACAGGGTCGGTGGCCCAAAAAGAGTGCTGAATTTTTGCTCCACATGCTTAAAAATGCAGAGAGTAATGCTGAACTTAAGGGTTTAGATGTAGATTCTCTGGCCATTGGGCACATTCAGGTGAACAAAGCCCCCAAGATGCGCCGCAGAGCTTACAGAGCTCATGGTTGAATTAACCCATATATGAGCTCCCCTTGCCACATTGAGATAATCCTTACCGAAAAGGAACAGATTGTTCCTAAATCAGAAGAGGAGGTTGTACAGAAGAAAAACATATCCCAGAAGAAGCTGAAGAAACAAAAACTTATGGCTCAGGAGTAAATTCAGCTTAAAATAAAATACAAATTAAAGTAAAAAAAAAAAAAATAGAACTCATTCAACCTAGCTCTTTTCTCAGCCAAAATCCCTACTTCAATCCTTCCCCTACCTGTTCCATGGACCTCCTGAGATTCAGTGGAGACATATTGTGGTACCCACCTCAAACGGTTGTTTGGGGACTCAGGAAGGGATGGGCTTAGCACAGGCCTGGCACAGGGGAAGCACTCAGATAAATAATAACTATTAATCATAACAATCTTAAATTATTATTCCTTCATTAAACAAATATTCCTCCTATGCCTACTAGGTGCCAGACCTTTTGCAGCTACTTGACTTACATTATCCTACTCATAGGAATGCTTACCATCATGGACATTTTACAGATCACAAAACTGAGCTTCAGTGAAGTTCAAAAGCTTGCCAGGCTCAGGCTAGACAATGGAGGAAGGGGATTTAAGTCGGCTGCCACAGCAGACAAAGAGCAGTTGGTATAGGAAGGAGAGATTCATGCACCAGCAGCTCAGCCATTTACTCCCTGGTGACCTGCAAGCAGTAGCTCAACCTCCCTGAGGCCCAAGTTCCTCATCTATAAAACAAGGGGGGAGGGGGGCCAAGATGGCGGACTAGGTGGACGCTCCCGCGGATCCCTCTTGCAACAAAGACTCGGAAAAACAAGGGAATCGATCACATACATAACAATCTATGAACTCTGAACAACAAGCACAGACTTAGAGACGGAGGACGAACAAATACGGGCAGACAGCGACTGTTTTCAGAACTAGGAGCCAGCGCACCAGGCAGGTGACCTTCGGAGCTCGATCTGGGGCAGAGCCCAGGGGGGCAGACGGCACAGAAAGGGGGCCCACCCCTTCCCCCCCGAACCCATCCCGGGAGGAAGCCTAGCAGGTTGGCGCGGGCGGCGTAGGGGCGCAGCCGGAGGGAGAAACACCCGGGAGGCAGTGACTGATCTGAGAGGGGGGAGAACAGTGTCCCAGCTGGGGTGCCCTGCTGTCCGCCGGGAGTTAGGCGAGAAGCCGACGGGGCGCGCGCGGGGGGGGGGTCAGCTGTGTTTCCCTGGGGTGACCCCAGGGCGGGGCCCACGCGTTCGTGCGGGAGGACGCGCACCCAGTCCGCGCGTGTGGCACGGCACACCAGAGGGAGAAATCCCCGGAGGTGTCTGGTCTCAAAACAGGGAAAGCAGCATCCCAGACGGGGAGCCATTCCGCTGCGATCTGGGCACGCGCGCGCGCGCGGGCGGGGCATGAGCGCGGGGTCCATTTTTATTACCCTGAATTGACCCAGAGGGCGGGAACACCTGGTCGTGCGAGTGACGCCCTCCCAGTTTGCGCGAGAGGTGCGGCACACTGGAAGGAGAAGTCCCCGGGAGGAACTGATTGGTCCCAAAGCGCAGAAAGTAGCATCCCAGACAAAGTGCCGCCCTGCTGGGGCTTGGGCGCGCGCACGAGCGGGCCGTGAGCGCGGAGTCCATTTTTATTGCCCTGAATTGACCCAGGGGGCAGGCCCACCTGGCCGTGCGGAGGAACTGATTGGTCCCAAAGCGCAGAAAGTAGCATCCCAGACAGAGTGCCACCCTGCTGGGGCTTGGGCGCGCGCGGGCGGGGCGTGAGCGCGGAGTCCATTTTTATCGCCCTGAATTGACCCAGGGGGCGGGCCCACCTGGCCGTGCGGAGGAACTGATTGGTCCCGAAGCGCAGAAAGTAGCGTCCCAGACGGGGTTCCGTCCTGCTGGGGCTTGGGCGCGCGCACGAGCGGGGCGTGAGCACGGAGTCCATTTTTATTGCCCTGAATAGACCCTGGGGGCGGGCCCACCCGTTCGTGCGGGAAACGCCCACCCAGTGCCCACGAGCGGTGCCGCGCACCGGAGGAAGTCCCCAGGAGGAAGGGACTGGTTTCCGAGCAAGGAAAGCAGTGTCCTAGCCAGGGACCCGTCCAGCCCGGATTTTGGCAAACGGGGGCGGAGCGTGAACGTGGTGTTCAGCTCTATATTCTGTGGTGCTACACTCCTAGCTCTCAGATCCCTCCCCCACCCTCCCCAGGCGAGCCCATTAACATCCGAATACCCGGAGCCAGAGAGAGAATTCAGATAGGGATCTGACTGCATTTTTTTTTAGCTGACTACTTGGAAAATCTAGTTTCCCAGTGATGGCTCGGAGACAGCAGTCCATATCAAACCACATAAAGAAACAGACCATGACAGCTTCTCCAACCCCCCAAACAAAAGAATCAAAATCTTTCCCAAATGAAGATACAATCCTGGAATTATCAGATACAGAATATAAAAAACTAATTTACAAAATGCTTAAAGATATCACGAATGAAATTAGGATAAATGCAGAAAAAGCCAAGGAACACCCTGATAAAACTGTTGAAGAACTCAAAAAGATTATTCAAGAACATAGTGGAAAAATTAACAAGTTGCAAGAATCCATAGAGAGACAGCATGTAGAAATCCAAAAGATTAACAATAAAATTACAGAATTTGACAACGCAATAGAAAGTCAGAGGAGCAGACTCGAGCAATTAGAATGTAGACTGGGACTTCTGGAGGACCAGGGAAACAACACCAACATAGCTGGAAAAAAATCAGATAAAAGAATTAAAAAAAATGAAGAAACCCTAAGAATCATGTGGGACTCTATCAAGAAGGATAACTTGCGAGTGATTGGAGTCCCAGAACAGGGAGGGGGGACAGAAAACACAGAGAAAATAGTTGAAGAACTCCTGACACAAAACTTCCCTGACATCATGAAAGAAGAAAGGATATCTATCCAAGATGCTCATCGAACCCCATTTAAGATTGATCCAAAAAGAAAAACACCAAGACATATCATCATCAAACTTGCCAAAACCAAAGACAAACAGAAAATTTTAAATGCTGCCAGGGAGAAAAGAAAGGTTTCCTTCAAGGGAGAATCAATAAGAATAAGTTCAGACTACTCAGCAGAAACTATGCAGGCAAGAAGGGAATGGGACGACATATACAGAGCACTAAACGAGAAAAACTGCCAACCAAGGATCATATATCCAGCAAAACTCTCTCTGAAATATGAAGGAGAAATTAAGATATTTACAGATAAACACAAGTTTAGAGAATTTGCAAAAACTAAACCAAGACTGCAAGAAATGCTAAAGGAGATTGTTTGGCCTGATGACCAATAATATCAGGTACCAGCACAATACAAGGTCACAAAACAGAACGTCCTGATATCAACGCAACTCAAACAGAGAAAGCACAAAAACAAACAAATTAAGACTAATTCTAAAAAATAAATAAATAAACAAAATAATACACACAACAGGAAATCATGGAAATCAATAGCTAAACGATCAAAATAATCAAAAAGAGGGACTAAATATAGGAGGCATTGAACTGCCAGATGGAGAGTGATACAAGGCGAAATAGAAGGATACAAGTTAGGGTTTTACTTAGAAAAATAGGGGTAAATAAAAAGGTAACCACAAAAAGGAATATCAATTCCATAACTCAAGAAAAAAGCCAAGAAAAACGTAACGACTCAATAAACACAAAGTTAAACATTATGAAAATGAGGATCTCACAAGCTACTAAGAAAAACGTCTCAGCACAAAAAAGCATGTGGAAAAATGAAATGGCCAACAACACACATAAAAAGGCATCAAAATGACAGCACTAAAAACTTACTTATCTATAATTACGCTGAATGTAAATGGACTAAATGCACCAATAAAGAGACAGAGAGTCACGGACTGGATAAAAAAACACGATCCATCTATATGCTGCCTACAAGAGACACACCTTAGACTTAGAGACACAAACAAACTAAAACTCAAAGGATGGAAAAAAGTATATCAAGCAAACAATAAGCAAAAAAGAAGAGGAGTAGCAATATTAATTTCTGACAAAATAGACTTTAGACTTAAATCCACCACAAAGGATAAAGAAGGACACTATATAATGATAAAAGGGACAATTGATCAGGAAGACATAACCATATTAAATATTTACGCACCTAATGACAGGGCTGCAAGATACATAAATCAAATTTTAACAGAATTGAAAAGTGAGATAGACACCTCCACATATATAGTAGGAGACTTCAACACACCACTTTCGGAGAAGGACAGGACATCCAGTAAGAAGCTCAATAGAGACACGGAAGACCTACTTACAACAATCAACCAACTTGACCTCATTGACTTATACAGAACTCTCCACCCAACTGCTGCAAAATATACTTTTTTTTCTAGCGCACATGGAACATTCTCTAGAATAGACCACATATTAGGGCATAAAACAAATCTTTGCAGAATCCAAAACATCGAAATATTACAAAGCATCTTCTCAGACCATAAGGCAATGAAGCTAGAAATCAATAACAGAAAAACTAGGGAAAAGAAATCAAATACTTGGAAAATGAACAATACCCTCCTGAAAAAAGACTGGGTTATAGAAGACATCAAGGAGGGAATAAGGAAATTCTTAGAAAACAACGAGAATGAAAATACTTCCTATCAAAACCTCTGGGACACAGCAAAAGCAGTGCTCAGAGGCCAATTTATATCGATAAATGCACACATACAAAAAGAAGAAAGAGACAAAATCAGAGAACTGTCCCGACAACTTGAGCAAATAGAAAGTGAGCAACAAAAGAATCCATCAGGCACCCGAAGAAAACAAATAATAAAAATTAGAGCTGAACTAAATGAATTAGAGAACAGAAAAACAATTGAAAGAATTAACAAAGCCAAAAGCTGGTTCTTTGAAAAAATTAACAAAATTGATAAACCATTGGCTAGACTGACTAAAGAAAAACAGGAAAGGAAACAAATAACCCGAATAAGAAACGAGAAGGACCACATCACAACAGAACCAAATGAAATCAAAAGAATCATATCAGATTACTACATAAAATTGTACTCTAACAAATTTGAAAACCTAGAAGAAATGGATAAATTCTTGGAACAACACTACTTACCTAAACTAACACATACAGAAGTAGAACAACTAAATAGACCCATAACAAAAAAAGAGATTGAAATGGTAATCAAAAAACTCCCAACAAAAAAAAGTCCTGGCCCAGATGGCTTCACTGCAGAGTTCTACCAAACCTTCAGAGAAGACTTAACACCATTACTATTGAAGGTATTTCAAAGTATAGAAAAAGACGGAATACTACCCAACTCATTCTATGAAGCCACCATCTCCCTGATACCAAAACCAGGTAAAGACATTACAAAAAAAGAAAATTTTAGACCTATATCCCTCATGAACATAGATGCAAAAATCCTTAATAAAATTCTAGCCAATAGAATCCAACAACACATCAAAAAAATAATTCACCCTGATCAAGTGGGATTTATACCAGGTATGCAAGGCTGGTTTAATATCAGAAAAACCATTAATGTAATCCATCACATAAATAAAACAAAAGACAAAAACCACATGATCTTATCAATTGATGCAGAAAAGGCATTTGACAAAGTCCAACACCCATTTATGATAAAAACTCTCACCAAAATAGGAATTGAAGGAAAATTCCTCAACATAATAAAGGGCATATATGCAAAGCCAACAGCCAATATCACTCTAAATGGAGAGAACCTGAAAGCATTTCCCTTGAGAACGGGAACCAGACAAGGATGCCCTTTATCACCGCTCTTATTCAACATCGTACTTGAAGTCCTAGCCAGGGCAATTAGGCTAGACAAAGAAATAAAGGGTATTCAGATTGGTAAGGAGGAAGTAAAGCTATCACTATTTGCAGATGACATGATCGTATACATGGAAAACCCTAAGAAATCCTCCAGAAAACTACTGAAACTAATAGAAGAGTTTGGCAGAGTCTCAGGATATAAAATAAACATACAAAAATCACTTGGATTCCTCTACACCAACAAAAAGAACACCGAAGAGGAAATAACCAAATCAATACCATTCACAGTAGCCCCCAAGAAGATAAAATACTTAGGAATAAATCTTACCAAGGAAGTAAAAGACCTATACAAAGAAAACTATAAAACTCTGCTACAAGAAATTCAAAAGGACACGCTTAAATGGAAAAACATACCCTGCTCATGGATAGGAAGACTCAACATAGTAAAAATGTCTGTTCTACCAAAAGCCATTTATACATACAACGCACTTCCAATCCAAATACCAATGTCATACTTTAAGGGAATAGAGAAACAAATCACTAACTTCATATGGAAAGGAAAGAATCCCCGGATAAGCAAAACATTACTGAAAAAGAAGAAGAAAGTGGGAGGCCTCACCCTACCTGATTTCAGAACCTATTATATAGCTACAGTAGTCAAAACAGCCTGGTACTGGTACAACAACAGGCACATAGACCAATGGAACAGAATTGAGAATCCAGATATAAATCCATCCACGTATGAGCAGCTGATATTTGACAAAGGACCAGTGTCAGTCAATTGGGGAAATAATAGTCTTTTTAACAAATGGTGCTGGCATACCTGGATATCCATTTGCAAAAGAATGAAACAGGACCCATACCTCACACCATGCACAAAAACTAACTCCAAGTGGATCAAAGACCTAAACATAAAGACTAAAACGATAAAAATCTTGGAAGAAAAAATAGGATCTACCCTAGGAGCCCTAATACAGGGCATAAACAGAATACAAAACATTACCAAAAATGATGAAGAGAAACCCAATAACTGGGAGCTCCTAAAAATCAAACACCTATGCTCATCTAAAGACTTCACCAAAAGAGTAAAAAGACCACCTACAGACTGGGAAAGAATATTCAGCTATGACATCTCAGACCAGCGCCTGATCTCTAAAATCTACATGATTCTGTCAAAACTCAACCACAAAAAGACAAACAACCCAATCAAGAAGTGGGCAAAGGATATGAACACACATTTCACTAAAGAAGATATTCAGGCAGCCAACAGATACATGAGAAAATGCTCTCGATCATTAGTCATTAGAGAAATGCAAATTAAAACTACGATGAGATTCCATCTGACACCAACTAGACTGGCATTAATTCAAAAATCACAAAATAATAAATGTTGGAGAGGCTGCGGAGAGACTGGAACTCTCATACACTGCTGGTGGGATTGTAAAATGGTACAACCACTGTGGAAATCCATCTGGCGTTATCTTAAACAGTTAGAAATAGAACTACCATACAAACCAGAAATCCCACTCCTCGGAATATACCCTAAAAATACAAGACCCTTCACACAAACAGATATATGCACACCCATGTTTATTGCAGCTCTGTTTACAATAGCAAAAAGCTGGAAGCAACCAAGATGTCCATCAACGGACGAATGGGTAAATAAATTGTGGTATATTCACACAATGGAATACTACGCATCGATAAAGAACAGTGACGAATCTCTGAAACATTTCATAACATGGAGGAATCTGGAAGGCATTATGCTGAGCGAAATGAGTCAGTTGCAAAAGGACAAATATTGTATAAGACCACTATTATAAGATCTTGAGGAATAGAAAAAACGGAAATGAACACATACTTTTGTGGTTACAAAGGGGGGAGGGAGGGAGGGAGGGAGGGAGAGGGCTTTTTATTGATCAATCTGTAGATGGGAACTGCTTTGGGTGAAGGGAAAGACAACACTCAAAACAAGGAAGGTCAGCCTAATTGGACAGGATTAAAAGTAAAGAGGTTTCCGAGATAAAATGAAAGCTTCAAAGGATAGCGAAGCAGGGGCTGGGGTCTGGGGAACTTGGTTTGAGAGGACTTCTAAATCAATGGGCAAAACAATTCTATTATGAAAACACTCTGCATCCCACTTTGAATTGTGGCACCTGGGGTCCTAAATGCCAACAAGCAGCCATCTAAAATACATTAATTGGTCTCAACCCACCGGGAGCAAAGGCAAAGGAAGAACACCAAGGTCACACGACAACTAAGAACCCAAGAGACAGAAAGGGCCACTTGAACCAGAGACCTACAATATCCTGAGACTAGAAGAACAAGTTGGTGCCCGGCCACAATCGATGTCTGCCCTGTCAGGGAGCACAAGAGACAACTCCTGAGGGAGCAGGAGACCAATGGGATACAGACCCCAAATTCTCATTAAAAGACCACACCTAATGGTATGATTGCGACTAGAGGAATCCCAGAGACAATGCTCCCCAGAACTTCTGATGGCACAGGACAGGAACCAACCCCGAAGACAAATCATCAGGCATGAAAAGGACTGGTCAGTGGGGGGGAGAGAGATACTGATGAAGAGCGAGCTAATTAAATCAGGTGGACACGGGAGAGTGTGTTGGCAACTCTTGACTGGAGGGGGGATGGGAAGATAGAGAGAGATGGAAGAAGGTAAAATTGGCACGAAACGAGAGACTGTAAGGGCTGACTCAATAGGGGGAGAGCAAGTGGGAGAAGGGAGTAAGATGTATGTAAACCTACATGTGACAGACTGATTGGAATGGTAAATGTTCACTTGAAGCTTAATAAAAATTTAAAAAAAAAAAAAAAAAAAAAAAAAAAACAAGGGGGCTGGATGAGAGTCCTTTGGGCTCTAAAATTCCATAGCCCTCATCTATTAAGCCCTCTCTTTTTAAACCTTCTCCCAAATGATGCTAATTTGTCATTAAACTAGGGTTAAAAAAAAAAAAAGTTGTTTAAGAAGAAAAAAAAGATTAGCTCTCAAACTGAGTGTTTCCTATTATAAAACTCCATTTTCTCTCTAAATACCAGAATAATGTTGTTTAAATTGTGTTGTTGAAATGAATGGGGGAGGGGAGAACTAACGAACTTACCCCAAGCAAAAACGTTCATCAGCTGGGGAAGAAGATCGAAATTAATGACAAAGAAACGCTAAAAAACAATCACGTCAGGCCAGCTTTCTCTAGAATTATATTATTAACAAAATGTAATGGAACAGCAATTGATTCAAAGTGGAGACCAAAGGAGAACCACCAAGGAGGAAAGCACTGGCCTATTTAATCACAGAATCCTGGAACTGTAGTGTGGGAAAGAAGGCCCGGTGAACCCAAAATCCTTGGTATAAATCGACTCTACAGCAGTGGGTTTTTTTTTTTTTATCATCAAAATAGTGGAACAGCGACTGTTAGGGGTTTTACATATATTATCTCCTGTAATCCTCACCACAAATCCTGTGATGTAAGCGCTATCTCTATTTTATTAGTAATGACTATGTCTAGAGAGGTTTACTTTCTTGCCTACACAGCTAGTGGATAGGAAGGCCAGGATTTGAACCCAGATGTGATGCCAAATCTTGTACTCACAAACTCTACATCATACTGCCTCACTTTGTCTGACCTCTATTTGAATATCTCTGTTGCCTGGGTACTCACTACCTCACAAGGTACCCCAGTTCCAAGGTAAAGGGCTCTTTGCTAGAAAATACCTTTTTTATGTCTATAAATTTAGTTTTGGATGCAATCTACACAACCAAACATACATCCATTCACAATTTCTATGTGAACAGTTCAATGACATTGGTTATATACTTCTCATTGTGTCACCATTCTCACTATAACTACCCACATTGCTTCATCACCATTAATTTAGGCTCTTAAAGTTCTCATCTGTGCTTTAGATAAACTGTTGTCGGTTTAAACTCATATAGATAATTCTTTATAAAAGAGCAATGCTCAAGGCAAACTTTATTAATTGAGCTAAACTGTTGAGTTTAATGATGGCTTTTCATGGGATAGTTTTTTGGATCAAGGATTAAAGGTAACTTCTAGGCAATAGATTTGGGCATTCCCCTAGTCTCAATGGATTCAGTAAGTCTGCTTTACATATGAATTTGAAGTGCTGTTCCACAGTTTTCCTCCTTCTAACCAGGATCCATCTGTTGGGTCATTGATGAAAACGTTCCATAACGGTAGCCAGGCACAATCCATTTCTTCTGGTCTCATGGTAGTAGGAGGTAGTAGTTTCTGGAGGCAATTAAACCTGCAGTCCATTTCCTTCTCTGATACCTGGCCTCCTTCTTCCTCTGCTATAGAAGAAATCTTCTTAAATTGAGCTGAGTATGCCCCCCTGTGACTTTCTCTGAAAGACAATGACTTTGACTCTCCCAACCCACTCTGGTCCTCAGAGTCCCACAGAACCAACATCTCTCCTTCCCCATGTTGGTCCTTCAGCTATTTAAAGACATTGATTACCCTGGCATGTCTCTTCTCCAAGATAAAAATCTCTCACTCTTTTTCTTGTTCCCTATTAAGTAAGGTCACTATGAGTCGGAATAGACTGGACGCCAACAGGTTCAGTTTTTTTGGTTTATTTAGTAAGATCTCAAGACCTTATCTCAATTGCCTTTGTCATGGATTGAACTGTGTCCCGCACAAATATATGTTGACTTGGTTAGGCCATGATTCCCAGTATTGTGTGGTTGTCCTCCATTTTGTGATAGTAATTTTATGTTAAAGAGGATTAGGGTGGGGTTGTAACACTGCCCTTACCCAGGTCATACCCCTGATCCAATGTAAAGGGAGCTTCCCTGGGATGTGGCCTGCACCACCTTTTATCTCTCAAGAGATAAACAAGAAATGGGAGCAAGCAGAGAGAGGGACCTCATACCACCAAGAAAGAAGCAATGGGAGCAGAGCATGTCCTTTGGACCCAGGGTTCCTGCGCAGAGAAGCTCCTGAGTCCAGGGGAAGATTGATAAGAAGGACCTTCCTCCAGGGCCAACTAAGAGAGGGCCTTCCCCTGCAGCTGATGCCCAGAATTTGGACTTCTAGCCTACTTTACTGTGAAAAAATAAATTTCTCTTTGTTAAAGCCATCCACTTGTGGTATTTCTGTTATAGCAGCACTAGATGACTAAGACAACCTTCTTCAGGACACACTCAATTTTGATAACGAGACTCTTAGAGAACTGAACCCAGATTTCTAAGTGATCCTAGCCAGAAGAGAATGAAGAAGGGCCATCTCCTCCCTCATTCTAGGCTTGCTACTTCTGTTAATGTGCTCCAAAGCCCATTACCTGTATTGGCAGTCAGGTCACACACTAGATCATGGTGGGCTTCCTCCCAAATAGCTGAGACCTCTAAGTCTTTTTCACACATGGCCTTCTTTAGTCAGTGCATGATTCGGCTCCTCTATCCAATACCTGGTTCTTTCTTAATAAAGTGCAAGCAAACAAATCCCACCAGATAAAACCAGCAAGAAAAACCCCAGTGTTTGGTCCCACTCAAAATCCTCTGTCTTTCTGAAATGACTTGATAGTTAACAGCTGGTCCAAAAGGGATAACCGCCCCCCCCATCCTGTTAACGAATAAAATAATCACCATCCCTCATATGTCCTTAGGACTTTGTTTTACAAAACATATTCACATCAATAACAAAAACTACCATTTTGAGCATGTGCTATATGATAGGCACCAGGCAAGTTGATTATCCTAGCTCTTATGATAATCTTGCACATTTGGCATTATTAATTCCTTTCTCCAGATGAAGAAACTGAGACACAGAGGAAGTTAATGACCTGCCCTGGTTTACACAATTATCTTAGCACTTTTTCTCCTGAAAGTACTAGAGCTGAGATTCAAACCCAGGTCTGCTAGATCCAAAGCTCACACTTTTTCTACCACAATGCAATGGCTGCCCAGTCCAAAACTCCCACATTGGTCCACCCTGAACTGGTGACATTCTATCTACTTATCTAACTTTTCATTTGATTGTCACAGACATCCTAGGATACTGGAAAAGGAGAGACCAATGGACTTGTTGTTCAAGGCCTCAAAGACTGATCTTCTTTTGGAATCCTTACTGAGTATCCTTTCCTTGTCCTGGGTCTGGGCATACAAGATCCTCATCCTGCCTTATTATCCAATGCTCTTGTTTCAGGCGCTCAGAGTTCAGAGGGCCCCTGCAAGTCAGAGATTGGAATGGGCCAACTACATCCCCTGCAGAGAAAACCAATTCATCTCGTGTTGACCTACCTGCTCTCAAAAAGAGCAGCTGACTGGCCATAGCCAATAAGAGGAAGGTAATTTAAAGATCAAACGAAGGCTGGCTGTCTATCTGCCCTTCTTTCATGACAAATGTGTCTGAGATTCAAGCCCAGTGAGATGGTGATATTTTAAGATGGGTGGCTTACTGGGATTTGGTACACTGAATTCATCCAGCCTGAGGTGGCCCTATTTTGTAAAATGCAGTGTCCAGGAGTTACAGGAGGCAGAGTAATGGAGTGAAATGAGGACTGCAGCAGGAGACAGGGGACTCAGAATATACATTGAACCTTGGTTCTGGCTGATGTCATTAAACAGGTTGCTTGAGCCCTTTGAGTCTCACATTGCTCATCAATGAGAAGAGTGTCCAAGACCACTCTCTTGATCCCACCATCATAATGATGCTATGACAAGAATACAGGAATTGCCCCTCAGATTTATAATCTCATGCCATACAAATGCTAGAGGCATGAGAACCCTTAGAAAGCAACTAGCACAGCAGGTTGTGATTAGTGGAACCTTTTTCTCAAAAGGATCTCATGTAGAAGACCAACATATCAGACTGTTAAAATCTGAACTGATCTAGTTGTAATCCAGTTGGGGGCTCCCAGCCTCTCCACAGCAATCACTAGAATCTCTCTGGTGCCTGAGTGCACCAGGAAACAGTCTGATGACTGAGCCATGTAGCCATTTTAGAAATGGGAAAACTGAAGACCCAGAGCAGTAAAGTGACTTTCTTGAAGTGTCAGTGTGACTTTAAGGCAGGATCCAGACTAGAATGCAGGGCTAACAAGTTCCAATTGAGCACACTTTCTACTCCACCTTGCTCGACCCTCATTGTTTTTCCCATAATTCGTGTGTAACCATAAAAGCGATTGTAAGGATGGTGCAGGACTGGGCAGTTTTCGTCCTGTTCTGCATAGGGTTGCTATGAGTCAGAACTGACTCTATGGCACCTGACAACAACAACAAACCATACATGTATGATATCAAATACAATGTTCTAGAAAGTGGCTTTCAAACTATGCCACTTGGAGTCCTAACAGTTTGGCAAGGATATGCCAACAGGCAAGGATACAGGGAAAAGGAAGACTTTTACCTCTGCTTCAAAGCCCAGCCTGCATTTATCTCTAATGTCTGTGAATGTTGTTGTTGTTAGGTGCCATCGAATCAGTTCTGACTCACAGCAACCCTTCGTACCACAGAACAAAACACTGCACGGTCCTGAGCCATGCTTACAATCCCTTTTATGCTTGAGCCCATTGTTGCAGCCACTGTGTCAATCCATCTCCTTGAGGGTTTTTCTCTTTTCTGCTGACCCTGTACTTTACCAAGCATGATGTCCTTCTCCAGGGACTGATCACTCCTGACAACATGTCCAAAGTATGTAAGACACAGTCTTGCCATCCTTGCTTCTAAGAGGCATTCTGGCTATACTTCTTATGAGACAGATGTGTTCACTCTTTTGGCAGTCCAGGGTATAGCCAGTATTCTTCATCAACACCACAATTCAAAGGCATCAATTCTTCTTCGCTCTTCCTTGTTCATTGTTCAGCTTTCACATGCATATGATGCGATTGAAAACACCATGGCTTCAGTCGGGTGAACCTTATTCCTCAAGGTGGCATATTGCTTTTCAACACTTTAAAGGGGTCTTTTGCAGCAGATTCACCTAATGCAATGCGTCTTTTGATTTCTTGACAGCTGCTTCCATGGGTGTTGATTGTGAATCCAAGTAAAATGAAATCCTTGACAATTTCAATCATTTCTCCATTTATCATGATGTTGCTTATTGATCCAGTTGTGAGAATTTTTGTTTTCTTTATGTTGAGGTGTAATCCATTCTGAAGGCTGTGGTCTTTGATCTTCATCAGTTAAGTGCTTCAAGTCCTCTTCATTTTCAGCCAGCAAGTTTGTGTCATCTGTATAATGCAGGTTGTTAACGAGTCTTCCTCCAATCCTGATGCCCCATTCTTCTTCACATAGTCCAGTTTCTCAGATTATTTGCTCAGCATACAAATTGAATAGGTATGGTGAAAGGATACAACCCTGATGCACACCTTTCCTGACTTTAAACCACACAGTATCCCCTTGTTCTGTCTAGACAATTGCCTCTTGATCTATGTACGGGTTCTTGATAAGCACAATTAAGTGTTCTGGAATTCCTGTTCTAATATCTGTGAATAGCATCATCTAATACTGATTGAAGGAGCCCTCATGGCACAACAGTTAAGTACTCAGCTACTAAGCAAAAGGTTGGCAGTTCAAACCCACCCAGTAGCTCTGTGGAAAAAAACCTGGTAATCTGCTCCCATAAAGATTACAGCCTAGAAAACTCTATGGGGGATAGAATTGAGAACCCAGAAGTAAATCCACTCATCTACAGGCAGCTTATCTTCCACAAAGGGTCAAAGTCTATTCAATGGGTAAGAAACAGTCTCTTTAACAAATGGTACTGGCAAAACTGGCTATCCATTTGCAGAAAAAAATAAAACAGAATCCATACCTCACACTATACATAAAAACTAACTCAAAATGAATCAAAGACCTAAATGTAAAAGCTAAAACATAGGAAAAAACTAGGAGACCTAACTTTCAGCATAAATAGCCTATTAAATACAACTAATAATGCACAACTGACATACGATAACTTAGACAACTGGGACTTCCTAAAAAGTAAATACTTATGCTCATCAAAAGACTTTACCCAAAGAGAACTTACAGACTGGGAAAAAATCTTTGGCAATAACCTATTCAACAAGGGTCTAATCTCTAAAATACACAGAAAACTTCAACAACTCAACAAAAAGCCAAACAACCCAATCAAAGAATAGGCAAAGAACATGAATAGACACTTCACTAAAGAGGGCATTCTGATGGCCAAAAAATACAGAGAAGATGCTCACAATCATTAGCCATTGCAGAGACGAAAATCAAAACTGCAATGAGATACCATCTCACCCCTCTAAAAATAGTAATGATTTAAAAAAAACAGAAAACAACAAATGCTGGTGAGGCTACAGGGAGATTGGAACTCTTATATACTGCTGGTGGGACTGAAAAATGTTACAACCACTGTGGAAAACAGTACTGCGCTTCCTCAAAAAGCTAGACATAAAAATACCTTATGATCCAGCAATCCCACGCCTAAGAATATATTCAAGAGACATAAGAGCAGTGACACAAATAGACCTATGCACACCCATTTTCACAGCAGCATTATTCACAATGGCAAAAAGATAGAAACAACCTAAGTGCCCATCAGTGCATGAATGGATAAACAAACTGGTACATTCATACAATGGAACGCTACACAAATATAAAGAATAATGAGGAGTCCGCAAAACATAACATGGATGAATCTGGAGGACATTACGTTGAATAAAATAAATCACAAAAGGAAAAATATTGTATGGTCTTACTATTACAAAAAGTTAGGAATAGATATAGACATAGAAAGAAACATTCTTTGCTGGCTACCAGGGATGTGAGTGGAAGGGAAGGGGAATCACTTTCTGGATACTAGATACTTGTTATTTTTGGTGATGGGAAAGACAACACCAAATAAAGGTGAAGTCCTCACAACTTGACCTGAGTAAAAGAAGACACTAAGAAGTACACAAGAAAAATGGACAACTTCAGTAAATGTTATAACATTCAATTTTGCAATAACAGCAATAACAACCAAAAAATATGTATGTGGTTTGTGCATGTATGTCTAAAGGAAGGCATATGAGAGTGCATCAAGTATTAAGTATAGGTGTATCTACAGGCATATGTAAATACATGTTTGTGTGTGCTGCATATATATCCATAGATAGAATAAAGCACAAAGGGGACACAGTTATGGAGACTTCCTAGACATATCCAAACAACTCATGGAATTGGTTTACTTGGTTGAAGGACTTAGAACCCTAGTCTCATGAGATAATTTAGTCAAATGGCATAACATAGTTCATAAAGTTAATGTTCCACACCCTAATTTGGTGAGTAGTGCATGGGGTCTTAAAAACTTGAGAACAGCTATCTAAGATATTAACTCTTGGTCTCTACCTATCTGGAGTACAGCAGAATGAAGGAAACCAAAGACTCAAGGAGGAAGCTAGTCCACAGGACTAATAGCCCGCATGAACCACAGCCTCTTCTATACTGAGACCAGAAGAAATAGATGGTGCCTGGCTACCACTACAGACCATTTTGTCCAGGGGCACAATAGAAGGTCCCTGTTAAAAAAAAGGAAAAAAAAAACACAGAACAAAACTCGAATTCATAAACTCTATTCACTGGATAGATGGTGACTAGAGCGACTCTCAAGACTACTGCCTTAAGATATCCTTTCAACCTAGAACTGAAATTACTCTCAGAGGTCACCTTTCAGCCAAACAATAGGTTGGATTATAAAATAAACAGTATCACCTATGAGTAATATGTCCCTTACACAATTGACTCTATGAGACCAAACGGACTTTAACCCAAAAGCAAAGAGGAGAAGGCAAGGAGGGGAAGGGAAGCTAGATCAATGGAAACAAAACAAACAGAATGGAAATAATAAGAATGTTGACACATTATGAAAATTGTAACCAATATTACAGAATAATTTGTATAAAAATTGTTAAATGGGACCCTAACTCACTATATAAACTTCCACCTAAAAAACAATATTTAAAAAAAAAACCCTATGGGGTAGTTCTACGGTGTCACGTGGGGTCATTATTAGTTGAAATCAACTCGACAGTTCCTAACAGCAGCACTATTGAGCATTTACTATCCCCCAGACACTATGCTAAGTATATTTATGTGCACTACCTTATTTAATACTCTCAATGAGCCTGTAAGGTAGCTATTATTTTTATTCCCATTTTAAAGATGAGGAAGCTGAGGCTTAGAGAGATTAAATAACTTGCTCAAAGCCATACAGTCTGCCCGCAGTAGACAAAAAAAAAAAAAAACCAAAAATGGAAACCCTGAAGCAGGAGTCAAATTCAGGTAGTCTGACTCCACAGGGCCTATATCTGTAACCCCTACGCTCTCCTTCTCAAGAACAATTTCCTCTGAAAAAAGGGTTCCGCATCCAACCTATCCTTTTGTTTTATAGGTCTCTCTGTTTTTGTTTGGTTGGTCGTTTGGTTAGTTGTTTGTTTGGTCTACTCTGAGATGGAGGTACAGCCCCTATGCTTCTCTAAGCTTCTAGTCTTGTGCCTTAGGTGGTTCAGTGAGCTAACAGGTCAGTTCTCCCAGAAGTGCAGTGGGTGGCCTTTTAACTGCCACCAATTCAAAAGCTCATCAAAAATGTGGCATCTGCCTAAATGCTCCCTACTGATGCCACAGCACTGTCACAGAAGGTCTCCACAAAGCCTAGTCAGGCTCCGTCAGAGCCCAAAGTACAGTTTGCTCTGTGCTTTCCTTCCGACAAAACTTCTTCCCCTTACCCGTTTAATCTGAGACTGTTTCATCTACAACAGTTCTACAAGGTAGATGAGACAACTGAACCCGTGCAAAGCACAAGATTTCTCTGGAGTCACACAGTAAATTACAGCCAAGTCCAAGCCCTAACCTCAGCTTTGGAACAAGGCTACTTTCCACTAACCAACTCCTCTGGCTTTTACTTATTCTGATCTTTTCTTCTTGACCCCAAAAACACCAGGTATGCAGAAGGCTGCTGAGACAATGGCTATATATAAACTTCTGGGCCTTTAGGTTCCTATTTTCAGAAGTCGTCGATATATTCCCACTTAAAGATCCCAAAAAGGCGCAAAAGTGGTTGCAGCAGTACACTGACAGGGAACTGCCAGAAATTCAAGCTAGATACGGAAGAGGATGTGGAACCAGGGATATCATTGCTGATGTCATATGGATCTTAGCTGCAAGTAGAGAATACCATAAAGATGTTTACCTGTGTTTTATTGACTACTGTGTGGATCATAACAAATTATGGATAACATTGTGAAGAATGGGAATTCCAGGACACTTAACGGTGCTTGTGAGGAACCTGTACATACACCAAGTAGTCGTTTGAACAGAACAAGGGGATACTGTGTGGTTCAAAGTCAGGAAAGATATGCGTCAGGGTTGTATTCTTTCACCATACTTATTCAATCTGCATGCTGAGCAAATGATCTGAGAAGCTGCATTATATAAAGAAGAACCACATCAGGATGGGAGGAAGACTTATTAACAACCTGCGTTATGCAGATGACACACCTTGCTTGCTGAAAGCAAGAAGGACTTGAAGCACTTACTAACGAATATCAAAGACTATAGCCTTCAGTATGAATTTCACCTCAGCATAAAGAAAACAAAAATCCTCACAACTGGACCAGTAAGCAACATCATGATAAATGGAGAAAAGATTGAAATTGTCAAGGATTTCATTTTACTTGGATTCACAATCAACGTCCATGGAAGCAAGAGTCAAGAAAGCAAACAATGTATTGCTTTGGGCAAATCTGCTGCAAAAGGCCTCTTTAAAGTGTTTAAAAGAAAGTATGTCACTTTGAGGACTAAGGTGTGCCTGACCTAAGCTATGGTATTTTCAATAGCTGAATATGCATGCAAAACCTGAACATGAGTAAGAAAGAGCAAAGAAGAACTGACATCTTTGAATTATGGTGCTGGTGAAGAATATTGAATATACCCTGGACTGCAAGAAGAATGAACAAATCTGTCTTGAAAGAAGTACAGCCAGAATGCTCCTTAGAAGCATGGATGGGAGACTTCATTGCACATACTTTGGACATGTTAACAGGAGGGATCAGTCCCTGGAGAAAGGTATCATACTTGGTGAAGTAGAGGGTCAGTGAAGAAGAAGGCGCTAAAAGAGATGGATTGACACAGTGGCTGCAACAATGAGTTCAAGCTTAACAACTGTGAGGATGGCGCAGTGTTTTGTTCTGTTGTACATAGGATCACTACGAGTCAGAACCAACTTGATGGCACCTAACAACAACAAAGGTCCCACTCAAATCTAAGAGCTTGCCTGATACCTAAGTTCCAGGCATTTCGAAAGGACTCAAAAATATGGTTAGACATTCTCTTACCTAAAACACAAATTAGCAAGGACAACAGATCCAAGCCCCTGTTCTATCAACAGTGTCTAACCATCCTAAACGAATCCAGGCATCGGGTGAATCATTCCACAACAATGTAACAAAATACCACCCTGAGAAAGATAGTGCAAGATGATACTTAATGTCAAGGAGTGATGCTCATAATCATCAAGTGGAAAAACTCTGCAAGTTACACTAACACATCTAAGTTTTATATTTTCAAAGTGTATATACTTCGTTGTTGTTAGCTGCCATTGAATCAGTCCCCAGCTCATAGCAATCCATGCACAATGAACAAAATGCTGTCCAGTCCTGCACCATCCCCATAATAGGCTGCAGATCGCACCTGTGGTCTACAGGATTTTCATTGGCTGATTTTCAGAAGTAGATCACCAAATCCATCTTAGTCTAGAAGCTCTGCTGAGACCTGTTCAGCATCATAGCAACATGCAAGCTTCCAGTGACATATGGGTGGTGGTTGCACATGAGGTACACTGGACAGGAAATGAACTCAGGTTTCCCACACACAGAAGGCAAAAATTCTAACACTGAACCATCACTGTCCCATGTATATATTTAACCTGAACTCATTGCCATGGAGTTCATTCCGACTTTTTTCATAGCAGCCCTATAGTACAGAGTAGAACTCCTCCATAGGGTTTCCAAGGAGCGCCTGGTGGATTCGAATTGCCAACCTTTTGTTTAGCAGCCATAGCCCTTAATCACGACACCACCAGAGTTTCCATGTTTATATTTATGCATGCATAAATAGAATCTTTTTTTTTTATTTTATTCATATTGTTGTTGAAAGTATACACAAAGCAATATTTCCATCACCATTAAGCCCCTTTTCCCTCTCTCTTCTACCCCTGGTAACCACTAATAAACTTTGTTCACTTTATTTGCCTTTCTTGTCTTTTTATGCAAGTGAGATCATACAATATTTGTCCTTTTGTGATTGACTTATTGCACTCAGCATAATGTCTTCAAGCTCCATCCATATATTGTAGCATGTATCAGGATTGCATTTCTTCTACTGGCTGAGTAGTATTCCACTGCATATATGTACCATATTTTGTTTATCCATTCATCTGTTGATGGGCATTTAGGTTGTTTCTACCCTTTGGCTATTGTGAATAGGGCTGCAGTGAACATTGGTATACAAGTTTCTGCTTGTGTTTCAAGTCTTTCGGGTATATTCCTAGGACTGGTATTTCTGGGTCATATGGTAGTTTCAGTTCTACTCTGTCCTGTAGGGTCCCTATGAGTCGGAATCAACTCGAGGGCACTGGGGCACTGGGTTATGGTAGTTTTATTTTTAGATTTTCGGGGAACCACCACACTGTTTTCTACAACAACTGTACCATTTTGTATTCCCACCAGCAATGGGTAAGGGCTCTGATTTCCCCAAGTCCTTGCCAAAATTTTTTATTTTCCATTTGTTTGTTTGTTTTTAAATCTTAGCCGTCCTACCTGTTGCTGTCAAGTCAATTCCGACTCATAGCGACCCTATATGGGAAATTGCATCTCATTGTGGTCTGGATTTGCATCTCTCTGATGGCCAATGACACTGAGCATCTTTTCACGTGTTTGATGGCCATTTTGAATGTCCTATTTGATGAAATGTCTATTCAAGTCCTTTGCCCATTTTATGATTGGGTTGTCTTTTTGTTGTTAAGTTGTCAAAGTTTTATATATATAGATATACACATATATATATATATAATGGTTTTTAGTTCTTATCGGATATATGGATTCCAAAGATATTCTCCCAGTAGTAGCTTGTCTTTTCACTTTTTTGATAAAATCTTTTGAGGAACAAAAGTTTTTAATTTTTATGAGGTCCCATTTATTAATTTTGTCTTTTGCTGTTTGTGTTTTTGTTATTATTTTAGATAATCCATTGTTAAAATCTATGCCTGACAGCATTGCCTCTGCTTTTTCTTCTAAGAGCTTTATGGTTTTAGTTTGCACATTTAGGTCCTTAATCCATTTTAATACTATTTTTGTGTATGGTGTGAGGCATGTATCCTGTTTCATTTTTCTGCATGTAGAAATACAATTTTCCTAATACCATTTATTGAAGAGACTCTTCGTTCACCATTGAATGAAGCTAGCACCCTCATCAAAAAATCAGTTGACCGTAGATGTGTTGTTAATTTCTAGACTCTCAATTCTATTTCATTAGTCTACGTATTTATTGTTACACCAATACCAGGCTGTTTTGATTACTGTGGCTGTATAAGGTTTTAAAATCAGAAGTGTGAGTCCTCCTACTTTGTTCATCTCTTTCGACATCACTTTAGCTATTTGAGGCCTTTTGTCATTCCATATAAAGTTGAGATTTTTTTTTCTATTTCTGTAAAGAAGGCTGTTGGAATTTTATCAGGATTGCATTGAATTGATAGATCACTTTGGGTAGTACCGCCATTTAAACAATATTAAGTCTTCCAATCCATGAACATAGAATATCTTTCCATTTATTTAAGTCTTCTCTAATCTGTTTCAGCAGTGTTTTATCATTTTCATTGTATAAGTCCTTCATGCCCCTGGTTAGATTTATTCCTAGGAATTTTATTCTCTTAGATGCTATTGTAAATGGAACTGTTTCTCAATTTCCTTTTCAGATTTCTCATTACTGGTGTATGAAAACTCAACTGATTTTTGTTTGCAGACCTTGTACCCTGCAACTTTGCTAAATTCCTCAATTAGCTCTAGAATTTTCTTACGGGCTTCTTGGGATTTTATATGCTTTTAAAACATTAAATATAGGATGTTATTCCATGAAGTGTTTTCTATCGTGGTCTTTTTTACCTAAAGTAATGTGAGCATCTTTCTGTGTGTGCACATGTACTTATGTAGTGGGGGTGTGTGCTACGTGAGTGTGAACCTCTCCAGTGTTAGATTATCGGTAATTTTGTCTTTTATTTTTTAAATTTTGGTGGACAGCTATTCATTTTTCATACCCACATCCTACTTCTCTTTCGGGGAACCACCCATTCCCAAAGAGTTCCAGTGGGGCAATGATAGTGCTCTTCCCACCCCATCCCATCACCCCCATAGAAACAGCCACATGACTCAGACCAGCCAATCAGAGTTCTCCCTCCACATGTGCATAGTGACTGGTTCAGAGGAGAGTTTGCAGCCTAATCTAGGCCCCAGTCTCCTCTAGGACTTAACATCTGAATATTGGATGAGAGAGGGTCTTACTTTTCCTCTAAGATTTCAGGCTAAAAAGACCATAATAAGTCAGGAATTGTTGGTTTTATGCTGCTTTCACTGATAAGGAAAGCCCATCTTTGAACAAAGGCAAGACAGAGATGAAAACAGAGGCAGGATATGGAGAGCCCAAATGACATGGTTAGAGGTTCTGAATCCAGCCATGTCTGAAGCTACAGTGATCCCCGAAATTCCCAGTTCTGCAATCCAATATATCCCCTCTTGAATTAATATCAACTGGATTCCTGTAATAGGCCTAATACATGTGTATTCTAAAGAAACATCCATTAGTAATTGGAACATGGAATGTACAAAAGTATGAATCAAGGAAAATTGGAAGTTGTCAAAAATGAAATGAAACGCTTGACGATCAATATCCTAGGCATTAATGAGCTGAAAAGGACTGGTATTCGCCACTCTGAATCAGACAATCATATGGATATCATGCTTGGTAAAGTGGGGGGTCAGCAAAAAAGATGTAGATCCTCAACAAGATGGAATAACACAGCAACTGCAACAATGGGCTCAAACACAGCAATGATAGTGAGGATGCCGCAGGGCCAGGCAATGTATCATTCTGTTGTACACAGGGTCGCTATGAGTCAGAACCAACTTGACAGTTCCTAACAACAAACATACAAATATATATTACTTATATGTGTGTGTGTGTATATATATATGTATATAAACCAGTATCAACAGTTGCCATTGAATCAATTCCCCAAGAAGTCACCATAATGTATATGTACATATACATATACACACATGTATATATTCCCTTTTATAAAAAATGCTAAACCCATTGCATTCTTCAAGCTATCTATGTATTCCTCAAAGCTCTCTTCTCCTTCTTTATAGTACCAATTTTGCACTCCATAATCCTATGTGTTATTAGTTCATTTTTCATGTGTCAGAATCTCTCCTGAATAAATGGAAAGTTCCTTGAAATAAAGGGATATGTCTCCTTACCCATGATACCTAGCATCATGCATTGCTCAGAGTAGGAATTCAGAAGACCCTGCCCCACCCCACCGTTCATCACCAGCAGATGTGCACTGAAGTTAGATTTCTACTGGGAGGTAGAGCTGCCTTTCAGCATTCTCACTCTTATATTAAGTTTCAAAACAGAACTGTGTGAATTTTTGTCTATGGTGATGGGAAAATTGGCATTGACTAAGGACACAATGGTTATAAAACCAGACTAATGTAGCTGTTACCATTAAGCTGTGCACCACAAAAAGGAAAAAAAGAGGGGGCGGCAAAATGGCAAATAAAATGTTTCATATAATTTGTCAACTACAACAGCAGCCAAAAAAAAAAAAAGGCTATGCCTATTTATACTACTTAGGTGCAACTAAACGCTTCATGGAATAAGTTTTCTCTGTTCAAAGGTTTAGGGTCATGGTTTCATGTGTCTATCCAGCTAATTGGTCTAACATTGTTTTTAGAGTTTCTGTTCTACCTCCTTAAAGTGCTCAGCTGCTAACCGAAAGGTCAGCAGTTTGAACCTAACAGCCACTGTGTGGGAGAAAGATGTGGCGGTCTGTGTCTGTAAAGATTTACAGCCTTGGAAATCCTATGGGGGCAATTCTATTCTGTCCTATAGGGTCACTGTGAGTTGGAATCAATTCGATGGTAGCAGGTTTGGTTTGGTTTGGTTTTATCTCCTAGTTCAATGAGTACCACCTGGGGCCTTAAAGGCCCTGGAGAAGCCACCCAAAATAAAACAATTGGTCTCTATTCATCTGGAACAGCAGAGACAGAAGGAGACTCAGGAATCAGAGAAGGAAATGAACTGCAGGTTTAATTGCCTCCATGGAAATGAACTGCATGTTTAATTGCCTCCATGAACTACTACATCCTTTACCACAAGACCAGAAGAAATGGATGGCGCCCAGGTACCATTATTGAACATTTGATCAAGGACACAATAAATGTATCCTGATAAAGGAAGAAAAGCATGGAACAGGACTGCAAAAGCATATGGAAAACAGACTTACTGGATCCATTGAGACTGGGGAAGCCCCCACATCTATTGCCTGGAAATAATCTTCAAACCTTGAACCAAAACTACCCCATGTAGTCATCACTAAACTAAACAACAGTTTAGCTCAATAAATAAAGAATGTTTGCCTTGAGTACTATGCTCTTATAAAGAATTATCTATATGAGTATAAACTGAAAAGTTAGTCTAAAGCACAGATGAGAACTTTAAGGGGCAAAGAGCCTAAGTTATGGCGATGAAGCAATACGGATAGTGACAGAATAGTGACACAATGTGAAGTATGTAACCAATGTCACTGAGCTGTTCATGTATAAATGAGTAATTTATTTTATAAGGATCAACACAGAGCTGGTTCCTATGAGGTGGAGGTTAAAGATGTCCCAAATGTCCAACTTTTCCAAGTTGCTGTATCACTCCACGATCTCTAACATCAACTACTCTCTCTCCCCTCAGTACTCTCCCTCCTGCCTTTGGGTTCCCTAGTTCGATGCATTGTCTCACAGAACTCATGAACCATTTAAAGGAAATGGCTCACATGGTTGTGGACGCTGGCAAGTCCCAAATTCATGGGTCAGGCATAGGCTTCTCCCTGGCCCTCAGTCTCTGCCCAAAGGCACACAGATTTCCTGTTCCATGGGCCAGGAAGCCCACTATGCCATCTCCTGCTGGTCTCTCCTGTGGGTGCCAGTCTCTCCTGTGGGTGCCAATCTCTTCTTCTTTGCGGTGGTGGGCTCTTCTTCTTCCCGCCTCTGGGGTGGCTCATTTGAAGCCTAGCAGGATGGCAAAACTGACCAATCCCCTTGCTGGACCACAATTACCTTATCACACAGTCCCACCCAATCACTTCGGCAGGAGTTACAAGACCATGATTAGAAAGGCCACACCAAAAGCAATTATACTGCAATGTAGAAATTGTGAGTGAGTATATATTTGGTTGTGTATATTGCCACCAAAAATAAAGAAAATGTTTTTAAAAAGAGAGCTGCCTGGGATTTGGGTTGGTGCCCATCTATAGGAGGACCAAACCCAGAATTGCTGAGTTTTAGAATGGGAAGAAACTTTAACCATCTTCAAGTCCATTAGTTGTCAAATCACTTCTACAAGGCCTAGGGCTGGGTGTGAATGTTAGGAGACAGGAGTCTCAATCTGATGACAGCAGCAAGCAGGTCTGCTGAGTGAAATAACTCCTTGCCTCTGTGTCCACCAGAGCAGTCCCCGCTTTATCTATTTAAATATGGAGATTGCAAAAATAGTCCAGTGCTTTAAGGCAAAAATGAAAACCACAAATATAATCCAATCCTCTCATATTTTACAAGGGGAAAGTAAGACTTGGGGAGGAGAAGGGCTTACCCAGCATCCCTCAGGCGCTACTGACAAAGCTAGATTAGAACCCAAGTCTCCAAACCTCTAGGTCTGTACACTCCACACCCCTCTCTGCTGTTCTAGATGTCTTTCATTCTCCAGTCCCCCAAGTTTTTTGAGGACAGTGCTTCTCCATCTATGATCCATGGGCCTCAGACATCAGAATTACACGGGTACTTATTAAAACTGCTAACTTCTGGGCTCCACCCCAACCTACTAAAAATTATCACAAGTGTAGGATACCAGGATTTGCTTTTTAAAAACAAGCTTGTCCTAAAGCTTGAGCAGCATCACTCTATACTCCCTTCAGAAATTGAGTCCCTTGCCATTCTTCTCTTGAAATCCTATCAGTTCCCTCCAACTCCCTGCCTGGCTAACCCTTGCCCTCCTTGAGAAAGGTAATTGAATGTCACGTGTTGAATATAATCCTAGACTATCTTCTGTCATCATGCTCAAGTCCCAACATCTCATGGTAATTAGATCCAGACTGGAGAGAGGCACAAAGGAATCATATATTAATGCAGTTTGAAGCTTCTGTGGTTCACACAGTGGGGGAGACCAGGACCAGTAAGGAAAGGGCACCCATAGGTTCCAACTGAGAGGCTGCATGGGGAGCCACAATATACATGGAATATTCCCAATTCAGTTCAGCCTCTCTCACCCCTGCTCTCCCAATCTGGTGTTCCATCAGGGGAGAATACGCACACATGGTGGCAAACCTCATTCCTTGGAAATGTTAAGTGGTAATAGATTTAAAACTCCCCTTCCTTGTACCAGCTTTTGAAACTTGGTTTAAAAACTAAGAACCCTTCCTAATCTTTCTCCAGACCTTTTGAGTCAAAACCCACAGGAGTGGGACCCTGGGATCTCTACTTCCCTAAAGACTCTCATTGATTTTTATGCATCCAACCCAACTCTCCTCTATGAACTAAATTAGGGACCCCCTCCATACTTGTCCACAAGTATGTTCCTGGATGCTATGGAAAAGAGTTGGGCAGGAGAAGAGATTGAAAGAGGACTACGCATGAGTCACAATCAACTCGATGGCAGCTGACTGGGTGAAGGAAGGAATTAGAAAATCACCATTTTGCGATCACTAATGAAAAGATAGATCTAGCAGGGTGATCGGCATATGCTAAACCCATTAGTTAAAGGTTGGATAGAGAACTCTATCATAACAGGAGCAGGCTGACATCATGGAAATTAGGACAACCAGACCTTTTACACCCAGAATGCGGTACAAAAGGAAGTATGTACATACCACACCTACAAAGTCATCTAGCCTAAGAAACCTGAATATAATCATACCTCTAGATTTAATACATTTTACAGGAAATACTGAGGATAAAAGAACAATTTAAACAACACCAGGAAGAAGTAATCATCTAAATCCTAACATGGGATAGTCTACAAGACAAAAACCCAGTTTCTGTAATAAGTCAATGGTATTAAAACATGGGGGCTTTAAAAGGACCACTATGAGAAAATAAAGGAGATTTAAGAGACTTGATTAGCAAAAACAATGTGGGAACCTTGTTTAAAGCCTAGTTTCAACAAATCACCAATAAAATGGAATTTTTTAAAACAATCTTGGAAATATCAATATGAACTGATTATTAGATAATATTAAGGAATTACTGTAAATGTTAAGCATGATAAATTTTTAAGTCTTTATCAGTTAACTCACAGTATCCTATAGGGTTGCTATGAGTCATAATCGATTCATTGGCAAAGGTTTTGGTTTTTTGTTTTTATCAGTTAAAGGCAAATATTGAAGTATTTATAGGAGACATGGCCTGATTCTGGCATTTACTTTAAAACACTTCAGTTTAAAAAAATAATAGTAATACTGCCATGATAGTCAAAACAGCCCGGTACTGTTACAACAAAAGATACACAGACCAATGGAATAGAATTGAGAATACAGATATAAATTCATCCACCTATGAGCAGCTGATATTTGACAAGGCCCAAAGTCCATTAAATGGGGAAAAGACAGTCTCTTTAACAAATGGTGCTGGCATAACTGGATATTCATCTGCAAAAAAATGAAACAAGCCTCATACATGACACCATGTACAAAAACTAACTCAAAATGGATCAAAGACCTAAATATAAACTCTAAAACTATAAAGATCATGGAAGATAAAATAGGGACAATGCTAGGAGCCCTAATACATGGCATAAGCAGTATACAAAACATTACTACTAATGCAGAAGAGAAGCTAGACAACTGGGAACTCCTAAAAATCAAACACACTCATCCAAAGACCTCACCAAAAGAGTAAAAAGACAACATACAGACTAGGAAAAAAATTTTGGCTATGACGTATCCGATCAGGGGGTCTAATCTCTCAAATCTACAAGATCTGCAAAACTTCAGTCACAAACAGACAAATAACCCAATTAAAAAATGGGCAAAGGATGTGAACAGGCACTTCACCAAAGAAGACATTCAGGTGGTCAACAGATACATGAGGAAATGCTGAGGATCATTAGCCACTAGAGAAATACAAAGTAAAACTACAATGAGATACCATCTCACCCCAACAAGGCTTGCATTAATCTAAAAAACACGAAATAATAAATGTTGGAGAGGTTATGGAGAGACTGGAACAATTGTACATTGCTGGTGGGAATGTAAAGTGGTACAACCACTTTGGAAATCAATTTGGCACTTCCTTAAAAAGCTTTAGATAGAAGTACTATACAATCCAGCAATCCCACTCCTTGGAATATATCCTAGAGAAATAAGAGCCCTCACACGAACAGATGTATGCACACCCACGTTCACTGCAGCACTGTTCACAATAGCAAAACAATGGAAACAACCTAGGTGCCCATCAACAGATGAATAGATAAACAAATTATGGTATATTCACACAATGGAGTACTACTCAACAGTAAAAAAATAACAATAAATCCACGAAACATCTCATAACATGGAGGAATCTGGAAGGCATTATGCTGAGTGAAATTAGTCAGTCACAAAAGGACAAATATTGTATGAGACCACTATAATAAGAACTCAAGAAAAGGTTTAAACACAGAAGAAAACATTCTTTGATGGTTATGAGTGGGGAGAGAGAGGGGAATTATAGTAGACAAGAATTATCTCAGGTGAAGTCAGCACAACTGGACTAAACCAAAAACTAAGAAGTTTCCTGAATACAACCAAACACTTCGAGGGACAGTGTAGCAGGGGTGGGGGTCTGGGGACCGTGGTTTCAGGGGACATCTAGGTCAGTTGGCATAAAAAAGTTTATTAAGAAAATATTCTGCATCCCACTTTGGTGAGTGGCATCTGGGGTCTTAAAAGCTAGCAAGTGGCCCCCTAAGATGCATCAATTGGTCCCAACCTACCTGGACCAAAGGAGAATGAAGAACACCAAAGACACAAGGAAAATAAGAGCCAAAGAGACAAAAAGGGGCCACATAAACCAGAGATTCCATCAGTCTGAGACCAGAAGAACTAGATGGTGCCTGCCTACCACCAATAACTGCCCTGACAGGGAACAAAATAAAGAGTCCCTGAGAGAGCAGGAGAAAAGCGGAGTGCAAAACCCAAATTCTAGTAAAAAGACCAGGCTTAATGGGCTGACTGAGCCTGTAGCAACCCCAGAAGACATGGCCCCGAATCTCTCTGTTAACCCAGAACTAAAACCATTCCCAAAGCCAACTCTTCAGACAAAGAATAGACTGGACTATAAGACATAAAATGATACTCGTGAAGAGTGTGCTTCTTAGTTCAAATAGATACATGAGACTAAATGGGCAGGTCCTGTTCAGAGGCAAGATGAGAAGGTAGAAAGGGATAGAAGCTGGTTGAAGGGACAAGGGAAATCCAGGGTGGAGAGGAGGAATGTACTGTCACATTACAGGGATAGCAACTAGGGTTGGAAGGTTAAATGAGCATTTGCTTCAACTTAAACTCACAGTTACATTAGCCCCTGACAAGAGAATCAGCCTCACCTTTGAAACTTTGAAGCCATGCGTTGACATTTCTCCTCTAGCTATGGAAGCCCTAGATGGCATTGTCTTCCAAGGTAAGGCTGTGTGTATATATTTTTGTATGAGAAACTAACTTGAGCTGTAAACTTTCACCTAAAGCACAATAAAAAAATAATAAGACAACAATGAAGTTTGCAGTATTGACTGACTCTTCCTTTCACGAAAGATTTCTCTGTAGTAGTGATGCTGTTTGACAGCATTTTACCCACAGTAGAACTTCTTTCAAAATTGTAGTCAATCCTCTCAAACCCTGCCGCTGCTTTATCGACTAAGTTTACATAATATTCTAAATCCTTTGTTGTCATCTCAACAATGTTTACAGCATCCTCACCAGGAGTAGATTCCATCTCAAGAAACCACTTTCTTTGCTCATCCATAAGAAGGAACTCCTTATCTTTTACAGTTTTATCATAAGATTGCAGCAATTCGGTCACATCTTCAGGTTCCACTTTTAATTCCAGTTCTCTTGCTATTTCCATCACATCTGCAGTTACTTCCTTCACTGAAGTCTTGAACCCCTCAAAGTCACCCATGAGGGTGGAATCAACTTCTTCCAAACTCCTGTTAATGTTGATATTTTGACCACCTCCCATGAATCATGAATGTTCTTAATGGCATCTGGAATGGCGAATCCTTTCCAGAAGGTTTTCAATTTACTTTGCCCAGATCCATCAGAGGAATCACTATCTATGGTAGCTACACCCTTACGAAATGTATTTCTTAAATAGTAAGATTTGGAAACCAAAATTACTCCTTCATCCATGGGCTGCAGAATGAATGCTAGCAGGCATAAAAACAGCATTAATCTCCTTGAACATCTCCATCAGAGCTCTTGGATGACCAGGTGCATTCTCAATGAACAGTAATATTTTGAAAGAAATCTTTTTTTTTGAGCAGTAGGTCTCAACAATGGGTTTAAACTATTCAGTAAACCACGTTATAAACAGATACGCTGTCATCCAGGCTGTGTTGTTCCACTTAGAGAGCACAGGCAGAGTTAGCATAATTCTGAAGGGACCTCAGATTTTTGAAGGGGTAAATGAGCATCTGCTTCAACTTACGCTCACTTGTTGCAATTAGCCCCTAACAAGAGAGTCAGCCTGTCCTTTGAAACTTTGAAGGCAAGCATTGACCTCTCTCTAGCTATGGAAGTCCTAGACAGCATCGTCTTCCAATATAAGGCTGTTTTGTCTGCATTGAAAACCTGTTGGTCAGTGTAGCCACCTTCACCAATTATCTCAGCCAGATCTTCTGGGTGACAACGTGCCGCAGCCTCTACATCAGCACTTGTTGCCTCACCGTGCGCTTTTGTGTTACGGAGACGGCTTCTTTCCTTAAACCTCATGAACCAACCTCTACTAGCTTCAAACATTTCTTCTGCACCTTCCTCGCCTCTGTCAGCCTTTATAGAATTGAAGAGAGTTAGGGCCTTGCTCTGGATTAGGTCTTGGTTTAACGAAATGTTGTGATTGGTTTGATTTTTTATCTAGACCACTAAAACTTTCTCCATATCAGCAATAAGGCTGTTTTGCTTTCTTAGTATTCGGAAGTTCCCTGGAGTAGCACTTTTAATTTCCTTCAAGAACTTTTCCTTTGTGGGGACAAGAAAACTGGTAATGTTGAAGGAAATTAAAAGTGCTACTCCAGGGAACTTCCGAATACTAAGAAAGCAAAAAAGCCACGAACCAAGGTCAAGAGTGGGAGGGTGTTGACATGTCATGGGGTTGGCAACCAATGTCACAAAACAGTGTGTGTATTAAATGTTTAATAAGAATCTAATTTCTTCTGTAAACCTTCATCTAAAGTAGAATAAAAAAAAAAGAATTTTTCCTTTGCACTCACAGCTTGGCTGTTTGGCGCCAGAGGCCTAGCTTTCAGCCTATCTCAGCTTTCGACATGCCTTCCTCACTAAATTTAATCATTTATAGGTTTTGATTTATAGTGAGAGACATGCAATTCTTTCTTTCACTTGAACACTTAGAGGCCATTTTAGGGTTATTAATTGCCCTGATTTCAATATTGTCATGTCTCAGGGAATAGGAAGGCCCGAGGAGAGGGAGAGAGATGGGGGAATGATCAGTTGGTGGGGGAGTCAGAAAACACACAACATTTATTAATTAAAGTTTGCGGTCTTATATGGACATGGTTCGTGGCGCCCCAAAACAATTACAACTATAACATTAAAGGTCACTGATCACAGATCACCACAACAAACATAATAATAATGAAAAGATTTGAAATATTGTGAGAATTACCAAAATGTGACAGACATGAGGTGAGCATATGCTGTTGAGAAAATGGCATGACAGATTTCCTCCATGAGGGGATGCCACAAACCTTCAGTTTCTAAAAAATGCAGTATCTCTCAACTGCAATAAAGCACAATAAAAGGAGGTATGCCTGTAATGATTTTTGCACAAATGTTACTCAGAAATCATGATTCCCATATATCATTCCCTCTTTTCCTTTATTTATTCTCGAAAAAGTTATTGATATAGGTTCACAAATACTATTCAACATAATACTGTAGCTAAAACATCAGAAAATTTGTACAGAATCGGTGACTATAAAAAACACTGGCAGAAGCAAAAAATAATAACGCGCTCGTAGCACGTGCAGATGAAACCATGAGATTCAAAGCGTCATTGTAACTGGGTAATGTCAACAGCTCTCACCACAGCGCATTACTAAATAAACCAAACTCCTTGCCATCGAGTCGATTCTGACTCATTGCAACCCTATAGGACAAAGCAGAACTGCCCCATAGGATTTCCAAGGAGCACTTGGTGGATTTGAACTGCCGACCTTTTGGTTAGCAGCCATAGCTCTTAACCACTACACCACCAGGGTTTCCTGGAGCACATCAGAAAGTTCAAAAAGTAAATTAACATAGAGTTTTAGCCTTGTAGGTATATTGGTACACGTAATCTGGACTTACAAAAAACCTTCTTGTTGTTGTAACTAACTACAGGAATATTTTTACAAAAAAATAATAAATTTCTGCTGAAACGCTGCACGAAAATTTTATAGACAGTCATTTTCATATCACTCCCTCTGATGGAGCCACCTGGTGCAATCTGCACCCCCACACCCCCCTGGTGACACCACTGCTCAGCATTGCCCACAATATAAAGATAGAAACATCTCCTTGGACATTCATTCATTTATTGCCTTATATGTATTTCAGGTCCTATTTCATAGTCTGTGAGTTGAGAAAATACCTTGGGGAGGTTAGAGCCTAGTAAGGGAGTCAAAATATAATGTACATAATGATGATTAAGAAAAGCTAACTTTGGGGGGCACAGACAGCACATAATAACAACTAGTACTACTGTGTTCTAACAACTGTGGACTTATTATCTCATTTAATCCTCATAACACTGTAAAAGGCACTATTATGATAATTAATTTATTAGTGATAACATTAATATGGGGGCAGAGGTGGTTCAGTGGTAGCATTCTCACCTTCCACGCAGGGGACCTGGGTTCGATTCCCAGCCAATGTACCTTATGCACAGCCACCACCCATCTGTTAGTCGACGCTTGTGTGTTGCTGTGATGCTGAACAGATTTCAGAAGAGCTTCCAGACTAAGACGGACTAGGAAGAAAGACCTGGTGATCTACTTCTGAAAATCAGCCAACAAAAACCCTATGGATGACAACACCCTGATCCACAATCAATCATGAAGGTGGCACAGGACTGGGCAGCGCTTGGTTCCATTGTGCACGGGGTCACCATGAGTTGGAGGCTGACTCAGTGGCAGCTAACAACGATAACTAATGACAAACAATAATATATTAATAGTATAATAATAGTAATACTTTATACTATTCATTACAATTAATATGTCATATTAATAGAATATGAGATATAATTTTAATAGTATAAGGCACTACTATCACAGTTCCCATTTATAAAATCTCCAACAAAGTCAAGTAACTTGCCTGAAGTCCTTCCTGTAAGTGGTGAAGCCAGACAGCCTAAGAGTCATAATATAGCATATGGAGAACATGCGTTTGGGAAGATGGGCTCAGTCCTTGATTGTTCCTCCATAGGAGTAAGTTTAGCAATGGAGAAGTTAATGCCTTTGCTTTGAACAACTGGGCAGGATGGCAGACTCATGGGACATGTTACATTGGTCCAGTTGTTTGCCTTTGGAATGGAAAGGAAGCTTCAAACATCAGGAAAATTCAAACATCTGAAGCTGGTCAATAACCTTCTTAGCTCTGTCTATCCTTCGAATTTCAGCTCAATTCCCACCAGAAGAGCCAAGTCGTAGGCGTTGAAGCCTTAGAGTTAAATGAGTGTGGGCTCCAGTCCTGATCCTACTATTTACGAGCAATTGGGGGAGTTCTTAGATCCTCTGGGCCTCGGGCACATCTGTAAAGTGGGATGAAGACTGTTCCTGCTCCACAGGTGACAATGAGGCTTCCACACAATGGGTTTACCACCTTGCAGGTGATGAATAAATATTTGTCGCCATGGTGACGATGATTTTCTTATGTCATGAAACTTTGCACCCCACTGAGAATTTTCCTTTTTCCAGACCCCTTCGGCTCACTGACCAGGGAACCTCAGCCACGAGGAACCAGGACCCGATACAGCCAATAAACATGTACTCAATGCGTTAACATGCCACCTTGCGATGTCTCTCCTCCCACGGGCTTCTATCATTATTAAACTTTCTATGTGCCTCAGCTCATATAGAAGGCAGGGACTTGACTTTCATTTCTGTATCCCCCAGAGCATGCCTCATGAGAATACAGGCTCAACAAATGCTTGCTGAAATATCTAGATAAACAGCCAAATGTGGGCTTTGTCTTTGGGACAGAGTGACCAGGACCCCAAGGCCTATTTACCGCACAGCCTCTAATTCAGCTCATTCCTACAAAAAACACTGCAAAACCTAACCACAAATCCAGGAAAGGGAATTCAAGCCCAGGTGCCCAGCAGCAGTTTCTCCCAGCTCTCTATAACACCCACCTCTGCTCTTGCCACTGTAAGGCTAGTGAGTGGATGTGTCCCTCTCGGTGATTTGTGACGCCCCTATTGGGACAAAGAGGATGCAGCAGCAGCGACAATGTCTATGCAGGGACGCATGCAGCTAGCTGGCCTGCTGGAGAGCTGCAGACTTACCAAGGAGCCCAGAGCTCTGCTCCCTGGGGCCGTGCACCGCTGTGGCTGACCACGGCAATTCATCATGTTCAAAAACTCACCCGCGGGAGGGGCTCTGAAGGGAGCAGGGGAGCCAAGCTGCCGGTTCTCAGGGAAATTCAGGACTTGTAATCATTATTTTCTTCCTTCACCAAGCCGAAGAGGATGGTAAAAAACATCCAATCCGCAGGATGCTACAAGCATGATCCAAAGAGCAGTGTTCCCTCTGGACTGAACAGTCAAAGCAACCTAAAATCAACCTTGTCTATCAGACAAATTTCCTTTTTCCTGCAAAGCATTTCCTCTCTTCCCAACACCTATCCTAATGCTTTAAACATTGTTCTCTGTAAGACTAACAGAGCCCAGGTTTGGGACCCAGGTGGTTTACACCAGCCACAACATGACCTTGGGCAAGTCACTTCTGCTCTCTTGACCTCTACTTCCATGTCTCAAAGAAGAAAGGGATGAGCTAGATCAGGGAGCACAAATCTAAATGATTGGGGAGCACTGTTTACATGCACGTATATAATGGGTGGGCAGATGGCAATGGTGCTAAGCTGCTTATAATGTCACCCTGACTAAAACTCTGTGAGGTCATAACAAAAAAAGCAGGAACACAAACCTCTCATGAGTCTACCTGTCTGTGATCCATACTAAACAGCTGCTTAGGGCCTTTCCAATTCTATGAAATTCTCTTCCTCCTCGTCTCAATGGTATCTGCAATCCTTCCCATCCCACCCCCTACTCCCAGCACCATCTCCTTGGCACAACTGCAAGAGTTTGCAACCAGACGTGTTCAAGGGTGACAGCGGTGGGAGTAGCCGGAGAGATTCCACTCTCCCAAAGGGTGAGTGGAGCCTTGGTGACCCAGTGATTAAGAGCACAGCTGCTAACCAAAAGGTTGGCAGTCTGAATCCACCAACCGCTCCTTGGAAACCCAACAGAGCAGTTCTACTCTGTCCTATAGGGTCACACTACGAGTAGGAATCAACTCAACGGCAACAGGGTTTGGGATTTTTTTTTTTTTTTTTTTTTTGAAAGAGTGGGTAAGAATGAGAAAGAGGGAGAAGGTAGAGAAAGAGGGGAGGGAAGGGAAGGGCAGACAGAGAGAGAGAGAGAAAGCCCTTCATTTAAATAATTGTTCTCAAAACCCCTGTAAGTAAGACTCCAGGAGGTTAGATACCTTCCTCAAAATCAGTCTGCCAGTGAGGAACAGAGCCAAAATTCGAACTCAGGTCTGCCTGAATGCAAAACCTTTGCTGTTTTCCTCTTCCATATTTTCCCCTAAAGCATGGTCAGGGAGAGCCTGGCCCTGACTGAGTAAATCAAAAAGGCAACCCAACGGGAAATTTGGCAATGTTTATGGGTGATGGTTGCACAACGTGGTTAATATAATTGATACTACTAAATTGTACACTTCAAAAATACTGAATTGGCAAATGTTGTGTTGTATATATTTTTACAACAATAAAGGGGAAAAAAAGGCAATCCACACATTTGTTCCAGAAGGAAAGATGCGTTCAGTAACTCAGGATTTCAGAGCTAGATTTTTTCTCTAGCACATCTTACTTTCTCTCTGGTAACACCAACATTTCCCTTTCCTGGCATTTGCCCATATAATTCTGTCTTAGTTCTCTAGTGCTGCTATAACAGAAATACCACAAGCATTTAAGAAAGATAGTTTTAACAAACAGCACTTTATTCCCTCACAGTTTAGGAGGCTAGAAGTCCGAATTCAGGGTACCAGCTCTCGGGGAAGGTTTTCTTTCTCTGTAGGCTCTGGGGGAAGATTCCTGTCTCCTTTCAACATATGTGAGCCTGGTGTTCCTTGGAGATCTCCATGTGTCTTTGTATCAATCTTCCCCTGTGTCTAGAAGGTTCTCAGTACAGGGACCGGGTCCAAAGGATGCACTCTGCTCTCAGCTTGTCTTTCTTGGGTAGTGAGGTCCCCTCCCCTCTCTACTCCTTTTTCTCTCCTTTTATCTCTTGTAAGATAAAAGGTGTGACTCAAGCAAGGGTGTGACTTGAATAAGGGTATGACTTGAGTCACACCCTCTTGTAAGGCTGTGACTCAAGATATACCCCACGCTGATCCTGCCTCACTAACATATAGAGGTTAGGATTTACAACACATCACAAAGTGGAGGATAATTACATCAGATCAAAAATGGAGGACAACCACACAATATGGGAATAATCACGGCCTAGCCAAACTGACACATATTTTTGGAGGACACAATTCAATTCATGACACCTTCTGTTACAGAGTGAATTGTGTCCCGTCAAAATATTAGTTGAAATCCTAACTTCTATATCTGTGGATATAATCCTATTCGGGAATAAGTTTTTCTTGTTATGTTAATGAGGCCATTCAGTATAGGGTATGTCCTAAACCTAATCACTTCTGAGTTATAAAAAGATCAGATTAGAAAGAAGCCAGCACAAACAAAGGAAGATATATGGCACATGAAGATTGCCAAGGAACACCTACCTGGGCTACAGAAGCTGAAAGAGACAAGGATCTTCCCCAACAGAACAGAGAGAGAACCTTCGCTTATACTTGGTGACCTGAGTTTGGACTTCGAGCCTCCTGAACTGTGAAAAAAATAAATGTCTGTTCCTTAAAGCCACCCACTTGTGGTAGTTCTGTAACAGCAGCACTAGGAGCTAAGACACTGTCCCTTTGCCTAGAATTTCCTCCTACCACATAAAGCAAACCCACCTACCCAGGCTCCAAGGACCAATTACAGCCTCCCTCTTTCAGGAAGCCTTGCCTGGTTCATCTTTCTCTACTCCCACTTGAAATGCCCTCTTTATAAAATCTGCAGCCCACACTAACAGTAAGATCAATATAGTAAGAGTAAGAAAAGTATTTATTGAGTTCTTACCCTGCATCCGGCTCTATACTCAGTGCTTACCGTAAGTGAATTTACTTAATCCTCACAACATCTCGGTACGGTAGGTACTATCACTCTCTTCCTCTGACAGAAAGGTGAGGTAAGTGCCCAAGGTCACAAGCTCAGAAGCAGTAGGTGTAGGATTCAAACCCAGGCAGCATGTCCCAGTAAGATCCTATCCTACGTTCTTAACCAACCCAGGGACTGCTCATATTCCCATGCTAGGTTACAAGCAGCCTCTTTATTTTTCATCTCATGTTCACACTCCTAAACCAAAACAAAAACTAAACCCAGTGCCGTTCACACTCCTAGCGACCCTCAAATGTAAAAAAGGAAGACTCTTAAAAGAAAGAAGCAAACCTATAAATTCTGAAACTTCCCAAAGCAACACAACTCTGGCCAAGCCAGGTCCCCAGGTCTGGCAGACTCCCAGGCCAGGGCTTGTAGCCTCACATCAGAAGGCCTTCCAGTGGCAGCCCAGCCAGTCCCAAAGAATCGTAGATATGGGCAACTACCAGGGACCAGGAGGAGACCAGAGAGTGGCCATGAAATTGAATCCAGGGAAGAGGAGTCGGCAGGTCCGGGAGAGCAAATGCTGAAGACACTCTCCACCCCAGGGAAGGCATGAAGCTGCGTGTTGAGCCCAGGGTTGCACCACGTAAGCATCTGATGCAGGATACAGACTGAGTGTGTGTCCTCCTCAGGGACTGTGTGACATGGAAAAGTCCCTAAATGGCACAGTTTGCGGTTGACACTAAACTAAGGGTTGGCAGTTTGAACCTATGGAGCAGTGTGACAGAGGCCTGGCAAGCTGCTTCCATAAACATTACAGCCAAGAAAACCCTATGGAGCAGTTCTATTCTTTAACACATGGGGTCGCCACGAGTCAGAATTGACTTGATGGAAACAGGTTTGGCTGGTTTTTGATTTTATATAGTATGGAAAGGCCAGTATTATTATCATCATCGCCTTCTTACAGAAAATGAAACTAAGGCCCACAGCCAGGAAGGTCTTGACAAGGTAACAGTAAAATTGGCGCAAAGAACCAGGTCTCCTCACTTTAGCTGTTCTTCACCAGAAACACCTCCTGCAGCACCCAGCAGCCTGGCAGGGGACCATGTTCACTGGACAGGTGGCCTGGGGAATCCCAGCCATCTGGCCTGTGCCCCAGCACGTCCCCAGTCTCTGCAGACAAACACGCCACACGTGGGAGGGTTGGGTGTCACCATGTGCACAGAGCTTTAATGAGAGGGCTATGATTTCTCAGTATCTCAGCCAAGTTGTTTGCCTGTCCCAGGGAGTGAACCCCTTTGGCCTAACCTAACATAGGCCTTTAGCCCCTGTAAGGCCTAAATAAATCACCTTGGACTCCTCTCATCTGCTCTGTAGTAAAAAGCTTCCTTAGTCAGGGAAACACTTTTTCAGAATCCTGGCAACAGGAAAAGAATGGAATAAACCCTGTAGGATTTATGTGTTCGAAAGGGCAGCAATCATATCTGGGTCTGTCTTTGCACAAAAAGAGATTCTTGAATGCCCAGCCTCCTGGGGCCCCTTTGCAATGGGAGGTAGGAACAGTAACCACACTTCAAGGGTCTTTGATAAGATGCCCACTGGAGAATAAGGGAGCCCTAATGGTGCAGTGGTTAAGCACTCAACTGCTAGCCCTAAGGTCGACAGTTTGGACCCAACAGCTGCTCCACAGGAGAAAGATGTGGCAGTCTGCTTCTGTAAAGATTACAGCTTTGTCAATCCTATGGAGCAGTTCTATTCTGTCCTACTGGGTCACTATGAGTCAGAATTCGACTCAACGGCAATGGGTTTGGGCTTGGTTTCCTGGGGAAAGGAAGGAGCCCCTGGGTGGTACAAATGGTTAATGCGCTTGGCTGCTAACCCAAACGTTAGAAGTTAGAGTCCACCCAGAGGTGCCTTAGGAGAAAGGCCTGGTGATCTACTTCTGAAAAATCAGTCATCGAAAACTATGGAGTACAGTTCCATCCTAACATATATGGGGTCACCATGAGTAGGAACTGGCTTCACATCAGAGTTTTTTGTTTTGTTGGTTTTGGGGGAAAAGGGAGAAGGGTGGTGACTCTTCAGTAAAAACACACTAACAACTAGTGTCCTTTGTCAATGGAATGAGTTGCTTCAACAGGACAATGAGTCTAGTGGAAACCAAATCTGTTTGGGACCCTGCAGCAGATCCTATGGTGGGTAGAAAACTAAATGGAGGCCTCGAAAGCCCTTCAAAACCTAGGGTTCTGTTCCTATGATTCTGAGAGGGCAGTAGTATGAATGGCACAGGTTTTAGAATCAGGGAGAGTGCAGCTGATTCCTGGTTCTGCTATTTAGAGGCTGACCTTGGGCAAAGTATCCCTTGTCTGTTGAATGAAGCTGACCCCTCCCCTGCTTCTTTCAGCTATTGTGGGGATGAGACGAAAATGGGGGTAGGGAAGAATTGACCCTGACCTCTAAGAGGCACGTGGGTGTCAGTGGATGTTAGTTTCCTCCCTTCCTAGAGCCCTGGTGGCACAGTGGTTAATTGCTATGGCTGTTAACCAAAAGGTCAGTAGTTCGAATCCACCAGCCACTCTTTGCAAACCCTATGGGACAGTTCTTGATGCCAGTGGGTTTTTCTTCCTATAAGGGAGTGTGCAGAATTCTGAGATTCCAGGATCCAAAGACCCATAAAACGAAAGCATTGACGTGGAAACCTCCTTTCCTACCTCTCAAGAACACGAAGGTGATCTCTTGCCCACCCTTTGAGATGTGCTCATGTTGACTCTTATTTCCAAAGTTGCAATTTGGCAACCTACTCTAGGCCTTCCCCCCAGCCCCCTTTTTCTTCAAGTGACTTAGGCTGAGCTGTTGCTTGAGCCAAAAAAAAAAAAAAAAAAAACCAAGCTGAAGTCTGCACCCTTCCCTCCAGAAGATAAATTATGTTGGTTTTTGCAGTGAGTGAATTGGGGCAGGAGAGAGATTTCACTAGAATAAAATGTTCTGAGCTGAAGAGGTGATTCAAGTAGATTTACTTTGTTTGCAGAGGTTCCCAGACCTCCCTTGGTTTAACTTCTCTAGCCTGGGACTGCTGCTCACCTGGGGACCCCTCCAGCTTAGACCAAGGGTGAGCTGCTTAAGACTTGGCACATAGGTGCCTCCAGACCAAAGACACTGACAATTGGCAGCCTGCCTTCTGCCCTCTTCCCTCCCTTGGGAACAGAGCTGTAAGTAGAGACAGGAAGAAATAAACCATCCGGTTTCTTTCAGGAAGAAGGCAGCTTTTAGCAGAATTGTGTAAGATATCATACCCAAGGAGAGAGCAAGCCATCTTCTTCCACGGGTTTTTCCAATTAATACAAGCTTTACATGGACAGGAGATAATTTTAGGTTTTTACATGGACAGGAGATAATTTTAGGTAGGTCACAGACATAACATTAAATCATATGGAGTCATTGAGCGAGAAAGTGATTTCCTTTCCAATTCTGTTTAAATTCTTCTCATTATGTAGCAGAAAGCCTCAGTTTGGTACTAGTGTGCTCTTTAACACCTTTCTAATACTTCTTAATCATCCTTTTTAATAAAAAAGCTGACCCTGGGCTCAAACCCTTTAATAAGCAACAGCACCTGGCTAGAATGTAATAACTTTTTCTATTTTTATTATATTTATTTTCATATCACCCACTTCTTAAAGCAAACCATACTGGTTTTCCTTGATTGTAGTACAATAGAAATTCCTTTTAAAATAAACATATGTATGTTTTTAAAACTGGGCTGATTTTGAGAAAAGTATCAAGTAACTAACAGGATAGGGGCTTCATGGATATGGCAAAAAATCATAAAAATAAAACACAAAAAAGTAAACTTGGGAAAACACTGGCTTAACTGGAAAGAAAAGTGTAACATGCTACTTTTTCCTCCTTTATTTCTCACATAAGATATTATCTTTTGATACCTTATTTTTCTGACTGAATGAATACTCAGGCTTTCCTACTTCCTTTTTCCTTTCTTTTCCAGAGGCTTCCTTTAGCAGCAGAGGAGCTTGTGGCTGGCAAGGAGGATACCATCTTCCTCCTTCTTTGATATTAGGTGAACACTTTGAGTTACATAAATACTCATTACACTAACTCGTTCATTTAATAAACACTTGGAGGCACTCACTCAGTATTAGTGCTGAGTCAGGAGCTGATGATACAGCAAAGAACAGGAAAGAGAGAGGAGGCCCCTGCCTTCCTCAGGCTTATAGTCTAGTTAGGTGAGACAGAGGACTATACAGGCAACTACAATATAATGTCACAAGTACTGGGATGGGAAACCTTACAACACTGGGAACACAAAAAAGGTGTGACCAACCCATCCTGTCTGGGGGTTCATGGAGAGCTTTCCAGTAGTTATGCTTAAACCTACCAGCTCTAGGATTGTCAGACATGGAGACGAATCCCAGCACCATCACTTTCCTGCTGCAAGATCTCGAGAAAATGACTTCACCTCTCAGCCTGGTTCCCAGTGGGGATGATAACTTTGTTTCCCTCCTAGCATTATGGAGAAAATGAGCCCTGGTAGCACGATGGTTAAGTGTTCAGCTGCTAATCCAAAAGTTGGTGGTTCGAACCCATCCAGTAGCTCTGTGAAAGAAAGATTTGGTGATCTACTCTTATAAAGATTACAGCCTACAAAACCCTATGGGGCAGTTCTACTCTGTCAAATGGGTCACTATGAGTCAAAAATTGACTCCATGGCACCTATCAACAACAACATTATTAAGAGGGTAAATGAGACGACGAGTGTAAAATTCTTTAGCATGGTACCCAGCACATAGGAAGTGTTCAGTAAACACCACATGTCTTCCTTCAGCATCTTTCATCTAAGGACCATTAGATAGAGAGAAAGAATGTTCTGAGGTTGTCCTGAATCATCACACAGCAGATGGAGGACACCATTGAATTGAAATCCTTCTCTGGATTCTGATCTGTTAGTATTTCCTTAAGTACAATTTGGTCTTGAGGAAAACTCCTGCGGTTGGAGCAGAGTTAGTTACAGTCATCAAGATGAGAAAGTTCAAAAGAAAAAAATGCGGGAAGTTCTTAATTACTAGTCAGGGAAAATAATGAAGCAAAATAGTGAAATAATGAATGTTAGAAGCAGAAAAAAAAAAAAGGAGAGAAAAATCACTCCTTAGTTCAAAAATAGAAGAGACCTATGAATTCCATTAGGGAAGCTGGTATTTTATAAGTACATGATGTCTATCAAAAAACAAAAGTTACAACTATTGAAGGAAACAAAAATATCCCATTTTTGTAAAGTTTTCATATTTATGACAAGGATTTACAGGCATTACAATCTCATAACAGCCCTACAAGGTAGCTAATATTATTGGTTCCATTTTATAGATGGAAAACTGAGATTCAGAGAGAAGACTTGGTTTGCCTAAGGTCACCCTGTGACTAAGCTGGAGTGTCAGGGATCAACCTCAGGCCTCATGACTCCAAGCCCATGACCTGCTAGAACAGGGGTCAGTGAACTTTTTCTGCAATGGGCCAGATAATAAATATTTAAGGCTTTGTAGGCCTTAGGATCTATGCCGCAACTACTTAATTAACTACTTAATTATGACACTGTGGCATAAAGCAGCCTTAGATAATATGTAAACAAATGGCCATGTCCATGTTCCAATAAAGCTTTATTTATGAACACCAAAAACTGAATTTCATATATTTTTCATGTGTCATGAAATACTATTATTCTTTTTCTTCCCCATATCATTGAAAAATATAAACACCAATCTTAGTTCATGAGTGATACAAAAACAGGCAGTAAGCCAGGTTTGGCCTGTGAGTAGTAGTTTGCCTACCACTGTTCTCAAAAACCTCCTACATGAATGAGGCATAGTCCCTGCCCTCACAGACTTGCAAGAAAGGGAGGCATAACCAATTCTACTTCTAGAGAATTGGTTTCAACCAAATTACAATCACCACAGTACAACTTCTACAACACCCACCATATCTGCAGGAAGCCTGTTCTTTTATTTAATCCTTTTTTCCCCACTGACTCACTTTTTCACTTAACTTTCTCTTTAAATTTTAACACTTTTGCAAATGAAAAACTCATATTACTTGCCAAAAATAGAAGATAAACATAAATAAAAACAATATAATCCAAACGGTGTAAAGAAATTCTAGCTTCCTACCACCATCACCTGCCAAAGAATCTAAGCCTCAGTCCTGCTCTGCTTTCATTGGAAAAAAGGAACTGACAAGTGGCAAAAAGATGTTAAAGTCACAGCAGCACCTAAAACGAGACCTTCTCCTCTGTGTACTCCAAAATACTGACGAGAGAATAACGTTCTCACTGTGCAATTCCATTCTGTTTAATACCACTTCGTTGTCTACGTGAAACCATCTTCTAGGCCACCAGTCCCGTGCAGCTCATACTCTGGGAACTGCTTGTCACTGGCTTTAGATCTAAGCCTTCTTGTTTTCTTGAAAGTTCCCCACATCAATGGATGCTCAAAGCTATATCTTTAAGGTCTACTACGTGAATAAGAACAACCCATTGGTGGTGCAAAGGGTTAACATGTTCAGCTGCTAACAGAAATGTTGGTGGTTTGAGTCTACCTAGAGGCATCTCAAAAGAAAGGCCTGGTGATCTACTTATGAAAGGTCATACCCCTTGTCTTAGTCGACTAGTGTTGCCGTAACAGAAATACCACAAGTGGATGGCTTTAACAAAGAGAAATTTATTTTCTCACAGTCTAGTAGGCTACAAGTTTAAATTCAGGGAGTCGGCTCTAGGGGAAGGCTTTCTCTCTCCGTTGGCTCTGGAGAAAGGTCCTTGTCTTCAATCTTCCCCTGGTCAGGGAGCTTCTCAGGCGCAGGGACCCCATGTCCAAAGGACGCACTCTGCTCCTGGTGTTGCTTTCTTGGTGGTATGAGATCCCCAACTCTCTGCTTGTTTCTCTTTCCTTTTATCTCTTGAGAGAGAAAAGGTGGTGCAGGCTACACTCCAGGGAAATTCCCTTTACCTTGGATCAGGGAGGTGTTTGGGTAAGGGTGGTGTTATAATCCCACCCTAATTTCTTTAACAAAATTACAATCACAAAATGGAAGACAACCACAGAATACTGGGAATCATGGCCTAGCCAAGTTAATACACACATTTTTTGGGGGGACGTAAGTCAATCCATGACAGCCCTTGAAAACCCTATGAAGCATAGTTCTACTCTGACATATATGCCACTATGAGTAGGAGTCAGCTCCACGGCAACTGGTTTATGAGAACAAGATAAGAAGAATTGGACTTGGGTGTCTAGAGAAGGTCCTGGGGACAGAGAGAATAATTAGGACTGGTGGTTCTTGACCTTTGTACCACTGAGGACCCATTTCACATTTACCTCTGTGCATTCAGGGTTCAAGACATTTCAATCTACCAAGCTGCATCATATAAGTCTTGATGATTGTCTTCCTGTTTACTTAACGTACCTGAATATACCCTCTCCCAGGTCATGAAAAATTAGTATTGACCGCACTAAAAACAAACCAAACCCATTGCCATCAAGTCAATTCCAACGCATAGCAACCCCTAACTGACAGAGAAGAACCACTCCATAGGGTTGCCAAGGAGCGCCTGGTGGATTCAAACTGCCGACCTTTTGGTTAGCAGCCATAGTTCTTAACCTCTACACCACCAGGGTTTCCACTGACCACACTGAGTGATTCTAATTCCAGCAAAAAGTGGAGGAGCTATGACAGGTAAATTCATTTGGGTGGCCTCATATGAGCGACTGTATAAGAAGAAGCTTTAACTTCAAATCAACAGCTCTCAACACTGGAACCCACAGCTCTGCTTTGGCCCCATATACAGTGCGAATTCAAGGCCAGTTCTCCAGGACCACAGACTAATATTACACCACACAGAACTGGGAGTGGGCACGCAACAGCCTCGATGTTAATTTTTCAACTACTCTCTCTCACCTTCACATTTGGAAATCCGTACATAAATATGGGAACAGTTCTTTCATAGACTGCAATGTAATCACAGAGAAGCAAATGCAGTTTGCGGGAGCTGCCTCCCACCTGCAGTGCTCCCAGAGTGTTCGATAACTCGATAACCTCGCTCTTGCTTGGTGGAGTAACAGTGTAAGGCAATGTGGCTGCAATGCAGCTGCAGAAAATGCGCAGCAGAGCCTCACCCTGGGAGCAGCAGGGCTGGCCCCTGGCAGAACCAGCAGAGAAATAAGGCCTATCTTTGTATCTCCTAGTGACTGTCACCCCCAAATGTGCTCAGGGTTTTAAAGCTGACAAAAGGCTCACGTTGCTTCATCCGATTCTCACAACCTCCTGGGAGAGAAGACAAGACAGCTTGAGTTCCAGCACATGATTTGAGAGGACCCCAAAACTCCTACTGCCTAAAAAAGGCCTCTCTTGACCTCGTCCACACACCTGAAACTCTCGGCTTCCTCCTCTGGCATGCAAGATTGTCTCATAAAAAACAAAAAAGCTATAAAAGCCCATCGTGGCTTTCCCACATTACAGCAAACACTTTCTGAGTATGCTAGCCAAAGCCTGTGAATTTCTAACTCTACTTTGCCTACCTTATGTTCAAGGTCTTTAAACTGCTCTTCAGCACTTTCCACAGTCTGGTCTTTACTTTTCTCTCCAGGCTTATTCCCCACTGCTCTCTTCTATAGCTGAGGCCCAAAGTTCAGTTCCCAAAAGAGTTCTGCCCCACCCGTTGCCTCCACATCTTTGTCCCTGTTAAGCTTACGCTGCAGAATGCCCTACTCTCTACAATCCACCTCCTCCGGGAAGCTTTCCTGGACATCCAGGCCAACAGTGGCCATTTCCTCCTCTTAAGAACACTAAAAAGGCAACAAGTCTCTTGGAGTGTGTCCATGGCCCTCATGCTGCCCCCTCATTGCACTCATCCCCCCTCTATGTCATAACAGTCCATTTTCCCCAACAATGAATTCCCGTGGACAGTGTTTCCCCCACTGCATTCCTAGTACTTGATGCAGTAAGGCCCACAGAGTAGACACTCGAAGAATATTGCCAGAGTTACCAAATCACTAGTCGAATAAGCAAGTGAGCACAGGCTTGAGAGTGAGATATAACTGGTTTCAAACCCTGACTCTATTGCTCCATAGCTTGTGACCTTACATGAATCCCTTAATCTCCCCAAGCCTCAGCTTCATCACCTATAACATCTCTAAGAGAGCCTGAATAACCTCTCCTCAGGGGCTGATATCATGCATGCTAAGCCCTGAGCACATGCCTGGCACATGGGAAACACTCAGTGGATGCCACCCATAGCTGTAGACCTAGGACTGAAACCATACGCCAGGCATTAAGGTAGGCACTGGGGAGGGGGCTTCTGCAGTCATCAAAATACTGTCCCTGCTTTGTGATTTAATTATTTTATTGTTTGCAGGTCTTCTCTTGCCAATTAATGGTGCTGCCTTTACTCAGCACTTTAATAATAAGTCTACATGCATTGCGCTAAACTGTTTATATTAATTATCTCCCATAATCTTCACAATAACCCTATAAGTTAGGCACTTTTATTATCTCCATTTAACATATTAGGAAACTAAGGATGAAAAGAGTTAATTAACTTGCCCAAGGTCTCATGGTTAGTAAGAGGCCAAACACTCGAACATATACCATCCAACTCCCAAGACTATCTCTTAATCCCAATACCAAGCTCTTCTCTCGTCTCCAAGAACCTACCATGTATACCTTGTCCCACTCTCACATTAACCTCTGTTAGACAAAGATAACACTTCAGGTTACTATGAACATCTGTAGGATACAGTTTATTTATAAGACTAGTGTTTGGAGCTATGACACCCCTGAGGGGTAGGATTTGTTGTCGTTGTTAAGTGTCGTTGAGTCCCTTCCTACTCATAACAACTCTATGCACAACAGAAGGAAACACTGCCCAATCCTGTGCCATTCTCACAATCGTTGCTATGTTTCAGCCACTGTGTCAATCCATCTCTTTAAGAGTCTTCCTTGTTTTCACTGACCCTCTACCAAGCATAATGTCCTTCTCCAAAAACTGGTCCCTCATGATAATATTTCCAAAGTACATGAGACAAAGTCTTACCATCCTCACTTCTAAGGAGCATTCTGACTGTACTTCTTCCAAGACAGATGTGTTCATTCTTCCAGCAGTCCATGATATATTCAATATTCTTTGCTGACACCATAATTCAAAGACATAAATTCTTCTTTGGTATTCCTTATTCATTGTCCAGCTCTTACATGCATATGAGGTGATTGAAAACACCATAGCTTAGGTCAGGCACATCTTAGTCCTCATAGTGACATCTTTGCTTTTTAACACTTTGAAGAGGTCTTTTGCACAGATTTGCCCAACATTAATATGTCGTTTGATTTGTTGACTGCTGCTTCCATGGCAGTTGATTGTGGATCCAAGTAAAATGAAATCCTGGACAACTACAATATTTTTCCATTTATCATGATGTTGCTTATTGCTCCAGTTGTGAGGACTTTTATTTTCTTTATGCTGAAATGTAATCCATCTTCATCAGTAAGTGCTCCAAGTTTTCTTCACTTTCAGCAAGCAAGGTTGTATCATCTGCATATGGTAGGTTGTTAATGAGTCTTCCTCCAATCCTAATGCCCCATTCTTCTTCATATAGTTCAGCTTCTCAGATTATTTGCTCAATATACAGAATGAATAAATATGGTAAAATGATCCAACCCTGACACACACACCTTTCCTGATTTTAAACCATGTACTCTCCCTTTGTTCTGTTCAAACAACTGCCTCTTGGTCTATGTACAGGTTCCTCATGAGCATAATTAAGGGTTCTGGAATTCCCTTTCTTCACAATGTTATCCATAATTTATTATGATCCACACAGTTGAATGCCTTTGCATAGTTAACACTGGTAAACTTCTTTCTGGTATTCTCTGTTTACAGCCAAGATCTATCTGACATTAGCAATGATATCCCTCATTTCACGTCCTCTTCTGAATCCAGCTTGAATTTTTGGCAGTTCCCTGTCAATGTACTGCTACAATCATTTTTTAATTATTTGAATTATTTTTGAGAGGTGGGATAAGCAAAACCAAAACCCATTGTGATCGAGTCAATTCTGACTCATTGCAGCCCTATAGGACAGAGTATAACTGTACCATAGGGTTTTCAAGGCTGTAAATCTTTATGGAAGCAGACTGCCCATCTTTCTCCTTCAGAGCAGCTCAAGGATTTGAACTGCCAACCTTTAGATTAGCAGTCAAGCACCTAACCACTCTGCCACCAAGGCTCCTTGAGGAGTAGGATAGATACCAGTAAATGGAGTTGGGGAAAGGTAAGAAGTGGGAAAGTAAAAGGTTAGAGCTGGATAACTGGTAAACTCTCCCCTCAACAACCACCATAGTGTCTGGCATATAATGTGTTGACAAAATGAATAACTGGGAAGGGTAGACGCAAGGAAGCACCAGATTGGAGACCATGAGGGGTCAAAAGAAGCTTAATGGCCCAAGGAATTGGACAGGCAAGCAGGACAAAAATAGAATCAATGCTCCTCCTCCATAAGTGAGAAGAGCTGGTTCTAAGCTGTCTTGCTCACTATCTCACTATTCCACATTAGACAAACCACCCAGCCTCTCATTTCTCAAACAGGGTACCCAATGCCAGCCCTACCAACCTTGCCGGATAACTGAAAGATTCCGAGAAGACTACTGACAGTGCTGTGAAAAAAGTTAAAGAAGGTATACTTTGAGGATGACTTTTTAAATTTATTTCTTGTGGAAGAAAGTACATAACCCAGTTGCTCTAAAGCAGGATTTGTGCTGGAGTCTGTTTCCCGATCTATAAAACAAGGGTATGAACATCGGCCACCGAGGGTTGGCCTGAGTGCCAAATGTAACATGTAAACATTACTTCTTTGTATACGTATATTATCACCATCTGAGAATTTAACAAAATACAGTGGTTGACAATGTTATATAATAAATCCTCTCCTGTAACATGAGACTATGTGGGCAGCTCCTATCTGGAGGGGGGTTAAGAGAGCAGAGGAGGTCAGAAGCTGGCAGAATGGACAAGAAAATAGAGTGGAAAGGAGTGTGCTGTCTCATTGAGGGGAGAGCAAAGAGGAGTATAGAGCAAGGTGTATATAAATTTTTGTATGAGAGACTGACTTGATTTGTAAACTTTCACTTAAAGCACAATAAAAAAAAGACAAAAAAACTATTTTAAATTGCACACATAAAAATAAATTAATCCTCTCCTGTAGTCCTCCTAACAGAAGACAATATAACTTACCATAAAGGGTCCAAGCCTTGGGGTCAGATGGATCTGCCCCAGAACTGCAACTGTATCCCATTCGAGCTGCATGGGGTGAGTTACTACATCTTTCTGTTTATCTTTAAAGCTGGGATACTAACGCTACTTCATTCCTTTTCCTTAAAATGGAGATGGTATTACCAAAACCAAGCCCATTGCCTTCAAGTTGATTCCGACTCACAGTGACCCTTAGGACAGAGTAGAACTACCCCATAGAGTTTCCAAGGAGAGGCTGGTGGATTCGAAGTGCTGACCTTTTGCTTATCAGCGAACTTCTTAACCACTGCACCATCAGGGATCCAGAGATGGTAGAGATGGGTATTAGGTAGGTAAAATATGCATTTATTAAGTACCTACATGTATAATAATTTATCAATGAGCTTATATAAAAGAAAAATTTACCTAAGAGTCTCCATGAGTAAATTTTCTTCCACTTTTATTAATCTCAAACCTTGTAGGACAGTGAATTACTATGGGAGCAACTTTGCTGTTGACCAAGGGGTAGACTGGGGACTTGAGTTCTTCCCTCGCTGTTTTCTAAATGACCAAAGAACAAGATGATTTTCTATTCCGCATTCCCTGGGCACATGTTTTGTTGATGCACTAATAACCCAGCCACCGAAAATTCAGGTCAGGGATTTGGGGAGAAACCGAAGAAGCTGCTGTCAGCTTTTTGGGAACCCAATGTTAGATTCTAAGCTTTTAGAACAAAAGAAGCCCCTTGCTCTCAACATCCACGAGAAAACTGCCTTTAATAAGTGCTGGCAGCCAGGATCCCAGAAGAGGATGGAGAAAGGATATTGTGTTTTTATCTGCCATTGTTGGCTTTGGAAAGTGGCTGGAGGCCTCAACGGCTCAGATCTCCAGTCTCACAGTCAGATGTCAATTATCTGCTCAGAGGCACAACCATGGTGGTCCCTGGGGGACATGCTCCCACCTCTCTGACTGAGGCCTGAGATGCTACCAGGAGGGAAGGCCCCAGAAAGTGCAGGACACAGTCACAGACTGACAATCACGGTAGGCAAGAGGGAATAATGGTATAACAACAACAATAATGTTAATCGGGTGCTCCTCTGTGCCAGGCACTGTGCTAAGTGCTCTTTGTGCATGACTTCACAACACTCTTATGAGGTAGGTATTATCATCATCGTCATTTTACAAATAAGGACACTGAGGTCCAGAGATGATAGATAACTTGGACAAGGTCACATACTAGTAAGTAGGGGAGTCAGAATGAGAACTCCAGAGCCCACATTCTGAGTCACTGGGCACTGCTGCCCGTATGCGCATCAAATGAGTAAGGATTTATCTCTTGAATACAAGCATTGTTCCCAGGAGCCTTCAAAAGCCAATTGTTCACTGAGTGTAAGTAAAAGGGCTCCTGGGAACCCACTCCCTCCTACTAATGCTCCCTCACCCTCATCTTCCTTCCCTCCAAAAATTGAGGTATTTTTTCACTTGTTTTTTTACTCTCAATAAACAGTGCCTGAATACCCACTCTGCTATCTCTGTGCTGAGGGAATATGGAGTCTACATTCTAGGAGAAGAAACAAAAATATATTATATGACAAGGTGGAAAATTATGAAACTGTAAGAATACCTGAGAGAGTGCTGTGCAGGTTCAGAGGAGAGAGCTTTTCCAGCTGGGTGATATGTGAAGATGACATAGAGAAGATGATGTTCACGGCTGGTTTTTGAAGAATGGGAAGTGAGTGTTACTGACCATCTGCTGTCGCAGGGGACTGGATGGTCAGGTTATGGGTGGTATAATAATGAGAGCACCAGACTTAGGATGGCTCTGCAACAATGTCACTGGATCTCTCCGCACCTCATTTTCCTTACCTGTAAAAGAGAACTAGTAACACCTGTCCTAACTATCACTGAGTTGCCATGGAAATCAGGTGCAAGTGTTTTGAAGTAAGATGACAACGAGAGGGAATTGCCCTCAGGTGTACATGGCATTATTAAACCCTATTTTCCTTGATTTAAAGATCACTCTGACAAATCCACAATTTGCTGAAACTGGAGGAATCAGAAGACATGCTTTGGTGAGAGTTCCATTGAGAACTTCTATTCAAGCCCAGGCTGAAGGAGGAGAAAGAGAACTGAAATGTCAGAGCCAAGCCATGCGGTCTAAATGGAAGCCAAGGCAACCAAATAACAACCCGGTTCTTTGGGGACATCTCATTACAGAATAATCCTATAAGGTGTGATCAAAGAAAGGATCAGCAGCTCAAACATTATCAGCCACCTAATATTTTGGAGAAGGCCCACTGAGAGATAAAGACACTTAGGACATGTGTGAGAGGTTTTCCTGTAGCTAGAGCTTCACTAGCTGATATCCAAGCATCAGCAACCCCTCCATCTGGCTCATTATTACCATCTGAGAAATGAGAGTACACACATATGCAGAGTCAAGGGCCCAAAACAGGGAGCTGAGAGAAGTGCCTGGTGAGATTTTCTGAAAGGATATTCAAGACAATCTTTTGCTTCAAACCCACCTTCATGGATACACTCTTAGGTTTGGATACAAGTTGTATGTTCACATGCCAATCAACCATCAATAGGCATTTATGGAGTATTGTATGAATCAGGGCTCTTTCAGGTATAAGCGAGAGAAAAACCAACTAAAACTGGCTTAAGCACATACTAAATCAATTGGCCCCTTTAACTTAAAAAGCTGAAATAGATCCTGGTCTGAGGCTGGCTGGATACAGCAGCTCAAGCAATATCATCAGGAATCTGCCTCTCTCTAGCCCTCAATTCTGATTTCCTCAGTATTGGCTTCGTTCATTTTGTTTTGTTTTGTTTCGGGGCAGGGCGGTGCAGTCAGCTCTCCTATTTACTTCTTCAAAGTGCTAAGTCTTACAGGAAAAAAAAGAAAAAAGTGAACCTTTTTCCAGCAAAAGACTCAGGATCAGCTGTGATTGGATACACTTGGGTTACATATTTATTCCTGAGCAAGTCCTTGTTCCGGGGCTGGAAAATATTGATTAACAAGTTCTGTATCCTGGCTTTCCCACCCATGGATCTTGGGCTGATCCCTCCCAAACCATGCAGACTGACAGCAAGGTAGTCCTCAAGGAAGACCCAGGTGTGGTTCCCAGAAGAAGCAAGAATGGATGCAGAGTGTGCAAAAACAGCAGATATCTATACTCAGAACTAGTCTGGTGGAAACCCAAAAGGAAATCCAATATTAGGCCACATTTGGGTTATCAAGGAAACAATCTTTAATTGAGAGAAAGTTGCCAAATGTGAAATTAACAGAACAAACCCAAATCCCACTGCCATCAAGTTGATTTTGACCCATAGTAACCCCATAGGGTTTCCAAGGATGTAAATCTCTAAGGAAGCAGACTACCACATCTTTCCCCCACAGAGCAGCTGGTGGTTTTGAACAGCTGACCTTTCAGTTAACAGTGGATTGCTTTAATCACTGCACCACCAGGGCTCCTTAAAGAACAAAAGTAGCTAATAATCTCCTCTAGGGGGTGGAGCTAGTTTCCCTGCCCTTGATTGTAAGCTGGATTTAAAGACTCACTTCCAAAGACAGTGCACAGAAATGGAAAAGTAGTAATTTTATCATGGAGAAATCCGGCAGACACTACCTGAACCAAATGATCAAGTTTAACATCAATAGCACTAAGTCATGCTAACATCGTGGACCCCCTGACATCATATAATGAGAAGGGTGCTTCACTTCTAATGATATTCTTCCCCCAAAATTCATAACCTCAGCCCAATCATGAGAAAAACTTCAGACAAACCCCTGAGGAGAATTCAAAAAATACTAACCAGTACTCTTCAAAACTGGCAAGATCACGAAAAACAAGGAAAGACCGAGAATCTGTCAGACTTCAAAGGAGACTAAGGATACAGGATGACTAAACGTAGTGCTGTACCCTGGATTTGATCCTGGAACAGTAAAAGGACAATAAGGAAAAAACTGGAGGAACTCAAAGTTTACACAGTAGCTCCTCTTATCCATGGTTTTGCTTTCTATGGTTTCAGTTACCTGTAGTCAACTGAGATTTGAAAATGTTAAACGAGTACGTAGCATAATGAAATCTCACACCATCCCACTCTGTTATTCACATAAACTTTATTACAGTATACTGTTATAATTGTCCTATTTTATTATTAGCTACTGTTGTTAATCTCTTACTATGCCTAATTTATAAATCAAATTTTTTCACAGGTATGTAAGCATAGGACAAATCATAATATATATAAGGTTTGGTACTATCTGCAGTTTCAAGCATGCACGGGAGGTCTTGGAACATATCCTCCACAGATTGGGGGGACTACTGTATTTTAGTTAATAGTAAAAAAAAAAAAATTTAGTTAATAGTAGTGTACCAATATTTATTTCTTAATTTTGACAAATGTATCATGTTATATAAGATGTTAACACTAGGAAAACTGGAAACCCTCATCTATCTCTAAAATTATTACACAATAAAAAGATTATTTTTTTAAAGCAGCTACTAAGAGGTAAAGGAGCTAAGTAAAGATTCTGATAGTCTCACAGTGATGAGAAAACAAAAATCAGAGTTCAGAGGCCACCAAAGAGGAAGTGTTAGCTTTCAGTTGAGACCATAATGGACTATGCTCAAGAAGTAAGGTAAATCAGAAGTATATACCTCTCACAAAGACTAAAACACAGCTCCAAATCATCTCAATCCATAACTGGATCAAAGGCATCTGTTCATACTCTTATCTGCTTGCTAGGATAAAATTTAACCCTCTCCAGAAGAAGATAACATGGTCCAGAACCACTGTAATTTTTCATACACAATATAAGCTATTTACTCCAAGAATAACAGGCACGCTAGCAAACACGTACAAATGACCAAAACCCAAGATAAAAATCAGGCAACAGGAACATACATACCAATAGATGGTCTAGCTTTTAGAGTTATTCTACAGGAACTTTAAAATAATTATGATTACTATGTCCCAGAAAATAGACTAAAAGATGGAAAATTTCACAGGAAAACTTGAATCTATTTTAAAATAAAAGAAAAAAAGAAGAAAGTGGAAGTTCCAAAACTGAACATTAAAACAATTGAAATTAATTCAGTAGATAGGTATAAAAGCAGATTAAACTCAGCAGAAGACAGGATGAATGAAAAGAGTAGAGATCTAGATTGATGCGAGAGAGAGAGAGAGAAAAGAATAGAAAATAGAGAAAAGAGCATAAGAGACTTATGAGACATGTGAAAAGGGTCTAACATATGTGTAATTGGTGTTCTAGATGTAAAGGAAAAAGTGAAGAAGAAGAAATAATTGAAGAAATAATTAAAGAAATACTGGCTGTTTATTTAATACATTAAGCCACAAATTCAAAAAAGCTCTATGAGCCCCAAGAAGGATATTCATAAAGAAGACCATATCATATAAAATTGACTGAAAACCAAAGACAGAAAAATCTTTAAAACACCAGGGGAAAAAATGCATTACCTTTAAAGTATCAAAAATAAGACTTATAGTGGGATGGGAGGGGGAAGAGAGCACCGAGTTTTGGTTTACATTGATGGAAAAATCAGATTGATTAATTGTAGGGTTGCACAGCAGATTAATGTAATTGATGTCAATAAGATGTATACCTTTAAAAAGTTGAATTGGCACAAGTTGTGTGATAAATGTATTTACAATAACAACAAAAAATAAACAGATGCTGAGGCTACTTATGTACAACCAAACACGTCATGGAATTTGGTTCCTTGGTCTGTGGGTTCAGGGTCATGGTTTCCTGGAACATTCCA